>NC_139230.1:93028064-94228064 GCF_977018435.1 Lepisma saccharinum
AATCTAGCATCTTTTAAAAAAAATCAAATTTCCAATATTTCTTGCTTTGTCACTGACTGGTGCAGATACACACATACACAAAGCAATGTCGTGACTTTAAAAATATTGCTAAATACTAGGGATGGGCCGATATGAAATTTTGGCCGATACCGATAAAGTACCGATATAAAATTTACCGATACCGATAACCGATATTCTACCGATCTGATATAAAATTAGAAATGGTCCTTGAAGAACCTGAAATGTTCATTGATCTCCTTAATAAATGTGTGTTTCGAGGTGACTGCAGTGCAAAAGAAGTTAATATTTAGACATTTACTTTTTTAGAAAGAAGGGCATGGAGATTATCCATAAAAATTACAAGATGGCAGAATTTTGCACTAAATTATAACATATTTATCGATATATCAGATCGGTAAAATAACCGATAAACCGATATGCCTATATTGGCTGATACCGATAGAGTACCGATTAATCAGTCACATCCCTACTAAATACATTGTGCCTATGTACAGATTATTCAATTCTGAACTAATCATTGTGCACATGCATTTTTAACATAGTTTGATTTCTATTAATGTCTGTACACATACTCTACAGTCATGGTGGCTACTTACTGCATGTTTTGTGGAGATCTATACTTTACCCTTCCATATACCCCTACATGCGTATTTCTTTGTGGGCAGCTGTACATTTACTACCCAGTCTAGCTAGCTGCACTTTGTGACACAAGGTGTAGTGCAGGTACATCCCATGTCAGGCTGGTGCAAGGAAATTGTGTTCAACCAAGCAGATGCTGTATGCAAGAGAAGCGGTATTCGAATTCAGAAGATTCAAAAAATGCTTGTCTGCTGCTTTAAACATTCATTTGATTGGGTTAACATGTACCATGTTACCATACACTACACTGTACACCACTCCAGAATGTAGTACAAACTGTGCAGACACCAAATATACTACACAGGGTGGTTAAAAATCATGATTTTTATTTTAAAAATAATTTTTGATGATTCTTTTTATTTAAATAGATTTTTTTATTTAAATCGATTATTAAATATTTTTTTAAAAAAAAACACCCTTAAAATTGTTTGCATTGTTTTTGGCACCTACATATAGATATATGTTTTTTATAGAAAGGCTTTTTATAGTAAACAGCCCTGTAAAATATTTGAACAGTTGATTAAATCAAATAAAAAATTACATGTAAATATACATTTTTCTGTTTCTGGTATACATGAACTTTTAATGGAAATGTTTGTTGCGTTTGTTAATGAAACTATAATAATTTCAGTAACTTTTCTTCCAGTGAAAATAAATCATTCTGGATGTACTCTATAATTGTAACTTAAAATATTAACTTAAATATTTTTAAATACGGACAAACTAGTACTCACTTTACTTTATCCGCGAAACTGTTTTTCTTTATTGTTCTATTAATTTCAATGGCCACTGCCACCATCCTCATTGGAAATTGTTAAATTGCGATTTAAATCAATCCACCTTGATACTTCATGACACCAAATCAACGAAGTAGATCACTCAGTCTTGCACTTTGTAACCAACTACATGTGTGAGTGCAAAGAGAGTCAAAAATTGCATCAAACTAGAAGGGGCCACTGTTGTCTTGGATACAGACTGCTGGTGCCATTTACTTCATGTCAGGTGTGAAGGGATTTTCTGCTTCAGACCTGTTATCATGTGATGAGCCATTATGGTATTTTCATTACACCATCATATAACATCCCGAAATGTTTTCATAGTTAGATTATGCAGGTCAGGTTTAGGGCTCTGAGCATTACAGTGATGTTCCTAAATGCTTTCCTAGGTTAGATTAGGTTTAGGGCTCTTTGAATTAAAATGTCTCTGTATGCTTTTGTAGCTAGGTTAGCAGGGTCAGGTTTAGGGCTCTTTGCATTTGAATAGCGTCCCTAGACGTTTTCATTGTTAGAGGTTAGGCAGGTGAGGTTTAAGGCTCTCAGCATTAAAATTACATCTCTCAAGGCTTTCAGTTTGGTTCGGTGAGTCAACAATAAAACTGTCCCTAAATGCTTTTGCAGTCAGGTTATGTGGGTCAGGTTTAGGGTTCTTTAGTGTTACAAAAATATCCCTAAATGCTTTCAACAGCGGATCATGCCGCATCAGGTCTCAACCACAAAAACCCTTAAAGCCCAACATGAAAATCTTGGCAGTAGTCCACATCCAAGATGACAAGAAATGAAGACTGGCTGCTCCCTGGGAAGTGCAAATGATTGCATACGCTACTTTTGAAATCATTTTTCTCCCATTAATAATATTTTGTGAAACTCTAAACTGTGTTAATTACATTCTCAAAGCTTCATACTTACTTCCACAATCATTTCCACAATTCTACAAGAGTTTCTAATGTTCCTATAAAACTTGCTAAAATCATTAAACATTTGGAAATGTTACCATACATTGTTCAACTTTAGAAAACAAAATGCAATCGAACTGAAATAACATTTTATACAATTGAAAAAGTGCTAAATAACATTTACCTATTTCAGCATTAAGGTCTAAATCCTCTGTAACATCGAATATTACTTCTATTGATCGGTTAAACCTCTGATAGGTGTTTGTTTCCATTAATTCCTCAACGCTCAGTTTCTCCAACACAGGAACTAATTTCCTTTCCAATTTTCTGACTTTCTTCTTTGGCACAAACATTGATTCTAGGAAGGAAAAAAAAATTGTGTGATCATAAATTACATAATTATTATTTCTTGATACTACACTTATAAAATATTCTAGAATTTGCTGTCATCTTAAAGCTACACAAAGAAATATGTCCACACTTGGTCTCTGAAAGCTGTGGAGCAAGGCCGTGCATAACAGAAGAGAAGGGGAGAAAGCAAGTTGATGGAGCAAAGCAGTATGTGCTGCTGCTGCAAATGGTTGGTAGCTGCACTCACATCTGCTCTCACGAGTTCATTGGTCAAGTTCTCTCTAGTCACCACTTGCGTAGACACTTGATTTTGTTTGCTTGCTCCAGAGATTCCCAGGACAGGGTATAACAGTAATTTATTCTTCCTGGCATTATTTATCATACTACTGTTTCACATTTATGTAACACTTATGAAATATACACAATCCACATGTATACTACTTTTCCGGAATGTCTGGAAGAGAACACGTCCTGGGTGCACATTGCGGGTGTGCGCCTCGTCCAATGAACGTGCAGAGGGGAGGGGCCATTACACCGGACAGCACTTCGTTTCATTCATCCCGTACCCTTCCCCACCTAGTCTGGCCCTGCCCACAAGCTTTCGCCTCTGCACGTCGCTACTGCAGACATTCCGGAAAAGGAGTATATGTAAACAAGATTCAATCAACTTGAGCTTTATTCGTATACTTCTTATGATGTAGGAAAACATTTTTACAATACAGAAACAATTGAATATATATTAGGACTACATTTACAGGAGTAATTTATTCTTCCTAGCACTATTCATCATACTCTTGTTTCACATTTATTTAACACTTATAAAATATACACAATCAACACATGCATAAATAAGACTCAAATCAACTTAAGCTGGGCAAAAATAAAACCTAGTTATATCCATAGCTTTATCCTTTAACTTCTTATAAAGTAGAAATAACTTCTTCACAATATAGAATGGGAATACAGAAGGAAGAATTATGGCTAAAAGGGTACAGGAAAACCTCGTTAATACGAAGTTCAAGGGACCAAAAAATGTCAACTTCGGATTAACCAACTTTGAGTTATCCAAACTTTTCAAGATGGTGCCTGTTTTTTAGGTGGAAATAAATTAAGAGCATAAATTACCCCTATAACGGATGTCTTAAACTTGGTAATAGCTCACAAAATAAGCTTTATATGCACTATGTAATAATATTGTAAGTTTTAAAGAAACTGTGTTGACTCTCAAGTATGCCATGCGATTTTTTAGACTAAAAATGTGATGCAAAATGAGGACACGCAGCTTATACAGGCACAGAGATCCCTACGAGACAGTAACGCCTTTTATCATGTATAGTTATGCAAGAGTCATTCCATGCCAAATCAACACAGATATGTGCAATTTTTAACTTGACCATCTCCGATTTTCATGAAATTTGGGGAGTTGAAACTATGCATGGAACTTAGTAACTATGAAAATTTTTAGTCTCGTGCGTCTTGTAATTGTTAAATTATTCAAGGTCAAAGTTTGCAGAAATTGCCCTTTTTGAGCCCGCTTAGCTATACTAAATCTGCTGTAACTCCGCCACTATTTTGCCTAGGAAGCTCAAATAAAGCTTATTGTACAGGGAATTGAATAAGCTTTCCAGTGATATATAACAAGCCTACCTTTGGATAAAAATACAATTTTGTCACGTGACCTTGACTTTTGACCTTGAATATCTCAAAACATGTCATCACCAAATATCGTGAAAAAAATATATTTGGTCCCTCATACCATACTCTAAAACATACCAAAAAATCATTCTGGGACTGCAATGGGATCAGAAGATACAAAATAATATGTGTAACTATGTGACTGATAAAAGCCCCATTACATGAACTATGAAGAGTCAAATGTCCCTTAACACCCCCTACAAAATGCGAAGGAGTTATCCTGGGTATAATTGGTCATAAAAGAAATAGGTTAGGCACAAGGAGATCCCTAGCCATGTGTGTCAAGCGCAGATCCGGCATATTGTTGACCGCCATATTGAATTCAACGCAAAAATTTCAAAGGAAAGGGGGTGATGTGATATATCAAATGAGGCTAGAATTTCACGAGAAATGAAGTGACGAAGGTTTATCCAACATATATTTAACCAGCAAAAATTTATTACTGCATGCTTGTAACCATTTTCTCCTTTTCAAGGTGTTAAAAACAAAGCATTGGAATGCTCCTAACGTGTTAGGAACTCATCGAGATCACGCTGACATCTTGGGAGAGAAAGAAGTATACGCACCATTGCATATGATTTTAATCAGCTACATTCACCAAATAGTTGAATAGTGAAGAATATTGGGAAAGGTATCTCAAACAATTACGTGACACTTCCTTTGGAATGAAAAATTCTTCAGTGACGAGGCAAATTTTTATGTTCACGATGAAGTTAATAAAAATAATATGCAATACCTGTGATTTGCTCAGTCGAATGGTTGTTGCTGGTAAGCTAATTATGTGGTATAATGTATGGCAAACGGAAATGGTTGGTCCATATTCAACAACGGAACCTTAAATGGTGAGGGCTTCTTGGATTTGTTAAGTGAACAGGTTTTTTCACCCTTGCTTACGGGATATGGCACTTTTCGAGAGTTTTGAAACAGGACAGAGTGTGACCACACTATGTGGACATTTTCGCAATTTCTTCATGGTAATTTTCTAGGTAGATTGATGGGCACACGGGGATCTATTAAAAGGCCTGCACATTCCCCAGATCTAACATCTTAGGAGGACTTTTACCTTCAGAAACATTTGAAGAGAATGGTGCATGCATTAAAAGTCCCTGATATTGACCATCTGAGAGAAGGTATAGTTGCTTGCGATGTTGTTGCACATGCTACATTACCAAATGTTCTATGCGAGTGTGAGAGACGTCAACGAGTGTGCTCACAGGAACATTGACAACATTATAATGTGCATATATCGTAACTGAAAGATATGTGTATAACTTTTTGCTGGCTTAAAATACGTTGGAAAATCCTTCGTCACTTCATTTCTAGTGAAATTCTAGCCTCATTTGATATATCACATCACCCCCTTTCCTTTGAAATTTTTGCGTTGAATTCAATATGGCGGTCAACAATATGCCGGATCTGCGCTTGACACACACGGCTAGGGATCTCCCTGTGCCTAACCTATTTCTTTTATGACCAATTATACCCAGGATAACTCCTTCACATTTTGTAGGGAGTGTTAAGGGACATTTGACTCTTCATAGTTCATGTAATGGGGCTTTTATCAGTCACATAGTTACACATATTAATTTGTATCTTCTGATCCCATTGCAGTCCCAGAATGATTTTTTGATATGTTTTATAGTATGGAATGAGGGACCAAATATATTTTTTTCACGATTTTTGGTGATGACATGTTTTGAGATATTCAAGGTCAAAAGTCAAGGTCACGTGACAAAATTGTATTTTTATCCAAAGGTAGGCTTGTTATATATCACTGGAAAGCTTGTTCAATTCCCTGTACAATAAGCTTGATTTGAGCTTCCTAGGCGAAATAGTGGCGGAGTTACAGCAGATTTAGTATAGCTAAGCGGGCTCAAAAAGGTCAATTTATGCTAACTTTGACCTTGAATAATTTAACAATTACAAGACGCACGAGACTAAAAATTTTCATAGTTACTAAGTTCCATGCATAGTTTCAACTCCCCAAATTTCATAAAAATCGGAGATGGTCAGGTCGAAGGCTGTGTTGATTTCGCATGGAATGACTCGCAACTTGCTATGCACAGGGTGGGTGTTGTGGAAAGGAAAAATAGATCATGAACATGTTTTCACCAAAAAGTCTTTTAAAAAATGGTATTTTCTTTCAATTGTGTACAGTCGTTGTTCTTCCATGACATTTTTACAATTCTAGTTCCTGAGAAACTGGTTTGTATTGAGACCTACAGAAAGGAAAAACAATCTGTCGTTTATTACAAGCGAAACTCAAACAATCTTGACAGCAGTCACACTGGTGGAGATAATCAGGTAAAATGAAAGTTGGATTTTATATGGGTCTACTAGAGCATTGTCCATTACAGGATTGACTGGTGAGATAAGATCTCTTGGGGGAGACCACCTTTCTCAGCACCTGACAAAAAAAGGGGGTGGCGGACAATAAAGGTTTCTTTCCCTCACCTCCACACATTCCTCAGTTGTAAATTTCATTCTGGTTGTGCTGTCTAAAATTCATCATAAAAAAGTCGTGTTTTCTTTGCTTCAGCCAACTTCCTATTCACCCCCCTCCCCCTTTCCATTGAGCAGTCCAAACACTTCCTCGACCTTGCATTGTAACCTCCCTAAAAAAAGGAAACACACAACTGGCAATCTGTTTACACTGAATGTAGATTCGAGGACACATTAAACAGTGACACACTTGACAATCACTCAATTCAGACTTATTTATTTTCTCAATAAATTGAGTGATTGTCAAGTGTGTCACTGTTTAGCTAGCCTAGGGAAAAAACAAAAGGAAAAGAAAGTAAACATTCAGTCTTTGATACAAAAGAAATGCAGTGGACCTCCAAGTGCCTGCCCTACCAATTTGTTTCCACTGGAAGTAGTCTTGCGGAGCAGTTATGATCTTTTATTGCATCAGATAGCTTATTGAGATGCCAAGGGATGATGTAATCAAGGTGTGTTCGATTCAGTTTTCATTAGCAACATGTAGAATGGTTTGGATTCCACTTTAAACTGTATATTTAGTCCCAATTAGCCCATCAACAAAAATTAACTGAAAACAAGCTTTATGAAATTTGCACATTTTTAGATATCAAAATGGGGGATCATTATTTAGTCTCATGTTAATCGTCGATTTATTGTTGGATTTAGGAGTATTCTGGAGGTCAAATACCCGCTGTGCCAAAAGTTTTCCTCTTGAATAACTTTGTGATATATTTGTAGCCTGAAGAAGAAAATCAGCGATTATATTATCTTCAACTTTGTGTGCACTGCTCTCGAGTGTACTAAAATGTTTATTCTTGTGTCAGGTGCAAAATAGAAGTTAGAGTTTTGCTTATCAGATGCACAGAACACAAAGTAATTTCAACTCTTGTTTTTTTTCTCTTTGGAGATCGAATTTCATTATCGTCAGATCAAAACAGCATTCAAAGCAATGATTTTTTTCCCTTTGCGCTGGATGAGTCATTGCTGTTATCGGCAAGGAACAGCTCTGCAGACGCTGGACAGAACTATCTTATCAGCTGGGGAATGTGAAGAACTTCGGATTAAAGGGTACTTTGTATTAACCAATATCATATTAACGAGGTTTTCCTGTATTTACTTACCTTTTTTAACTTGTGCGCTGGAGAATCAGATGAATGGATCAGGGGGAATTCCCCTCTGTAATCCCCCTGGCATAATTACTGAACATGTTGAGAGGCTAACTCATGGACTCACTAATGAAGGCTCTGGGTTGGAGACCCAGCTTGGTCACGGATATTCCTTTCAGCATCCCATTATCAATTTCACCTAATCACCATCATCACAGTCAACCAAAAGTAGTAGAATATCAACACAAAATATTCCAATGAATGAGTATGCAGCCAACAAAAAAAGCTAAAAACAGTTACAAGCTCCTCCTCACTGCCTACTTTGGTCGTATTTTATTTTGTAGTGGCTTTTTAAGTGCATATTTTCATCATTTTTTAAAAGTTTGTATCAAGTCCACTTTGTACAAGGACAAGCTTTTTGGCACAGGACCTACAGTTTAAAGGTGGATCTGAACCACTATTGGAGAGGCTCTCATAATTATTTTTGTTTATTTGCCCGTTTTATGAATTTTACGTTTCTTGTGCCTATAAATCTACATGCCATTCATGACATGGGTAAGAATTTACATTTTACAACTCACAACACAATCCAACTAATTTCCTGCCTTCTACCACAAAGTACACTTTTTATTTAGTTAGAGTCCTAAATTCAAGTATACACATTAAGAGTTAGAATTAAATAATTTAGTCTTCCTATATTAATATATTTGTTATAAAAAATTACCTAAGATGTAAACATTTCTTCAATCATTTGTGCATTAACTAAAATGTACATTAAATACACATATAAGTGAGTACATTAAATACATATAAGTGAACTACTAACTCGTCTGCGAGACTTACTTATAATAGTTCTATTAATTTCGGTGGCCCCCGCTACCATCAAATTGGGAACTTGTTGCTTTGCTGCTGGGCAGGCTTCCGGTTCCTGATCTTTCTGTGTGTGCCACACCAGCACCCAGCAGTAAAGCAACAATTTCCCAAGTAGATGGTAGCAGGGACAACCAAATTTAATGGAACCATTATAAGTCATTATAAGTAATTCTCTCAGACGAGTTAGTAGTTCACTTATATGTATTTAATGTACTCACTTATATGTGTATTTAATGTACATTTTAGTTAATGCACAAATGATTGAAGACATGTTTACATCCTCGGTAATTTTTTATGACAAATATATTAATATAGGAAGACTAAATTATTTAATTATAACTGTTAATGCGTAAACTTGAATTTAGGACTGCTTGCCGGACCAACATTGAGGAAGTACTGTCAGTTGTTGTGTGTTCATCACAGACGTGGGTGCAGGTACAGTCAAATGTACAGGTATTCTCAAATGCAGAATTGGTCGATGCCCATTTCATGTATGGGTTAGCAGATGGCAATTGCGCTCAGCGATTGTACCGCGAGAGATATCCAGAACAAAAGTGCCCATACAGGAGAATCTTTCAGGCAATACATCGTCGCCTGAGCGAACAAGGAACATTCATGCCTACCATACGTGACAGGGGGAGGCCGAGAAGGATGAGGAAACCACAACCGGAGGAGGCGATTCTGCATGCCGTTGAAGGTGAACCGAGTGTCAACACAAGACAGTTAGCAGCCAGACGTAATGTGGACCACATGACTATCTGGAGTGTGTTGTGTGACAACCAGTTGTACCCCTACCATTTACAATGCATGCAGGCACTGTCAGCAGCCAATTTCCCAGCATGAGTAGTGTTCTGTGAATGGTTTCACCACTAAACCCTGACTTTAGTGCAACTGTGCTCTTTACTGATGAGGCCTCCTTCCAACGTGACCAGATTGAGAATTTCCATAATCAGCACATATGGGCCAATGCGAATCCGCACGCGATTGTGCTATCACGTCATCAACTTCACCTTCAATGTGTGGGCTGGCATTGTGGGTGATTGCTTGGTGGGGCCCTTTGTGCTCCCCCCCCCCCCCAGGCTTAATGGATGGACATACAAACCATTCCTACAGGACACTTTACCTGTGCTATTGGAACAAGTGTTACTCGATATACGACAGCACATGTACTTCATGCACGATGGAGCTCCTGCCCATTTCAGTGTGAATGTTCGTCAGTTTGTGCATCGACATTTCCGTGGTAGGTGAATTGGTAGGGGCGGCCCCATTCCGTGGCCTCCACGCTCTCCAAACCTCAACCCACTAGACTTTTATTTGTGGGGGCATTTAAAGGCTCTTGTGTATGCAGCATCGGTGCATGATGCAGAGAGTCTTCAAGTCCGTATTCTGGATGGATGCGATACAATACGGAATTCTCCAGGGATTCACGAGCACATCCGGGAGTGTATGCAACGGTGGGTTGTTGCATGTCTCCGTGCACATGGCGGACATTTTGAGCATTTCTTGTGAACCTGCTTGTCTGTTACCTACAGGTCTGGTGTGCAGTGTTCTGGTATGGGGTGTTGTGTGATGTAGTAGCATACGAACTGCAACATGTTAATAAAGCATTTCCTGACTACGATGTGTTTCTCGACCCCCACTCCTCCCCCCACCCCATTTCACTCGGGGTCAATGCCAATGTCTCCCACCATGTTTCCCCGCAGTTCAGATGTGGGGTATGTGGCATCTGACAGCTTTTTCCACACTACACAGTGGTGGTTAATGATGCGGAGGTTGAGGACAGTTGATGTTTCCCCCAGGTACATCTACATTCTCACCTCCAACATCTGTGGTGATTTTTACCTGGGGGAAACATCTACTGCTCTCAACCTCCGCATCAATAACCACCGCTCCTCCACCCATAACCTGGACTTCACTGTCGCTGCCCATACCAACCACCACAATATCCCTTTGAATGACTACTTCTGGGTAGCGATCATTTATCTCTTACCCCAACCAGCCAACACCTCTGTTCGCAAAAGATGGGAGAGGGCCTATATATCAGCCATGAGTGCAACCAACCCCCCCTTCCCCACCCGGCCTGAACAAGACCACCCAGTAACTTCCCCACCTCATCCGACACCCCCTCCCAACCCATCCACTCACAGTTTTCGACTAGCCTGGTGACGAAAGTGTCTTTTTTTTCATTCTATGCACTGCTTCTTCTTCGATTGAGACCTGGCAACTCTGGAGGGCCCCAAATTCAGGTTCCGTCTCTTTCTTCTTACTCTGAAGATAGTTAGCGGAAATTCAGAATTTTTTCCACTGTCTGGTGAGTGTTTCCTTTCTCCTTCTTTAATTTTTATATATATAAATATATATATATATGCCGCCTCAATGGGTTGGTGGTAACATCATCCATCCACAGAAGATTAAGCAAGAGAAAATGAACATAAACTCAGAATCTATTGTAGTTTACACAGCTCAGTATTGACTAGAATAGGTATTTGAAAAGAATTTCAAAACTTACCATCATTATCAGAGGCCACACTATTATTTCCATGGCCATCGGATGACTTTTGGTTCTGGCAACCTCTTTTTCTCTTTTTAATCCTTTCAGAAAGAGATGTACCAAATCCAGAAGCAGCATCAGGTAAGTATTCATCATCATCTTCAGATGACCGCCTCTTTTTCCTTTCTTCTTTTTCTGATGAATAGAGAAGCAAAATATAAATGCAAAATCTCCTCAGATCACAGAACTATTACCTAAGCTTTCAGCACAGTCAAACATTTTATGTAAATATGAACAAGTTTTATAAGTACTACAGTGCTAAAATAATGAGTTATAAAATTCTCTATCTTGGCACCAAAAACACAGTAACCATTTATTTATACACTTTGTTATGTCTTTCCACATTTAGTGGCTTACAAAAAAAACAATTAAAGACCAACTTTTCTTTACTCCTGTTTTTGGATCTGGTAATCTTTGTCTGTATAGGGGAATATAAAAACTAGTTTTGCATGCTTCAACACATGAACTTATCTAGGTATAACAGCAAAAATATAGTACTACTATTGGATTAAAAAATTTGGATACTAGAGTTTAAATTCCATACATTAACCAGTAGTCCTACATGAAAACGAGTTACATCAAAAATTAGCTTATTCAATTCTGCATTATACTATGGTAAACAAATATTGTTCGAGTATGCCTTCAATTTTTTATTGACGTGAGAATGAAATAAGTGTCGATTTCTTGGTGTTTTACAAACAACCATTCTCTTTGAAATTCTATATGTAAAAAACAACCACTTTTTCATTCTCATGACAAATAAAAAATTGAAGGCATACTAAAAGAAAATTGGTTACCACAGATCAAGGCAGAGTTGAATAAGCTAAATTTTTATGTAGGTCTACTGGTTAATTTTTAATTGAAGTCCAAACTCAAGCATCCAGAATTTTTAATCTGATAGTAGGCCTAGTTATCTACAAAGGGAAAAGTTCCATTAGTGTTCATCAATGATAAATGGCATGTGCTGTCTCAAAATATTCCAAAGAAGTTGGTGAATCTAACTGATACGAGCTGAGAGTAAATGACTGCATTGTTATGTGTTTTTGTGGGGGGGGGGGGGTTTGCTGTTTTAAGAAATACAATATTTTTTAGTTTGCCACATAAATATTTGTACTTATTCCACCTAGAGGTAAATCAATATGTGGTCTCTCCTTGTCTTCCAGACATGCCTCTGTTGGGATGAGATCAGGGGAGTATGCGGGTCACTCAATTTCATATTATATATATATATATATATATATATATATATATATATATATCTTCTTTTGCAAGGTCAGACACAGTCACTGAATGATGGGACCCCTCTGGTACTGTAGCTACATAAAACAGGTGAACATGATGTGGAATGACATCAGTGGAGCATTGTGCATCTGCAGCTTCATGTGATCACTGGCCATAATGTTCATGTTACTGCCTCAGGTCATGCTTACTGCAACAAAATTGCTCTTTCCTAAGGTGTTTGATTGAAGGAACTGTGTACCAGGCCAGATGTGCTAATGCCCAGAATCCGACCACCTCCCCCTGCATGTCTACAGGCATTTCTGGTTGTTCTTTAACTTGACCAGAGCCTTCACACAATGTTGTGATAAATTTCCAACCTCATCTGTGACACTTGCCAAATTATGCCCTTGATCCAGTGTTCCAATGATCTAACAACATTTAAACTCACTCTTATGATATCTTACTGGAATATTGTAGTAAGCATGAGACAAAGTTCCTACGACACTTAAACACCAGGGATATCATGGACTTCAGTAGCATTGCAATTACAAGCATTCATCACTACAGAATTGATCCAACTTCCAGATATATTGAAATGTGCCTGACTGGTGTGTAGAATGTCTGTAGGGTTTATAGCACACAACTACTTACATATTATTGTACTGTATAGTCAAATTTGTCATTTTATAGGGAAAAAAAACCTTTTATGCATAAGTTTGGAGATGTGTTTACTTATCAGTATAGGTACATTCTTTCATCTGTACTTTGATATCAGTTAAAATGCCATATGGGCTTGTCTTTCAAATGATAACCAACAACAGACAAACTGAACTACTATAAAATGACAAATGTTCAATGGAAAATTTGAATGATTCATTCACCTTAACCGATGGTGCAGTGGTGGTGTTGTTGCCTTGTAATCAAGGGGTCCCGGGTTCGATACCCGGTGGAGGCACATAGTGGTTCGGATTCCACTTTAAACTGTAGGTCCAGTCCTGATTAGCCTTACTGTGCATAAAGTGGACTTAAAACACCAAATCAATCCAATCAATCCAATCATTCACTTTAATTATTACATGTGAACATGGCTGGTGTGTCTTTTTATAAAAAAAGCTGAGTAACAAATTTATTCTATAAAACCACATAATCCTAATAATTATGGTGGTAATATTAATGAATTATACCTTAATATTCATAAAAAAAACAATAACCAAAATTGAAGACAACTATTCTCAATCACATCTCTTAATGTACAAGTGTTGGATCATTACATTATAACCAATTTTACTAAAGTGCTTATTATCAATCTGTCCCTAGTTACAGAAAGATCTTTAAAAATTATTACACACACCATGATGTGGAGAATATACTAATAAGGAAATATACTTCATTCTCCTTCCCATGTCCTAGATGGATCAAAATTACTCTCTTGTGACTAATTAAAATATGGAAGTTATATACAGATAAATGAAATATCAAAGCATGCTTACCTTTCTTCCGTATAAGTTCTCTTTCTTTATCTCTAGCTTTGAAATATTTTGTTTTGTTTTTTGTTTCACCTTCACTCTCCGAGCCAGATTCAACTTCCTTGTACTTCGATCTTTCAATGTTTGTATTCCTTGTTGATATTTTATGATTGGATGTTAGCCCTAACTTACTTGCCAATAAAGGTGATTTTTCAGCAAAAGCTTTTAAGCTCTTCTGCATTAATGCCTGGTCCTGAGATTAAGACAAAGAGAACCAGTTTCAGTTTGGTTAATGGTACATGAAATACATGTGTATATAAAAAACACTTGCAATGTTTAATGGTCACAAAATGTACTAAAAACTATTACAATACGCAATAGTGTGTGTCTCATGAAATTATATATTTTCCCCTCACGATGCACTTAACTTTCTTGTTTCAAAACACCATGTAACAACTTTTGTATATATTTCACACATTAAAACCAAAGTCCCTTGAAAAGAGTTGTAAATAAATCTGGATACATAGAACATGGCATGATAGAAAAAAGGATAAAATAGTATCTTCCAGATACGGAATGTAAAGAAAATTCAATTATGTTACGTATCTTTGAACAGCACAGTGTAAAAACAACATACATTAACATACCATCAAAGGTAAACTACACAAAATGTACAGCACAAGAAAGTACTTAACCTGCAATCAGTGTTGTGGGGTACAACCATACCCATTCTGCTTTTCACTTTTCTCAAGTTTGTTGTTCTGTGCAACTCTGTTTCTCAGTGTGAAAGCAAATATGTAGAGATTCTGCTGTTGCTTTACGGCATTGTAATATTTTATGGAACTGGTACAAAGGTTTTTACCATAGCTTGTGCTTGAGAACAAGTATCAGTCACAGATCACAGTTTTGAAGATATTATGATTCAGTAGCTTGATGAAATTGAAGATGTTGAAGATTGTGAGGCTGAATGTAATGAGGAAAATATCCCAAATCCTGTATTAATGGTGCACCTCAATTTGAGTTGAAAGTGTCAGCATAGGGTACTCTATATTGTCAGATAGTGACAAGGCTGAATCAGAACCTTCTGCTGATGTTGACTGTGATGGGAATGCAAAAGCACTCTATGGAAGCAGTAGATACAAATGGTCAGCAAAGAACCAAAGAATGTGAATACTCCAGTTCACAATATTGTAGTTCACTTGAAAGGGAAAGCATTTTTGCAGATGACATGTTACTGGAGATTTTGATTCATATCAATGAAAAACTTACCATGCATGGAACCAGGTTTATGAATGAATGAAGAAGTGAAGTAAGGGACACTACTGTTGTGGAAATGAAAGGTTTCATCAGATTGCTATGTTATACTATGATTCTCAAATTAAATAATAATTTGGAGTCTGTATTTCCCAGGTAGGTAATTTCATTGTACTTTATCTCTAAACTGAATGTTAGTACTTTTGATGAGGAAACAGAAAGGCTCCATACACAGCTTCTAGGTTGAGTTCAAAATGAGTGACAGTAAAACCACAAAATTTTCAACCCTGCTAAAAGGACTGATATGTAAACTCCGAAAATTGAGTTTCACTTAGCCCTGTACTATACCCTTTCAGTAGTGTTAATGTGATGTGCAAATTTAGTTGCATTTCAACTTTCCTGAAAAAATAAAATAAACATATTGTTTGGAGGACACATCTGTCCAAGTATGTAATTTTATTTTTATTTATATTGATTAATGTAAATTATGAATGTTACTAATAATTTTGAGTGCACAATAAATGGTATAGCATTTATTGGGTGTCAGCAATGTTCTTGGTAATCTTATTAGCCCCACACCTTGATTTTACCTCCAAATTTACTTTTTTCAATAAATGTCAAGTTTTCAATCATAATCATAAGTATTACTGGTGATAATTTATTTATTTATTTATTTGAAAAATCCTGAATACAGAAAAATCCATTTTGCATCAGGATATCAAATGGAAAATAACTAAACAAAATAATAAGATGGACACATACACACACATGGATATATATAACAAGAATAATAACAACTAGGGCAAGAACAACATTATTTACTCTTCATCTGCTTTATGCACGCCATTCTGTAAGTTTGTTTTGATAAATGGAAGTCTTTTAATGAGTTGTAAATGGTAGAGAAGTGATCTTTGTTCTAAAGATAGCCTTGAAGATTTAATGTAAAAGAAGTTGTTGCATTTGCTGTTGGGATGTGGGATTCTGATATTAAGAAGTGGCAAGAGTTCGCTGGTAAAAAGTTGTCCATTAATGATTCTGAAGAGAAGTATTAAATCCGAGAGTTGACGGCAAAGAGAAAGGTCATGAATTTGTAGTGGATAAAATTTCGTGTTTGGAGAAGTTTGCAAGGGTTGGACATCTGTGTTTGACTATTCTGGTGAAAAACTTCTTTATTTTGCTTTCACATGCCATTGACCAAATACAAATGGCAGAATTAACAAGTGGGACTGATCATTCCAACTGATGGCCGACTGTACAGAATAGCATCCTTCTCATGAAGTGTGGCACATATGCAAGCTAGTAGAACTATGTACATTTTAACTCAAATCCAAGTCATTTCCAAAACATTAAAAAATTAAGACATCATCAAGGAACTTGAAATTATGTGCAGCAGGGAGTGTTGGAGAGAAATAAAAAGAAAAAAATACATTCATAAGAAACTGCCCCAGAGCAGACACGCTGGGGCTGAATATTTTCATCAATTACACAAAAAATATTTTGAGAACATTGCAAACAATGAGAGCATTCTCTTTTTAGCCCATGCATGTACTATCTTAATAATGTATCTATATCTACTAACCCAAACTAGTGACTGGCTACAATTGGACCCAGTAAACCATCAAATTATGTTCATGCTATACATGAAAGCTGTAAATAAGTTGTTGTACTATGATAATGAATTAACAACAGTAAATTAATTATCGATTATGTTTTTATCATTGATTGGTAATAGAGAATATATCAAGAATATAATAGGACACACTAATCCATGTGAATTATTAACATTAAAAACTAAGGTTGTCTTGCCCCTCTATGTATTACAACCATATCCATGAAGGATATATTGATGAGACTCTTTGCGACATTTTCGTTACATGGGTAAGTTCATAAAAACTTAAATTAATATAAAATGTTTTATAACTTAAATGGATGGAGTAAGTGTTGCATAAGGTGTACATTTATTTGATTTCTGTCGAAATTGTACATTTCTCCCCATACAGCAGTTGCAAACAGGTCTTTATGTCAATTATTATGCTAAACAAACTTTATTTGAAAAATATATGCAAAAAGAGCTTGTTAAGGGTTGTGGCCTGTAAAGTGCCATTTTATTGGGTGATACATGGTCAATGCATTGTGTCCCATCCACACTAATTTGTGACTTACAAGACCGGGGTCTGCTTTCAAGTAGTTCCCCAATTATCCATTGGGTCAATACTGAAATTTTGGAACTCCTACCAGGAAGTAGGACCTCCCACACCAAAGCTGAGTACTAACCACTAGACTACATGGGAGCTCTAATTTAAATACCATCAACACATATTAGGGAGAATGAAAATGCTGCATCTTTAACTTAAATTTTTCACCGATCAGAAGATTGTTTTGGGATATTTTTTTCACATATTAATATATCCAGCTACTTCAAAATATATACAAAGCTACTACAAAAGAAATAGACACTTTCAATGCTTTATAAATCCAAAACTATTTATGTTATCAGGAAGAACTCTTCACTAAAGTAATTCTTTTAAGTTTTGTTTCAGAACTCAAAGATGTTCAATATGTGCTCCTTGTGTCACACGGCACACATCAAGACAATAATCAAATTCAACCCAAACCCAGTGTAACATACCAGCATCTACACTTTTGTAAGTTTGTGGAATAAAATAAAATGTTTTCTGAATGTTGAGCGCACATAAAATTTGTTGTGGCATTTGTAGTTCCAAACTCGCCCTTGCTGTGGACTTTTGTGGCCTTTTTTTATTATTATTCCTTTTGTAGTAGCCCTGTATAATGCCTCCACAATCTAGCTTCCATTCGAGTAGATACATCCCTATCCTGCATGCTGAGAGAGGTAGGGCTCCACTCTTCATGCCAGGTATGGAAAACATACCCCTTGCATCTATATCTGTGTGTGGTGGACGGTTAAAGAGAAATGAAATTTAAATTTCAATAAAAATTCAACACAGACTCACATGAATCAAACTGTGAATGACAAAAACATTCTCTGCACATAAAAAAGCTTCTTTTTTACTAAATTCAACTCCATGCCTTTCAAAATTATCTTAATGGAATATCCTTTGTGTACATAAACATATCACTCGACAACAAATTCACATAATTTTCCACACCTGAAATATCAAAATTTGACGTTATCACATTGAGCGAAACGTGCCTGCAGTCATCCCTTCCCAACTCTCTATATAGCATACCTAATTTCAATCTGTTTAGAAATGACCAAGATACCCTAGCACGTGGCACCGCTATCTTCGTTAGAAACAGCTTTCTTACCTCTCACGTAGCCTCGGTCAATGAAAGTGACCTTGAAGGGCTTTGGGTGAGAGTCTCATGTTCTATAACAAATAAAAGTGTTATTGTAGGCTGTGGATATAGACCTCCTAGTGGTTCGGTTACAAGAGCGTGCAAAATCTTGCGAACGACGATCACAAGCTTACCACCATGAACGTAAATCTACTGAAAGATGACCAAGATACAAATACATTATTCAAAACTTTATCAGCTTTACAACACAAACAATTCGATACTCTGCCTACAAGAATTACGTGGACATCCGAAACGTTAATTGACCACATTTATTCCTCGAACCCTAACTTGCACACAGCTACACGAACTGTCTATGAGGACATGAGTGACCATTTTCTCATTTACTCCACACTCAAAATTAATATAACGCGTATGCCAAGGAAGCTAATTACTACCCGTAAAATTCACAAAATATATGAAGCTGCACCTTCGCGTCATCTCTTCCGTTCTACGCAAGTACATCTCCTGACTTAACCATGGACGACAAAGTAAGTCATCTGCAGTCTCTCATTTGGACTGCACTTGACGAATTTGCTCCCTTAAAAACTCTCAGGGTGAGAGAAAGCAGGAAACCCTGGATTACTCCTCAAATTATTAAATTAATATCACAGAAGAACCGCTTGTTCAAGAAAGTGGTGGACCCTTCCCGCGACTATATGTGGGAGCAATATAAATATTTTAAAACCATTGTACAACAATTACTAGGCAGGCAAAAGTAAATAACTACAGAGCAAGACCACTAGGAATAACAGCTGCAAATGGAAGGTTATCAATGAGATCACGGGTAGAGAATCAAAAACAACAATTAATCACTTACTAGTCGACAATGTCCACCTAACAAGCCCACCCGATATACCTCATTATCTGAATATTCATTTTTCTAATATCTGCAAATTATCGACGCATGTTAATCCCAACAATTGAGGCGTAAATATACTAAGAGAAGACCCCAATTCAACTTTTGTCAAGCAAATTGAAGAATTCATATTAAAATCTGTCACTGTCAATGAAGTTTGGGCAATTCTTAATAAGTTAAACATGGATGGCATTCCCAACAGCGTTCTGGTGGTGTTGGCCCCACTTATAGTGGAGCCACTTGCCGACATAATAAACACGTCCTTCAAACGTGGCCAGTTTCCAATGAGCTGGAAGTACTCCATAACAACACCAATCCACAAATCTGGATCTCCTACCTTAGGGTCTAACTAGAGGCCTATTTCTCTAACACCCACTTTGAGCAGAGTTTTAGAGAGGGTAATAGACCGGCAATTGTCTTACCCTCCTGAAGACAAATAATATTATGTCTGTTCAACAATTTGGATTCAGAAAGGATGTGTCCTCGGAATTATTGTTACTTAGTTTAGTTAATGAATGGCGCGAGACAATGGACCGAAAAAACAATCCCCTTGTTGGATTAATTCCCCTGGATGTATGCAAAGCATTTGATACTGTTAACCACAAGTTGCTAATACAAACATTAAAGCATAGATTTGGGTTCCGTAGCAAATCAATTCCCTGGATGGAAAGTTTTCTTGTGAATAGGAAAATCTCAATGAAAGTAGGATGCTCACTTTCCACCAAGCAGTCAGTGTCTGCAGGCATTCCACAAGGCTCTATTATTCAACCTATTTATTGACGATATCACACTAATAAATTCAGATATATATCTATTAATTGTATGCAGATAACTGTCTTCTCATCCACGTTGGAGACACGTACGAGGATGTAAAGGAGAAAATGGAAAACTCATTTCCCAGAGTATTAAATTGGTACAACATCAACAACCTGAAGCTTAACGTTGCAAAGACGAAGGCTATGATGCTTCACACCAGCAAGGGAATCCCGGCTAACACGATAGATATTACCCTTAATGATGTCAGAATACCTTTGAGCAATCATTTCAAGTATCATGGAATCATTATTGACTCCCAGCTAAATTTTAACCTCCAAATAAATAACTATATTCATAAAATCTTTCGAAAAATTCGTAAATATCTCAATAGATATCTTAGCAGACATTTCTACCTTTCCTTTATTCGTCCCGTATTCGAGTATGGTGCTAGTCTTATTTTTGGCTGTAACTTAACTCATCTGAAGAAACTTGAAACTATCCAAAACAATTGCTTAAGAACCATTCACATGCACCGCCAAGAAAATTATTCCCAACAACTGCGCAAGATTTACAACATACCGACAGTCTCTTCGAGAATACATTACATCTGCCTGAATAAGATATTCCATAGTATTCATAACAAATCATCTCCATTGCATAATAAGATTAAGCTCCACTCTGAGTTCAGCACTCAAAACACCAGATCGTCTTTACATAGAGACCTAGTAATCCACATACCCAACAAAAGCAGATTTGACCAGAAGTCCTTCTCGTACCTAGCAGCAGTAACCTGGAATTCACTCCCAACGAAGGTCAAACTCAGTACCAGCAAAGCACAGTTCTGTCGTCTTCTACGTTCACATGCCTACTATAAATTCTAGAAGACGTTCACATGTCTACAGTAATATTTATGATTTAAATGTTCATCCCTATCCTTTTCAAACAGTAATTCCATACACACTCATATCCAAACCCACACACCTTCTTTTCTTCTAAATAACACTCAAACTTTGCTATTTCATTGCTACTATGTAACACTCTATGCTCATGTAATTCATTTTTTGGTTTCGTGCGACTTACTCACTATCATATACAAGCATAAAATCGAAATTACTTAATTTACTTACATACCATATAGCATACCAGTTCCTGTCTACGTGTATCAGTGTTAGAGTAACCTCACCGCTTTTAACAATTTTTAATAGTAATTGAACATACTTGTTACTGTCAACATGGAGCTGTGATAGAGTAACATTACAGGTTTTAACAAATTTTATAGCAGTTTTAACAGTTTTAGTCATTAGTCATCCTAACATTCAACCTGTCCATACATATACCTTGATCCTTTCTAAATGATGAAGCTTTATGTATGCACATAATAGACGACTTCATGACCTGAAGACGGAGGCAGTTGCCACTGAAACGTTGTCTACGACAACTATATACTCACTTTACGTAAGTAAATTAACTAATTTCAATTTTATGCTCATGTAGTTCATCTCATTTTCCTTAGATGTAGCATTTGTATATATATATATATATTTTACAACATAGGGCATCAAGTCATTATTTGTATTAATATTGTTCTAAATGAAATGTTGTATGGCTTAATGGTAACCCTACTGAGACAATAAATAATAATAAAATAACAACAAACCTCTGCTGAAAGTTTATTCAACATTACAACTGGTTCCTTCATCTTCCGGTCAACTTTCTTATCATTTGCTGAAGAAACATTGGATTCTTCTTTGATTGATGTGACTGCTTTGTTTCCTTTTCCTGGGGAAGACCCTAAAATAAGATAAATGAAAAATATATTATTTTCATGGAATGTAGTCAGAAGCAAAGAGTATTTTGGAGATGGGACCGCTAATAAAATATTGTCCATAAAGTACCACACAAAATTCATCAGCACTGATAACTGCAATTTACAGATCTAATATAATGTTCAAACATTTAACCCTTAATGGACAGAGACCTCTCCTGTGTGTAAGCCTTTATGGATGGGAACTTTTCAAGCACATGCTTTTCAAACTTACCATGATGCACAAAAATAAAATTGTAGCTCAAGAACTATTCGTTGTAGAGATGAAAGTGATTTTTTTCTTCTTTTTATTCTGAAATGGCCGGGCTTTTCGGAAAGGTGAAATTTATACATTGTACCTCTCAATAATAAAAGTTACAGGAAGGAAAAAATATATATATATTTTTTTAAAAAAAATGGTATTCAGCATGCTACTGTGACCGAAGTTAATAAAAAAAAAATATCACATGTAGTGGTACAATCCTACAACCATGCACAGTTTCATCGAAAATAGGCTGATACTTCTTGGGGGGGGGGGGGGAATTTATAAGGTATAAGGGCAGCAGTGATGTCAGCTTACGGAAACAATTTTCGGAATTTCACTTCTAGCATCAGCCCTATGGATGCAGAATGGACCACATTTGGAGAGAAGACTGACAAAATACCACTCTTTGAAGATATGTAATGCTTGTTCCTGAATTTTGCAAGAAAATGCAAATTACACATTTCTGAAAGCTGCAATTTTGGCAAAATTTTGAAAATTTGGCCTTTGTTCCACTTGACCCCTAATTGTTGCACATTGTTAAAGTGTTCTTTTGTTCTAATTATTACATGTAAGAGTGAAATATACACAAGTAAAAAGCTGTGATTGAGGAGTTATAGCCCATTTTATAAGATGTATCCCATAATATTCAAAGGGAAATGAAGGACATTTTCAAACTCCACTTGTTAATAATACTAACAATAGATATATGGTTTTGTAATTCAAGCATGTCACACTTTCCTATGTATACATATGAATAAAAAAGACAGAACTAAAATATCATGTAGTTTTTGAGATATGGTGTGTTAATTGCTGCCATGTGGAGGTGGTTTCAATTGACACCAACTATCTGTAATGCCATTTGGATAATGGGTGGTTTCAATTGACACCAACTATCTGTAATGCCATTTGGATAATGGGTAATTTCATCCAAAACCAGCCCTCCACTAAAAGGTTAATGCAGAATTTCATCAAATTCCTGCCCCTCTCAACTACATGCTTGCCGTTCTCCAGGGTGGAGTGGTTAGCACAGCATGCTATGATGCTAGAGGTTCTGGGTTCAAATCCTAACCTGGGAATGGTTGTTCTTTTGTGAGTGTCCCTTCATCAATTTCATCATATCATCACTGGTTCTCATCTTCGTGATTAGCCAAAAGTGGCAGAAAAGCCATGTAAAATAAACCAAATCAACCACACACTTCCCACCTCCATGAAACATCTTATAAAAATCATGTTCCTATATAATTAGTAGTTTGTGAAGTGCTCTAGGAAAAAGACACTATTTAAATTAACTAGAAAATATTTGAGTTTTATGTGATATTTTTCCCATATGCCATAGAGGCATCTTATTAGATAGTAGTATGTTAGAAGCTGCTTATCAAAATACTGATAAGTCCTTATTGGTCCCCATCCCTTTGAATACATGCAATGTAATTTATGTAACAAAAATAAGAAACTTCTATTCAAATAGTAGTATTAACTGCTTGCCTTACAAAGTAATTTCCACAATTCGGTCCCAAATTTTGGAATTTTCAAAATCCCATTTCTTTGTTCTTACTTGAAATATAGCTAATCTATACACATAAAACTTATGATTTATTATCCACAGTTAACTTGGGCTACACACACACAAGCATGAAAAATGTTAATGTTTCATGAACATTATGTTAAGAAAACTTATTTTTACAATAAGTTTGTAATGTACTGCCTCTAAATATTGCATATGTGAAATGAAAGTTTAAACAATTCAGTTCACTCACTTTTAAACATTATGTATATGAATATATGTATATGTAATGAACAAATTTTGTAATTCTCAGTATACTCAGGCTAATGAAGGATATACAATATGAGCATCATAATAAATGTACACATAATATCTTGCCTTTAAAGGTTGTACATTTGTTTTTAAAATCTTACAAATTGCAGTTCTGATTGTAAAATTATTAGATTTTAGATAGGCAGCAGTGTGGTGAACTCTGAAGCATGGAGCTACATATAAGGTGACATTGCAATCTGGGCAGTAGTAATGTGATTGATTCACTGCCAATCTTCTTACCTCTGACATCTTGCACTCTGCTACACATTCCAAGCATCAAACTGAGTAAGCTGCTGCTTTCAAGTGGATATTTACTGTACTTTGCGGCAGAGAGCCTCTCACGAGATTGTACGGGATAAAAAAAAATTGAACGAAAAAAGTAGTTTAACGTGATTATACTTGGGATAATATAAAAAGTGCACCTAGTACCTGCCAGAGTACTCGGGATAATAAGGCATGTGGTTAAACCTTCAGTGGACATTAATTGTGTATGTGTAAACCATCACAGGACGGGAGGATTTCAAGCATGTGCATATCAAATGTGCACACACATACAAAAATTGCAGCTATGGGAGTTGAGATTATTATTATTAACTTTTAGAAGGACAGGGCTGTCATGGGAGGTAGAAGTTTTCACTTTTCAATCCAGTCGTGCACAATTAGTAGAAGACATTTTGAACAGAAGTTCTACTTGGGACTCCACAATGAACCAAAATGAACAGAATAATTCCAAGACAAAGCAATTTTATGTAACTACAATTGCGCACAGTCTTGTTGAAAATTGGCTGACAGTTCGCTGAGAAAAAATGAAAGTGTACTATAAAATACTAAAAAAGCAGACAGACACTACCAGCAATAGAAATCCCAAAAATCTGTCTCGCATTGGGGTTATGCAAGGTGGTTTGATTTAAATCAGGTTGATTTAAATCCTGATATAAATCGGGTGATTTTTTTTAATCACAGATTTTAATCACTTTAAAGAAATAATTCATAGAATGATGTTCATAAGGAATTTGTAGATATCAGAATCACTTTTGTAGAAAGTACATTAATCTCATAATCATTGAATGGTGTTTATTAGACTCTTAAGAAAGAAAACAAAATATATGTACTGATGGGGTGCATCGTATTAGCATTACATAATGAAATATTTATTTTAACAATGAGCTATGTGACATCTTAGAATCTCACTTTGGTTAATTGTGGGAACCTTAGTGAGTCACCAAGGGAAATTTGTGTAAAATTTCCATTTTACATCATCATCATCTGCTAACTGTACTTGATTGGAGGGGAAATCAAACTTCCACCTACTGCAGCAGCCATGTCCTTTCCCCAAAACACAAAAACTTTCAACTCTCTTATGATAAATAGTTCTCCTATGATGTTTTATGCACATAACTGCATTTTTTTTAAAAAAATTGACACACATTCTTTTTAATTACAACTTTTCATAAACATACAGTACTCATACTGCGTTGAAATTCAAGCATGACACATTTATATGCATGTAAAATAAAGTAGTAGTAGTAGTAAGAAACTGAATATCATAATCAGTTTACATATTGTTTTTTCTTAAAGATTCTTTAATGTCTTTGATATGCCATTTTGGGCTTACATTCATTCATCAGAAATCTGCTTTATCACATCCTTGCTGCAATTTCTACATTTTTATATTCTTTAACCTCTTGTGTCCCAAGCGTCTCGATCGAGATACCCTGTGTCAAGGTCGTAGTTTTTACGTTATAACGTTTCTATTTTTGGCTAGAATTTCGATTTTTTTTATATATATTGTTCCTAACACATGTATTTAACAGAAATGTTTTTTTGCATTTTTTTTTTGTCTTCGTGAAAATGGAGGGGTAAATGCAGGAAAGGGACTTCTCTTTTGCGTCTCTTTTCAAGGTCAAATTTTTACGGACAACGGAAGACCGACTTTGTTGTTCTAAAGCAATGCTTTTCACTCCCTCCTGTTAACTGCATTCGAAGGAAGCTTGTTTATCAGTATCCCATGTCAAAATGAAAGTTTTCCGTGAGGGCGCAAGCAAGGGGTGGGGGGAGGGGGAAGACTGGTTGTTGAATCTGCGTTGTGAGAATGGAATTTCGAAGCGCGCTGAAGGAAAATTTTGTTTTTTTAGCACAAGTGTCCACAAGTTGCAACAGAGGTTACCCTGCATTGTCTAAAAATAGAATTTCAAGCAGCTGCAAGAATTGGCGCTCCTTTTTCACTGCATTCTAGCTTTTCGTCCGTGAATGTTGTGCGTAGGTGTCGTTTTGTGCCCAAGTGCGAGGACATTTTTTGGGTGAAGTGACAATTTTTTAAAATAATTTTTGGGAGTTTTCTCCCTTCCCCCTCCATATATACGCCAAATTTGCATAAATTTTGCATTTTTTTCGGGGGCAGGGGGGAAACACCATTTTTTTAAAGAAAAGTATTTTTGAGGGGGTTTCCCCCTTTCCCCCTCCATATGTATGCCGAATGTGCATAAATTATATATCGTCTGAATCTGTGATTCGTTCTGCGTACAAAGGTATATCTTTCATATCTCTAGGGCATTTAGTTTCTGAGCTATAGTCATTTCAATGTAACTCTGCATTTTGAAGCTTGAATCAGTAGCATGCCGACCATTCCTTTTGGGGGTACAACTCAAGTTACATTGGTCATATGATGATAATGCAAATATTTTTGTGTTCCTTACATGTCAGCGATAATTTCTATGTGCATTTTGAACTTTTCATATCCTTTTTTTCGAGGGGGCAGGGGGAAGGAGAAACGCCATTTTTTTAAAAAAAAAAAGTATTTTCAGGGGATTTCCCCCCTTTTCCCCTCCATATATATGCCGAATGTGCATAAATTATATATCTTCTGAATCTGTGATTCATTCTGCGTACAACGGTATATCGTTCATATCTCCAGGGCAAATAGTCTCTGAGCTAAAGTCATTTCAAGGTACCGCTGCATTTTGAAGCTTGAATCACTGGTGTGCTGACCATTCCTTTTGGAGGTACAACTCAAGTTACATTGGTCATAAGATAATAATGCAAATATTTTTGTGTTCCTTACATGTCAGCAATCATTTCCATGCGCATGTCGACACTGTCATGTACTTTTTTTGGGGGGAGGGCGGGGGGAACCAATTTTTTTTCCCCAAAATTTTGGAATTTTGAGAGTTAGCTCCCCTCCCCACCACCACATATACGCAGAATTTGCATAAATTTCATATAGTCTGAATATCTGGTTCATTCCGCGTACAACGGTATATCACTCATCTCTCTAGGGCAATTAGTCTCCGATCTACACTCATTTAATTGAAACTCTGCATTTTGCTCAAAATCAGCTTGGGCACCAAGGGGGTTACATGTGAAAATGGCCTTGGGTTCCAAAAGGTTAATAGAAAGCAACCCAAATAATATTAAAAATTACATGGTAGCACATCATGAAAGGTTGTTTCACAGTAGAGCAGTCAGTACAAATCATACAGTGTGTGTTTAAAAAGGTCTATAAGAATGTTAAATTTCATCTGGTGAACTTATACTCAGTTATCTTTCATTTCTTCATTCACACATATTGAAGCACAGATATTTGTGATGCATGTATTTGTACAATGTAACACTGAGATGAGAGTATTACAAAATGTTGATCGGTGTTGACCAGTAACCTTCTTCATGTGGTGAGACATTTTATATAATTATAATTTTACTTATTTTACACACTGGAGAGGCTACACAAGGTGGCACCGGTATATTCTGAGACATTTAATGGCTCCCAGTAAGGAATAATTAAACATCTTGCCTTTTGTGCAATTAGTCCTAGGATTGATCTCGGAAGGCCTTCCAAAATATTAGTATTGATCTAGCACCATTAGGATAATTTAAAGAAATCAAAGTGGATTACTGACTAGAAAGCTACATACTAGCTATAATGGGACTCAATACATCGACTAAGTTTTACACAACGAAACACTGCCTTCTGTTTATGAGCAAAGATAAAATCACTTATCAGACATAAGCACAGATTTGTATGGGGCCCAAAGCAAAGAATACCAAAGAAGCTGTTTCCACTTAGTGTGTATTATTATTAGAGATTGAATCAGTACTATATTGGTACCAACCATAGACATATATCAGTGTACCAGTTTATTGGTGAAATTACTGATAATTTTACCAATTCGATACATCTACAAATATTAGGGACCGGACAGATTAATTGATACTCTATCATTATCAGCCGATATGGGCATATTGGTGTATTAGTTTATCGGTAAAATTACTGATGATTTTACCAATCTGATAGCTATAAATATATTATTCCAATTGCAAGTAAAGCATCACATGCAATGGTTAATATAAAGGTTTGTATTGTTCTGGGTTTGAATTTGAATGTATACTGCAGTAAAACCATGCCAGAATACATCTTGAAATGAGGAAAATGAAAGTTAAAATTAAGCACATTAATAACCCGTGGTGGAACAGTCCATTGGGGGGCTGGGCTTACCTACCGACTGCCGGCCTCACTCCCACCCCCCAGTTGTTGTTGTATGTTTCATGACTGGGTTACGGTAGTCATATGTAGCTCCCCAATTTCCACACGATGGTGGGTGGCCACCGGTCCCATACACTGGCCGAAATCTCAGGAGAAAAGTTGTTACGCTTTCCCCAGGAGACTCAAACCTGCGTGTGTCCCATAGCCGGAGCCCAAAGCATGATGCCTTAGACGACATGGCCATGGTGTGGGACAATAAAGTACATGGAGAGCTTTATTAACAAATTCTACCTCAAATAATGCAGAGACATTATTATGAACCTCTTCCCTCTGAATCTGGAAGCCTCTGAAATCCAGATAGTAAAATTTCCAAATCCAGATTTAAAATGTTCTGGAATCCAGATAATAATCCCTAATACTTGTCGCAAGTTTCGAAGTCTATACTATAAGCTACATGTACAGCATGTTGCAACATGAACTGTAACAGTTTCAGGGTGGCTACTCTAGGACCATGATAAAATTTGGTATGTTTGACGAAGTCACATAGTAAGGTAAATCTGGTTTAACTTTTAGTGGTCTATTGGTCCATATATGTACCAGCATCATGTGACAGCAGCAATTGACACATCATTTGCCCAAAACTATAGATGACATTTTAGCTGTCTTTTCGTCTATTTATATACACATTATGAAGTTATGACATACTCAAATTACAATGTAATATGACTATTGGATGTATGTAATATGTATATCAATATGAACTTTTAAAATACAGTTCTTTTTATTTACACAGAAATGTTTTTTTTAAAAACTGTAGAATGAGAACTATTCACCGTAGTGAGTTGTCATTTGTTGCAATTTGGTTGGAATGGCTTATTTATGATTTCTGCACACTAAATTACAAAAACATTGAAATCATTAAGATAAATTGCACGTGTTTTTATTTTTGTTTTTTATATTATTATTTTTATTATTTTGAGCATGCATACAACTACTTTTTACTTGAGCTGAGCCGAAACCACTTTGATCCAATAGCGATGCCGATACTTTTACAGATTCCAACTGATATCGATACCAATACTTGAAAATTGCAATAATAAAAATTTGATCAAAATATTGATCAACATTGGTGTGTAAACATTCCTCTACAATTGCATACATCAATTTACCAAGAAATTTGCTTTACAATGTTCAAGAATTACATCAGAATATTAAAATAGACGTTATGAAATCACAAAATGCAGTTTTCCTTGCAAAATTCTTGCAAAATAAGGAGAAAGTTTGAATTTTGTATAATTTCCAGGATAATTGGACTCCACAAAAATGTCCGCCAGGGGTCCCTTCCCGGCCTGGGCATGGATGTCTGTGAGTGTCCATTCATCAATTTCATCATATCATCACTCATCCCCATCTTCGCAAATTGCCAAAAGGGGCACAAGAAGTGAAGTAAAATAACAGCAAATCAATCAATCCGTGCAAGTGTTCTGTGGCATTTTTGCAGACCCTGTGGAAAACTAATATGCTGGAAAGTATCAGCTGGTATCGGTAGATGAATTCCAATCGATACTTGATGATACCGATACCACTGGTATCAGCAGATGCCGATACATCCGCATTGGTATTGGCTCAGCCCTACTTCTTACAGTCAAAAAATGGTAAAAGTATAGGGTGACAATATGTCCCATTTTGACTGGGATAGTCCAGTTTCAGAAGCATGTCCCAGTCGTCCCATTGATATTATTAAAGAAACACTATTTGTCCCATTTTATAAAAGTCTAGGTGTTAGCTTGAAATTTGAGAAATTTCATTCTAAAAAAAATGATGCAATTTTTAAACTAGCGTCATAGTAAAACAGCTGTACCGCATTTCAAAGACTTCATAACAATCAAAATGCTTGTCGTTGATAACGTTCTAGCAGACAGTATTTTACTGTTAGCTTGCATCGTGGGTTGTATTAGTTTGTGTGTGTGTGTTCTGTTATTTGTATTGAGGTGAATAAGCCTCATCAAGAAGCATACATGTAGTTTCAATACGGAAATGTAAGAAGAATTCAAAGTCCTGCGTCCTGATGGAAACTCAAAATACAAATCTCAAGTTGTGTGTCAGATATGTGGGGTAAGTTTCTCGGAAAGTTTTATGGACGATTGGTGAATAATGTTGTTCTCAAGAAGAATGGCTGTTCTGATAAATACTTGTGTAGGACTAACATAAAAGGTTAATTGCAAGAGAACAGAAACACTATGTAAACCATACTGAGATTATAATAATTATTACCTTTTTATATAATTTATGTTTATGATGTATCAATCATGTGATCCATACTTTAATGAATATAATAATAATGACATTAATGTTATAACTTGGCCTAACCGATTTTTAATGAGGGTACGGGGTAAACTGACCTACTCGGGATGTGCAGTTTTCATGCCAAAATATTATGGTCACCCTATGAAAGTAGTATGTCATTCATGTTCCACTTGGCACATTTTACCCTGCAACCACATAGCATGTATGTATATTTAATGATTACAGTTTTCTCTCAGATAATGATCGATTTTATGTTATGTTATGTTAAGATATAATAGTGTTTAGGGCTGCTAGGTTTGGTTTTGTTACCTTTTTCATATGATTTTTCTTTCCACTTTTTGAGTATGCATATAACTGGTTTCTTTCATGAATAAAAAAACAGTGAAAGTAGTCCAAGATAGGAGTATTTTCTTTATTACACAGGCCATATTTGGGATCAAATATCATGGTTATTTGTGGTTTCTGTGCCCTCAGTTACCAGCCAGAGATATAGCAGGAAGCAGTGACAGGGCACTCCACTGTCATTTACCTCAATTTTAACCTAACTTGCCTTCCCACATTTTAAACTTTGACTATTCTTGTCTTAACTCGTGGTGAAACCTTGGCAAAACTGGACTTCAGTTTCTTAGTGAAATGATGGCATGCCTCAAAAAATTTTATGTTTCCTAAATCATTGAAATATATCGAGCATGTAGTGCTGTGCAAACACAGTTGTATTTTGGGAATGTAGTTTCGTTCATATGTAAAGTTGTACATTCTTTTAGAGTTTCCTGAATAAATGCAGTTTATCTTGATTATGTCAGTGTTTACATCACATGACAAGAGTAAAAAAAAATCAACGTAATTCTCAAAGGTGTTCAGTACGTAATTGTCAAGAGCTGTCAGGCACAGTTAGAAGAAGATTGGGAAAAAGGGGGTAATTTACACAAGAAATCCCCTTTGGGGTATTGGCAGCCACTTGTGGCTCCTGCATTACATCAAAGTGAATAGAAAAAATCTAGCTCCTATCCTGCTTTTCTTGAGTATTTCAGTGATTTTTTTTTTTAATGTACAAGCACTGAAAGCAACTGTGTTACAGCCAAGTTACAGAGTAGGAATTTAGAAGGGTTGGAAAGCCAATGTACATGGCATGTGAGATGCAGCGTACATTACAGAAAGAAAGTGCCAAAGACAGTAATTTTTTTAATGAATGAAGCAGTAACTCTTAGGGAGATTACAGACCAAAGCAAGAAGTGATAATATGTCACTTGAGGATTTCACCAATCAAGTGCAGCCTTGTGCAACCTGTCAGGTTACTGTTGATTGGCTTGTTCCCAAGAGATACATTTCGAATGTCACTTTGGTCTGAAATCTCCCTTACATACAATGTCCCTACATAATGGAAAACATAGATAGCAGTTCCCTGTGAAGCACATGGACTGTGTATGAGTAATAAATATTTTGGAAACAAACTGATCATGATGTTCGCAACACTAACATCACCTGTGGAGCAAATATAACATCTTGTTTCATCCATATACATACATGTAATGTGCACATGCTATTTACAACTTTAATTAGTACACTCCAAAGCAGGGATGTAGTAATAATAACAACAATAATAAAAAATATCTAGAAAATATATATTATTTATAATAATTGGAGCCGAGTTGATACTGATACCGACATATTGGCATCGGCCAATACAAACGGTATCAGTAAGTATTGGTTTAATTTTTGTCACCAACACCAATTATTTTTAATGGCTAGAAGAGTGGCCAAGAGCAAAAACTTATCTCAACATTTGTTGTTTTCAAAGGTTCATTCACCCTTCCTTGTTACAGGTTGGGAGGCCAGCACACGGAGTTCCACAGCTTTTTCTACAAATGCTGGTTAAACCCCCACCCTTCTGGGGAGCAGATAACATGATCAAAATCATGGGTAAAGTGAAAGCTGAACCAAAACGTGACCATGAAGGCATTAACTATCTGGTAAACACTATGTGGAAATAAAAGAAACCAATCATTGACAATTCATGCTTAAAAACTCATGGGAATAAGTGAGGTGGACATTTTTTAAACCAGCAATACTATTATGCCATGCTAGTGCCGGTTCAGGTGATTGCAAAGTTGTTGGGAAAGAGGGATGAAGGTCGCTGTGAAATTAGTTTTGTTTTATGACTGCATTCAAGTGGGAAATGGATTCAGCAATTTCTTCTTGTAAGTCTTTTGTGTAACTGCTGGTGTCAGCCAAGTGACGGTTATTTATTTCCGCCGAGATTAAATTGGCATCATTCGGCTTTGAATGACAGTACCAAAGATGATTTATGCACTCCTACTTATAATATCTTTAAAATATTAATCATGAAATTTACTTTCATCAACTGGACCTAACATCATTTTTTTGTTATTCAATAAATATTCAATTTTTTACTTTGACAATTTCCTTGCGAGGACAGTTGTTTTTATGCAAATTCTAGTGATCTTAACTAAACATAAGCTAGATGATGAATATTTGCTATTGTATCTCTAATTTTATAGTGTCTTTTTACTATTTGTGTAATAATAACAACAACAATATTAATTAACTTACATATTATTACAAAAAGACCTATATATTATATTAGTGTACTAATTATAAACATTTACACTGGAACCCCGATTTAACGTTCCTCGATTTTACATTTTCTTCCGCATTTTAAGTTTTCTCAGTTTGGTTCCCTGAAAAACATAAAATCAAAGTTCCACTGTAGATTATTGGCTCAGAGTCCCACCCCCAATATATTTCTAGAGTCGTTTTCACGTTCAGAAGACACAATGGGCTCTTATGGGCAATGCTTTTCTTATGGGAAATACGAGCGCGCTGTTGTGAAATTTCTGGATTTACAAATTTAGCTTAAGTAAAATCGGTACCTGCAGTTTTGCAGGAAATTTTGAAGAATGCGATGGTGAACACAAAAAACTGGTAACTTGCTTACATAATTTTAGATAAATTAAAAACGCAAATTTTCTGTGAAAACACAATTTTTACATTGTTTTCATTCCTAACGTTGAAACATGCCGTAAAATTGAAGCATTCATTATTAAAAAAATTAACACTGTTTTTTAATTGTCATAGGTGACGGTGGTACTCAGAATTTATCAATACTTTAAAGCATATTTGCATTAAAAAATATTCAAATAAAGTATGTGGAGATTTTTTATATTCGTGCAACAGAAAATGTCGTCGCTGGCCATTATTTGTTCTGTAATTCCAAGTAAAAACTTCCAGTGACAAAGTTGTGGAGAAAATAATGAAATTATTTTTTATAACCACTCAAAGGTTCCCAGAAATATTTCTTCCATGCATTTGGAGTTTCTTTTTAACCCGAACCGCGCGCGAAGTAAGGAGACGTTGTCTGGCCATCTTTTGCTGACTCACCGCAGCATTCCGGCTAATCACCACCAAGTTTTCCAGTTGTTATTTTATTTCCATTCAGTAAAAATATGAACTTCATGGAGTTTGTTATAATAGAATTGAAATTACTTAAATTTAATAATTGACAATTATTTCCAATGCTGCTGTTGTGAGCAACATTAGTGCTGTTTTTGTTTACTGTCGACATTAATACTGAAATGAAGATCACCTTTCAGTTTCCAACGTACACATAAATTCATAGACACCATATTAACCTTTGAAAGGCTTTCCAACACGTGGCAAAATATGGGGTTTCAAGATAGAAATATGACATGCCTTGCTTGAGTCATTCATGTCTTATCAGTTCACGTGGGCCATAACTCAATTGTTTGTTTGGGTTGCAACTTGAATCTAACCCATGTGCCAGGTTCCCCTTACTTGAGTGAGAGATCTGCTTTGGTCTGTTTAGACTTTTTCCCTCTCTCGAAAAAGTGTTTTCAGTTGTGCGAGCTCTCAGTAATTTTTACTTTTTTAAGTGATTTCTGAAGTGTCATATCCGTGCATTACACTCGTGTGTGTAGTGATCGCAATGGATCATAGTAAAATGGGTAACTGTAACGTTCACAGTATAATATTAATATTAATAATTACATATAATTATCATTATATATACAAAATATGTAACACCTTCATTGTGAAGGAAGGTCATCATTTCCCGGTGACATGAGCTAGCGCTGTATTGGCAACACTGTGCGGTTTCTCCATAAGCGCCGTTGTGTCTTCTGAACGTGAAAACGACTTTAGATACGTGCCTGGTGATGTGATGAGATGAGATAATATGACTCAGAAACTAGCCTTCGTTATTTTATACTGAAGTTATGCAAGTATTGGTATCGGCAAATGGTGGTGTCCGCTCAGTCCTAATAATAATAAAGTAAAGTGCTCCCCTGTGCTTTGCACTATTCCATGAAGGTGTATAGGAAGTGTAGAGTTAGGGTCCCACACTTTCTTGACCACAACCAAAGGTGGGGGGTGATGTAATCAGCACACCTCTCCCCCCCCTCAGAGTTTCCTACATTTACCCAATAACAGGTGGGAAAAATCCTGGTTCTCCCCCACTGGGGATTGAACCCAGGTCTCTTGCATGGTAGTCTTGTGCTTTTGTAGTCCTTCACCTGAACCTCACATGTTGCAATCCAATTTTGTATGTTTATTACATCCAGAATATTTCTCTGTATGACAAATGTGATTTTCACATGCGAAAATATTTTTCACGTGTGTTTTGAACATGTTCATGCAGAATTATCAACATGTACATGTACTGTCTATTTTTCTCTCCAGACCATGGATAGACACTGGCCATCCTTTCTAACATTGTTTTTACAGTTTAAAACAGTGGGCCAATTTCAGGCATTTTACAGTGCCTGCCTGACATTTGACTGCCTGACAATGTGCCTGATTTTTCACTAGGGATTGCATAATACTAAAAGAAAATTTAAAAAATGTTAAAATAATTATTTTTTTGAATAAACTATTTAATCCTTAAAAGCACAATGGTGGCATGAGAGGCCCAGAAAATATGAAATATTTCATATTTTTTATTCTTGTGAAACATTGAAACATTGTGACATCTTCGATTGGACATCTGTTCACATTTTGCTGCCACTTTCGTAATTTTTCAATTTAAGTTCATTGAATATATTCAGATTTGAAAATTTCTACCTAAAAGCACATTGTCGGCTTGTCAGGTCCCTTCAAGTTTAACTGCTGCAAAATACAGTTTTATATTTTCTCAGACTGATGTATCTCGCCAAATTTATTTATTGCATGTTGTTGCTCAAGTTTACTGGTCAAATGCATGGCCTAAATATCCGTTTGTGTGTGATTCTAGTTCTGAGTTTCACTGAGTAGAAATGGCGAGCATACACGTGCAAAAGGCAAACAGGGTGGTGGGCACTTGCTTAAAAAGGTAAAGTTCCCTGTGTATACAGCACCATGCGATGAAGGTGCATTTAGTGGAGATTAGCCATTTTGGAGGTGATTTGATCAGCACCATGTTCCAGTCACCGTTATCACCCCCTCTCCCAGGTACCCATTGATTTGAGGCTGAGTGAGGCACTTGCATTTCTCATGAATATGTTGGATGTTGCAGCATTATACCAGGTGAGTTTTTTAGCTTGACACAATGAAATATCTCGAAGTACGCATCTGATCAAAAAAAAAAGTTCTGAATGAAATTTGTCCATCACGAAGGGGCTCATCCAATGATGCCAAACTCCACCCCCCATCCCACTTCCTGGGGGTGGGGTGAGGGGAAACTTTAAAATCTCAAATGGGAACCCCCATTTTGTATTGCAGATTAGGATTCTCCAGACAAAAATACATAGGTTTTGTCTTAAACTTGTTTGTGGATTTGAGATAAATGGCGCTGTAATCGCAAAAATGAAAGATTGCGGAAATGGTAAAAAATGCTTTTCATCGCAAAGTGACGTGAGGCATGTTGAATAAGAAACTGCATTTAGCATAACCCAGAAACGACGACGTGGACGTAGCAGTATTCTGTTCCCATCGGGGTGCTTTTTTAAGGTGAGTCCCCTCACCTCTCACCATTGGGGTGCTTGTTTTAGGTGAGTCCCCTCACCTCTCACCATCGGGGTGCTTGTTTTAGGTGAGTCCCCTCGCCTCTCACCATCGGGGTGCTTGTTTTTAATAATCATTTTACAGTAAGTGCTCGAAAATGTCACCACCCAATTCGATACACTGATTTATCCGCACTTGGAATGATTGGACACAATTGAGAAGCGTGCCCGGTGTAATCTTTCGACATGCATTGGTGATTCGCTCAATCATGTTCTCACGCGTTGTTGGCAGTTCATTATAAACTTCACTCTTCACGTAGCCCCACAAATAAAAGTCAGGCGAAGTAAGATCTGGCGATCTTGCAGGCCAAGACACTGGACCACCTCTTCCGATTCACAGACGGTTGTACACGCGATCTAATACTTGCCGTGCTGCAATGGAATAATGTGCTGGACAACTGTCGTGTTGAAACCACATTCTTTGTCGCACGTCTAAGGGAAGGTCTGCATGCAATACTGAAGTTTGTTCTGCAAGAAGTTTCGATATTTCTCACCATTTTAGTTCCCATCGATAAAATATGGACCAATAAGTTTATCGCCAATTATTCCACACCAAACATTTACATTCCAAGGGCGCTGATGTTCAACTTGGCGTAACCAATGCGGGTTTTCGACACTCCAATAATGCATGTTGTGTCGATTAATCGTACTGTGGTTTGTAAAAGTCGACTCGTCAGAGAACAAAACTCGGGTAAAAAATTCGGCTCTCGTTGTATTTGCTGAAGCGCCCATTGACAGAATGTCACTCGGTTCTGAAAATCATCGCCATGAATTTCTTGATGCAATGAAAAAACTCACCCGGTATATTCTTTATATGCATCATGATTCACAGTGGAATATAAAGGTGACATATCATCATAGAATTTTCATCAAGGACCTGGTTTATGAGTTGATAAAGCCACTAATAATAAGAACAGCATTCAAATCTGAAGAAAACTGTAAGGGAAAGTCTAATCCGGTGTGGAGTAAATTGCCTATCTGGCTTACCACCAAAAACTACAGCAACTAAAAGAAAAAGCTGCCACATATGCCCTCACTCCTTGGATAGACAGTAAAAAGTGGTGGCGTAATTGTGAAAATAACATATGTTACGAGCACATGTTTGTAGGCTGTGAAATTTGCATTAGACTGGCACAATGAAAACCTGGACAAAATGTATAATAATTATTGGGACATGTGGTTTTGTTTTAGATTGATTGATTTTGTTTATTTTTACTTTGCTTTTCTGCCACTTTTGGCTAATTGTGAAGATGGGGATGAATGGACACACACAAACACCCATGCTCAGGCCGGCATTCAAACCCAGGACCCCTGGTACCGTAGTGTGATGTGTTAACTAGTGGCCAGCTAGTTTTTGTTTTAGAACTTGTGGGTCTAAGTGAATATGAGTAAAATTATTTGTCAAATTTGCAACTGCCGCCCTTCCTAAACCTTGTACTACGAGGCTTGTTCGGAAAGTAAAGATACAAACACATTTGCACATTAGGGGAAAAATGTGTACCAAAGTTGGCGACACTGGCAGTAACCGTGATCCATACGACGAGGATTGGGAGTGAGTCATCAGTGCTGCACTGAGTCTTGTGCGAGGAACACGTATTGGAAATGGCAGTGGCGATACCGAATCCCGCCAAATGCGAAGTGTGCGCCGTGATCAGGTTTTTGCAGGCACAAGGAAAGCGTCCATCGGAGATCCACCGAGAAATTGTGACTGTGTACAGGAACGTAACGAATCGTCAAAATGTGGTGAAATGGTGCCGTGCCTTCACAGAAGGTCGACGTGATGTTCATGATGAAGAGAGAAGTGGGAGGCCATCCGACCTTCGCAATCATATTGAAGCAGAGGTGCATGCAAATAGGCAGGTGACAATTCGAGAATTGTGTGTGATGTTTCCTGACAGTTCGAAAACCACTATTCATGAAGTTGTGAGTGGGTTAGGGTACAGAAGCTGTGTGCACGCTGGGTACCAAAACATTTGACTGACAAACAGAAAACCAAATTACTGGGATATGCACTGCACTTTCTTACTCGCTACATAGAAGAGGGAGATGCATTCCTGGACTCCATTGAGACAGGTGATGAAACATGGGTGTTCCACCATACGCCTGAATCCAAGCAGCAGTCCCTGCAGTGGCGCCATACCCATTCTCCAAAAGCCAAAAAATTCTAAACCTCAATTTCAACCTGCAAGCTGATGGCAACCGTTTTCTGGGATCGCCACGGCATCCTGCTGGTGGAATTCACACCGCCTGGAAGAACGATTAATGCTGAAACATACTGCCAGACTTTGAAACATCTTCGACGTGCAATTCAAAACAAACTGAGAGGCATGTTGTCAAGTGGAAGCCGATTTATTCATGACAATGCCCGCAGCGAATGTCACCAAGGATCTGCTTGCACAGTTTCAATGAGAGGTCCTTCACCATCTGCCATACAGGCCCGACCTTGCACCCAGTGACTACCACCTGTTCCTGTACCTCAAGAAAACTCTTGGTGGAAAACACTTTGCCGATGATGATGAAGTCAGGGAAGAAGTCACAACTTGGTTCCAGATGCAGGCGGCGGATTTCTACGATTCAGGGATACAAAAACTTGTTCCGCATCTGAACAAATGTTTGGACAATGATGGCACTTATGTGGAGAAATAGCCTCTGTATCAGTGTATCAAGAGTCACTTTAGTTGCGAGCAATAAATTTCTTTTATATCTTATTTTTGGTTTGTATCTTTACTTTCCGGGACAAGCCTCGTATATTACAGGGCTCTTATTAAAAACTTAAAGCTCGAGTGATGTTCTAACACTGCTGAGATGTGTTTCTTAATCTATTAAAATGTAGCATAGGCAAATATGAGAATAACTTAAAAGTTCTAAGAAGATACAAAAAATTGGTATTTTATCCATCTTGCAAATACGAGCATAATTTTAAGTTCTTAGAAGATAAGAAAAATTGGTCTTTCATCTACCTTCAAACATGGTGACTGAATTTTCTCAAATGGAAAGTGAGGCCAATGCTCCAACGTATTTTGCAACTGTAGAAAATGCAACTTGAAATTTCTAAATTTTTTTTAGCAGTTAATAGTTACAATGTTTGTAATTTTGCCACAAATCCTTCTTGTAAACTACAAAATACAATTTCAAAACTTTGTATTTCAAAATTTTGGGCTGGTAAATTCTCTAAAATTGCTGAGTTTAGTTCCTTACACACTGAAAATGTATTGCAGATAGTTTTGAATTTAAAAAAAATGTACAGCATGGTTTAGAGAATGCAACATAGGAAAATTTCAGTTTTTCATCTGATACCTTGAAACATGTTTTTCAATTTCACTCACATGCAATACCATCGCAGTCTCTTGAGTTTTATAGCTGCAGAAAGAATTTTATCTAAATGATTCTAAATTTACTGTGGTTATAACGGTCACGTAATGGATGACTTGTCCCTCTTTGCCTCCCAGCCCTCTCCATGCAGACTGTGATGTGCCACTATAGCTACCTCACATGAGAAAGTAATTGATAACTGAAAATAAAATATAAGCTATGTTAAACCATATTCTGAAAATATGTACTTATTTTTCTGTAACAATCCATTTTCAGCATAGTTTGAGAAAAATGCCTGATAAAGAACACTTGACTCGTACCACTTTAATTATGTAGAATATTACAAGATCTAAGTTTTTTATTACATGTTTTCTCAAACTGTGTTCCTGTCAACTTTAAAAAAATGCCAATTACTCCCTTTCTCACTCCATTGTTTCTAAATCTGTGTGAGTACCCAAAAAAGTGCACGTTACACACAAATACAGTTATTGCTTACTATGACATCTTCATATGCCACTCTCTTGTGCCCACTTACCAGTGTGCAAGAACATTTTCTTCCACAAACAAAATTAAGGTTTGAGTATTTGTTTCAAGTCCACTTTATGCATGGATAGGTTAATCAGGACTGGACCTACAGTTTACAGTGGGATCTGAACAACTATGTGACTCCCCAAGACCTCCTGATTACAAGGTGACTGGGGCACCTTCATTACAAGGTGATAACTAAATTAAGGATTAAGGCACAGGTACTGTGTGTGTGAAATAGTAGGTCCTTCGATAATCCAAATGACTTTTCCTGATTCACTTTACCAAACTACTGATTGGCTACTCTATAAGCCCATAGTGTCCTACAAGTGTGCAAATATTTGCTCATACTAGTTCAATAGTTCTTCATGAAAAATAAATAAATAAAAGAAAAGTAAATTTTTAGAAAAGGATTATGAAATACTAAAAAGAAGCATTATAGGTGCCAATAACTACCTTACTTGAATTGAATTGTTGTTTTAAGTCCACTTTATGCACAGATAGACTAATCAGGATGGGACCTACAGTTTAAAGTGGGATTTAACCACCATGCTGTGCCTCCACTGGGTATCGAACCTGGGACTCATTGATTACAAGGTGACAATGTTACTACTATGTTGTTGGGGAGGCCAATACATTTGTCTAGCAGTAAGTTAGGCAGTGAAGGTAATAAAATTTGGAGTTATATGACTCCCATACTCTAATAATAGTGCATCAGATGTTCTTTTTTCTTTAGTCAGAATTTTGGTAATTCTTGAATCATGGTTGGCCTGGGTGAGCCCAGCCCAGTTTTCCCCAAGCATTTTTTCTTCTTCAGAAAACCCACCTCGAAAAAAATCCACCAAAAAAAAACACTCAAAGTGTGGGTTTCTTCAGAAAATGTTGTAAATTATTGCTTTCAATAATTGTGAGGTTCTAGAATTGTCTACAGTTTGAGAAAACTTGTAAAATAAAAGTTAAGCGGAGCTTATAATACTCAAAATAATTAACGTGATACAAGTCAGTGGGTTTTATCATGATATTTTCCTCAAATCATGTTAGAAATGGACTTTTAACAGAAACAATATGAACATGCATAAAAGAATCAAAAAATCAAAAGGGTCTGAAAAATTTACATAAAACATTTAATGAACAAAGCTTATAATTTTCAAATGTGGTAGCACTTTAGATATCAGTCACTTCTGTTTGTGGGCAAGCCACATAGTTTCCCTGTGATGATCAACTTTTACAATAACTTTTTCCATATATAAAACATTACATATGTGATAACTACTCCACCACGGATGCCTAATAAAACAACCACAACTATCAAGTATTAGTATAGTATTGCAATGCGCAACCCTGGGAACAGATCTATTAAGGTGAGGAGATACAGTTACGCACCATGTGTGCATTTATTTGAATAGCGTCGGAATGGGCAATGCTACTGAAGAAAAACGTGGGGGTACAAGAGAGGATGAATTTCTCCACATGTGGCAGGTATAATTTGTTTGCAGTGAAGAGTGAAAAAGTTGAGAGCAGTAGTGGCAAGTAATTAGGGGAGTTTCTTTATCTGTGCCTTCACTGCCCCTGTTATGGGCTTCTATAGAAATCTGTAACTCTTGAAGTCATCACACGCAAAAGATCAACAGCTTCCAAGTTTTGGAAATGAAGGGGAGGTTTATTTTGCTTCGGCTGGGGGTGGAATGTATGATATATACTACAGTGCATTTTTCCTTGGGCAATATAAATAGCTGTATCATCAAAAGTAGTATGGAGTGTGTAGTAAGGGATGATTTCAGTAGCAGTCAATTAACACTTCAAGAGATGTTTTAAAAGATATAGAAAAATGTGGTATTTGTATGATATTTCTAAATTTTATGTAAATTAACAACCCCTCCCCCACATGCACACATAATTTACCTTCATTTACCCTTAAGATCAATTCTAGCTACGGGCCTGGTCAACACACACAATCATGATTAAATTGGGAAGCTACGAATGAGTAGCATAACCCAGTCATTAAAACCTACGATGACGACTGGGGGTTTGTCGTGCTGACCCTACATCACCCTGTAACTGGTTGGTTGATCTCCCACCTCAAAGTAGGATCAGGTGCAAGTGCGGCCGCCAGTCTGTAGGCAGGCTTTGTCTCTCAATTGTCTGTTGCGGCATGGGTTATGTATGATTTTAGTTTAATCATTTCAAAGGTGTGAGACCTTGATTGTCAATTCTTAACTATGTTCACATAAAATATTAAATAGTTCTTGATTCAGGGAACTAAAACAATACAAATTGAATGTTCTAATATTACTATCAGGGAAAAATGTATTTCATTTTTAAAATATATATTTAACCCTTAACAGGAAGTATGATTTTTATTACGTAATTGGAAGTATGTGTCTGACAGACACGGAACGCCGAAACTTTGGTTTCCTTGGCAAAGTATTACATAGATTTATTCTTATAATCTAATATTATAAAATTTATTTCAAAATACATACACAACGCAAGTGCTACGTAAGAAAGAATAACTATTATTGAGAAAAACTTTTCTTTTTTTTATGAAAATGAAATTTTCACACACTTCAAATGAAATACACTTTTTTTTGTGAACAAAAGTTTTCTTGAAAGTACTGAGCAAGTTTGAAATTTACGTGCTTCTGTCAACCAGAACATCCTCGATTGTTTTTTCAGCTCACTCCTCAAATTATGAACCTTCAACCTCCTTTCAAGATGAGGTCTCATGAGGTTCATGGCTAGTTCTTTCACAAATCTGTATCTGGAAATACTTGGGCTGTTTTTAAAACATAAGTACAGAATGCAGCTATTTACTGTACTTATATTTACTAACGTGAAAAATATTGCTAAAGGCCACCGCCGACATCTTCTATTAGAAGAATAATTGGCACACTTTTGATCCAGTGTATCCACACCCCCTTTAGTGCTATTATAAAACGCAATAATTTCTGGTTTCCTTGTCTCTTCATCCAATTCTTTCGAGTGATGTATACTGGATACTAAAATTACAGCTTTCTTTTTTTGGGGGACAAATGACAATAGCGTGACGTTTTCTTTAAAGCCATAAAGACAAGACTCAACTTCTCTGTTACCAGAAGGCAAGAATTCCTGGGGAAGAAAACACCGTACAATGAAGACGAGCAACATTTAGCAAGAAGTGACAAAATGGAACGCAAAAGGAAATGTAGTATTTGTCCTTATCAGAAGAATAGGAACACAGCATATAAGTGCGTCAAATGTGACAAATGTGACAATTTTTAAAACCTTGGCGCAAAAATTGGGTTCACCCAGTTTAGCTACATCGCTTAGTTTCCTTTTCCTAGATGTAGAAGGTCCTTCCTCCATTATAACTAAGTTCTAATCATCAACATCAATAATACTTGTGTGTAAGAAAACTACACTACTGGAAGTATGTGTCCACGGGACATGCAAAAAAACTTACGTTATTGGAAGTATGTGCCTCTCAGACACGGTAGGTTACAAAAAAGGTCTTATCAGCTAACACACAAGCGCGACCGACAACAATGAATCACACCACCAAACTAAGAAAAAAAAATTATGAAGGTATTGAGGAGCTCGTTTCACAGAAACATCCAGGGTTGCCAGCACAACGAAAAGAAAAACCATGCGTGTCTGTCAGACACATACTTCCTGTTAAGGGATATTTATAAACATAACCTGAAAAAAACCAATAAAACCCAGTTTTGCCCAGGTTTTTTTTTTTGGGTTTTCTGAAAAAACCGAGCCGAGTTGGGTTTTTTCAAAGAAACCCAGGCAAAATGCTAACTGTGTCTTGAATTCATGCTTAATATGCTTTGTTCCTGAACTTGAACTTTCTCCACTGGTATCTCCCACAGCATTGTTATAATCATGGTCATTTCCACTGTTTTCCTGTGGTTTTTCATGAAACTTACGAATTTCAAAATAGAACTGCTGTGACATTTTTGCAATAAAAAAGGTAAGAATTTACTGTGTAATTAGTTTACTAGTTATTATATTCACTAAATATGCAGTCGTACTTACGTATATGCACATAATATTTGGGGGTAACGTGTTTAAATTGCACATTGAGTTGTAGAACTTGTAAAATAACGCTGTTAATTATCGCGATGATTCGCCATAAAGAAACATAGCAACCATGTTTGATGATGTGAAGAAATGACGATCAACGTCCGTTCCACTGTCTACAGCATTGTGATGCTGTTCAGAGCGATTCTCTTTGGTTCACAGCATTGGTCGTGGAAGAATGGCAGAGGAATGAAAAGATTGTTAATGTGCTACAGCTATATAAGTGGAGTGTAGAAGAGGATGGTCGTGGTTTGGTTAACAAATTGATGGAATTTGGTGTTCTGCTGAAGGAGGGTAGTTACATGTGTCCACGTGGGCAAACTTTGAAATTGTACAGAAACCATGTGTGTATTGTTAAGAGCATGTGGAATGCAGATTTTAATTAGAGGCAAGTTTGAAAACTGTGATTCAGTTCCTTTGATTAAAAATCTCTTCACCAGTTACATGCTACAAAAGTGTAGAACCATGGACGTATGTATAGGTCACGCACCATTTGCAAATAGCCCCACGCACCATTCACAGGCAGGTTAGGTTAGGCAGACACAGTTAAAATTTGGGGTTGTAGAACCATGCATGCATAGGTCACGCACCATTGGCGAATAGCACCATGGACCATTCACAGGAAGGTTAGGTTAGGTTAGGCAAACCTAGTTAAAATTTGGGGTTGTAGAACCATGCACGAATAGGTCACGCACCATTGGTGAATAGCCCCACGCACCATTCACAGTAAGGTTAGGTTAGGCAAACATAGTTAAAATTTGTGGTTGAAGTATATAAGGAATATGTATGTATATTTCGTTGTGAAACAATAGATCTTGCGATAAATAATAAGCAATTCTACATTGTTGGTTGAGATCATGGACCCCCTTATTTTCAGATTTCTAGACGTGACACCCAAATTTTAATTTCAGATTCGTGGTTGTGAGGCCTAAATTAGTGAGTATGAGAAATATTTAAAAAAATTGGAGAATATCTCTATATTGTAAATTCGCTCCGAAAAAAAAAGTATTTATACATGCTTGTGCACCTGCAGCCAACATCAAATAAATGAAACTTAAAGTAACTCTTCTAAGAATCCAACGCTTCCTTAACTGTTGTCCCACTCACTCCTGTGTAAAATGTCCATGACCTATTCCTTAAATTCAATTAGCCAACTTAATAGTTTTCAAAATATGAGTGACAAACTCACCAATTACGATCTCCAAGCCTAGATCACTTTCATACACATTTCTTTTTTGCTGACAGAGTAACCAACTCCAAGTAACCTCACAGTAAGAGGGTTAGTATCTCTGCCCAACTGACAGATGTGCAGCTTCTGCTGACAAGAGTAACAAACTCCAAGTAACACCACAGTAAGAGGGTTAGTATCTCTGCTAAACTGACCAATGTGCAGCTTATTTTTCAATAAGATGCTGTCTGTGCTTTAAATAAAGAAACAGCAACAAGAAAAATAGTTGCCAATGCAACAACTCTTAGCTATGAAGATAACAATGCTTGTAATAAACAATTAGTAATAAACAATTCTGAAACCATGGTAAACATTGGGCATCACATGATGTCTGGCAAGTGCTTTTTGTGTGTCTCAAACTGAAATTTGGGCACAAAATACATGCAAGATCACATTAGTGTGAGGCCTGGTTAGGTATATGTTGTTTTGTTGCAAGAGCACTGAATTAGGTATGTATGTCCTACTGTCATAGTATTCCTTACTGTGTGCAAAATAGGATGGATGGAATTTTTTAATGCATTTTTTCATGAAATTTTATTTTTAAAATACTTTTTAGTTTCTTTATAAAACCAAAGTAGTGAAAGTTTCTAAAAAAAACAGTCCTTTGTGGTACGTAAATTCAATGAACTAGGATACATAGGAGGGTTGGCATTTTGACTGGTTTTTTTTCGAAAAAGCCAACCCAGGTGGGTTCTTTTTTTTTTCAGATAAAACCCAAAAAACCAGGCAAAACTGGGTTTCCTTGGGTTTTTTTCAGGTTATGTTTATAAATATATATATTTTAAAAATGAAATAAATGTTTCCCTCATACGTAGTAATTTATTGGAACATTCCATTTGTATTGTATTATTTCACTGAATCAAAAACTATTTAATATTTTCTGTTAACATAGTTAAGAATTGACAATCAAGGTCTCACACCTTTGAAATGATTAAGGGGAGGAGTTGCAGTTATGCACAAATTGTGCATTTATTTCAATATCGCCCGAATGGGCAATGAAAAAAATAAAAAAAAAAAAAAACCTGGGTGTATCCAAGAGTATGAATTTCTCTCCTTGTTGCAAGTGGAATGTTGATTATTAAGCTGGACATGATGTTTGAAAAATACGATCAGAATTTTCGGAATCCCATGTATTCCATATGGGGAATCAACTTCAACATCAAGTTACGGCTAATCAAATGGAAGTTTCAACTTTTCCGCTGGTCAAATGCATCTTCAACCTGCCCTCTTCCTGTTGATATATTTTTCTATTCCATCGGCAGTTTGTTATTCCCAAGAGAGCAAATCAAATAATACTCCCATAAGCCCAATGCATTTTTCCTTGCATTCTACGGCCATCCTGGCAGTATTGCCAAACCTGATGCGCATAAAAGAGCTAAATTTCACCTTAATTGGAGTTGAAACTGACTTTCAAGAGGCTAGATTTACGAAGGCTGGATAAAGTGCTTCCTAGCGTAATGTTAGTCAAAGGGGTGGGGTGCTGCTATTACGTTAACTCTAAATTGCTGACAATTTATTCTTAGTTTTCACCATCTAGATCCGACAGCATCACCCATCTCAATAATCCACCAATGGTAGTATGAAATTGAAAATAAAGGATTCCCTGATAACAATATAATGTCAATTTCACGTCAACATGGCGCTATAAAAAAAGTAGCTGGGGATATAAGAGGGGGTGGGGTGATGCAACCAATATAACAATATTACATCGAGTGCAAAATGTATAATCATGGCAAAAGTTGGTCTATGTGGGACGGAACCATCATAGTGGGGCACAGGGGCAGGCACCCCAGTTCACAGCCAAACGAGTGCACGAAAGAGTCAGATCTGGCTCTAAGAGAGCTAAGTTGGCAACACTGCCACGGGGAAAGGACTTGGAAAGAGCTCCGTGGAAACTGTTCCGCAGGCCCTTAAACTAAAAACATACATACTCCGTGCCGCAACAGACCATTGAGGGGCCAAGCCTACCTACCGACTGCCGGCCACACTCCTACCTGATCCTACTCTGAAGTGGGGGATCATCCAACCAGTTACAGGGTGGCATGTGGTCAGCACGACGAACCTCCAGTCGTTGTTGTAGGTTTTCATGACCGGGTTAGGCATCAAGTCATTATTTGTATTAATATTGTTCTAAATGAAATGATGTATATCTTAATTATAACCCTATTGAGATAATAAATAATAATAAAATAATTTGTAGTTCCCCAATTTAATCATGTTGGTTAGTGTTCACCAGTCTCATACACAGGCCAAAATCTCAGGGAAAAAACTGTTACATCCCCCCCCCCCCCCCAGGAAACTCGAACTTGCACACATCCCGTAGCCCATCCCGTAGCCGCAGCCCAAAGCATGATGCCTTAGACTGCACACAGTGTGGGACAAATGTTTAAATTATCTAAAATACTATGTTTTGAAATATTTGACCAACACAGTTTGATTCTACTCTTCCTGGATGGCGTAACAGTTAATAGATCTGTGATCAGTTCCCAGGGTTGCACATTGCAATACTATATTAATATTTGATAGCTATGGTGGTTTAGTTGACCTCTGTGGCAGAGTGGTTAACACAGCAAGCTGCAATGCCAGGGGTCTCAGGTTCGAATTCTGGTTCAGACGTGGATGTTTGTGTTTGTCCCAATGAGGATACAGAGAAAATTGAAGTTTGTGAAAATTGAGAGTATAGAGAGAAAACAGAGGGGATACTACTGCTTAGAGGTATTACTTTTATTACAAATGTAAAAAAAAAGTCGACAGGCTGTCTGACTGCCATGCAGGAGACCCAGGTTCAAATCTTGGGGTGGGTGATCTAAGGTCTGAATTTTTCCAGCCTTGTCCTTGGATCAAGCAGCTCTGGGACTTGCCTAGCTTCAAATCAATGGGTCCCAGGGGGTAAAGGCAGCTGGAGTTTGGTTGTGATAACATCATCTCCAAAATGGCCAATAGAGAATATTCTGGCCCTACCACCATATCTCCTGAATGTGCCTTCATGGCTTGGTGCTATATGCACGGGGAACTTTACCTTTACCTACTATACCACACACGATAACTGCACACTCGCTTTTAAATCTGTTTCAATACAGTTTGTTCATATCACGGTTGGTGTTTTCCCATTATTGTGCATGTTTCAAAAATATCTCCTCTGTGTATTAACCATGCCAAAATTATAAGGCTGCCATATTTAATTGTCTTGGCTGATATCATCCAAATGGAATACTGTCCGTATTCATCCTCCAAAATATCTGGTTGCTATGAAAATTACAGTTCCCATGGACAAAACATTAGTGACCCCATTTTGGCCCCCAACATACATATGCACTATATTTAAAAAAAAAAAAAAAATCATTGTCAAGCCATAGCTCAAGAAATGCCCTAAAATATTTCTCTCTTTTCTTAATGTCCAAAAATGTAGTTTAGGCAGATATTTGAAAGTGGCATCAGAATTTGGAGCTACCTCAGAATATGAAAAATCAATTTTTCATCCATCTCTTGAAATGCTTTCAACAAATGCAAATGCAAAATAAAACCATTTCCTGGGTGTATTTAGTTGAGACATGAATTTCAGCTTAAAAAAACTAAATTTGCTACAGATATTGTGGTCTCATAATTGGTGTCACTCCCCCACCCTTCCTAAACCACACACTATATTCAAGAGTTTTTATTAAAAACTGCAAGCTCCAGTAATGTCCTAACATTGTCTCAGTGTAAGGCATTGGAAAGAAAACAGAACATTTGCACACAAGTTTGATAAATGAAATGAATCATTTGAAAGAGTTTGACTTAATTATACCACAATTAACTTTATTCTACTTTCACTACATTTCAATAAAATGTACTCAATTCTCCTTTCTAATGTTTTATACATGGAAAAATTTATTGTAAAAGTTGATCGTCACAGGTGAAACTACGTGGTGGCTTTCTCACATATGGAGGAAGTGACTGATATCTAAAGTGCTACCACATTTGAAAATTATAAGCTTTGTTTGCTGAATGTTTTATCTAAATATTTCAGACCCTTTTGATTTTTGTTTCTTGGATATATGTTCATATTATTTCTGTTCAAAGTCCATTTCTAGCATGATTTAAGAAAAATATACTGGAAAAAAAAAACACTGTGACTTGTCACATTAATTGAGTATTATAAGCTTGGCTAAGGCTTTATTTTACTAGTTTTCTCAAACATCTTAAAAATAACACATTTTGAGTGGGTTTTTTGGTGGGTTTTTCTGGGGGAAAAAACTGCATGGGGAAAACTGGGCTGGGCTCACCCAGGCCAACCCTGATACATAGCCATTGCTAGAATATAGGAATAATTGGAAACACTACTTTTTGGCTATTCTGTAATGCACATTATTTTTTTTAATGATAAACTAAGGAGTAATTTTCAACTATACTTATACAAATTGTAGGTACTTGGGATTAATGTGGAGGCTGTTGGGGCTCCCCTTCAAGATATTTATTTAATAAATTTCTTTCTTCTTCTCATTGTGCCTGTATCAAGATGGAATGTCAACATTGCACTTCCTGTGAACATCCTAGCCATCCAACCCAAAATACAACAAATCTCAACTCTCTGCAGTGAATAATTCTCACGCTATGAATTTTTAAAAACATTTCCGTGCCTTTGAAAAGCCCATGCATTAATCAAGAATAAGAATTGTTTTTGAAAAACTCCCAACACTTGTGTTGCCTTGAAATTAGAACATTCATACAAATGAATAAACAAAAAAACAGAAGTGAAATATCACCTCCGGTTTTTGAGAAATTATGTGTTAAATGTTGGCATGCTGTACTGGGACACCTGTGGTCTCAGCATTCGTCAAGAGGTCAAAAGTGCAAAATGTGTCTATTACAGACAAAAAAAATTACACCATCTTTCTCTATCTCTCTGAACAGTGTGTGTGATATTACTAGTTTAACACATAGTTTAAGTGTTGGCAATGTTAAATGTTAATCACATTCATTATTATAATATATCCTTATTTTTCCAAATCCAATGCATAATTTTAGCCAGAATGTACTCACCTGGTAAAGATGTTGTTACAGGAAATGTCCTTGGAGTGTTAGATATTGTATCACTATTATTAACTGCATTACATGTTTTATTATTCACACCTAAACTAACTCCACTTTTCACCACAGAACAATCTACACTAGGTTCTTCTTTCACTGTTACACAGGTACTTTTTTCACTCACTTTATTATCACTATTCGTGCTCACTTCATTGCACAGATTTTGTTGGTGACTATTAAAACACAAATCAATATCACCACCACTTTGATTTTTTGAACTCTCTAAACTTCGATCAAGCCTTGGTTCTGTAATCACTGACACTCTTTGCTGTAACGTAACAGACGTACTTTGTGAAACAGTAGTACTATTTGAACTTATTTTGGAATCACTACATAAAGATGAAAGCCCAGATCCAGCCTGGGCCGAAGTTTGCTGTATTACACCAATTGCTGATGCTGATAACGACCCTACACCATGCAAGGTCGTTGCTGTTGTTGTTGTTGTTGTTAATGCAGTTGTTGCTGCAGTAGTTGTAGTCATGGTAGTTGTCATTAACATCTGACTACCATGAAAAGTTTGCGCACAAAATGTTTTGTTAACCGCTAACTTTGCACTTGAACTGTTCTGAACAGAATGTTTCCCTTGTTGATGGGGTTGAGTTGAATATGGACTTCCTTGAGGATGATACTGAGATGGAGATCCCTGCATGTCTGATGAAATAGGAAGGCGAACAGAAGTGGGTTGAGCTGGGCTGCCCTGTGGAGTGTAGCGAGAACTTGATGGTGATGGATCTGAAGGGTATGGACTGACACGTGAGGAATATGCTGGTGATGGAGAAGGCTGACCATAGCTTGGAGGTGAAGCCTGGTTGCAGCTGTTGTACAATGGTCCTTGGCTCCACTGTGACTGGCGAGGTGAATTTGCTGCAAAATTTAATGAAACTATAAACAAAATTTCTTGCTGTCCTATTTTAGTCTTATGCTGAAAAATAGGTTTGCAAAATACATGTTAAATATTCATCATACAACCAATTCTATTAACAGAGTATTATTTTTTATTAAATAATTTTATTGTTGTGTAGAATATAACATGTAAAGTGATTATTTTGTAAGAACATGAAAATATCAACAGAAATGTTACCATGGATGTTTTGACAGATATTTCTATAATCAATCTAACAATGATGTAATGATGGTATATATTAAAAAAAAACCTAGGCATGTTATGAATCACAGCATTGTATTGGGGTGCAAGAGTGAACTGATATTTTGGGAATGAAAAGCCTGCAACAAAATGGACAATGTAAATTAAGATGAGATTGAACACTGGCATTTTCATAAACTCTAGTATGAAGAACTGCAGTAGAAATAGTCTGTTGAAAATTCCACCATGCTCCAAAACACCAACCCATGATTGTCTCCCTTCAAGATAGGCAAGATAACCATTAACAAGATAGGTTTTTCCACTTCGTGCAAGCAATGAATACCCACGGATAGTGAGTTACCTGACTGAAGCACAATTATGACACAAATAAATTCTCAAAATGCTCTCAACATAAATTAAATATATTTAATTCCATCACACCACTCCCACCACACCACCTTTTGAAAAATAACTGAGAAGCATTATTAACATGATAATACATCACAGGTAAAGTATATTTCAAATTGAAAATACAGTATGTCTGTAAAGTCATGGTGGGGTTTCCGAGTCCTATAATATCTAAACGAAACAAAAACCAAGGATGATTATTACACTGCTTTGAAGAGTAACTCAAAGAGTTTCAGAAGCATAGTGAAGTGAAGACATATGATGTGCATGCAGGTAATCATGTGACTGAAGCAAATCACGCCATTCCATCAGTCAAGATGTGGACGGTGCAGAGGAAAGTTCAGTGCATCCTTTAGCTTGCAAAATTTCAATCCGTGATGCATGTTTGTCATGAATATCGTCGTGTGTACAATGAAAAGGCACCATATGAAAATAACATTTTCCGGTGAGATCGCTGGCTTAAGAAAACTAGCAGTTTTTGGATGTAAAACGTTAAGGGAGGCCATCGGTTAGTGATGAGTCTGTTGAAGCTGTACGGGAGAGCTACCTAAGGAGCACCATGAAATCGGTGCATGTCTGTGCTTGAAATCTAGGTCTGAAGAAGAAGAACAGTTCACGAAGTTTTGAAGAAACTTCTCCGTTTTATGGGTTACCCAACCGATAAACCCAAACAATTTGATTTTGCTGTGCAGATGTTTGGTGAAATGGACAATGATCTGTTCTTACAGAAGATTGTGTTTAGTGATGAGGCAACATTCCATGTGTGTGGTCATGTTCATCGACATCACATCAGAATATGGGCTAATGAACAACCAATCTCATGCCTACATGGAGTATGAATGTAACTACAGTGCCTTGAATAACGTGGTGTGGAAAACGGCACTGTTCTGGGTTCTCTGGCTGGTTCCACTCGAATATGATACTACTAGAGGCGCTGGTGTCGGTACAGATGCATGGCATTCGTCTGCTTATAATGTAAGTGAATGGAGTTTTCACTGCAACATCTGATTCTTTTACATGAAGCATTTATATGAATGTGATAATTGCTATGATATTTGGTACAGTGGTCGCGAAGATATTAACGAACATTCTAGATAGTCTACCACTCCTGTTATTGTTATACTTTCACTAATAATACGGGAGAAAAAATATGCATGGAATACTCTTGGTAACTAAATTCTTGTGTATGAATTAGGTTCATTATTATTATCATCATTTCTTTTAAAGATATACACACTGAAGCATTTGTATTTTTGGTCTCTTTTCTTCCGCTTTAAACTAATCACGGCGATGATGATGATAAGCATGAAACGACAAGAGGAAACCCACAAAACTTCCTGCACGTGAGGGTCCAAACAGCAAACTACATGTTCATATGTCGTATTTGTGTGCTACTTGTTACTTCGGTCTGAAAGATCCTTAAAGGAAGGGTGCTCAGACCGAAGTGACGTGCCACAGGGGGAGTTCCCAACTAAGTGACAAGTGACATAGTGCCTTCAGTCTATTAGCAAGCGTTTGCTGCTAATTGTGTGAACAACAGATCTAGGCGACATGATAAACCGCAAGTTACAACAACATATCTAGGTGACACGATAAGCCACACATGTCGATTTGTCGCTTCTGCCTTGCTCAAACTGGGCCATTTCCTCAATAGCTTGAAACGTGTTGCGTGGTTTGTTGTTCGCGCATGCACGATGCAATAAGTGTCTTGCTTTAGGGAGATTGCACACCAAAGCAACAAGCGGCATGCGACACTTATCACTTGATTTTTTCACCAATGGAACGCTGACCTGTGCTGCCTGTCATGCTGCTACGATGTGAAATGTTGCTGCCTTAAACCGAAAAACCCATCTCACTTTGGTGTGAAATCCCCATATCGTTTGTCTTGTGTCGCTTTGATCTAAAATCTCCTTGAGGAAACTGTGCAGTCAGAGCTTGTGTCCCTACGATTCGAAAGGCTGCATTGATTACAGACTGCTCACTTCCAAGCGACACATGTGGTTTGTCACCTCGGTATGAAATATCTCTCAGGATACTATTTACATTCTAATAACATAGAAAAATAAACTCTAGTACGCAATCCAACACCTGATATCTGGAATCACATTGCGATGTTTCTTCTTTCCTTTCCAAATTAATGCCATTTCGTGACTGCAAATCACTTCACAAATATAACTGTTTCCATCAATTCACTTACTGCCTTTCAAGACAAACAAATCTACACAATATATTCCAAAAACTAACTAAGCTGCATTACTTTCATAAGAAAATTAGCAGCAGTACTGATCGCACTGCCATCTATGTTGTCATCAGTCTCAGGAACCAGTTTCTTGCATGCGTCATTTTCCACACTACATTATTGAAGGTGCTGTAACGTAACAGTCCTAAGTTGAACGTCTGGTGTGTCTTCACACATGATAAAGTTATAGGCTTATTTTTCTTTGCGGGTGGATGGAAGGCATGGCCACCAAGATCGCCAGACCTGATGCCTTTAGATTTATATTTCAGGGGCTACGTCAAACAATGTGTGTATTGTGATTGTATCAACAACATTCACCATTTGAAAGAGAGAATCAGAGAAGTTGTCCAGTCTGTTACACCTGATATTCTGAGTTGTGTCTGGCAAGAATTGGAATATCAATTAGATGTGTGTAGGGTAACAAATGGAAGCCACATCGAACTGCACTAAACATGTAAGGAAACTCTTTGAGTTACTCTTCAATACAATGTAATAATCATCCTTTGTTTTTGTTTTGTTTAGATATTATAGGACTCTGAAACCCCACCATGACTTTACCGACATACTATAACATCACAAAGAAAATGATACAATAATAATTTATGTAAAAATGATGAAAAAAAAACAGTTTCAAGATATATGTGATATATGTGGCTAAAATTAAAATAGCTATTATGTATAATTCAGCCAATCTGATATTTTGTGTTCATGGTAGATTTCACATACTTGAAATTTCCTGAACAAATAAGAAGATATTCAAATATAAATATGATTGATTGAATTGGTGTTATAAGTCCACGTTATGCACAGTATGGCTAATTGGGACTGGACCTACAGTTTAAAGTGGGATCCAAACCACAACGTGCCTCCACTGGATACCGAACCCAGGACCAAATATAAATATGACATCCTCCTTCAACAGAAGCTTTGTATCTTACACCTGACTGCAGGAAAAGGGGTAGTTAGAAAACAGAAAGGAACAAACTAGGGCTGAACCAATACTATTGGTATCTTAAAGTGTTGGTTGAAATTTAATCACTGATACTTTCTAACACTCCAGGTATCTCGTAGGGTCTACAAAATGTAACTAAATTTGTAACTCTCATTTGCTTTGCATCAGTATTGGATAGAATAATGTATGTTCTGATAAAATAATAGCTATTTAAATTTTCTTATCAGTAGCACTGATTTCATATAGCTTTTGGGGTGGCAAAATTCATAAATTTTATAAATATTAATATTTTTGTATCCACAGTAATTTTCTTTAAATTATTTTGTCATATATATAGGTTATCTGTAAAAATATATATATATATGTTTACTCGTTCCTTTAGCTGGCATTGCCTGCTTCCTGTGCTATTCTATTCATATTGACCTGTAATGTACTCCTCACTATTCATTTAAAATATAAATTCTTAACTAAAAGTGAATATTGGGAGGTGGGGCAAAACTCTGGAAGAACAATATAGTTCGAATGGAACATTTATATAGCCCTATTAGCATTTATAAATATTCTGAACAACTTTGAATTGACACAGTATTCCATTATCAGTAACAATAGTAATTGTATAAGAGTATCAGAAGCATTAGTGCCAATTCAAAATGGTACAGGTGATAGCAAAGAATATGTAGACAAGTAAATATTGCTGTTTCTTTTAGATAATCCCTTCACCTGTTTTAATGGCAATACTTGTTTCATTTTGTTTATGTCTCTTGAACATATTTAACAGATGTACCAATATGGAAGTTTTACTAATAAAGTGCTAACTTTAAATTATTTATAACTGATAGTGCACTCTGATGTAAAAGTACCCACATTTTGTAGGGAATTTCACTATTTTGATTGATTGATTGATTTGGTTTATTTTACTTTGCTTTTCAATATTACCAGGTATCCAAAAAAGTTTGTGCCGCTGGAACGAAAAGTGAAAGTCAAACGGCATGTGTCGGAAACTCTGTCTGGATGACGTCAGAAGTTTACATTCCCAGCAACCGTCAGTCAGTGCAGAGTTGGGAGGCATGTCGGTCGCATAGACAGCAGGTCTGTAGGAACTACAATCCTGAAGGGAACATGTCAGTGTCAAAGGACATTTTACGGCCATGTTTACTGTACGAGTTCAAATTGGACAGCAATGCTGCAGCCGCTGCTCGAAAGATATGTTCTGCATTTGGAGAGGCATCAGTGAGTGAGCGCACAGTGCGAAAGTGGTTCAGTCGATTTGCATCGGGTGATGAGAGCCTCCAGGACAAGCCTCGAGCTGGACACCCCGCCACTATCGACGAAGCCCTGCTGAAGGAGACCATCGAGCGTGATCCACTGAAAATGTGCAAAGAACTTGCACAAGGGTTTGGAGTGTCGGAGGAAACCATTCGATTGCATCTGCACAACCTTCGGAAGACTTGGAAGCTCAGTAAGTGGGTTCTCACGTTTTGTCTGAGGAAAACAAACGCCAGCAGCTCACCATTTGCGCATCATTGCTGTCACACCACAAGAAAGCCCATTCGTGGACCAGATATTGACACGTGATGAGAGATGGGTGTTATACAGTAACCGCAAAAGAAAACATCATTGGTCGTCCCCTGGTTCTGTTGCATTGACTCCCAAAGGAAACATTCATCAACAGAAGGTACTGATCTGTGTTTGGTGGACCAGCACTGGTGTTGTGCACTTTGAATTGCTAGAGCATGGCAAAACCATCACATCCGAGGTGTACTCGTCTCAGTTGCAAAGGGTTGCAGCTGTACTGCATCCGAAGCAGCTAGCACTAGTCAACAGGAAAGGAGTGATTCTTCTTCAAGACAACGCTAGACCTCATACGGCGAAAGCGACCAAGGAGGTAATCAACACACTTGGTTGGGAAATTTTACCTCATCCTCCTTACTCCCTGGACAGTGCCCCATCAAACTTTCACTTGTTTTTGGCCATGGATAACCATTTGCATGAGCAACAGTTCTGAAACCAAGATGATGTCACGCAGGTCATAGGACAATTTTTTGCTTCTAGGGACCAGAACTTTTACAAACGCGGGATTTATAAGCTTGTATCTCATTGGGAACATGTAATTGAAGCTGAAGGAGCTTATTTTGCTGAATAAAACACATTTGCCAGCAATTACAGAGTCTTTATTTCTCACTGCAAAATATGGCATGAACTTTTTTGGATACCTGGTATATCTGATATTTAAAATTCTATAAGTAGAAAAATGAATAAACATCTATTGAAATATTTACTTGAAGACTTAAAAAAATTACCTTGTGGTCCCTTGAATACATTAGGATTCCTCAAAAGAATTGCCTTCAGTAATTCTGGAATATTCTGCTGCTGTTCCACCAGCAATTCCACGCTAGCGTAATGGTCTTTAAGTTCTCTGAAAATTACAAATTATACAATATTATTTAATATTATCAATTACTTGGACATACAGGGAAAAAATTGAAACAAAACTAAAATATAAGATGAGATTACATTTTGAAGTTGTTATCTGTCAATCAAGCACAACAACATACATAGATTTAGAATAACAACCTCCTTTTTCATGTGATACAAATTAAATACACTCAAGATTAATTTCTATTCAGTGGCTGTGGCAGTTGTAAAGCATTTCCTGCATGAGAGAGAAAAAATATATCCAGTGTATTGCTGAATTATGATTAATTATTATTATTATTATTGCTTCCCAAAACATTGATCCAGCTAGAGCCCAAACACCCAGTCTGGTTCTGCTGCCTCTGATTTTATTACCATGGGCTCCAAGGTATTTCCATTATTTGTTTTCAAAATTATTGTCAATAATACTCGCTGGTGCATTATTGACCTTTTGTTGTGAGATGCACACGAGATAGTGGACAGGATTATTAATTTTTTGATGTTGAGGGATTTTACACTGTATATAAAGTGTCTTTAGGTATATATTTGTGCAGCAGTGGAGCTTGCTTCACATGACCTCACTTCTACTACTACTACTGATTCAAATCTATACCTACTTACCCCCCTCTCACTCACTCTCACTCACTCTCTCTCTCTCTCACTCCTCTTTCTCTCCCTGTGTGATGGATAGATGATGGGGCAAACAAATATCCATGCCCTACTCAGGATTCAAACCTGGGATACTGTGGCGTAATGCCATGATATTCAAATCACTTTGTTTCAGAAGCTGGCAAAATCCCTTCTCATAATAAAATTTGACAATAAGGCATACCTTACACCACATGCCATCTTTTTACCAAGTAATGAAGTCTAAATTTGGCATGTACTAACTGTTTTCCTCTAGCTTTCACCACATCATGTGGCTTGTCACTATTTTTGTCTTATCCCCTGATGAAGCCACATGGTGTGGTGAAAGCTAGAGGAAAATAGTAAGTACATGTCAAAACTGGACGTCATTACTTAGTAACATTTACAAAGCTTCTATTTCCTAGGTGAGAGACAACTATTTTCCTTTGCAGACAAAATGTCAAAGCTGATATAAAAATTGGCTGGCATGAAGCAACAAATTCTCTTTTTACCTAAAATATATTTAATCCCAAATAAATTTCTTTACACAATAAAGAAGAGTTAAGAAACAAGATTACCTTTGAAACAGACTGCTCTCATCTGCTAGTAGGAAATGGCCAATTTTACTTATTACACATTATATATAATACCAGGTGTCCCAGAAGTCTTTCCCTAACTACAAACTTTATTCATATCCACTATATGCAAGGTGGAGATGTGAAAGTGGTGCCAAAATGTTGGAAAACTAACCAAGTTTCTTTGTTGCAGGTTTGAGTAATGTGGCTGTAGTGTAGCAGTGTCAGTGCCCAGAAAACCGGAAATGTTCACAAATCAGTAAAAAGCTCAGCATGTCCTCTGGTATCACGAGACCCGGTCACCAATAACAGTGCAGAGGAACTTTCAAATGTACAGAATTATTTCATCTACAATATCTGCCATCAATAAGTTGGTATTTAAAAAATGGAATTTATCTTCATTCCCAAATCCTGTCAAGGTACATTCAGAATTTCTGTGCTGCATGTGTTTGCATCTCATTCACTGGTAGGAGTGTTGTTCATATATGATAAATTCACTTTGGCATCTATGACAGGCAATCCAATTGTTCTGTGTGGTTTGTAAAAGACAAGATCTCATATCAATGTGCCTTTGTAATCTTTGTCTCAGTTAACTGCGAAGGCATTCTTTCATCATATTTTGTACTCAACTGTCATTACACAGTAACAAGATTTATTTTTAAGAAAACCACACCACATTTTGCTTCTGTATCAGATATGCCATATAATTTAATAAACTGCCATACTCCTAACAGAGAATTTGTTATATAGCACACTAACAGAAACTCTTATGTGCATATGAATTGAACAATAAAAGGAATATGTGATTCTGCATTAACAAATAAGTGCTCATTTATTTTTCTTTGGACAATCATTTCTGGAGTCTAGAAATTAAGCGGAAAAATTTAAAAACATACAGGTTGCAAAAGTAGCATAATAGCACCAAAATATGTTGCACAAAAATGTAGTCAATTTGAAGAATTTTTAGCCAAGCACTACAATGGTTCTTTCCTTGTATATGACACCATTAAACCAAAAAAAAATTAGTTGCATCTCTTTGCTTTGAAGGCCATTGAAAATTAGATATGAACATTGATAGTTCATTTATACACACACACACACACACACACACAAACACACAAAGCATTCGAAAAGTCACCACACTCAAAGTTTGATAATTGTATGCTTATAATTTATTGAACTTGTTAACGTGATTAATATTGCTTTATTGATTTGCTTTATTTTACTTCGCTTTTTGTGCCACTTTTTGGCTAATTTGCGAAGATGGGGATCGGTGATGAAATTGATGAATGGACACTCACAAACATCCATGCCCAGGTATGGATTCAAACCCAAGACCCCTGGCATCATAGCGCAATATGCTAACCACTCCACCATCTTGAAATGCACAAAAAATAATTTGTCAACTAAATGTGAGTAATACTGCAATCTCTGAGGTCAATAACACACTGACAAGATGGCAAACACACGTTGAAAAAGACAAAAAGGATATTGGAACTAAATTTGAGTAAACATAAACTGAGCTTTAACCTGGTGCCGGATCATCAGGAAATAGACTTCGCCATTTCTCCACACATCTTTCATGTGACAAACTCACAATATGCTTCCAAAAAATCAATTTGCTGTGCACAAGTAAAACATTGTTCACAAACTGTAATTGTATATGTAATCCCGAGGACTGTAACAGCGGCACTGCTCTAAATGTAATATAAATTCATTCTTCAAGGTCATACGAATCCCTACTGACAGGCTTGCCAACTCATCCAGATGAATGAATGCCTTAGTAATCTAGTAGACTCGACTTAGAGAGAGAGGGGGGGGGAGTATGAGTGTGGGGATTTTTAAAACACGCTGTATATATATGTATGGGTTTGACTTTTGGTTTTAAGTCCACTTTATGCACAGAAAGGCTAATCGAGACTGGAGCAACAGTTTAAAGTGAGATCCGAACCACTATGTGCCTCCACCGGATATATGTACAAAGGTTGTCACAGAGAAGGTGAGACAGATTTTTTCCTGGCTTGGCAACACTGCCTATGGTTTCGGCACTAGCCGCGTCGTGTAGTATGACTTATTCTGTTTCCGTAGTAAGTTGTCACATGTTGCGAAACAACATTAGTGAGCAGCTGCGTTGATTTACGTGGAACGTGTTTCGTTTACCCCTCCAGGTTTTTGTGTATAACATTGCTTTTCGCGATGAGTATTCAAGATGAACAGCAACATGCCATAAAATTTTGTTGGCGTTTAGGAAAAAGTGCTGCAGAAATATATGCAATGTTTCAACAGGCATATGCCGATCAAGACAGACTGAGACTCTGGGGCAGCACGTAGCAAAAAAGAGGCCGCATTTGAAGAACTCCTTCATATTGCACCACGATAACGCATGCCCGCATACCGCGCTGGCTTTTCACGATTATGCGACGAAGAGAAAAATAGAAATTTTCCCTCATCCAGCATACAGCCCGGACCTTGCACCCTGCGACTTTTGGCTATTTCCACTTTTAAAGGCCGCTTTACGTTGTCATTTCATGACGAACAAAGAAGTGATCACCGCAGCGCAAGTTTTCTTCAGTTCGCTACCTGATGACGAATTTTCAGACATTCACAAAGTGGCAGGAGCCTATGGACGCTTGCTTAGCTGTCAATGGTGCCTATTTTGAAAATGATGTACGTCTACTCGATATGGCTGATTCTGAACAAAAATTTTGTGGTTTCTAATTTTTTTGTTTCATTTTAATGATTCTTGGAAGGGTCCATGTACATGCTTGTCTTTTAACTGCTACGCAGTCACGACTTTTTGATCTATTGTGCTCATTTTGGTCTCAATCGGCAGCTAATAACCAAATTTTCACCCTAGTACATTTGCTAGCCAATGGAGGTCACTGTTATCCTATACAGGAATTAGTCTCACCTTCTTTGCGACAGCCTTTGTATATGCATATGCCCAGCTTACTGCAAATTGCCATGAAGTGTGGAGGTAGGGTCCCACACATTCATCGCAGCCATTGTGGAGGTGATGCAATCAGCACCATGCTGAGACTGCCTTAAACACCCCCTCCCACACACACACTTCTGGGGATACCCATTCATTAGAGGCTGGTTGAACTCCCAGGGTGACCTCATGCACTGACATTTATATAAAAAAAAATTAAAAAATCCACTTCGATATCACCAACCCAAGCAATTGAACTTGGGTCTCCAAACATAGCAGAGATGCCCAACCATCATGGCTATACAGAACAAATAATCAGAAACGGCGAGAGAATGAGTGAGTGAGTTAGTTTGAAATTTGTTGTGAAATATGAAGCTTTGAGCCTGATAGGTAAAAACTGAATGGAAATTCCTGCATTTTTCTGCAGGCATTAGGGACCAAGAAGCTACTTTTGCACTCCATAGTTTTTTTTTTTTAATAAAGCATAAATTGAATCCTATTTAAGTTTTGTGATTCTGAGATTCACAGAGATCAGAGTCTGTCTCACAAAATGCAATAAAATACTTCTCTACAGTAAGAAGTAGTGGATAATCGCCTACCAAACCCCATGGTTTGCAAAATACCAATTATTTACCACATATACTGGCAAGTCTGATACACCTGAAAAGAAAAATTGACATAATTCAAAGTGATAAAACTTGTTCACTGTATTCCTAGAGACAAATTTTCAAAGAGTGATAATATGTAAAGCATATCATTGGCACTTGATTTTACCACCTACAGTTACATTCACTTTGTTTTATGGAGAAATTAGATTAAATTTAAAATAATTTGCCCTAATTATTTTGTTTTACCTAGTCAACACCAACTTGCAGAAAAAACTTGGACTCGCATAAATATGATGTGGTAACACAATTTTAACTTGTGAATTTAAAAGTCTGGTTGGTTATCAATCCAGTTTACTGTACAACTGAACTGAAAATAGCTAAAAACTAGGTAAAAATTCCATATTTAACCTGATTTTGATATTCAATTTCATAAAATTTTGATCATGGGAGGGGGGGGGAATAATGTTCCTAGTTTAGAAAAAGTTTAGTGCAGTAGTGTTGCATCGTTCTCCTGAAAAGAAAAAGTACCAAATGTTTAATTTTTTGAAGGGCTTGGGTGTAAAACATGGTCAGTGACACTTTTGTCATTTTTGAGTTACAAAGTAAAATGTGCCATCCTTCAATTTTCGAGTGAAATTGCCATGTCATATAATTTGTATTGGACTCAGTGAAGCCTTCTGAAATTGCTAACCACAACACAAAAACAATTTATCTACAGTATAACTTCTAATAACCCTTTTTCTTAATGAACTCAGAAATGACCAAAATTTCACACCTGAGCCCTTCATTTAAAATCTCATAAATATGTGAAAAATTGTTCCTGTGCCAATATGAAATATCTGAGGATATATTTTTAATGCATGAACAGCATTTTCGCAGCATTTATTCTGTTAAATAACCATCATATCGGAACTGGTGAAATATTGGCATCAGAATAGGTAAAAAAACATATGTGGACAAGTACAGTGAATCAGTAAAGTTCTTACTTCTTCACATCAGCAAATAATACAAAAAATAAAATTTATTCTGCTATAGTAACTACTGATCTTAAATAAATTAATCAGGAAAGTGCTCAAATTATATGGGTTATTTTACAATTAGGTTAATTACAGCTGAGCCAATACTGATGTATCTGTATCGAAAAATATCAGTTTGAATGTTAAGTCTTTTCTTTCAGGTCTTGGTGTTGGGTGAATTCCACAAAATGCCATGAATTGCTTGTGGAGTCTAAATATGCTGGAAAGTATGCAAAATTCAAAATCTATTTTTATTTTGCACCTGTATTGTGTGAAATCAACTTTGTAAATGAATGTCAGCTATTTTAAAATTTGGATCATCTCGTATGGTGAACTTAGATTTGAATGATATGGTTCTAATATAAAGGATGAGGTAAAAGTCAGGTTACATAGGTGAATGGCCACCACCATCACCAGACCTGACACCCCTGGATTTTTACTTGTATTGACATGTAAAGAGCATCATCTATGCCAATAGTATTCAAAGTGTGCAGTGCACCTCAGAGGTGCCAAAGTTTCTCAGGGGAGATGCAAGAACTTCCAAAAAATATTTTCCTCTGAAAGTTTAAAATGTATTAGTAAAAATATCAATATGTTCTGTATTATTGCAGCTCACATTCACTGTCCATCATCCATGTCATCAAAGTGTTTTTGAACTGAGACAGGAACTGCACTCATACTTTGCCATTGTATCTATGCTGAAAACTTTAGTATAAAAAAGTTGCCTTTCTTATATTTTCCATAAACTAAATGTTCTGAATGTATCTCTACAAGGGAAAGAAAAATCCCCTACATTCTGCATCTATCAGAGAAGGAGTCAGCCTTCAAATGGAAGTTGTTGCTTTGGAAGGCAATATTGAAGATGAAACATTGGTGATTGCTTTTTTACATTGAGTATGTTATTAGAAGAAAAACTACAATTAAATGAAGAAATCATATCTGTGTTTGTAGAACACTTGTCTCAACTTCATATCCACTTTGAAAAATACAGTCCAAGGACACACGGGGTAAGGGATCCATTCAACGCAGACCCTCCACCAAATTTTACCACAGCAGAAGAGCAGCAGCTTTCTTCAGACAACACAGTGAAGATTATGTTCCTTTCTCTAACACTCCCTGAATTTTGGATCTCCACAAGGAATGAGTATCCAGAGTTAAGTAAGAAAGCCTTGAGCATTCTCGGTGATCAAACAAATCAAGAATAAATATCCAGAATGAGATGTGCCTTGCAATTTTCAAACAAGTGCCCATATTCGATAAACTGTGTGATGCCAAGCAAGCTTATACATCCTACAGACTTTGCTAAACATTGCAATGTGTTTATTACACAGGTTTTCTTACTGCCTGTATTTATCCATCTTTTCCCCCTAATGAATGTTGCATCACTGACTGAATTGACACCAGTGCATAAACATTAAAAAAAAATGGTACATCGCCTGTATTAATCACATATCATATTTTCAATACTTGCATGTGTACCGACAGTAACTAAACACATGAAGAGTGTGTTTGAATCCCAGCTTGGGCATGGGTGTTATTTGCGTGTGTCCCTTCATCAATTCCATCATATCACCACTCATCCTCATTGTCGCAATAAGCCAATAGTGGCAAAAAGCAGTGTTAGGAAGTAACTAGTTGCAAGTAACAGTTACTGATTTTTGAGGAATTGTAACAGTAACTACTTACTTTTAACTGGAAGTTACTTTCTTTAGAATAGAAGTAACATTTTCAACAATTACTTTTACAATTATTTCACGACACTTAAATTGCAAACTTGAATTTTTGTAATGTGGGAGAAGAGCTAAATTTGGCAACTCTATTTCCAACTATGTGATTTCTCTGGTGAAACAATTTTCATGGAATCACCTAAGGCAAAAATGTCAAGGCTCACTGAAGGCATAGATGAAACCATCTGCTTATTTCCTTGTCCTCAGAGGCAGCAGGGGAGGAGGAAGGGGACTGAGTGCATTTAATCCTTCCCAGGAGAACTTGGTAATTATAACACAGACTAGGGAGTGATTATAGGGTCAGGTATCTTGTCTTGACAAAGATTTTCCAATTTCAGCATTCGTCGTAATGGGAATGGAGTCACACACTAGTGTGAACATGATATTCTTTTGCAATACTAACTGTGTGTATGTGCGTGTGAGTAGTTAAGATGTGGGATGTTTTTCGATTTAAAGTTTGTGTGTATTTATTGTTATTATGAGGGAACTGGAAAAGTGGATCTCATATTTGGAACTGAACCCCTTCCCCCCTCCCTGAAAAATGATTGGTGATTTGTACTCTCCTTACAGGAATACCTTCTGTATCACCCCTACTGAATAACAGAAATATACAAGTATGAAGAATTATATGCATACATGACACACATGCATGTCTTCACATATTTATTTTATTCAAAATAATGATGATCAATTGAACGTAATTGTTTGCAAGAACATTTCCAGCAGAAAATAACCGTAACTAAATTACTTTTTAAAATGAGTAACTGTTTCTTTTTGAACAAAGTAACTAACTGTTACTTTTGAAAAGTAACTTTCTGTACATTGGCAAAAAGAGACATAAAATAACAAAACTAATCAATTACATGAAGATATTTTGTATTGGTCTTTCATGGTCACATGTATTTATCCCTTAAATGATGGGCCATGACACGGGTGTCACAGTAGGTATTTCCCTTAAGGACAGCTTGTGACACCGGTGTCACAAGCAGCTTTTTCTCATAGTATGTTACTTCTTTAACATACTGTAACTTTTGATAATGATCAGAGATACATGTCTCGAGTTCTGCATGAGTCTAAAGGTATGTAATTAACAATTAGTAAAGTCATTGTTACTATTTGGGGTGGAGAGGGGGCCATGTCCAAAAAAATGTGATCTTTTTTTTTTCATTGGTTTCAAAAACATCTCTTATTTCTCAATTTTAGTGTTTCAAAACACACTTTTGGCAATAGAAGTACCACCTTCCGACATTTCTGGTGCCAAAAGCATGGGTGGGGGAGTAGGAGATGGAAGGGGGAAGCGGCAGGGAAAGAAAGCAAAAACCCTACAGCCGCCAACAAAGGGTTGGAAAATAGCAGACTGCTCTTTGCTGTTTCACAAAACTGCACCGTAGGATTATAAATGAAGTATTGTTGAATGATTTGGCTTGTTTCTGTCAGTCATGCTATGTTCCCCTCTGCACCTTATGCTTCCGAAAGTACCATGCCCAGTAGGAGGTACATGGCAGCCAGGTGGGGTCAAGTTAAGATAACAAATTATTTTTTGAGGCTTTGAATTTTATTGCTCTATATTGAAAAATATTCTTTTTCTCCAAAAGTATTACAAATAAGTGCGTAAATTTTTCTACATCAATAGCAAACATACCAGGCATTATGCGGGTACCTTTTGGAAATTCATGTCCTGGCATAGCCTGCATGGGGGTCCGATGAATTTCAAAGTTTGTGTAAAAAAAAAATAGTTACTTTCCCTTTTCTTTCTTCTTCTGACTACGGAATTATTTCTCTTTCCATCAGGATTATAGCCCAAAGTATACTGAACAAAACGAGGTATCATTTGTACCTCTAACGTTCTTAGTTCCGGAAATATAAAATTTCATTTAAAAGCATTCAGAATTTCAAATTTCCTGCTGAAAACACGCTCAGCGTTAGTGCAAATACCTGGAAAATCAGCCTTGGCATCTAAGGGTTATATATTATTGTTGACGAGAGGCACATGCAGATTTTGTCAGCTGAGGGGAGCCACGATAGCAAAAAGTTTGCAAACCCCTGATGTATGGTGAGAAAATTAAGAGCCTGGACCACCTCAAAGAAACAATCACACAGGCTCCCAAATCACCCCCACCATACCAACAAGATGCAACTGGGAGCATCAAATTGAAGCATACATTCAAGCAGATGATGCACATATAGAGCATGTACTGTAACCATTACATACCAATCACGTGTATGTGTTGTATGCATGTATTGGTTTTCCTATGTAACCTGACTTTTGCTTCACCCAGATAGAACATTTATAAATATTCTAAACAACTCGAAATTGTCACATTGCTTAAATATTGGTATGGGTGGGAATAGATAAGAGTATCAAAGTGGTAAGAGCTCAGCCATATTTATAACACATAACAAATTTGAAAATTCAAACATGGTTTATAAAATCTGGAGTGGGCTTCCATCGAAGAATGATGCAGGTGTAAATCATTTAAGGTCTCAAAAGAGTAAGTAGCCCATCTAGTTAACTGCACTTTTTGATTCTCCTTGCACTCACATGTCTGGTTGGTTACAAAGTGCAACACTTCCTTCTTCCTTGATTTGGTGTCACGTAGTGTACTTGTTGTCTGACCTTTGCACTATGTCCTGGGGCTGTGTGGTGTGGTGTATGATCACGTGTTATGTGCTAACCCATGAAATTAACATTAAAACCAGCAGACAGGCATTTGTTTAATCTTCTGAACATGAATCTACTTGGTTGAACAAAATATTCTTGCACCAGCTTGACGCTGAGGCACCTGCACTACACATAGTGTCAAAAAGTGCAGCAAACTAGACAGGGCTAGTGTGTGTGCATGACACAACGTAACAAATTGTTCAATCGAAAGGAAAACAGTATAAGTGAGAACATGAAAATAGATATAACAAAAATTTATTACCGTATTTTCTCAATATCCTGCACCATCAAGTAAGCCACTAACCTGGTTTTTGAAGGAAGAAAATATATATTTTTTAGCTGATGGCACTACCAGTCTTGCACTTCTGCAGCATAAGTTTTTTGCCCCTAAGTTGTGATATCAATCACAATGCCATTACTGTTTCACAATCACCAATTCATACAACATTATTTTGCTTTTTTTAATAACTAATGCCGGGAGGTATTTAATAATTAAGTGAGATTGATTTGCATTGCCAAATAGAAAATATGCAGGATGCATTATTATATGCACATTTGTAATGTTTATGCATGATTATTCTTTTTCATGTTATTCTGATAGCCTTTGCTAAGCAGGGCAAAACCAGCACTGAGTTGGCATCAAATTCTACTAATGTAATCCACTTCATTCTGAACAACATGAGGAACTGCAGCAGGTCATTCAGTTTTTGTCAGAGATTATTTGCGATTTGTGAATCAAACTACAAGAATGCACTTCAATGTGTCTTCAAAATATCTACAACAAACTGCATGTGACTTGGTAACACTTGTCGAAAACAAAACTATCGATCCGTTTCATGGAAAGTATTCTTTCTTGATAACCAAAAACTCTGTTTTACAAGATTGCATGTGTGTTGAGAAAAATTGCAAAATATCTCCAAAAACTAAAATCATGCAATTATAATTTCTCGCAAAGATAATAACATTCGACAGAAGATATAAAAATGTAATGCTAATATCTTAAAATGAAAATAATTTACATGGAAAACTTTATAGAACATTACTCACATCATTTGTCTTTACATCCAGAGAATGATACTGTAAATTGTTTTTATTAATTTAAATCGCGAAGATGAGTATGAGTGGTGATATGATGAAACTGATGAAACGGCACTCCACAAAGAACATCCATCCATGGCCAGATTTCGAACCCAGTACTTGTGGCATTGTAGTGCACTGTGTTAACCACTCTGCCATGATATGGTATGATTTATAGGAAAGACACAGGCAACCATACTCGATTAGCACAAACTAATTTGAAATACATTTTTAAAAGAATCTGATAACTAATCGTAAGATAGAAATTACTGCGCAGAGTTTACATCTGTGGGCAGGCTAAGGGAGAGTTCAAGATGATTCTACAAGAATCGTCAGTCATTCATATTTATGATTGCAGTTTGTAGATTATTTCATGAGTTGCATATTGAAGGGGAAATTGCTTTGAAGTCCACTTTGTGCCAAAATAGGTTAATTGGAACTTGATCCGCAGATTAAAGTGGGATCCAAACTATGCCTGCATTTAGGGTTGAACCTGACATGCCGACACAATGTGACCACTAAATCATCGGAGAGACCCTGTGAACACTTATGTAATCAACCACTCTTTGACTGAATGATGAAAACACAGCCGATTCACTAATATTGTGCATTGCTGTGAAAGAGTCCCCAAAAGCCCTTTCACAGCAGCTTGCTGTTGTGCATCTGGCCTACCTAACAGACATGTTCATGTTGACTCTCCCTTCCCACCTCCTGCCCCAGCACTGTCAAATCTATCAATATCAGCAGCATGAATTCTGTTTCTGTAAACAATGCAAGAAAATATTAAGCATTTCTTCCACCTTCAAGAAGTGGAAAAACTCAACGATTTTCGGTCCAAGACCACTCCCACAGACAGAAACTCCATTTTATGCATGAAGATGCTGCTGCTTTCCTTTGGGGGGGGGGGAAGGGGGGTCACTTATTACACAAGTTTTGTGTGATAAGTGAGATCCTGTCCTTTGGCACCTCTCAATCTCCCAAATGCCGAATGTGCCTTCGGTACTGCACGCGCCCACCCCTACGTGGTTTCTTCAATGGTCAAAAGACCAAAGTTACCCAATTTTTACAGCATTTGAAAGGTTTCCAGGAGTTGAACAGATATACTGTCTGTAATGTTGAAAGGTTTCCAAGAGTTGAAGAAATATACTATCTTTAATGTTGACCAACATTGGACAGTCACAGAATAGGATATTTTGAATTTTTGTTTTGATTTATACTATCTGTAATGTTGACCAACATTGGACAGTCACAGAATAGGATATTTTGAATTTTTGTTTTCACTTTGTGCACAGATGGACTAATTGGGACTGTACCTAGAGTTTAAAGTAGGATCCGAAGCATTATTTGCCTTTGAACAAGGAGACTATGTCACCACTACGCTTTTGGGGAAGCCCAGGTACAGAATATAATAAGATTATTATTAAGAAAGGAAAAGGCATACATAGTATCCTTATAAAAACATCTTTGTACCTGACATGATGTGAATATTCCAAACTTCTTCACTTTTCCTTCGTTTTTCTTAACCTTTATTTATTCAACCCCTACTTAGGTAAAGTTGGAAATTAGCAATTCTCAATAAAAATGTAAGTTATGGCATATTACTTTGATTTCTTTTTACATTTTCTTACTAGTGTTTTACTTTCTTAAATAATGGATTAACAAACCACAAATTAGACAAATCATAAGCATATAGAAAACAATTTTCTGCTCCTCGATATAACACTTCTTGATCAGAAATAACTGATAAAATTTCTTACAAATATAGATCAATCTTTATTCACATAATTTTCTACCATTTTTCTTTAAAAAATTAGTAAGTTGTCCAAGATCACTTCAAAGAAAACCAGAAAGATTGGTCATCCCAGTGAATGAACGGCTTTAGATTTCTGAACTCATTCAGTCCATGTTGCTTCTAAAGAAATTCCTTGAACATAATCTTATTCTCAACTATACCATTCACTGTTAGTTTTGCACCAATGTTGCAAAACCTGCAGCCAAATCTCCATGCAACTGAGACTATATCAATATTGCTGAAACACAAAATATTTGCCATGGATAACTTGTTGGTTCCGTCCTTTGCCCTACTTTCTGTATCTTGATATGCATGGGTCATGAAGTCATTATTTAAGGAATTTTTTTCAATATTAAAGTATGAATATGTGTTTTTGTGAGATGTAAGTGTAACATGCTGAAAACACTGCAAATGCAAATAAAAGCAAGCTGCAACTGGACAAAGGAAAATAAAATATTTGCATACTTGCAACTTCGCAAGATTCAAAGTACTTATTACAATTTCACCTCTCTCCTTCAGAGTTTAACACATTAAGGAAATGCAATTTTTCGGTGCACAGCCAGCAGACAAGAAAGTGAAGAAGAAGAAAAAAGTTAGTTCATACTTGCAGAAAGTTGCCACTTTTGGTGGCAGGGAGACACACACAACAGGAGTTCAAATTTTAATTATTCCTAAACTTCTCTAGGTTAAGTGCAATGATGTGAATGAGTAATGAGGTTTAAAGGGGGAACCATAATTAAACCTCCATGCTTTACTCAGCATTTGATACTAGGATCATGCTAACCCCTTTGATACAATGTTAATACATTACAGCGGACTCATTTTAATTCGAACTCCAAGGGGACATGAAAAAAGTTTGAATTATCCACAATTTGAATTAACAAAAACATCACATCATTAAAGATGGTTTCAAGGGGAATAAACTTTGGTTCGAATTACCCAAGTTTGAATTAAAGAGAGTTCACTGTACATCATACTAGTTACACATGACGATTGATTGATTGATTTGGTTTATTTTACTTCACTTTTCTACCACTTTTGGCTAAGCATGAAGATGAGAATGAGCCATGATATGATGAAATTTATGAAGGGACAGTCACAAAGAACACCCACGCCCAGGCCAAGATTCAAACTCGGAACCTCTAGCATTGTAGTGTGCTGTGCTAACAACTCTGTCACGGAGGTTGGCACACACATATGATGAGAATGAGTGATAAGACAAACTCTGCAATCACAATTGTGCTTTACTGATTCATTGAATTGGTTTACTTTACTTCACTTTTCTGCCACATCTAGCTAATCACAAAGATGAAGATGAGTGATGATATGATTAAATTGATTAAGAGATACTCGCATACCCAGGCCAAGATTCAAACCCGGGACCCCTAGTAGTGTTGTAGCACGATGTGCAAACCTATCCACCACGGGGGCCAGCACAATTCTGCTTTATGCCTAGCAATGCATACTTCATTATTTCTGTCAAAGACTTACAACATTTGATTATTATATTAAATGTAGTTGTTGGCTGAAAATTTGTTTTGATGAAAGCATTACCAAAAATGTGGTATTTCCAAAAATAAAGTAGACACCCTAATTTTCATATAATCTCTGCTAATATGATGTAAAAGTGAAACAGAAAGAAAGAAAGAAAGAAAGAAAGAAAGAGAGAGAGAGAGAGAGAGAGAGAGAGAGAGAGAGAGAGAGAGAGTGAGAGAGAGAGAGAGAGAGTGAGATATATATATATATATATATATATATATATATATATATATATGCTGAAGATGTATTTTTCCCTTCTATTTGGTTCTAATTGGTAAAATATCAAAATTTCCATGCTGTGACAAAGAAATTAAATAGTTTCTAAACTCTTTGTTGTATTACGCAGTTTCACAATGCAAATACAATTCATATTAACATGTACAGCAATTCACTTGTTTGTATGAAATATCATGAGACTTACATGTGATCAGATGACGTTTGGCCCAGTGACTGAATAAGTTGGGGTACTAATGCATCATCACGCACACTCAGAAGCCTCTGTGCTTCTTCTGCAACACGTGGGTGGAACAGCAGAGATTTGTTGCTTAAAGTTTGTGGCAGTGGTGATGGTAGAGGCATCTCTGGCAGCACTAAAATGAAAAAGCATTTAAATATTATACACACACACATTTTTCTACATGGTGTCTTTCAAAACCTACTTATTACTTTTCTGGTGCTCCAGCCCAGGCTGAATTATGACCCATCATTTAATAAATACATTCTCCTTCCACACTAATTTTCCGAAGGAATCCAATATAAAAGAGAAACTAGTTTTACTATATATGAATTCATAACATTGACACTGGAGAAGTGCATGTGAACTGGTAGAAATTTTTTCTCAAAATTGTTGAGTTGAAACTCATTTAAAGGTATGTTGTACTTTATAAATTGTTATAATTTTATTTCGTAAGGAGGCATAAATGTACTTTCGAGTTTTCTATGGGGAAGGATTCAACTTCTGAAAACATGTTGAATACAATTGTGAATACGAAAATGGAACCAATTATCCCTTTTCTTGAGATAAAGATCCCTCCCCCTTAGTATACCCCCGGTAAGCAAGTTCCATATGTAATTTAAAACAAAATGCTGGATTGTAGTAAAGTAGTTAACAACACAAGAAAACTGACAGGATCAGATGAAAATTATTACAGCAACATTCTAAAAAATGACTTTCAAAATGTGTAACGTTGCTCTTCTTTTTAGATTAATCATGAGAAGTGTATGAATTATGAGTACATGTGTAAATGAAATAAATTAAACACCTAATACATTGAAACACAATTTTAAAGGTAAAGTTCCCCATGCATATAGCACCGTGCCATGAAGGCACATTTAGGGGATATGGCAGTAGGATCCCCACACATTCTCGATCTAGAGGTGATGTGATCAGCACCATGCTCCAGTCACCTTTACCCCCTCCTCCAACCTCCACAGGGTTACCCCCAGATACTTGATGATTTGATTGATTGATTGATTGATTGATTTGTTGTTTTAAGTCCACTTTATGCACAGTAAGGCTAATTGGGACTGGACCTACAGTATAAAGTGGGATCCGAACCACTTGTGCCTCCACCGGGTATCGAACCCGGGACCTCTTGATTACAAGGCGACGACGCTACCACTGCGCCATCGGGAGGCCCTTTGATGATTTGAGACTGGGTGAGCCCCAGAGCCCCTTCATGCAGGGACAAGGTAGGAAGAAATCCGACCTTAGATCACCCACCCCAGGAATCGAATTTAGTGCAGTCTGGCAGTCAGATGCCCAACTGACACCACCACCGTGGCTCAATAGAGAAGTTCAAAGTAAAAAATAATTTTGTGCATAAACCAACACAAATAAGTTCCCTTAGAGCATGTAGGATATATATTCATTATTACTGTGACCTCTAAAATTGGCAGGTATATTATAATAAATCACCTGAATATTAATTGCAACATTATAAGAAACGATTTATGCCAGTTTCACCTTATACCTTATCAGCACATACAAACCAGTTGACCTACAGTAGTCAATTTAAGGCAAAATGAGAAGTCTCTGTTCGCCTTTTCCCATTTCGGTTTAACCCTTAGATGCCAACCATGTCACATCCAGGTAACACACCCCTGTCACGAGGAGTGTTGTGCGACTTTGGGTTTTGATTGATTGATTGCTTTATTCTACTTAGCATTTTGTGCCACTTTGGGCTAATTTGCGAAAATGGGTATGAGTGATGATATAATGAAATTGATGAATGGACACTCACAAACATCCATGACCAGTCCAGGATTCAAACCCGGCACCCCTAGCGTCGTAGCACGATGTGCTAACCACTCGACCACAGGAGCCAGCTTCTGTGACTTTGGGAAGAACCTGTGTATAATATGATGTTCGGAGATACATATTTTGAGTGTCATATGAGACTTGAGGTATGTCAGTAGCAATTAGTAAAGTTTAATTTCATTCTGACTATATTTGGGGGAGGGGGGAGTTTCCCGCCAAAAAGAAAGTCAGTCTTTACAATACTTTTTTCCCCGAACGTATCAGCAGGAAATGCGCATTCTTGCTACTAGAATAGAACACATATCAGGCAATATTCAGGTACAATTTTGAACCATCATGACACGGCGTTACCTACGTGGGAGTCTGAAAAATTTCGTAAAAGACAAATCAATTTTTAAATCATCTTCTTTATAAATGAAAATTGGGCTTCTAGACCACAGGCTTGCAACATAGTATGTACTGAAGAAAACGAACTACAATTTGTAACTCTAGCAAACAAAGTTTCCTATATATATATACAGGGTGTCGCGAAACTCTTTCAACAACGCTTGGGTGCTGGTAGATATCATAAAAACAAGTAACTTTTCCCTATAAAGTTTACCTCGAAAGCGCTTAGTTTCTGCGCTATAAGAGCTTAAAATATATCCTGTACGTATGCATCCCAACACAGCAAAGGTTGCTCTGACATAACTACCAGGGGCGCGTGGCAGGGTTGCCACTAGCTTTCCTCGTTAAGAGAGACGACTTGAAAACAACAACTTGAGAGTCTTGCCTGAGCAAAATCCAAAACATTAATGATACTTGCGATGTTGTAAGAAGCATTGACAGTATTTATAAACTGACCAAGACAAATAATAATGGGCAGACTGAAATTCAAGATTGCTCATTCTACAATATCTCCATAATTGATTGATTGATTTGGTTTATTTTAATTCGTTTTTCTACCACCTTTGGCTAATCGCGAAGATGAGGATGATATGATGAAATAACAAATGACACCAATGTCTAGACCAGGATTTAAACCCGAGACACCTGCCGCCGTAGCGAGCTGTGCTAACCACCTCACCATGGAGTGTTTTGTGTATCATGCAATATCAACAATTGCAAGGGACACGTGAGATATGGGAAATCCACGACGAACAAATGTAAACATGATGTGTTTGCTGCCTCGTCTCGAACACGCAGACTGTAATGTTATTACAATTTATTTATTAGAAAATTATTCCTATCTGTGTTATTGCTAATCGTGTTCGTCTCGTAAGGAAATAATTGCAATGCTCTTTTAATTTAATGATTGATTAATTTGCTTTATTTTACTTCGCTTCTTGTGCCACTTTTGGTTAATTTGCAAAGATGGGGATGAGTGATATGATGAATTTGATGAATGGACACTTACAAACATCCCTGCTCAGGCCAGGATTCGAACCCGGGACCCTTGGCGTCGTAGCGCGATGTGCTAACCACTCCGGCACGGGGGGCGGCTCTGCGGCTCTCCGGGTCACTTTCATTGGTTTAAGGGAGATTTCAAACCGAAGCGACACACATTGCTTAGGAACGAGCCAATCAATATTATCGTTTCACAACCTAGTGGCATGACAAGCCACACAAGCCTGCGTTCGATTGATGAAATCCTCAAGCGACACGTGTCGCGTGTGGGTTTGGTGTGAAATCTCCCTGACAATTGTCCCCACCACTTGGCTTCTGGCTAACAGCAAAGCGAGTTCGAATGCGAATGGCGGTTGTGTGCATTTGTTTTTGTAATCATTTATTTTAACTATTGATCACATAAGTTCACTTTAAGTTTTAAGTTCACTTTATGCACAGATAGGCTAATTGGGACTGTACCTACAGTTTAAAGTGGAATCCGAACCACTGTGCAATGTCCCTCCACCTGGTATCGAACCCGGGGCCGTAACCTCCAAGTAGGCTTCATACAAAGTATTTTGTTTTCTGGAGGAAAAATAAATGTACCACAATAAATGACTATATCTTCGATTAATGGTGAACTTGTGTCGCACCACAAAAAATGCGATATGTGATTCCATTATACTATGAAACACAAGCGTTGTTGGTATCGAAATGTGTAATATGCATATACGTAGATATTTGTAAGGCACGAATCTAGAATTTTATTTCGGCGGGAGAGGGGGTCTAAAACAAGTGTCAGAGAAATAAAAATAATAATGATACTATAAACGTTGAAACTATTACGTTAATGTATAGGTCTCTTCATAATAGTATGTATGTATTATTGTTATATGAATAGGTAAAAAGGTGGTAATTTTAAAAAATATAAGGAAATTAATATTTATTTAATAACAAAAAGAATGTTAGATCCAGGTGACGAAAAGTAAAGTTCCTGATTAATACTTTATGCATATTATTATAAGAAGTAATGTCCATAAATGTTATTTGGTACTGTTTGGTTTGAGTTGCTGTTTTAAGTCCACTTTATGCACAGTGAGGCTAATCGGGATTGGACCTACAGTTTAAAGTGGGATCCGAGCCACTTGTGCCTCCACCGGGTATCGAACCCGGGACCCCTTGATTACAAGGCAATGACGCTACCATTGCGTCATGGGGGAGGCCCTTTGGTACTGTCATTCAAAGCCGTATGATCCCAAACTAATCCTTATCTTTCAGTAAGTTCTGCGGAAATAAATAACCCTAGATTATACAACAAATGCTAGACTAGCATATGTTTATTATTTAATTTTAGAACTTGGTAAAGCTTTCAGGGAAGTAAAAACCCCTGGGCTCATCCCTAAATACGTTCTTGATATTCGTGTACAGTATGCCCTTCCTACCCAATAAATGAAAGGTATCGATGCTTATGCCACGAACACCTTTGGACTATATTTTCGTCTTGATATAATCTTTACATCTATACAGACCAATACTTATTAAGTTTAAGGCCACTTTAGGCTCAGATCGGCTAATTAGGACTACAGGAACAGTTTAAAGTATGATGCGAACCACTGTGCAATATGTTTCCAGCGCAGATTGAACTCGTGACTCCTAGATTCGTCAGCATGTTTAACAAAATGATTGATAAATGGCTCTGTTCACAATGGATGACATTTTGATTTTTGTGGAATATTCTCGTATATAGGAATCTAGTATATGTATTTAGTGTATATGAACTAAAGGGCGTGTAAAACGTTGGGGGTGTGATTATAACAAAGCTTTTACCTACGATTGTTAGCAGAAATTTAGAAAATGCAGTCAGAATAAAAGCACATACATGCGCACTGAAAAAAAGTGAAGTTATTGTAACTGTCGATATTGCAGCTGACTAACATATTAAACATATTTATTTCATTAACATGAATTTCTCAGTATATTACAACTTATTATAAAAGATGTTTAATCCTGTTCATGAAGTAAAATTAATTACCACTATAAACTATTTAAGTGGAGCGCGATAGCTCAGTTGGTAGAGTTCATATGAATGGGTAAGTTGGTAACCCTGTGGTTAAGGTGGCCGAGTGTGATGCTGATCACATCATCCCAAGTATTGCCGAGACATGAAGAATATGGGGAGCTCTATACTCCACATCACTCCATGTGCCTTCATGGAACGTGTGCATACGCACAGGGGTACCTTTACCTATACACTATTTAAATTAGATAACGTATGGTGAAAAAAAATTGCACAAAAAGAAAACGCTGTGGTCAAGGGCAAAAACGCACAGATGTATTTCGTGTGCTGGTTGGTATACAAGGGTGGTATCTGAACATCAATGAACAAACACATTCACACCGAGTCTGCTGGCCTTGCGACAATTTTGGGGCACTTTCTGCATAGATGGAGCAAATGTCGATGTATCAACATCGCGCAAGCATCTGCGGATCCGTTGGATGAGGGTTGCAACGGTTCGTGGTTGATAATTATTGGCATACACCATCCGCTTTAAATTTGCCCAGAAATCTTCAATGGGCCGCAGTTGGGGAACATTAGGGGGATTCTGTTCTTTGGATATGTAAGGGATACCTAAGTGCTCCATGGCCGCAAGACTTTGTGCAGCGTAATGGCAGCTGGCTAAATCTGGCCAAAAAACAACATTATCCCCACGATGGTATTCATTGATAAACTGCTTCACTTTAGGCGAACAGAACTTTACATACCGGTCGGTGTTGAGTGCAAGGCCAGCCTTGAAAAACTGAGGGTTCGACAGTCCTTTCTCACTCATGGCAAGCCATACCAACACCTTCTGTGGGAATTTGGTTTTGGCAGCAAAACGCACTGGATCGGGCACAGCAGCAGTTCCAGGATCATAGTGACACAATATTATAAACCGTACGACGGAAAAATCCTACACGTTGAAAATGTTTCACAAGCTCGGACTTTCGAACATCACGATTCTCTGTCCAATATTACACGATCATTTTCCGACGGTCGTCTTCTTTCAGCTACATACTGACTTGTTTTCACACCATCCTTCTCCTGCTCTTCACACTACATAACTGGCAGACGTACGATCCTACACAGCTCAAATGGTGTGCTACACAGCTCAAATGGTGTGCCAGTGTACAGTATTGCCAGTTCCGCAGGGTTGCAAACTTTGTGCAAATTTTTTTCACCATACGTTATTGTAGGATTTCGGGGGGAGGCTTCAGCCTCGGAGGCCAGACCCTGGCTTTGTGCCTGTACCGAATAGGTACAAAGTAACTTTGCATTCTAACGATTAAAGTTGACAGCCACACCAGAATCAGAGATCTAGAGGTGTGTGTGGAGGTACTATGAGGTGTGCTATTGAAATAAGACAGCCATTAACACATTTCTTTAATCTAATACAGTGTGTATCAATCAGTTGATTAGCATTACTCTTAGTATAGCTTCATTCACAAACTTGAACCCCTACTGCAGTTGGTAGACTGCGTTTTTTATTTCTTGATTTTTTACGTCGCGAGAATGGATGATGATAGAATTGAAGAAACATCCATGCCCAGACTAAGACTCGAACTTCGAACGTTCGGTTGTAAAACCCAGAGTCAACCATACAACACGTTCGACCAATCACTATGTTGTGACATTTTATCCTATGGTTCCAATGCTCGGTGGAGATGTATAGGAACATATCAACATGAAACTAGTGAAAGCAGGTAAACTTCAATAAATAACTCGACAAGTTTAAGTTCAACTTAAATCAATTAATGGGCTTTATTTCATGGGGAGGCTCAACAAATGCTGGTCTTCCACTTACCCCTTTACTATTTTCAATGCAGGCATGCCTCCCCTTCCTGAGCCAAAGTGTATGAAAACCTCCAAACCGGTTCAAGAAGGGGACGCATGGGGGTGATTCATGGAACTTGACCGATCCAGAAAACCCCTCCCATTGGAAGGAAGCAGGCCGCAGCCTCAAGTCAACCGCAATCTGGCATGACGTGTAAATGTCACAAAGTCGCATTAAGAGCATATGAATATTGTGGTAAGAATATTTGTTACAATAAAATGATGTTACGACGGAGAACAGGTGGATGTGGATTCTACATTTGTAATGTTTTATGGTGTTGGAACTGAAACATTATAGTGACGTAAATAAGTTTATTTACTGCGTATAATATTTCATTACAATAGAGTTGGAAATTATTGATCTAATAGTCTTAATTTACCCTTTCTGTAAAATTCATACATCAACAATCCGTAATCCGAGCAACTGTTATGGAATCCTGATTACAAAACCCGGTTCTGGGATCCGGATCCGAGTATTTTCCGAATATTGTTGGCTATCCCTAGCATGCACTACCTAGGTAGTGTCCCAGAAATAATAATAACAAAAACAATGTTTAAGTTAAAACAATTAAATTATAATTCAATTAAATATTGATTAAAATATGTAAATTTATTAATATTGCATTTTTATTATTACATGAATACTTAAAGGGATAGTATAAGAATGTAAATATAACAGCATATAACTTATTTATTATCTAGTTTGCGTGTACTTAAGATCGCCAAATTTGTATAAAAACATGGAAATTAATGTCAAGTAGATAAAGAATTGAATATGTATTGAATAATTAAAAATGGGTGTTCCTGATTAATATTTTATGCATATTTTCATAAGTAGTAGTAGTAGTAGTAGTAGTGTCCATAAAACTTCAAGGCAGTATGATCCCAATATAATAATCCTTGTCCAAGTTCATAGGAAATAAATAACCATGGATTATAGTACAACAAATGCTAAAAAGTACATTTTCATTATTTGACTTTAGTACTTGGTAAATCCTTCGGGAGGGTCCGGACCCCTGGACCCCCCCCACACACACACACACAAAATACGTCCTTCATCCCTAGTGTAAAATATAGTGCGAAAATTCCATATTAGCGAAAGGCCATTTTGTGGCCAGAAAACAAGAACAAATACTCGATTTAGAGAGATTTTTTTAATCCTCTTTAATTGTCTAGAGAACTGTTCATGTTTTATCCCCTTACCGAAAAGTAAAATGTTCTATTTTTGCAATTATTTTTGTATTTTGGCATTCTGAATCACTGTGCACTGGATACACACAAATACAAAAGTAGGTTATGTTTGTGTGTGTGTGTGTTCTACGAAAATCTAAGGAAAAATAGCACAGGAAGCCCAAAATCGATGTTCCCATAGAACATTGACGTGTTTCTTGAGAAAGTACCCGATTTTTTTACGTTCTTTCTTCGCTAACGCTTTATCTGCGAGGAATGAGTAAAATATCCAGGAATTCTTCAGAATCTAGTCTTTACTATGGGATGGCCACAAAATCCGAATAACGATATCAAACTATCCGATATCCATTTCGGATGTAATGGATAATCTGGATATCCGAATATCCGGATAATCCGATAGAACAGATTTGATGAATCATTTGTAGAAAACCCGTACAATGAAATACGAAAATGACGAATAAAATAATATGTAGATAGCCCGTACAACGGATAAACGATAAAACTGTCCTGATAATGCACACATTCAAATATCCTGCCAATTCGGATAATCCGGCTAATTCTAATATCCAGATATCGGATAATCCCGACAATTCGGATACATGGATAATCCTAATCCTATATCAGAGTATCTGATATCCGGATGTTTGAAATACTAATAATTCTGGTACTTCTAGTAAATACTTCTGGCGAAGAATGATGTCACTATAGTGGAGTGTGTACATACCGCGCCAAGTGCGTTTCTCCCAATTTGGATACGGAAGGTTGTAATGTTCCGCCACATTGAAATTCGGAAACTGATGTGCGCTCAAATGTAAATCCGGATCAGTAGCCCAAAATATCTATATACCATAAAATATTTAATCTCACATCATTTTTCAGAACAAGTGCACTACAGGGAAAAACGGGTTTTCCATCAGTCATTCTAAACCAGTTTACTGCTTTCGCTTACATGAAATATCAGACTATTGTCCATTTTTTTCCACTACGAAGTGGATGTAAACAAAAGCACGTGTTCTAGAGAAAGCCAGTGCAGCCTTATTGGTGGATTCTGGCAGTAGTCCCTCCGCAGACCTTTTGCACCCTGATAGATAGTCCATTCAATGCCGTCTTGAAACTAGAGTAATACAGCATTGTATGCTGTTCAAAGCATTTACTAGCCTTATCCTTGCTTATGAATTCATAATCATTCTTTAGTAAAGCACCTACGGCGACATTCACTCATTCAAATTAACGCAATTCCCGCTACTTGTCCGTCACTCTGTGTTGTGCAGTGTTGCAAATTCGCAATATTAAGTTAAGTCTATAATCTTGTAAGACCGGACTAGACAGAATCAGAAAACATGATTTAGACTGACAGTGACTGACATGGGAATCTCTAGATTACACACGTGTTGATGTATATACCACAAACACGCACACACTACTTTCAACTTCATGCGTTTTATCTAGAAAGGTAAAATCAACACTGCAAAAGATTGTAGGGAAACCTTTGAGAAAAGCCAAAGTGCTTGGTGCAAATACAACCAGTGATGCTTAAAATCGTACGGAATGTTATTTAGCTTTTATTAAATGATCCACCTACGTTTCCTTTCCTTTACTTCCCACATAAAACATGCTCAGATTTCAGGAACCTGAATTCCCCAAGCTTGTCAAAGAAAAATGCCAGATGCATACACTGGCAAGTGCTTCCAAGAAGGAATTTGTAGAGGGCGGGGACACAAGCTTTTGGCGTTACAGATGGGCAAACTGTGCCATTCAGTGTTGCTACCCGACCTTTATAGAAACATCGTTACAATTCGGTAAGATTCCAAAGCTGTTATCGTATCTAATTGCTATATAGCCAACTTCGCAACTACAAAGTTTTAATAATGTTCCAACACGCGTGTACGTAATAAGACCTTTACATTTCTTGTATCTAATTCATAAGGGAAAAAATAACATAGTTGGAGACACTACTTCTCGTGGTCAAGAATCTTCCGAAACCCTCAAGCACACGGCTATTTATAGCTTTCCTCCCCTCGACCCTGCAAAACCTACCTTCCTCTCCGTTGCCGTGTGGTGGTTCTCGAGATTTTGCGTAGTGTTTATAGGTTGTAAGTATCATTGAATGTTGATGTGGCTTCAACAGCAAGTGTTACAAAACATCTACATTTGAAACCTTGAACAAGTGGCGATAACAAAATTGCGGTGAATCCAGAGTATTGTGTTGAATCGTTAACTTCTGAACAGGTGTCTTAAAAAGAAGCATTTATGCGGTCCGCAAGGAAATTCAGCCGAACAAAAACGCGGATGGCACATTTTAGCCGATTTTGTACTTGCTGCCGTCAGCAGGAAAGTGGATGTTTTTTTTTTCATGGATATGAGTTTGTCTACGCTGGTTAAATTATTGCATAATTCATTTGGTTTATTTTACTTCGCATTTCTGCCAAGGCTAATCGCAAGGATGAGGATAAGTGATGATATGGTGAAATTGATGAAATAACACTCACAAAGAACATCTATGCCCAGGCCAAGATTCAAACTCGGGACTCCTGGCGTCGTAGCGCAGTGATAACCACTCCGCTACAACGGCCAGCTGTGTGAATTCTTCTTACATGGCATATTACCATTGACGAGAACTGACATCGTTGGTAAGTGTTTACCTCTATTTTATTATATTTTCTTCATCTGTCGTATTTACAACAGTGTTCATTTTAAAAACTAATATTTGCACATTTTTAAAAGTCACTCGTTTCGAAACGTTGTGGAAAGAAAATACTGACACCGAAGACAACACGTGCGCTGGGAGGGAGGGGCAAGTGCTGGCGAATAGAAAGTGGGCACCGCGCGCATTAATACAAATTTCGGTAACTTATTGGCCACACCTACTTCGTTTTAAAGCTGGAAACAGAATAGTCGTCCAGGGCATCTCTAGCTGCTACAAAAGCTCTACATTTACGGCAGTCTCTTCAAAATGACTCGCTACATTTCAGTATTCTTTTTATTACGGCCAGAGCCGTAGCTACACATAGAACCCAAAATGCGTCAACTACCAAATTCCAAAAAGGTCGTGTTTCTTTGGAGGAGAGAGGGGGAGCGAAAACTTTGGCTTTATGGCTTAGTTGCCAATTGCGGCTAACCTATTTCATTTGAGTGTTTGGATGAAATGCCTTGCTACATGGTGGAGCAGCGACGAGACAGATTTTGGCCACTGCTTCTAGTTACGAACTTGTTATTGCCTTGCACGTACATGTGTGTGTTTCTACCAACGACGTATATGGGGGGGGGGGGTCCAGGGGGTTAACATCCTTTTTTTGTTATTCAATAAATGTTAAATTCTTAATTTATTTGACATTAATTTACTACCCAGGGTTGAGTTGGTTTTATATTGGTTAATATTTGCCATATTAACTACATCTAAGCTAGATAATGAGATAATGAATACATGCTGTTATATCTCTATAACGTCTTTTTAGTATTCACGTAATAACAATACATTAATTAATTTACATATTTAATTAATGTTATTAATTCAATGTGATCATTTTAATTTAATCACTTACATTATTATTATAATTTCTGAGAGTTGGTTCGAAATATATATTTGTAGATATGTGCCTGGATTCCTACCCAATGGTGGCGGGGTTGTCTTGTAATCGAGGAGTACCGGGTTCGGATTCCATTTTAAAACTGTTATGTCCAGTCTTCATTAGTCTATCTGGACATTTGAAAAACAAGTTTTAGGTGTTTTGATTTATTGCATCAATGTCAAAATTAATTAATTTTGCACTTCAAATATTGTATTTCTTTCACTTTTCATGACCGGGCAACCCTGCAGACAGCCTATTCCGCTCTTGATGGTGGAAGATGGAACGTTGTTCACGAAGAGAGGGGAGAGATTCGAGGAGGCAGAGGGAGTGCCAGGTGCTTTCGACCTGCATACAACCGGTTTCGGGTGTAAGTAACGGGTAGGGGGGGGGGAATACTTGTGAAGACCGCAACTGGGTATTTTTGAAATTATGGATGGAAAATGGTCAGGAGAAAATGTTTAGCGATTCAACTAAATTGACGCAACTTCGTCTGGAGTATGAAATTGCTTGCTTACCATTATGGTGTAAGTACAGGGAAAAGGCACCAAAACTGACATAGGGCCCTTAAACTGACAAACCATTTTTCACAGTCGAAAGTCCTGCTACTTTATGGTAACAGGGCAAAGGTGTGTTTTCCTAGAATTGTCGCCCGACGCAGGCGACTGTGGCCGCGCACCGTGCCGAATGGCCTTGACACTTTCCTACCATTTCAGTCGCATGATTTTTACTCGCTGAATTATTTTCGCCGAACACAAGGGGCACGGTGCACGGCAGCAGTCGCCTGCATCTGGCGACAGTTCTAGAAAAACGTACCTTGACTCATGCGCGCTTTCCAGAATCCACCGGTGCACGGGCATCACTGATGCACCCTTTGGCGTTCCGTATTTCACCGGTGTCGAGATTTCATCAGGTTAAACCATGAATGACGTCATTTTACACGGGCCTCCTCAGCTGGTGCGGTTGATGAATCAAAATGTCGTTCTCTGCTTTGAAACTTGTTCTGATTCATGATATCCATTCTATTGGCAATTGTACGGAATGTCACGCCGATTTTGTTGCAAGGAGGAAGAATAAACTGGATGCAGGCATTAACTTTCGACATTTTAAATATTACTGCTCCTTCACTTGCATGCGAATGGGAAGTGAAAGGTCTCTTCCCAGTTCACAGACTGCCTGAATTCCTTCCCGATCCACCGATCATGACCCCCGGTGTGCAGAACCTCTTCCCAATTCATAGATGGTCCAAAAAAATAATAATTGGTTGCCTGACATTTTTTTGTTGTAACCCCTGTGCAAGGGTCGTTCAAAACAGGCATTATTTCTTTTTTATACGACTTAGTTTTAAAATGACGGCCATTTTTGTTTCATGCCTTCCGGCACTTTTGGTCTTTGCAGACAGTTGCGATAAATTTGATAACTCAGCTAACAAAAATGATAGAAAGCTAGAGTAAAAATCATTGTTTTCTGTACATTTCAAGCTACATTTTTTATGTCATGTACGATTTTTACAGGCTAAAATTTAGGGTGAAACTGATATTCGCTTTTCAACAAAAATAAAAATTCAGGATTCTTTTAGCAGGAAGGACTGTAATATCAGAGCTATAACTTTTTCAGAGGAAAGCTATTCATACAAAGTTTTAACAGAAAAAAATTAAGCTCTGTTACTGGTTTCCTAGGAGTTGCATCTCTTTCTTTTTCAAGTGCTGCCTATACATTATATTTATATTCTTATACTCAGCATGGAATATATTATTCCATGTTACTTCTTGTTAGTCATCCTTTCATTCAAGCTCAAAATTTGAGCCTTAATCTCTGGTAAATTTTTAATAAAAAGTTAAAAGTGCTCCTCTGTGCTTTGCACCACGCCATGAAAGCGTATAAGGGGTGTGGAGTTACGGCCCCACACTTTCTCAGGGCCGAAGGTAGGGGTGATGTGATCAGGCCGTCTTTACTCCCCAGAGTTTCCTCCAGGTACCCAATTTATACGACGCTGGGTGGGCGCCGGAGCCGCTGGAACAGGTGGAAAAATCCCGGTTCTCCCCCGCTGGGGATCAAACCCGGGTCTCTCGCATGGTAGTCAGACGCCCTAACAACTGAGCTATCTCTGGTGGGGGACCTAATAAAACTTGATATTTACAGCATAAAGAGTACTCAGAGGTATCTGTAAACAAAAAATGAGATGGATATCAACAGGGGAAATGCGGTCAAAAACAACCAGATTTACATTATTAATTACAAATAAGTATTTACGTTTAAATAAACTCGCATGTAATTAGAATTATTGCTTTTATTAGTTACTGTACATCATAAGAATCGCATAGTAAGTCCATTTCTAACCACGATCAATGAAAAGGTTTGTAAAGTAGATGTTTCTTTGACTGTTTTTGGCCAAATTTCCTCTGTTGTAACTCTTTGCAAGAGACATTGCAAAGAATGACCTGAGCAGCACTCCCTCCATGATGGACTGTGCGGAACTGAGTAGGAAAACTATGCATGCAAAATGTAGCGTGTGGACGCATCAGAACTGCAACATCTTGCTTGTACATTTTTCAACTGTGCTGGCAAGACGTAGTTGAAAACGTAGCGCGTGGACAGGCCATAATGGGGGAAGGGTGATAAGAGGCTTGGCAACTCCGAACTACAACTCTTTCCCTTGCCTTCAAAAAGGGGAAACAGAGAACGTTTAAAGAAGTCGGGAAATACATATATTCCTGGTTTGAGTCCCACTCTGAGCAGTGAGTGTTGTATTTTCATCTATTTCATAAAATCCTCATCGTTGTAATTATCTACCTTTGAAAAGAAGAAACTGACATAAAATAAGAAAAAAAGATAAACCGAACATTAACACTCGGGTTTGTTTTCGGAATATTTCCATTGTGGATTGTTAATTGGGGAGCCCAATATACGTACATGGATGGCATTTAACTGTTAAAAGCCAATTTCGTTGACATACATTACCAGACTAGTCACCCAAAATACCTAGAGGCTGGAGAGAAAAAAGAAGGGAAAAAAAGTAAACAGGTATCTTTTAGCTTGTCAAGCAGTCAAGTATCTGGTGGTTGACAATGTCCTCAGTTGTTTCGGATGCTAGGGAGGTTTGTTGGGAGGATAGAGTTCACCGCCTCCCCCCCCCCCAATTGAAAAAGCATCTGTGCTTCCGGAAACCTGTTTTCCTATGCGGAGCATTTCCAACTGAAAGTGATGAACACGAGAGAGATCCTCAATGTGGAAGACAATCAGTCAGCGGAAAAACTCCCATGTGCGTTGCCAAACTTAATGTAACCAAAATGATGAACCACGCAGATTGTGTTACGTAGGTTTCTGTGCATGTATCACGCAAGACACTATTGAACAGTTCTTCATTAAAAAATTGAGTTACGATGTAACGAGTGCACTCCCGGTCCCCGAAATGACGTGTCAATCATACCCCGGCACGGGGCCAAACGTCGTTATGTGTACGGGAAACCGGTCGTGACTCACGGTCCAGTTATCAAGTTCGGTACTGAGACGGTCGTTTATTGTCATACTATTGCGAGGCGGAGATTAATACCTTGAAATGTTACACCGTTTTGTTTACCTTTGATATGTAGATTCGAACAATCATAAAACACTAATAGCATAATATCTGGTACCTGAAAAACGTCAAATAACAACACTGACGAACGGTAAAAAAAGTGAATATATATTGTAACAACAAAAAAATATTGCAATCAACAACTGTTTACAAAACCTCCTCACTCTCACAACATTCACGCTTCTCTCTTTCACACACCTGAGGTATTTTTACATGTGAAGTATGGATACAAATCATGGATCTCATTAACATTTCATTCCTTTTAATTTTAAACCTTTATGTGAATTTAGGGCATTTGTCTGCCAGCTCCTGTGCTCTTTTAAATTAAGTTAAGTGCCAGCCCTCGGAAAGCGGTTAACTAAGACAATTGGGTCGGCGTGGTTAAATCTTTCGTTCGAATGAACGTATGCATCTAGTCGTAAACACAACTTATTACCAGTTTCTCGGACGGGGGGTATTACACACAAGCCTCTCTCGTCCAATGAGAACAACTACACAATTACATAGTGATGCAAAAACTTAATTGGCTCCAGCTGCCGGAATACACTAATCAATCGTCGGCGCGAGCAAAAATTACATCAAAAACCACTATGCAACAAATAATACTACTTCATGCGCACGACCTTGCAATAAAATTTACGCTTTCCACAATTAAAAAGGACACCTCAGTCAACTATTGACAAGTTAAATGGCGCAACGGGGCGGTCGGTTATACAAGAAATGGAGCACACTTTGACAATTTACACTAAATATTAAAGAAATGAAATGGAGCTTGTAACGCTGAATGCAGACAATTAAATTAGAATATCTGAACATGAAATAACCCTTTTTTACAACAATACCAAAACAATTTTTAGACGCGGAAATTAGGTTTAGGTTTTTCCTGAGTAACTTTGCGAATAAGTGAGACTTCGGTGTTAACTGTACGGTGTTGATACTAACGACGCACGTTTACATGAACATAGACCCTCTGAAGTATACTGTACCAGACTCTGCTACATGGCGTGGTCATTCATCTCTCCTGGACGCGGGACTTGCAGACGGTTCCTTTGTGGCGAAATTGTCCTCCGAGGTCGATCGCGACGAAGAATAATTGCGACGATATGGTGTACTTGCACCTCCTCAGAACTTCGGGCGTTCCTCTTGCCACTAGCGTCGGATGTACGTGGTCACGCGCCGGTTCGGAATCTCTCTGGTGACTGGCTTCGATTCGGCGTCGTTCTGGAAGCGTCGTTCTGGAGTCGTCCTTCAATCTCTCCCTCTGGCTTCGATCGGCGTCGTTCTGGAGTCGTCCTTCAATCTCTCTCTCTGGAGCGGGCTTTGGGCAGTGTTTGGTTTTGGCGTCGTCTGGCTGGCTTCTGCGTCGTTGCAGGCGTCAGGGGGAGCGACGGCCCCTCCTTCTCTATCTTCTTTAGCCCTCCATCCTTATGTAGTCCACGCTTGGCAAAAACAAATCACCGCGTAATCTTCACCAAAATAAGGCGCACACTGGTAACTCTCTATCTGGAAGTCGCTCACAGTACGTAAGGAAACAAAGTTCACGGACACAAAGCAATGATCACGCGAGAGTGTAGCGCGGAGATGCTCTCTCTATGAAATCCGGGTAAAAACTGTGTCTGGAATGGTAGCACCGCGTATTTAAGAGAGATTCGAATTCTTCCGTTGAAAATGACGCTCAAGTGGCTTGGCTTCTCTTTTGGAGGAGATGCGAATGACCTGTGTCCATTGTCTTGAAACTCGGTCACCGAGGCGTCTTCGATCCTTGCAGGCTCGGGCTCCAGCTGGTGTACCTGGTCATCCGTGAACATGGGTTCGACCGCCCGCTGACTTGAAGCTCGGTCTCGACGAAAATATTCCTTTCGTATCTCCGTGTCGGTGCAAATATGTCATGTCCTAAGCCGAAAAGACAGTTCCGCTGTCACTCAAGAAAAACCCCATCTCCCAACTCCCGAGTGTCTGGCTCGGATACAAGTTTATTCACAAAATAAGATCAAACCTCACACTTTCATGTTTGTGCATAAAATGAATCAATAAACAAAAAATAATTTATATCGAACTGCGTTTCACATGTCACTAGATACCGTGACTTACGAGTCCTACATTTGGGGAGAAAATTAACGTTGAACTTTGCTCTACACAAGGGGATAATTAATGATTATTAAGCAAAGGGGAAGTCAAATTCGGCCCAGCAGGGCCAAATACTATTAATTCACACCTCGGGCGCAGAAGATTCTAGCTACTTTGTTGATACCCTAAACTGCTTTACTTAAATTCCGAAAATATAGTCTATGCAGATGTTTCAAAACATCAGCAAAATTTGGAGCACACACAACAAATGGAAAATCTATTTCCAGTCTGCCATCTTGAAATGTGCTGGTGTGCTGCCGAATTCGTCAGCTCGTCGTAATTTGGCCTTATTCTCGTCTCGATTTTAACAAGGCCGCCTCGGTACCATCCCCAATTTTCGTCCCAATATTTAAACTGTAATCTCTAAGTCGGAATAAAAAAATCCACAACTTCACATTCGAGAAACGAATAAAAATAAAGTCCCATGTTGTTTACTCTTTTCTTCGGAAATTACAAGCAGTATCACTGGATGCTTCAAGCAGTTTCACTGAAAAACAATAACGAAGCCAACATATACAGAAGGTTGTTTCACGTTGATGGTAACGATTTCGATCATCATGGTTGGTGTGTGAGTGAGTGTTTATATGGCACCAAAAATTCCAGTCTTTTGGGAGGGGTACATCTGTGCCCTTTTCGACGTTGGTTATAGTTATAGCCAGATAATTAAACAGTGTCACATGAAAGCATTCCATGTGTCAAAGAAGGGCATCAATGCAGTGTTGAATCGCCATAAAGCTTGTTGCGCTGTACCTGTTGCTGGAACCAGTCAAAGTGGGCCTCGGACATATCGGAAGCCCAAGCGTTCCTCCGATGTTGTGCGGAAAGTGAGATCCTTGGTGCGATGTGAAAACCCTGCAACGCAAAGAGTGATTGCACAGGCATTGCAATGTTTCCCTGCAACTGTAAATCGCATCATAGCCCAAGATTTACAACTTGTGCGGAAGCACAAGGCTCAAGTTCATAAGTTGCGTGCCTCACATGTCCAGGAGAGGAAGACAAACAATCGGAAGCTCTACGAACGCCATCTGGCAGGGGACCGCTGGAAGTATGTGGTGTCCCTGGATGAAGCATGGGTGTATCTGTCGGGATGTGGTTATTATAATAATAATAAAAAAAATAAAAAAAATAATAAAAAAAAAAGCCATCTACTATCGTCCACGTGATGCAAGAGGTCGATCTGAGTGGGTACGTGAATGTGCTGAAAGTTTTCCACGCGGGTTCATGGTTGTTGGTGGTTACTGCCATAACGGCAAACTTCCACTGCGCAGAGTGGAAAAAAAGGCTAAAATAAATGCAGCCTATTACCAGACGAATATTTTGGAGCCACTTTACAGACATGATATTCCTTCTCTCTATGGCAGCGACACATGTCGTGTTGTCATCCACCAGGACCAGGCTTCCAGTCATACGGCAAAATCCACGCAGGTATACATGGATCGGATGGCACGTGAAACGGGCATTCATGCAATCCCCTTTACAGACATCCCTGTGAAATCCCCCGATGCCTCTTCCATGGATTTTTGTGGGTTTCCGTTGTTGTAAAGAGCCTTGGGAAGCAGACAGCCCCGCACAATTGAGGGTCTTTGGAAAGCTTGTCAGGAGGAATATGGACACATTGGACCAATGTGTTCTTCAACGCAGTCTCCTCCAATGGAAACTCCGCTGCAGGGCCATTGCTGCAAGACAGGGGTATCACGTGGAGCACCACCGCTCGTGGCGTAAGGGTTTTCTTAAGGTGAGGTGGGTTCTAACTTCGTTACCATGGACGTGAAACGACCTTCTGTACTCAGAATTGGTAAGAACCTGTAAGTATCGTTACAGGCGAAGGTGACTGCGGAGCAGACATGAAAAATTGTACAGAAGACTTCAAGACGTATGAAATAATAGATACCTTAGTTACGCAGATTTAGAACAATAATGTAAATTAATATATATCTGGCGCGAGGACGAGTGAATCCGCTCTGCCGCCCTCTCCTCCCGCAGGTATCATATGGTACGTCGCTGCAAATATTTTGGTGAAAGTGAAGTACCGAATTAACAGTGTGACCATATATTTGTTAGAAAATGGCCATGCAACATTCTCTGCTAATAGAAATATTGTTTCTTTCTTGTCATGCGATTTGTATGTTCCGTATCACCTCCCACTTGGCATGGTTCTCCCGAAACCTTGGCGGTTACGAATGTGTGATTTTCTTGTTAACTTGTAGAAAAAAGGCTTATCAGCAAGCATTAGCGGGTGCAGCAGTCTTTCAAGAAACCAGACCAACCGAGGCAAGGTGGAGGTGCGCGATGTTGATCACATCGACTCCGTAGTTGGCCAAAATCAATACCGTGAATCCTTGCTTTCACGGTATTTATGCTGCTGCCTTTGTATTTTTCTGGTTTTCGGTCGCACTTATTTCTCGTGACGATGAGGATGAATGATAATTAGATGATATCGATGAAGGGGCTTTCACAAAAGGATGAACCATGTCCGCGTCAAAACTCAGAAATGGGGCGGTGGAGAGATCTTACTAAACGTTGAAACAACGGTGATAAAATTTAATCATCTGTGTGTGAAGTATCTGTTGAGAGTGCGTCTAAGCCTGTGACATAATTCAGTTATCTGGTATGGCATCTGACTGCCCAGCGGAGATCTACGATTGATCCAAAAATGTCCATGCATAAAGGGGCTCTAGGGTTCACACAGTTACTTGGAAGCAACGCTGGGTATTAACACGTTGACTGCCACAATAGAAAATATATTTTTCCCTGGAGCCACGATGTTTTGAAAACAATATGTTTCTTGTTGATTAGATGAGAGATTGTTATATTTAATTATTTTATTTTATGTGCGTGAGTCATATGCAACTCACGTGGCGCTAGAATAATTTATTATGTTCACCGCATATTGTTTCTCAGAGCATTGGTATTGTATGTTTCTGAGCATTGAGTCTCTTTTTATTCGCAACATGACTCTGACGTATACTATTGTATCGATATCGTTCGAGGAGCTAGCCAGCAGAACTTCAAGTCCAAATGAACAATCGGAAAAACTTGAAAACAGTTCATGAGTGAAAATGTTTTTTTTTTTGTTTGTTTGTTTCTTGTTTACTTGTCAGATTTAAGTGAAATTTCAAGGCCGTATAAGAAGTAGTTGATGTACATCAATTCATTTGATCCACGCTTGTTTGTACTAAATGTAACAATAACAGCATCACTAAATAATATTTTCACGAACCATCTGCATAATTTTCTCCACGGGGCCACTTTTCACATAACATGTATGTTACAACATGGTAGTGCGAGTTGCCTGTGCACCACGAGGCTCCCAAGGTAAAGAGACGTGTGAATTAAATACGCTTCACGAGGCCCTGGGCGTAAAACTAGCGAGAGTTAAATATGTATAACTCATATGGCAGTTAATGCGTTAAAGGCGATCGAGCATGGTGCTGATAACATCATCCCCAATGTAGTCGAGATCGAGAACGCGTGGCCCCATCTCCGCACCTCTTCATGGTACTGCGATGCATGGGGAATAGCTTTCACCTTGACCTTCTCGTTATGAGATAACATAGGGTGCGTTCCGAAAGTCTTAACTAAACGAACGCATTCAACGAAAATAACTGGGCTCGTGAATCTGGTGAAACCAGTTATTTTACAGACTTATGGGACGCTCTAGGCGAAAGGGCAGGCGCAGCCTTTTGTTTAGAGAAAGTTTCCGTATGGCGTCCAGCGGAAGGCATGTCCTTATGGCAGAAATAAACTCTACTGCGGACACTGTTACTCATTTTAATCACATTCTAAGAACAGTTAAGCCATACTCATCTTGTGCATTTTGCAGTATATAATACCTTTACACGTAAACTAATGAACAAAGAAGACAGAACTGAAATATAGTTTTCAAGAAATGACGCGTTAATTGCTGCCTCGTACTAACACGTGGACGAGGCAAATTTCGACAATCGGGCCTTTGCCCTCGAATCCCCCCTGAATGCTTAATTGTCAGACGTTGCTTAAAATGTTGCTTTTTACTCATTCTTGCCTATAGAATTTACTTTTTCAAAAAGATACAGTAGTTTACAAGTTATAGCCTCTTTTAGAAATCTATCCCATAATAATATGGCTGTATGGTAAGGACTTTATCAAACTTCCCTTGTTAATAGTAGTAACAACGGATGTATTGTTTTGTAATTCGAGTATGTCTTACCTTCGAATGTATACTAAAGATAAAAAAGAGAGAGAACTGAAATATCCTATGTAGTTTTTGAAAAATTGCACGTTAATTGCTGCCGCGCGTTGCTGGTCGAAATATCGACCGTTCGGTGTTAAAAGGTTCACATCTAAACGCTCAAGCAATGCTCAGGTCAAGGTCCATTCACGCTCCGCTCACGGTCGGGGGGTATCCACACTAGCACTTAGGTTTCGATCCGGTCAAGGTAAGATCATAGTCAGCCTGGTGCTGGACGCTTGGCAGTAGACACCGATTTCTATGATACAAAGCACCTGCCGATTGTTAATGTTTTAAGTTTCTCAACGACAGACATGGTTGTTATAACATTGGCGTTAGAAGAAAATGGACAAAAAAGGAAGAATAATTACAGAAACAGCTTTGGGTCCAACAAATTAGTGCAAGCCGCAAAACAGAAGGCGAGTTTTATACCCTCTACCCTCGCCTAGTGGAGAACGAGAAAGTTTTTCAAGAATTTTCGAAAGTCACTTCCAACTTATGAAAGCATTCCGAAAAAAAAATTGAGTCTCTAATAAGGAAAAACACAAAATTCCGTGCTTCCATTTCTCCTAGGGAAGAGATCGTAGTATATCTAAAGCGCCTTGTACACGATCAAATGTGTCACGAACAAGTCGTTGAATTGAACGCTTAAAATGGACAATTTAAAGTCGTTGAACAGCAAATCTTGAATGGTATGATATTGCACATGTACACGATGAAAGAAACATTGGACAAGTTCACACTTTAGATAAAGCGTGGCAGTGTGTATGACACGAAAAGAAATAAATAGACTAGCGATTAGCTGTAACAAGAAAATAATTTATTTCTAAAGGAAGATGTAGGGCATATTATAAACTCGAAAGAAGCGTACGTTGATGTATTTTCTCGGTGTTTACAGTCTAAATATAATCCAGAAAAATAATGTGAACGCAGCAAAATAATTTTACCAAAATCTCATTTCCACAGAGATGTATATGTAGATAGTTGTTTCTCGTTGTGTTTATCTAAACTTCAATTTAAGATCAACACAAAATATTATGTTTTACAGTTGGTTGACGAATATATTTTATTATCACATTACTCACTTCTGTAGAAATGCACATCATTCTCAGTTGTATAATTACGATTAAATAAATACAAGGAGAATATTCTACAGCTCCACCTTTCCTTTCCTTTCTCGCAAGTCACAAACACGTGTTGCACTTTCCGCGTCGCGTCGATTTCTCGTTACAACAGAATAGATATAAATACTATTCTGTACCTCCATACTTCTCTTATTATTTTTAAGCATTCAATTCAACGACTTGTTCGTGATTTATTTGATCGTGTAAAAGGCGCTTAAGGTAAGAAAAATTCAATTAGGCTATATAATGCTTGTTTACAGTGGCGCATGCTGAAAATTTGAACTGGTTTACCGCAACAATTCTTATTTATTGTATATCCCCTATCAATCAATTCGATGTAACAGAAATAAAACACTAATGCAGTCACGTAGTAAACAGAAGTCAGACAACTTAAAATTTTCCAGCAATTAGCATATTTTTCATCAAATCAAATCTTCCTTTTTACCTAAAATTGGGCATAGATTTCCCTGCTCCAAGGGAAATTTCCCTTCGTGTAGCAACACTGCCAAGCACGAAAGTAGGAAGGAACAAACAATTTTCTCCTGCCAACGCCACTTGCAGGGGTGAAACTGACCTCGCCTTCCCCGCATACAATCTGGGAGGAAACCCGTTCTTCAGAAGGGTGCAATGGAGAACGATCAGTGGCGTACATAAACTAGTCTCTTAGTTGTTAAATAAGTTACTTAAATTCTGGTTTAGAAGCTTGTTTTAATAGTTAGCATAATACATAACAATTACCCATAAAGCTAAATGTATATAAAATATATATAAAAAAGTTGGTTTGCCGCTGGTAAACGCAGTAACATGGAGAATACGCTACTGCTTGTTTATTAGTATCCTTGAAACAAACAAATTAATAAAACTAAAATAAAAAAATAATTATCAAAGGAACTACTTTTGCTTTCCAAAATTATCACAAATGCACAGATAAGGTATAAAACAAAGAAAAACATGATTTTCGTCGTTGTACACCTGCACGACGTTCGCGCCGCTCACGGTCCCGTCAAATATTATTTCCAATTGATCGTGACCGGACCGTGAGCTGGACAGGCCTTGACCTGAGCACTAGCCGCGAATGCTTCTATTTAAGAATCATTCAATAATATTGGACCGGACCGTGACCATTGAGCGTAGATGTGAATCAAGCCTAACATTACTGACGACAAGCTTTTTAAAATAAGTTTCTGGGTGTGAAAACAACCACCTGCCTTCCGAATACATTCCACATGTTGCGAAATGTACTAAAAAAGATAATCTGAAAAAAAAAATGAAAAAAAAAGTGTATGGCATGGACAACAAACGAATCCCATGATTCCGCCCGTATCGTTTCAAACCATTTACAATTAAGGTTTCCAGGTTTCAATTCACTCAAGTGTTTATTACGTTTCAAGCACTGTAACAAACAAACAAAAACACTTGTCAAGTTGAATATTACTTGTAGTTTCACACACACTGTATATGCTAACACTACGATGGTAACACAATGATTTATCATCAACACTTGTTTACATAAGGAAAGAACGGTAACGGCATGTCTTATATTTCTGCTGCTAGGGCTTTGTATATTCAATTCAAATTGTCTAATAAGAAAGTCATCTCGAAGATCAGTCATTATAACGTGCGAAATAAATAGCACCTCAATTTTACAATGCTAATTCACATGCATTTGCTACACTTTATTTACTTACTTACAATTAAGTAATATCAATTTATTGTCATTTATTCATTTACCTATATTTTCTTCGCATTAGTAAAAAAAAAACTTTACTTGAACCACAATTTCAACTTCTTCACACATACTCGGGCTTACGTTTTAACCGCAATATATGAACATTCCGTAAATTCAGTTTCAAATGCAGATTAACATTGTATACAGCATCCAGAGCCTATATGGCTAGCGCCACTGGCGTCAAAAGTGTTAAGTGAATCAGTTTAGGAGGCACAAATTAGAGACAAAAAGTAGGAACACAATATTTGCGAGTGGCAACAGTCACACTGCTGCAAGATACATGTAAATTTATATTAGTACTGTTTGCAAGGGTAAAAACTTTGAGGTACTTACAGTCCGTAAGACTTGAAATGCCAGCCAATGTGGTGATTGGTACACTGGGAATTTCGCCATTCATTGTGATGCATCTGTGAAAATTATTTCACACACATCGTGGCACATTTTCTGGAAAAAAAAAGAGAGAGAGAGACGTTTATTAAAACTCGTACAAGTTGCAAAAATAAATAAATTCTATACAACATTACACACATTTCTTTCCGAAGGAATTATTACTATTATTAGTGTTTAATGTGTCTACTTGTGATGAACTTGGCATACTTCGTTTGGAAAGTACATTGCAAATAAGATTATTTATAATTCGCATAACCAAAAACCTGAATACGTTACCCTATCATATAGCTGAAGGGCAAAGTCACAGAGTTCAAAATCCGCAATTCATGTCACTCCACAGAACATACAGTCGGTCAGAGTCAAGAGCTACAAAGTCGGGACTCAAACCACACTTACGTGCCGGTGCCAGTTTGCCAGTTCAATTGATCAAAAATTTATGAACAAGTATTAAAATTCTTATTTACTTCAATCTGGGGATCCTTCGAGATTTTAGGCTCCACTACGTTATGTAAGCGAGATCCCCAAAAGTCGGTACGGGGATCGAGAGAAAATCTTCGTGGCTCGTTGTACAGCATCCTCGTCCCAAGAATGTCGATGGCTATCTTTTTATATTTAAACCAAACATCTTGTATAGGTCTACTGTCTTGGGGTAGCAACAATGAAACTACAACAATATATTGCTCAAAATTAATATAATTTATCGATAAAATACCGTAGAAAGTATATAACCTTTCTATAAGGGAGTAAAAAATCAATGATAATTTAAATAACGTACAATTAAAAATAATAAACATGTTTTTGAACAATATACCGAAGGGGGTGAACAAAGAGGGGATCCCCATTTTGTCAGATCCTAGTCTGTCCCAGTTTTGTCCAACCACGTCATTTTCAAGAATTCAGGACGGTGCTAAGTAAATTCTTAACCTCACTCGTTCTCACCAAACCCAACTTACTGTTAAATAATGGCAGTTTGCGGTGCTGAACTTACAGATTTTCTTTACGAATCACTGGAGACACATTTACATATAAAACGCAGTCCAAAAACACAAACTTTGTTCGATTTATATGAAAAACAAATTCAGTGTGACAACACACTGTGCACGCTGAACCAGACTCAAGTCGAAACATTCTGTCTCAAAACACAACAGAATATAGTTAGCTACCCATCCGCTGGATATCATGACTGGATTACGCACCTCATTTTGCTCAACTTTCCCCTACATAAAAAGTCTTACTTTTTTTCTTAAATATTCTTATATATAATGTTAAGTGAAATTGAAGACGAGAACGGGGCAAACCTCTTGCAAAATCGAGACGAGACTTTATGTCAAGAGACTTTTATTTTGATTAGGGATAGGCAGTTGATGAAAAGTCACATTTTCTTCTGGGCCTTCAAGACGATGCTAAACCTGTTTTTATTTTGCGTTTTCCGGCCTTTCTTGAAATTTGTCATTTTTCAGTTGTTTTTTTTTCAGTTTTTGTTGCATTTCTTATCACTTTCAAAGTTTTTTTTGCCCCTTCTCTGTTTCGTGAATATGCATTTACTAGCATACCTTATATATATAAATTTCCTAACTTGCCCTTTTTAGCAAGAACGACATTAATCGAAAATATGATCAATGCAATCTTTTGCAATGTATTAAATGTGGTAAATTATTATTTTTCCTCCAGCAAACTTAAACTTTCTTTGAAGCTTACTTTCAGGTTACCTTGCTGGCCACTATTATCGGTTTAATCTGTGCTTTTAAAGTAAAATTAGTCAAAACATAAAAAAATATAATCTGATGCATGCGAAACACACCTGTATTTTCAAATGCTGCCCACCTATTTATTGTATTGTGTAAAGCCACTCGGTAAGGAGGTGCATTTTATGTTACATTGAAAAAAAATAAAGAAACAAAATTACATTAGCAAATAACTGCTCTTTTACCCTTTGCTTCGATAGTTTAAACCACCGAACAACGGGTTTTATCGAACTATTCAACAACTCTTGTAATTTATGAAAAAAAAATCATCATTTTTAAAGCGAAAATTGATTTTAGGTCATTTTTTTAAAAAATGTCATTTTTTAATAATTTTAAGGTCATTATATAGGTCATTTTTTGAGATTCTTATGCCGTCAATTTCCGAGCCCTTATGATATTGTATAATTTATTAAGATATGGTACAGATATCTCGCATATAGATAAGACCGTTGTAATTATTTGGTGTGTTTGTTGTTCAGTCTGTTTCTACGACTTTTATTATTGTGAGAATGCAGAGGTGAAGTAGAGGATGAAATGGCGCATAATTCTGCTCAAGCTTTGATGTACTTCGTAGCCAAGAAATGTTGTTAATATATGCATACTATACAATTACAGCGAAGTTTGTCCTCGGTCTCCTCAAGTTTCGAAGAGTCTGGTCTCGTTCTCGTCTCGATTTTCATACGACAATTCCAGCACCATTCCTAAATATTCTCGTCTCTATTTATAAAGAGTACTCCTCAATCTCGGTCAGTGAATCTATTCTACCGCCTCCACGCAGTTCACCAAAAATGAAGTACCGAATTAATAGCGTAACTAGGATTTCGTTAGAAAGGGGACATTCAATTTTTTTTCTGCCAGAAACATCATTTTTTCACTTGTCTTATGTTGTGACAAACGTTTCTTCATTTCATTTGTAGACGTACGACTACACAGATAAAAGTACGATGTATCTGTGTTGATTAAATATAATTAAGTACACGTAAATAAAGCCTCTTAAAAATATTTTTGATAACAGCTATAAATACCTATTTTAAAAAGTATATGTGAAATACACTAGTTAAATTTTCATCATACTCCAAACGGTGAATGGTGGTGGTAGAGAAAAAATGTAATTAAACTGAATTTTGTAAAGGAGTGAAAAATTAAAAATCCACTTCAAATTTGATTGATTGATTGACTTTAATTTGCTTTTCTTCCACTTTTGGCTAATCGCGAAGATGACGATGATTTTGTTATACGATGAAAGGACAAACAGAAGGACAGCACACAAAACGAGCACGGAGGATTATACTGGCCGTGAGTCCAGACGCCAGTCTCTCGCAGTCTGCAAAATGCAATCCAGGGTGCACTACATGGAAGGGAGGTTTGCATTTAGGTGTCTTCGGAAAGGTCACACGTTACACCCCACTTCACGTTTGAGAAATAGAGGGGGGGGGAAGCTCCATGATGTTTACTCTTGCTTTCGGCTAAATTACAGGCAGTGTCGTTGGATGGATCAAGACGTATATACCGGGTGGTCCATTTATAATGATAGTATGGAATATCGCATGCAGAATGCATCCAATCGAAAAATTGCACAGAAAAAAAGTCTGATACTATTGAGGGGGTAAGTCAATGCCGCAAAAATAAATGTGAAATTTCAAATGGAACACCCTCATTCGTGTTACATATTTGGATTCCGTGTTGAAAAAGAAGTATTTTTGATCGAAAAATGTAAAAAAATTGCGACCTTCGAACATTTATAAACATTTGGTAGTTTCAGTTTCATTTTGTTCCCTTTATGTAATAACAGTTTTGGTTTCAGTTGAGAACATTGCAAAAACGAATTTTATTCAAAAAATGTGTGCAAAGAATTCGGCAAAAGAAAATTGTTTGCAATTTATGTTTTCGTGTAACAATAAATAATATTAATTTGTTCCACAAAATTAAGTATGTTACTACAAATTAGTTATCATTTGAGGTACACAAATAAATGTTTAAAGGAGCAAATTTTCAAAATGATGACCGTTCTCTTCAATGCATTTCAAAACACACAAATCCGAAGCACTGTGCCTCCACTGGGTATCGAACAATTTAAGTTGGGTTAGAGTTCAGTAGACATATAGAATACATTTGTAGTCCATTGCGTTAGTAAGGTGCTAGCGTAGTGAGCTACGAAGCGATAGGCCCTAGGAACGAGTTACGGATAAGTTATGACGTTTTATTGTGTTTGTAGTCTCATCAAGTCGTCATTAACCTTCATCTTTGCCATTAACTTAGGGAGGAGGATGAACGACGTAAAATGAGTAAAATAGAAACAAACGAAAACTGTTAGTTAGCCTAGTAAGTGCATCTTTCTATTCCTCTCACTCCTTTTTTCAAGGGGTCCCGGGTTCGATACCCGGTGGACGCACATAGTGGTTCGGATCCCACTTTAAACTGTTCAGTCCCGATTTGCCTTACTGTGCATAAAGTGGACTTAAAATACCAAATCAATCAATCCTCTCACTTTTTGCTGATGGTACGAGTTCAAGTTATAATGTTTAAGCGTAAGTGAAGATGACAGAGCGAATTTTAACTTCAAGTTACGATACGGAAGATTTCGTGGAAACGATATATCGGCGATACGATAAATATCGTGGGAGACGATATATCGGCGATACGATAAATATCGTGGGAGACGATACATCGGCGATACAATAAATATTGCGGAGATGTTATTTATTGTCGATATCAAGATGCCATAAAAATATCGTATTATATCGTCAATGCTGACGATTCCTGATGTCGGCCATCCCTGCTATACACACAAGCGTGTAGGGTGGAATCCGCGATTATATTGCTTCCCCTGAATGCTTCTTCCCCTACAACTCCGCCTAAAGATTTGAGACATACCTACGCTGATTAGAGATTGCCCAAATCAAGGCCATTTAATAACCGGATGGATTTGAGCACGATCATACCGTGTCCCATCTCACACCGATAGCTTCGTCTAGGCAAGTAGGAATCCAATTATGCATGTCCACATGGATCGCGAGCCAGATTCTTTACAACCTCTTGCGAGTGCCAGCTTGGGGTCAATGGCCGGCGAAAGCGAGGACGATGCGTACACGAACATGTTCCTGTTTGCCGTGATGGACTTCCTCCTCAGACTCGGCAACACCACGATGTGCACTCGTATGAAAGAATAAAGCGTAATCAATAGCCCCGTCTAGTTCGCTGCACTGTTTGGCTCTCTTTACACCGAAGCGTCTATTTGGTTACACGGTGCAATACCGAGTCGTCTAGTTCGTTGATTTGGAGTCAAGTAGTGTATTTGGTGTCTGCACCGTTTGCACTACGTTCTGGGTAGGTGTATGATCACGTGGTGAGCATAGGCGTGCGCACGGGGGGCATGCCCCCCTAATCCGCAGATTATTTCCACGGAGGGACAAGCAAGGTATTTTTCCTTGGGGCATAATACCCTGATAACTAGGGAACGGAACTTTAGGTAAATAAATGTTTTTTTCTGCGATAAGATAGAGACCTTCGTTTTTGCCAAAATTCTGATCATATCTTATATGTCAACACAGCAAATTTTATTTTACATAAAAACACATTTCCAGTTTTCCGTATGTAAATACATATTTTGCGAATTTTCATTTTAAATACACAAAATCGCTCATTGACTTCAGCTACCTCGAAATCCTCCAAGGAAAAATTTATATTCTCCGCACCTCTTTCATATCGAGAGTGCTAGGTTTGTTTTGTCTTTGAGCACGCTCGCTGGCAGACTTCTGGCGCCTTGCCTATGATCCTATTGGGGGAAAATATTATTTTGCCAACCGTGTGGTAAATCTATAGCAGCTGACCAACGTTCGCAAATTACGCAGCATTTAGATAGCAACAAGAATGTTGTTGCTTCTTCACGTTTGAGCGGCAGACAGGCACTTATCGGGCAACAAACTCCATCTACTTCTGGAGAACCGTCAAAATTGTCCGTTTTTTCAATGTACTTGTGCAGAGCTTTTGTGTCCGCAGATATTTCACTGTTCAAATTAAAGAACCCTGATTTACGAACATACGAACTTCGAACCGCCTGACGAGTCAACCTTGCGAGAAACGTATCTGCACATGTGTTACGAGCAAACCTTACAACATATTCGCTCACTATGTGCGCATCAAAATATTTGGGTATGTATTGACGAAACCACAGACTCCACCGGTAGAAAAGTGGGAAATGTGATTGTGGGAATGCTAAATAATGACGAAAGTCTCAACGAAAAAATATTTGCTAGTGTGTAGAGAGTTGGCCGGAAGGCATAAAATTTGACAATGTTCTCCTCGTGACAGATGCTGCAGCTTACATGAAAATAGCTGCAGTAGGCCTTGCAGTTAGCTACCCCCAAATGGTGCACGTTACATGTGTGGCTCATGCGTTGCATAGAATATGTGAAAAGATAAGAGCTTTTTATCCCGATGTCGATAAACTGGTTTCAAATAGGAAGAAAGTTTTTATCAAGTTACCTAGAAGAATAGACCTTTTTAAACAAAAATGTCCTGAGGTTCCCCTTTCCCTACACCTGTAGTTACGCGATGGGGCACTTGGTTGGATGCAGCTGTATATTATGGCCAGAACTTTGAAAAATTTGTATCTGTTGTAAATTATCTCGACAAAGAAGACAGACTATAGAAATTCTGCAAGAACTGTTGAAGGATCCCTCCTTAAAAGCCGAATTGGCATACATCTCAACAAACCTGTCCTTTATCTTTAATTCTATACGAAAGCTTGAATCGTCCGCGAACACTTTTGCAGCTTCCGTGGGTGAAGTCCGTATAGTAGAAATGAAACTGAAAGAACTCACCGGATCTAACGCACAAGTACTAATGTCTAAATGTACAGATTTTTTTGGAAAAAACCAAGGTTTTCAAACTTTGTGCCAAATTGCACGTGTTTTGGAAGGTGAAGTATGTGAGGAAGCTTTGGAAAACTTCAGCGTTAGTGACATTTCGTGCTTCAAATATGCAAGAATTGTTTCTTGTGACGTGGAGCGATTTTTCTCACAATATAAGATGCTTTTTTAGAGATAATCGCCACAGATTTACAATGGAGAATTTGGGAAAAAAAAACTATGGTGATCCACTGCAATTCTTCCAAAAAATTGCTCGCTAAGAGGTAAGCATTTAGAAACTGATTTCAGGTGTTGAAAATGCATGTAATATTTTGTTTTTGTTACCAATTTTTTTATTATTATTTTTGTCACATATTTTCCTGTTTTTATCACATATTTTCAACATTTATGACACATAAAAAAAATATTTGAGTTTTTTAGCACAAAGTTCCGTTCCCTACTGATAATAGTGTTGCTCCCTCAAAAAACACCACTCGCCTTCCTGCATCGCCATTATAATAATTAATGTAAATTATTATGACAAATAAAATTATCCGTGTGTAAATGTACTTTTAGGTTGAAATTCGTTTTCTAAGGGAGAGATGTGGCCATTCTTGGCCCCCTTCCATACGTCCATGCCTCTATATTATTTTATTTTCACCTAGAAAATAGAGGAAACTTATCGCTGTTATTAAACGATATTATAGAAAGAAAATGAAGTATTTTCAAGCCGATGAAAGTTCAAAGCAGCTACGGGGGAATGGGGTGTAGTTGCGCAACCACAGGGGCAATCAATTTTAGGGGGGCAAACAACGGAAGTAAAGGAAAGCAAGACTAGCAGAATCTAAGAGTAGCAGGACAAAAGGATACTCAAGATGGAATTAGTTTTCACGTCTTTCTTGCATTATTTCTTCCAGACGGCCAAGAGCATCTGCAAAGGGGGGGGGGGGGGACAGCACCAATTAACCCATCGATTTTTCAAATTTTATACAAATAAAAATATATTTCGTAGAATTTTCTTGCTCGCTTCGCTCGCAGTATCTGCTTTTCGTGCAGCCTTGTGAAGTTCAGAGCCGTAGCTAGGGGTCGACAGGATATAAATGAAAAAAAATGTAGAAGAGAATTCTATGGCGCTTCATGAAAATTTTGCGCAATTTTAAAGCAATATTGTTTTCGTTTTGCAAAAATTTTGGGGTGTGTGTGTGTGTATATATATATATATACACAATATATATATATACACACACACACACACACACACACACCCATCACTTCAATAAAACTTAAACAGTGAGATTAAATTAGGTTTTTCTTTCCCGACTGAACTTTCATCATGGCTTTTGCCCCCCCCCCTAATCAGAGGGTCTGCGCACGCCTATGGTGGTGAGTGCTAACTAATCAAATGAACGTTTAAAGCAGCAGACGGGCATTTGTTGAATAACACCGCTTTCCGTCTACTTGGTTGAACGTTATTTCCTTGCACCACCCTGACACTGGAATACACCTACACTACACAGTGTGTCAAAAAGTGCAGCGAACTAGACGAGGCTAACTTCTGTTCTACAGTGCAGTTCATGCTTGGAAAATCGGTAAGGGACAAATATAAATTCAACGGAAAATAAGAAAGTGGCGTGTATTTGAACTGAAATAAAAAAAGCTGCACTTTTTCACTGGTTCGCGATAATGTGCCATTAAAATGATCATCGTTGAGGATATTAGGCGTGTAGAACATGTAAATGAAATGTGCTCTTTGCACCCCAAATCCTATCCTTAACCCTTAAGTATTGCTATCAATAAAAATTCACCTGGGATATTTTTCTTGAAATTACAAACTGTTAAGACTGCGCATAACGTTCTCCTTGCTACTATGTTTCTCCCTTGCCAGTATTGTAAGTGGTGGTGGTAGGAGAAAGGTGTAAGGAAATTGTTTGTGTATATGGAGTGAGGGTGAAATTGAACCACTGTAGGACCAGTGGTATTTACGTATATCTTTAAAAAGTATTTATATCGTGTAATGTTATTAAAATAGTCTGCAAAGGGGCTATTTACCTTTCCTTAATTATATTTATTTAATCAACATAGGTTTATCAAGCTTTGATCTATATATATTCTGCATTCTTGGGTCAACAAATAATTCAAATCTAGAAATGTTTGTAAATTCACCAAAGTACTTAATACGTAAAGTGTCTTATTTACTGTATTTGTATTTTTGTTATTTTACGTCGCATTTCTGCCAATTTTTGTTTACTGTGAAGATTTGGATATGATGATTACATGAAAGTGATGAAGGACACTCACAAAAAAATCTATGCCGCGCCGAGGCTCGAACCCGGGAACATGGGTGGCGAGGTCGAAAGTCGACCACTTAACGCACTCGGCCACCAAGCAGATTGCTTTATTTACTTTTCTTTAATATTCTTATATAATGTTATGTGAAATCCAGGACGTTTCAGTATCATATAATTATGTACAAATATAATGACACATCTTGGCTACGAGTACATCATACGCTGAAAGTTCGAGCATTTACAGGGTGGCTACAAACAAGCAGAAATAAAATTCCCTGACTTTTCCAGGTTTTCCAGGACAAAATTTACATTTTTCCCTGACAATCACAAACTAAACTAAATTGATGTTTTTGCAAATAGAAATAATAAATTCACATAGATCTACGGATGGTTTTGTTAAGTACCAATATTATCTTCTATGAAATCGACTTAATTTTTCTATACTCTTATGATTTGAATTCAAACTGCAAAATAGTGAATTTGGAAAATTATTACAATTCACAAGCTAGGGAAGGATTATGGAATTTTGTCATACGTAGTAAGTTTAAAATAAAATACTTGATTATTTTTAAAGTTACGACTAAATGAGATAAGAGTGAACAGTGAATGATTAAGAAATACAATTTGTAATTTATCAGTCTCCTTATACATTCTCGGTATTATATGTTGATATTTCCACTGAGGTTTGGAACCCTCTGCTTGCAAGAGCCATGAGTGCGGATTCATTTTTTAATTCATAAATCTACAGGGGATGAACAACAATATGGAAACACCTGCAGAAATGCACATTACCTTTATTAATATCGAGTAGGACCATCTTTTGGCACGCAAAACGGCCTGCAGTCGACGTGGAATGGACAAATACAGGTCGCGTATGGTTGTCAAAGGGATGTTGTACCATTCTGCCTCCAAAGCAGCTGCAAGTTGTTGTAGAGACGATGGTGGTGGGTAGCGGGCTCGCACCTTGGTCTCCAAAACCGACCACAGGGGCTCAATAATATTGAGGTCTGGCGATTGTAGAGGCCATGGCAGATGTGACACCTCATCTTCGTGCTCATCAAACCAGTCCTGGACGATGTGAGCTGTATGAACAAGGTCTCTGTCATCTTGAAACACGGCATCACTATCTGGGAACAAAGTTTGCACCATGGGATGCAGCTGGTCACTCAAAATGTTTACGTAGTCCCTGGCAGTGACATCTCCATGCAGCGTGATGATGGGTCTGGTAGAATACCAGGAGATGGCTGCCCAAATCATCACTGCACCACCGCCATGCTTCACTCTCGGTAACCGACAGTCTGTATCGTACGCTTGTGCTGGCGTTCTCCACACGTACACTCGGCCAGCAGTTGGAAACAATGTAAAGGATGACTCATCCGACCAGATTACAGTCTTCCACTGCTCCATTGTCCAGTTTTAATGGGCGTTGCACCACTGTCTCCGTCTAGCAGCATGGTCAACAGTCACGAGTGGTTTGGGAATTGCAGATCTGCCATGAATACCCTGCTTGTGGAGTTCTCTTGACTGTTTTGACGCTAACAGGGTTTGTAAGCACTGTATTCAGCTCAGCAGTGACTTTTGGAGCCGTGGTGATCTTCTGCTTGGTCAAAATCCTACCCAATGTGGGTCTGTCTCTGTCACGCAACACACACTTGCGTCCACGCTGGTGCTTCGCTGATGCGGTTTTTCCGGAAGTCTCGTAGGCAGTCATGATCTTCGAGACTGTGCCTCTTGATACACCAAACATTTCCGCTACTTTCGTCACGGAAGCTTCCACCATACGCGCACCAACAATTTGCCCTCTTTGAAACTCTGTCAGCTCCGACATGATTCACGATAACCTGCACGGATCGGTCGCTCAATTGTAACTGGCCCATCTGTCAGGTTGGCCAGGGTGTATATCTCACAGGAAGTGCCAGTGACCACAGCGCCACCTACATTCAGACGCAAATCGTATTTGAAATGGCTACCTGTTTTATACCAGGTGCTTCCATATTTTTGTCCATCCCCTGTACTTCTCTCTTCTATGTAAAGCAAACAACTTAACTCTTGCATATAAGTGACACAATTGAATTGTACAAAAGAAAGTGTCATATTTCCTTACATTATCAATGCGATTTCTGCTTAAGTACAGTATATCCAAGTGAAGTACTGTGAAACTGAAAACATGCAGTTATACCATTATTGCTGACGAAAAGGATACGTAGGTATTAGAAATTTAACGCAAGGCATTTATAGAATTGCATTGTATAGGTACCTGATTTAGCTAACCACACATTAAAACAGGAACACTCTAATAATAAAAATTTCTAAAGTTAATATACGAGGGGCATCCTGAAAAAAGCTCCAATAGTGCCTATACGCAGCACTAGTGGTCGGAGAGCGTCACACACACATGCAGGCAGGAAGAAGTGGCATGTAACTGTAATCTGGTACAGTTGCAATGCAGCCGTTTTAGGACAGTTCTAGGTTAAAGATTGCAGCTCTCATACAGTCTCCCACCGACTGCGATGTAGCCTACATTGCATGCTCAAAATTTGGCACAGAGCCATCAGCAATCGTGCGAGGTGTGCAGACCAGACGTCGTGAGTGATAGTATGGTCAGACGATGGTGCAGACAATTCACAGAAGGCCAATCGAATGTGCACAACCCCATACAACTGAGTACACACGAGCCCTTTGCATCACTTCAGGTGATAGATCTTGGACCACTCCCTGTACAGCCCTGTCCTTGAATGTACAGACTTTCATCTCTTTGTTTAACTGAAGAGGTTTCTGGCAGGGCAAGGATTTGACAGCTACACTGCGGTAGAGATAGTTCTAGTCTTTGCTGTCAGACACATATACCATGGGCATACAAAATTTAATGACATGCTACGACAAATGCCAGAACAATGGTGGTGATTATGCCGAAAATTAGGTTAGGACTCAATGTTACTAATGCAATAAATTACAACTGATATTCTTGTTTTATTTATGCCTAATCGGTAGGGACCTTGATATTTTGTTATTTTTTTTAAATTGGTGTATTTTCTTATTTTTTACTTTTTGCTATACGGTGTTATTTTTCCAAAAATTCACATTTTCATTTTAGCGCATTTTCTGGCAAATATCTGAAATGATACCTTCATGGTGTTTTTAAACTACTGTTTCAAATTGTAAGTCACATGGCTTACGCCTCTTCGTGAGAGTTTGATTTCTTGAAAGTTATTTTGAGAAAGTTATTTTCCATACTCCTTTCTTAATTTTAAGGTAATGATTTTAGATAATAGAATTTTCACCGTATATTCTGAAGGGTGCATAATGACCATAAGTGGTGACGCACCCAAAAAATTAAAATCAATCAATCTCACGTGACAGATACCAATATATTATGGCACCAAAAATTGGCATTATCTATTTTTGACTTGTTAGTGTTACGTTTACCAAAATTCGCGTTTTTGTTTTAGAACATTAATCTGCCAAATATACCGAAACTTAATACTCCATTGTGCTTTTAAACTATTATTTTAAATTGTAGGTCACATGGTCTACGTATTTTCATGACAGTTTGATATGTCGGAACAGATTTTTGAGGAAGTAAAAGTAAAGTGCTCCCCTGCACTTTGCCGTGAAGACGTATAGGGGTGTGGAGTTAGGGCCCCAAACTTTCTTGATCACGGCTGAAGGTGGGGGTGATGTGATGAGCACCACACTCCTGGCTACCTTTATCCCTCAAAGTTTCCTCAAGGTACCAGCTTCATATGATGCTTGGTGGGTGCCGGAGCAGTTTGAATAGGTGGAAAACATCCCGGTTCTCCCCTGCAGGTGATCGACCCCAGGTCTCTTGCATAGTAGTCAGATGCCCTAACAACTGAGCTCCATTATTACTCGCTCGACAAATGTCGATGGTGCGCACTTAGCTTGGTAATTCAAAACATATCTCATGCTACAAATACGAAGATGTGGCTCCCATGTGACGGTAGATACGAACTCTATCTCCTGTTAGAACCCTGCCACTTTGCTCTGTGATGCAAGAGGTTTTGATAGAAGTTGAAAAAATTGTGGGAAATACATGATTTAATGTGGCTGTCGGAATTATTCCATGTACGTATAACTCTATAGTTTACTCTTGAGTAAAATGTTGGAAAACTTGCATGTACACAAACATGGCCTAGAAAAGACAAGAATGTTGAATTTCATGGAATTTTTCGTGGTTTTAAGAAAAAAAAATTAAAAAAATCGCTAAAAACGCCAACAATTTGCATTTTATGCCAAATTCGCATTATTTCGATATTTCGAACGGGCGAAAAATGTGTCCAGACATCACTGCACATGCCTAAACATAACTCAGCAGCAATTACCATTTTTCACGGTTTTGGCGTTTGCGAAAAATCAATATCCCTACTAATTGGAAATTACTTTCTGGCCACCCCTCGTATAAATCAGTAGATGGAAAGTGAAAATTTAGCAGAGCTGGCAGAGAAAAGTCAATTCTTGAAGAAAGTGATTTGCTTTTATGATTGAATGATTTGAGTAAATATGATATTAAAATATTTACGTATTTATTATTAGTATTTTATTTCATAATATTGGACATTATCCTTACTCAGTGAGAGATTAATGACCATCTCTCATGAGTTTAAACAGACAAGACAGAGAGTGGCGTTAATTTCATTTCAATACTAGTGTTGCAGTAAATTTGAGGTTGGGAGCATGCACTTGCCAATTTTTATAACGTTCACCAATGCAGATATATGTTTCACTTTTTCGTGATAGTATTCAATATATATCCCATTTGGTTGGATTCTTCTTGATATCTAAGAATAGTGCAATGTCATTGTAAACGTATGTTAACTTGTGCGAAATCAGTAATACGTCAGGATGATGAAACAAAACCTTCGTAAACACTGCTACATTAAATAAGGTGAAGTGAGCCAGAAGAGTAACACAATTCGAGGAGTATATTTGCAGTCTAAAGCTCTTCTTGTTTGTGCAAGCGATTTTTGTTGGATGTTGCAGTTCATGCAATTTCTGTCGCGTGTTGTAGTGAGGTACTTTGTAGGGTGGCTATTCGACAAAAATCGTATGTATCAATGGAACCTATTTGTTTCCATGTTCCTATAGTTTGCCCAACAAAATGCCTTACTACGACGTCCGACAACTATCGGACGGCACCACTCGCTCTTATCCCCTCCATCTGTTGACAGGTCCCCTTACTACTCCCATACGGTCAAGAAAAAATGATAATTCAATGCATTTTTCAGGTAATATTTAAAGGTTAACGTATGGTATCATGGTGCTGATTATGAAATGAATGTGCATTTTGGACCATCATACTCTTATGTTTGGGTGGAAACACTGACACAGGTCTTGAGCAATTCTGGGAAATTCATACTGATGACCAACCTCTTCCCCTCTCCCCCCCTCTCCGCAACATATACCTGCCACATTTCCGAACAGAGTTTCAAATTTTGGCTCATTATTCAACTTGTATGGCACCCAGGAATATGAAACATATTTCAATCTCTTTGGAAACGTCCATTTTTTGAAGAGAATACTAAGGTTTGCGCCTTCTCCCCAAAATAGCGGGAGAAGAGGGGGCAAACTCCTAATTTTTGTTTTTCCATTGAAACTCGGGGGTCGCGCCCCCAAACCCCCCTTCCTCGGTTCGGCGTTCTGAATTGTACACTGTTGCATGCTCTGATGTTTTTGCTGCAAAACAAAACTTATCCGATGTAGATTGCTCCCATAGTACCAGAGTTATAACAATTTTCCTCCAAAAATGCAAATTACCTATTTTTCGTAAAAAAATCACATTTTGGCTTATTATTCAACTTGTATGGCACCCAAGAACATGAAACATGTTAAGTTATCTTGATAAATGTCCATTCTTTGAAAATAATACTAAAGATCGCACCCTCTCCCCAAAATAGCGGGGGAGATTTTTATGTTTTTCCATTGAAATTCGGGGGCTGTGCCCCTAAACCCCCTTCCTCCGTTCGGCGTTCTGAATTGTACACGGCTGCATGCGCTGATGTTTTAGCTGCAAAACAAAAGTTATCTGAAGTAGATTGCTCCCATAGTGCCCGAGTTATAACAAATTTTCCTCCTAGAGTGTTCGAATTTAAAATTCCCGTCGAGAAGCCAGGGCGAGAAAAATCTCGCTCTCTCTCCTCCTGCCATCACTGGTTTCTGGCGCAGTGGTTGTGTTGCACATAAAAGAGGCCTAAAAGTTGAGGCCGAAACTTACGAACGAGATTTCCTGTTCCCGTGCAGAGTTCCATAACGATATCTTTAAATAAATAATAAAAAAATATTTAAAAAGTCAATGAAGACGAAATTCCCTGACATTTCCCTGACTTTTTTTGACACCTCAAATTCCCTGACTTTTCCCGGTTTTCCAGGTCTGTCGCCACCCTGATTTAATCCACTTCTTCGCCCCTTGCACTCTAACGTTGATGAAAGTCTGCTAAATTCCACATACAAAAATTTATATGTAAACACGTCCAAGTGGAAGTAAAGGCTCCACAGCTTAACTTCTCCATGTAAAACAAGGCGAAATAAATAAATAAAAGTCGTAAAAACATAACACATCACACCGGTTAACGCATCTAAACAAATTTTCCAGCAGAATGTAATTTAAAATATTAGTTGTAGCTTGTCTGGAACATTTAATTTTTCAATACGGGAATGGAACGTCGTATCAGAAATCCAACAATACCGGGCCTGGAAATAACAGTTATAACGGTCACAAGTATACGCCCCTTGTCACTCCTCACTCCTGTCACCTGTGACACAAGAATGGGATAAACAACAGAGGGTTGCAGAAGTTAAAGATAAGACAAAGCAGCGAGTCTTTATGGGAAATGCTGACAACGGTTCGTGAATTATAGGAGAAGGGAGTGAAATAAAGAAGCGTATAAAACATAAGTCACCAGAATAAACAACACAAATGATGAAACATTTACAAGATTATTGTAGTTATGGACCAGAATACGGCTTTGGAGAGCTAGTGGAAAGCTTGGAAACCATACCAGAACTCGCCTGGTCGATATCACGAAATAATCCCTTCATTCATTTTTCGTTGTCAGAAAAGTTTCAAGTCGTAAATTACATGATGAAAATGGCAAAAACTGATCAAGTTACAAGAAAAAGAGAAAATGAGAACTCAATTCTAGGAACTCGTAGGGGCAGATAATGAAGTGGCAAGTGTTCAAAAGGGCAAGTCTATCACCTGTCCTTAACGATGTTATCACTTGAAAGAGTGCGGCCCCACATAGTACATGGAGCGAGTGTGATCAGCACCACGCTCCACCCGCCTTCTGGACAACAATAAAACGTGACCTTAAAACTTGAAAGTTGCGATACCGCCTGCACAACAGAAAATGACAATTTTAAAGAAACCTAATAATCCAGGGGATATCGAACGTCGAAATGCGTAACTAAACTGAGAATACTGACAATGAAAGATTATGAATAATACCGTACGAATATCAAGACAGCAAGATCTAGATAAATTGGGGCAGTTCAAACATAGCCTACATCTTAAGAAACAGTAGAAAAAAGTAGAGAAATTCCGGACAAAAAAAACGTAATTACAGGAACATCGAAATGTTTAGAATAATTATAAATATGGTTGAATATTTAAGCCTAACAGAAAAACGTCAACTGTGTGAAATAAGGTGTGATATCATATGCGGGAGATAATATTTCTGGCTGGTATGAACAGGAAAACTCTTGAAATAGTTTTAGAAACATGTAGCATTTTCTTCAACAGTAAACAGATAAGCCACAAGTCTAAGAATTATGGAATCGCGTGAAATAAATTATTACTTCACTTCTAGTTTCAAACACACAAATCACATTAACGGTCGAACCAAATTTCATTACGGAAACAAAAAGCGGAATAAATTAAAAACAACGATTAGTAACATCCAACAGCCTACAATGACAAAAATACAAGGAAGGAAAATAAATGAATGTTTATGTTACAAGGGGGTCGCCGTTGGGAGAAGACCACACTAAACAATCGCAGCCCACCGAAACTGCTTACAAAAGAGATTTTCAGACAACGCATGTACAGCAGGGCCGTAGCTAGAAGGGAGCCAGAGTAGGTATCGCCCAATCTCTAGTAGTAGTTTGCCCACACTCCCACCTCTAGAATCCTGATTATGGCACTTCCGAAGTAAAACTAGTCTCAATATATTATCTACCTTGATTGATTTATTGAATTTGTAATTTTGGTGAATCAGCACTTAGCACATTGTACGGGGTCCAGTCTCTCACCATAACTAAAATATAACCCAAAATAACATAATTGTAATGTCGGACTAGAGTTCGACTTGAGTTAAAAGCTGACTGAGGCTGTAAAGGGGCACTCAGCACACATAAGGACAAAACACAGGACAACACATCACACAGTCCTACAGAGTATTATACTGGCCGTAAGTCCAGACGCCAGAGCCTCGCGTCTGCACAATGCAGTATATCATCTACTTTGGTGGCCTTCCAAACAAATTTGGCAACGTCATTACGTTATTTTCAACTAAAATTCTCCCGCGAGTACTAAGTGGACGCTTAAAGGCCAAGATTGGCGGCGAGTTAGAGGAAGATGAATTTTGTTTCAGGAAGGAGGAAAGGTACATAAGATGCAATTGGATTACTGCGGGCAACTGGCAAAAGATACCTAGAGAAAGGAAATGAAGTATTTATAGTTTGATTGATTGATTTGGTGTTTTAAGTCCACTTTAGGCACAGTAAGGCTAATCGGGACTGGCTACAGTTTAAAGTGAGATCCGAACCACTATGTGCCTCCACCGTGTATCGAACCCGGGACCCCTTCATTACAAGGCGACGACGCTACCACTGCGCCATTGGGGAGGCCCGAAGTATTTATAGTATTTGTGGATCTAGAGAAAGCATTTGATAGAGTGAATCTAATGAAATGTACATATATTGAAATGGACTGGTATAAATTGGAAAGATATTAGACTCTTAAGAAACAACGAGTTAAGTGAGTGTAGGAGGAAACATGACAGAGGGCGGTGAAATTGGAGGAGGAATAAGACAAGGATGCTGCCTATCACCTACATTATTCAAAATCTACACAAGAATTAGAATTGAAGAACTGTTTCCAGAATAAGGGAGGAGTGATAATAGGAGGAAGAAGACATGCGCTTGTTAGCAGAAGACGAAAGGACGGCGAAAAGTATTTCAGAAGGATTAAATGCCCACTGTCAGCAGTTCGGGATGAAAATAAATGTGAACAAGACAAAGGCAGTGATAATTGGCAAGAAACCAAGGAAATCGACGTGAGAATACAACGCCAAAATAATGAACAAGTTGAGAGCTTCAAATACCTGGGATGTATCATTCGTAAGCAGTGGCATGAGCTGCAGTCAGGATGTCAAAGTGAGAACAGCAATGGCAAAGAAACCTTTAATAGAAGTAGTGTGTTTTGTGGACCTTTGGGCAAACAACTAAGAAAGAGGCTAATGAAGTGTTTTGTATGGAATGTAGCGTTGTATGGGGAAGAAGCCTGAATCCTAAGAACAAATAAGGAAATGCGGTTACGGCGCAGAATGAAGCGTGTGAAATGGACAAAGAAAAAAATAAAACTGTTGAAGGGTGGTCACTCTACGACCATGATAAAATTCAAGTATAATTCCCGGGCTTCGAGGCGAACTTTACAAAAATTCAAGGGTACAACCGGGTGTTTCCTCTATTTCAACCTTACGTATTACAGCCTCTCACCCCCCCCCCCAAACACACACACAAACATATTAACAATATAAAGGTCTGCGTGATCCCAATGTATTCAAAAATTCTAATTCAATTCAAGTGAACACTGTCAACGAAGTTAGCCGAGCGTATTGGGAAGTGGAGTTTAAATCTTCAATCAGTTACGCATATGTTCTCCTTTTGCTGCATCAGGGCAACACCTGTGCTACAAGTGCACGTCTGTATATCGAGGAAATGATGAAAAATAACATGTTAACACCAGGTACTAGGTCATTCAAATATGACCGGGACTGATTTTCTTTACCAATCCTTTATTGTCAAATACTTATTTGCACATGTCACCTTTAAAAGTACTCCCCTCCAAAGTCCATACATTTCTTCCTACGTTCTGGAAGCATTTTAATGACCTTTTCATAATTTTTTTCGTATCCACTCCCGAACACTGCCGATGACGGCGTCGTTATCCGCAAACCGCATGCCTTCCAAGTCTGATTTAAGCCTTCCAAACAGGTAGAAATCACTTGGGGCCAAATCGGGACTGTATGGCGGGTGTGGCAGAAGGTCCCATTTCAATTTGCTGAGGGTTGCCATAGTTGTGTTGGCTGTATGAGGCTGTGCATTTTCTTGAAGGAAGGCTACCCGCTTTCCACCTCTCTTCCGCTTGGATCGGATCTTTTCCTTTCACTTCTGTTGTCAGGAGTTCTGAGTAATAAGCTGCAGTGACCGTTCTGGCATCTGTAAGAAAGTCTACATGGATAACCCCTGCCAGTCCATAAAAAAAGTTGCCATCACTTTTACTACAGAACGGGTCCTCCGCGCTTTCTTAGGTCTGGGAGAACCGGTATGCCGCCACTCACGTGATGACTGCTGAGACTCAATTCTCCACGTTTTCTCCAACGAGAAATTTGTTCACAATGCGTTGTTCCACGCTCCGTGGCACCTGCTCGATCATCACTCTAGCAACACTATTCCCCAAGTACGCACAACTGCTGCGCATGGCAGGTTGTTTGCAAAAAAAAAAAAATCAGTCCCGGTCATATTTGAAAGACCTAGTATCTACGAAAAATTCTGCAATGAACTCTACGGCAAAGTGATCGGTTTAGAACCGTATTATATTAGTTCAATGTATTGACAGTGGCGGCGATTAGGGGAAGCAGTCCCCCCCCCCCGACAAACACTTTTTGTCCCCGCACTATGGTCTCTCTCCTTGTCTACCAGTGGATTTGACCGGGAATCATCTGTCCGAATGACATTTTAAATACGATACTGTCTAATTGCAGTATGTAGAAAGTAAACTTCCTTTGCCCCCCCCCCTCGCTCAGTTAAGACACCTAATCGCCGCAAACAATATGTAACAAAGGTAAGTGAACGAAACACTGCAGAAAATAATATATTACGTTCTCACCAATATCATAAGAAATGGAACACGTAAATTTAGGGAAACACATGACTGCATTAAACTACATCCACGTAAATTTAGGGAAACACATGACTCTACATTAAACTACATATCTTCTCAGCCTCCGACTCTAAAGGAACGAAACAAAAACCAATCTCTAGAGGAAATCATACGCTATAAATTTGGTTCACTGACTTTTGGACGTAAATTACATAGTTTCTTAAATATTTGCTGCTTTTCTTAGTCGGAAACCCACTTTTACTCTAATTCTAAAAATACAAGATTTTTTTAATCTTTCTAATTCAATTAAGATTTACGGTAGCTATATAAAACAAAAACTATAATTTAGCAAATTTTCTGCTCTTTCATTTTGGTTATCTTCACTTTTTGTGTATAATGCACAGTTTTCGATATATTATATATATTTTTTTAATTTTTAAGGTGAATTCTTGCCGCCATTTTCCAAGATGGCTGATTTTCCCCCCAAAATTTGGATGGTGGATTTTAAATATATTATTCACTATACCATTCCGCACAATCTGGCACAAAAAAACATTTGTGTTGCAATTATTTCCGGGTGAAATCGTTTATTTCCTGTACTATTCCTCGTGCCCTTAAGGGGATGAGGGATAATTTCGCACCAGTTGTGCATTTATTTCAATATCGTCCGAACGGGCAGTGCTACTGAGGAACTCCACATGTTGCAAGTGAAAGTGTTTTTTAAAGTTGATTATTAAGCTAGATACGATGTTTAAAAAAAATATGATGAATAAGAATTTTCAGAAACCCATGTATTCCTTATGGGAAATAAACTTCAACTTAAAGTTACGGTTAATCATATCGAAGTTTAGACATTTCCGTCTGTTAATTACTACTTCAGTCTGTCCTTTTTTCCGTTGATATATTTTTCTATGCCATCGGGTCCTTTTTTCCGTTGATATATTTTTCTATGCCATCGGAAGTTTGATATTCCCAAGAGAACAAATAAAATAATACTTCCATAAGAGCAATGTATTTCTCCTTGCCTCCTACGGCCATCCTGGCAGTGTTGCCAAACCTGATGCACATAAAAAAGAGAAATTTCACCGTAAACGGAGTAAAAACTTTCAAGGAGCTAGATTTACGAAACTGGACAAAGTGCCTGCTGGGGTAATTGTAGGTGTCAAATGAGTGGGGGTGTGGGTGATGGGGCGCTGTTATTACCGTTAGCTTTAAAGTGATGGCAATTTATTCTTAGTTTTCGCCGTCTAGATCCGGTGGCATCACCCATCTCAATAATCAAGCGATGGTCGTATGAAATCGAAAATAATTCCCGGATAACAATATTACGTCCCCTTTAGTTCAGCCAAGGCGCTATAAAGAAAAGTAGCTGGGATGTAAGATGGGGTGGGGCGACGCAGTCAATATAACAATATCACGTCACATACAAAATATATACTTATGACAGAAGTTGTCTATGTAAGCCGGAGCCAGTGATGGCATCATAATGGGGCAGGGGGCGGGTGCCATAGTTCACAGCCACCAAACGAGTGCACGAAAGACCCAGATCTGGCTCCAAAAGAGCGAAGCTGGCAACAGTGATCGGCAGCTGGTGGAGAGAGAAGGACCTAGGGGAAATTGTCCCTCTTCCCCTTAACATAAATATTTCTGGTCCCTAACCATTATAAAAACTACAAATCGTCAATTAAGAACATTCTTCAGCCTTCTATTAACACAGGGAATATGTCCATTGATAGATACTTTATTACATTGATACGTAATTTCAAATTTTCACTTCTGGGAGTTGCTCGTGAATCACAAGTTGTGATACAGATTAATTTCTGTAACCGTATTTCCAGGTTAGTCGATCCTGTGCTTCGACTGTCGGGCATCAGACTATCACAAGTCGGTCAATATCGTGCTGGTAGAAGTGCCTGGCGGCAGTAATGATGTTATGTCTGCAGTATGACCTTGCCCGTGGTGAATCATTGGCATTTGTGCGTGTGCCTTCCTCGTGGGACAAACTACACAAGCGACAGGTCAGAGCCACAGAGAAATATTTTAACAAAAACTGTTACAGCTGAGCAGAGATAGCTCTCGCTTAGGCGTTTTCACAGATGCCAATTAATCCACGGGTTAACATGTCTGGCCTGTAGACTGGTTCTCAAACGACCCACTTCACCATCACCAAGATTAATGCCAGCAAACTATGGCATACAAAAACAAAGACGTTCAGCAAAAACAGGGCATGGGCAACCCCACTCATCCTTAAATCGCTCGCTCGCTCCTTCACGTTAACCTAACATGAGCTTTATTAGACTTCTTCGGCGGAGGAAATACGTTGTAACGATACCACCACCCTGCACGATACCCCTCCTGCGTTTCTTCAGGTACGTGGTGTATTTCTTTCAACCGCAAAAACATGGCAAAGGACCATGCTCTCTTGTGTTAAAAGTCGTATTCATCTCAGACATTTCGTTACCAACTTACAGCTATTCAAAGTTCAAGGGACAGGACTTTGTGGACACACTGTACTGTGTATTCCTTCTACTTATTAACCAGGAAAGATATCTCAATAAGTAACAAAAATGCCTAGGCACTTGATGTTGGAAATGACATTTTTACCTATTTAATAGAACAGTTTATTATCTTTTCACTGCCAGACGTTGTGTTATTAAGAAAGCTGAATCAATAAATACAGACTATAGTGACCTTTCCTTAGTATAACACGCTCCGATTTACCAAGAACTTTAAATCTAGAAGTAAGGGCCAGAAATTACTTTTAAAGCTTAGTTTAAAACCTCGTTCAATCTAACATGCTTTCCTTCATGCGCTTGTACAACACTGACCTTTTGGGCAGAAACTAAGGCGGGTTGCCGCCACAGACTTGAGTCCAGCCCATGTTCTTGGAGTCTGTGGTACACACAAAACTACACAAGAGTGCAGAAATGCACAAAACACTCTCACGAAACGAAATCTTTGGAAAACAATCTTCTTCAATTAGACACGAAACACGCGAAACTTGTTAAACTACAATGTAGCCAGTAGGTTTACGATTACATGCATTGTTTACGCATATATTACATTGGCTTACAGTCTACATAGGCAACGTAGACAAGGTAAATTACACTAAAAAAAATATTTGCAACACTGCTTTAGGGGGAGCTCAATTTTTAAATCATGTTGGTTCAAATCCAGACGAAAACAATGCTATTTACAGCATCGTCCACATCGGGCTACGGGACGCGCGCAGGTTCGAGTCTCCTGGGGAAGTGTAACAACTTTTCTCCTGAGATTTCGGCCTGTGTATGGGACCGGTGGTCACCCATCACAGTGAGGAAACTGGGGAGCTACGAATGAGTAGCGCAACTCTTATCATGAAAACCTACGACTAAGGGTTCGTCGTACTGTACTGACCAGACGTCACCCGTAACTCGTTGGATGATCTCCCACCTCGGTCGAGGTGGGAGTGGGGCCGGCAGCCGGTAGGTAGGCCCTGGCGCTCAGTGGTTATTTATTACTTACAGCAACAAAAAAATCTCGCAGTCTCTTCCAGGCATCGCTATTGGGAAGCAGTACATATAGACAATAAACACATGGCAATCGCGAGACAGAAGTTGGCGTTTTTTTTTTCAATCATATTCTGTTGGACAGAACAAAATTGTTTGTAATTTTGTGTGTGTGTGTGTGTGTGTGTGTGAGAGAGAGAGAGAGAGAGAGAGTGAGAGTGAGAGAGAGAGAGAGTGAGAGAGAGAGAGTGAGAGAGAGAGAGAGTGAGAGAGAGAGAGAGAGAGGAGAGAAGAGGAGAGAAGAGAGAATTTCTAGAGATTCTTCAATAATTGAAAGACTCAGTAATTGTAATTAATTTCTACTGCAGCTTTAGCAGTCGCAATGCTATTTACATAGTCTACATGTCGCCGACCCCGGTGGGGGAGTGGTTAGCACATCGCGCTACGACGGCAGGGTCCCGGGTTCGAATCCTGAACTGGGCATGGATGTTTGTGTCAATTCATCAATTTCATCATGTCACTCATTCCCATCTTCGCAACATTAGCCAAAAGTGGCACAAAAAGCGAAGTAAAATAAATAAATAAATCATTGTCTACATGTAGAATGCAGATCGTTTACGCGTATATGCACATCACTGAATGTATCACAGCGTGCAAGTAAGGTAGAAAAAGCATTATGAATGGTCGGCACGACACAGACCGGCATTGGAAAATTGATTATGGAATATCAACTAGGAAGTAATCCACGAGCTACGGTTCAGATCTGTTCACCTCGCTTCAGTCCTTACCTGAGGGGAACGGCCAGAATGCCTATCTGAGAATTTAAGCCGTTGTGGATGTTCGTCTCCAACGACCAGCTATTTGCCTCGAACAGTCAGTACCAAATATGCAAAGCTCAACAAACCTTTGTCAAACTCCTCTTCTCATTAGCTATTTTCATTGAAACTATGGACTAGTACAGTGCCGACCATTCATAATGCGCCCTACCTAATTCTTACTCTTTGTGTTTTCTGCAAACATTTCTCTCACTTCCGGTTATAACCGAAATTTATATACAGGGTGTCCCAGAAATAGGTGACGTAGGTCCGGAAATGTTTGGTTTCAATCCGAGTTAAAGGCTGTCACAACACGTGCTCACTGGAATTTGTCTATCTTCCACAGGTGGTTGGTTTCCTGTAACACAACCAGGTATTTGATGAGTGGTACATGCTGAGTGGGTGTTGTTGAGACCATGTACACCAATCAGGAACGAGCAGATATGCACTTCATGTATGGTTTGGCAGATGGCAATGCTGAAGAGGCCCGTCGTTTGTACCACGAAAGGTACCCACACCGAAGATGCCCAGATATAAAAACATTTGTGAGTATCCATCGCCGCCTGTGTCAATTTGGCAATTTTTGCACCTCGTGTTGTTGAAAGAGGACGACCTCGATCTACGACTCCTGTGCAAAAGGAGGAGATTCTGGATATTGTGACTGCAACTCTTGAAATCAGCACACGAAGGTTAGCAATGCAAGTGGATATTCCTCGTTCCACTATCTTAGAGAGTATTGCGAGAACAACAGTTGTATCCCTACCATCTGCAACACAGGCATTATCACCGGCAGATTACGCTGCACGTGTCGTGTTCTGCCAATGTTTTTTTGCAGCAATGTGCTACAACTCCTAACTTTCCTGCCTTAGTGATCTTCACCGATGAAGCACAGTTCACGCAAGATGGAATCGTGTACTTCCACAATCAGCATGTATGGGCTGGGAAAAATCCACATGCACGTATTCCATCACATCACCAAGTGCGGTTCTCCCTAAACATCTGGGCCTGCATTTTTGGTGACATGTTATTCGGACCACATGTACTTGCCCATTGACTTACGGGACCGGTGTACAGACGATTTCTGGCAAGCAACCTGCCTGCTATCTTGGAAGATGTTCCACTGAACATACTTTTAACAACCGCACTACATGCATGATGGTGCTCCGGCACACTTTAGTCTTGTTGCCCGCAGGTACCTCAATCGAAGGTACCCTGGTCGGTGGATCGGTAGAGGTGGACCAATTGCTTGGCCTCCACGCTCAACCGATTTAAACCCCTTGGATGTCTACTTGTGGGGTCATTTGAAATGACTGGTGTATTCGTCTGCACTGGCAGATGTTAATACTCTCCGCAATCGCATTGTACCAGGTTGTGAGACAATACGGAACATGCCAGGCATTTGGGAGCGTATTCGAGTGGCCATGCGACGTCGATGTGCGGCCTGTATTGAGGCCGGGGGTGGGCATTTTGAACATCTCCTCTAGGGTACTGTGAAGAACTAACTGTCAATAGACAAATTCCAGTGAGCACGTGCTGTGACAGCCTATAACTTGCAAACCAAACATTTCCGGACCTATGTTCATATAAACTTTTTTCATTGTTTACATGTAAGGAACATGCTCCTGAAGTTATGCCACCTATTCTGGGACACCCTACACCGCGTCCAGTAGAATTACTTACCAATAACGATTGAATATATCTACTAAACCAATAATGCTAGAATAATGATTCTTTGTTAGAGAACTTTCCAAGTTTGACTACTACCCATAAATTAATTAATTGAATTATTTTACTTCGATTTTCTGTCACTTTTGGCTAATCGCGAAATGAGGATGTCGTGTGATGAAATTGATGACGACACCCCCACAAGGACGCCCAGGCAGGGATTCGAATCCGGAACCCCTGGCGTCAACTACTACCCGTAAAAGAAAATAACTGGTACATATGGTGAGCGTGCGGCACATGACCGACCAAACACATGGAATAAAAAGTCTGCTTTCACACTGCAACAGAATGTTCAATGCTGTTTATATGCTGTTGCTTAATATCGCTACGTTAAATAGCTAGAATAGGAAAAATAGACAATGGATCAAAATGTCAATGGTAATCCTACTGGATGAAATTACGAATGAAAAACAGATTTGCCTTAAGAGAATTAAATAACAAATCAATCGAATTGTAAATTTACTTTTTAGTACTTTCGAGTTACACTTTCGTAAGCTAACTTCTACGATGAAATTGGTGATGAGTTGATGGAATTATCCGAGAGAAAAGCACATATATCAAAGCAATATACTGCAAAGGCTGTAAATTATTCATAAATTTTGTTTATATCTGCAACTTCCGTGAGAGATTGGACTGATTCCACGTTTCCACGTCATTCTTTTTTTTTTCAAATTGAAGCTTAAAGTATGTTCTAAAAGGATATAAAATAAAATTAGTGGCTTTTCCACTGCTCCTATTAATAAACCTTCATTAAAACAAATTTTATGTACATTTATGGGTTATTCCATGAAAAATCATCACAAAAAAACAACTTTTCAACCCGTCCATTTCAGATTTTCATGAAATTTGGTAGGATGGTAAAAGACATGAATTAACTTACATATGTAAAATTTTAGTGCTCAGTGATACACGGTATTCATACAGCAGGGTTGCCAACCTTATAACAAATGTAAAATTTCTGTGCTTACAAGGTCAAATAAAACAATTCATAACTTTGCTTCCAATTATGGTATAACTTTCTTCTTGGGCTTATTTTGAAGCCAATGGAGCATAGTTTTCATAAAAAATGTATTTATATGAAAACATTAAAATTTTCACTTTGTGACCTTTGACCTTGCATATATAAAGATATCTATGTTCAATTTTGTGACTAATAAAGTATGTTATACAGTTAAATGCAGTCTCTGGTTTCATTTTGGGATGAAACACCTTATATATCAGTCAATTTTGACTTTGTATTCGACGGCGTATCAGACAGGTGTTGACTGAACTCCTCCCGGAGTTCGACCATTTTTGTTCAGGTGGTGTAGATCCTACAAGGGCCTTCGATTGAATTCTTCTGATATATGGCCAATTTCCATAAATTAATAATTTCCGAAACATGGTATTTCCAAATGTGTATGTACTCACAACCCAATCAAGATAGGAAGATGAAACAAGTTTCGCTTTGAAGATAAAGATGCGGTTAGGTGGTAACCAGCAAGAACCTCTCCCAGCAATGAAGTCAATTCAGTTTAATACAGTAGAGTGCCGATAATTCGATGTGAACGGGAACGAGACTAACTCGAGTTACAAAAAAACGTTACACGCACATGGAATATGCCTACAAGAAAATTTCGTGGACTTGTAAGTACAGGAAAAAGTGAAGGGGGGTGGGAATAATAACTGCGATGCTGTGGCAGGTGTCGTGGAGTTTGCATACATAGCGAGTACTACCTGAATGCAGGGCAGAAAAATGGTAAATATGTGATCTTAGTAGCCGTGTACAGCTTGCCATGTGAGACATGGCGTCGTCGGCATGCTTTAGCACTGGTTCATGGCAACAGGATCCCGATCACTGCCAACTCAGTCAGCGTAAGTCAAGCTTCTTTTGTGCTTCCTTAGTTGTTCGCAAGCTAAGCCAAGCTAGAATGAAATTCGAAATTGTCGAAACCTACGAGGGGCCTTGCTTGATACACAAATATTACAGTTACAGGATTCATAGAAGAAATGGAAATTTTACGTCGTGGATGTATATCGAGGAAGTAAACAGCACACAGAATGTAAAAGGACCCCCCTCCCAAAAAATTTATCATGTAAAAGGAACCCCTCCCGAAAAATTTATCAAGTACTAAAATTAAATAATGAAAATTATATTCGTTTAGCCGTTATTGTATAATTTCCTCTGAACTTATTGGAAGACAAAGATTATATTGGGATATAGGGCTTTGAGGGACACGAAGGATGTATTTAAAGGGTCCGGACCCCTCCCCACACACACACACACACACACACACACCCGAAAGACTTATTAAGTACGAAAATTAAATAATGAAAATATACTAAGCCCCGCGACAGGTTAAGTTTGCAGCAGGTTTTATGCATTAATACACGCGAAAACGGCGCTCAGCATCTCCCGTGCCAATCTTGCCTCAACCGCCCAGCTATTCACATCACAGACAGTGAGTAAATCGGCAGTATTGCAGCAGAACTATATTTTGCTCGTACGTTTGGGTCTATATATGTTTCTGAAAACTTAACCTGTCGCGGGGCTTAGTTTAGCCCCTTTAATATAAGAAGTTCTATAATTAATAACTATTGATGAAATATATATAACCGGGTTACATTGTACTGATTTGGATAATATGTTGAAAATATGTTTGAAATTGGATTTAACTGTAACTGTAACTCTGAATTTATTGGAAGACAAGGATTACAAGGAAAGACTTTTTAGGGGTATTATTATTATTATTATTCTGAGACACTTGGTTCGGACCCCCCCCCCCCCCGAAACATATTTCTAGATACGTGCCTGAGAATGTACTGAGGCTGACCTCCCGAGTGGTTAGGACATGTTTTGATAACAAAATGTTTTCGATCAATTCGTGTATATGCAGGTTGTCCCGGCTAGAGGTATACAAAATTACACACATCTGTATTTTAGCATCTGTAAAGTTTTATTAACATGCTTGTCCCGGTTTTGTACAAAGTACCTCGGAAAGTTTTTTTATGTACGCTGGTACACCTCAATGTGGGCAACATTTGTAACTTGACAGATATTCAAACGATACTCAAGCCCATGCCAAGTGTTGACCAGCATTTGAGGCGATATTAACGGAACAGCTTCGACGATACGCTGTCTGAAATCACCCAAATCGTGAACTTTCCTCTTGTACACAACATCTTTGATGAAGTCCTATGCAAAAAAGTATAATGGTGACTACGAGACAATATAAGTAGTAGTTTTTGCATTATAAGCAGTTATACTTGCATACCTAGGTATATATTTTTTTAAATTGAATAATGGTAAAGAAACCTTTCAAACCACCAATTGTGACCCACACGGGTAGAACTACACAACTGCCAGTTCCAATTTTGGATAAAGTGTGAAGGGGAGGTTCTTCAAATAAATAAGACTCCTTGCCCTCAGATACGTAATCATATTCCGCGTCGCCTGCCACTTCCAAGCAAGGAAGTTGTTACCCTTAGTCCCCATGTCTCTCCCAGGAACTCAAGTCCACGAATTTTGCTTGTACGCATATTCTATGTGCGCAATGTCCACCACATTATAAAATAAACTCTGACTATACGGAATAACCTAGGGAAAATCGGAAGAGGCAAAAGAAAGAAAAACATAAAAAACGACTTTGTGAAAAATGGTACATACTACTACTCACTGCAGTAGTAACAATGATGTTAGAAAAAATAATATTGAACTTACACTTCAAAACTTGGACCTTTTTTTTAATTTTTGCCTCAAATTATACGGAACATCGAATTACCCAGACTCTACTGTGAAACATATCTGGTATTTCGCACACATGCTCGAAGTGTTCAATCTTCAAAGCTGAATAGCAAAAAGCACCCCTCGATCGATTTTGCTCGTTTCCAAATACTTTAAGCTCCCACCTGTTCAATGTATAATGAGTGTTGTACAATGACGGACAGTTCTGGTACAACGCCTTCAATAACGTAGTGTGGAAAACGGCACGTTTCTGCGCTCTCTGGCTGGTCCACTCGAAAATGCGCTGGTGTTGAACCTGGTGCTTGGTATTCGTCTGCTTATAATGGAAGTAAATTGAGTTTTCGCTGCAACGTCTGATTCCTTTACATGAAGCATTTATATGAATGTGATAATTGCTATGATATTTGGTACAGTGGTCGCGAAGATATTAACGAACATTCTAGACAGTCCACCACTTCCTGTTTTCGTCATACTTTCGTTAATAATACGGGAGAAAAAATACGCGTGGCATGCTCTTTGCAACTAAATTTTTGCGTATGAATTAGGTTCATTATTATTATCATCATCATCATTTCTTTTAAAGATATACACACTGAAGCATTTGTATTTTGGATATTTACTGTCTCTTTTCTTCCGCTTTAAACTAATCGCGGCGATGATAATAATGATGATTGCAAGAAACGACAAGGGGAACCCCACGAAACTTTCTTAGTGCCATCGACATGAGTGTAAGGAAACTTTCAAACCAATGAGACAAGCGACACGGGATGTTCACACTGTCACACTAGTGACACACACTTCCAGACTGTAAAATAGCATTCATTGCACATGAGGGTCCAAACAGCAAACGACACGTTCATATGGCGTATTCGAGTGCTACTTGTTACTTCGGTCGGAAAGGGTGCTCAGACCGAAGCGACGCGCTACAGGGGGAGTTCCCAACTGAGTGACAAGCGACATGGCGCCTTCAGTCTATTAGCAAGCGTTGCTTGAGAACAACAGATAGGCGACACGATAAGCCACACCTGTCGCTTTGTCGCTTCCGCCTTGCTCAAACTGGGCCATTTCCTCAATATCTTGCAACATGTTGCCGTGGTTTGTTGTTCGCCCATACGCGATCCAATGAGTGTCTTGCTTTAGTGAGATTGCGCACCAAAGCGACAAGCGGCACACGACACTTATCGCTTGAGGATTTCACCAACCGTCATGTGCTTCCCGTCATGCCGCTACGATGTGAAATGTTGCTCTTGATTGGCTCGTTTCCAAGCAACATGTGTCGCTTCGGTATGAAAGTTGCCTTGGACCGAATGACCCGTGTCGCTTTGGTGTGAAATCCTCGTATCGTTTGTAGCGTGTCGCTTTGGTCTAAAATCTCCTTGAGGAAACGGTGCAGGTGTTCCTACGGTTCGAAAGGCAGCATTGATTTTAGACTGCTCGCTTTCAAGCGGCACTTGTGGTTTGTCGCCTCGGTATGAAATATCTCTCAAGATACTATTTATATTCTAATAACATAGAAAAATAAACTCTAATACACAGTCCAAGACCTGACGTCCGGAATCACATTGCGATGTTTCTTCTTGTGTTATGCACGCATGCTATTTATTTATTAATTTTGTTTTACTTTTCTTTCCAAATTAATGCCATTTGACTGCAAATCACTCCACAAATATAACTGTTTCCATCAATTCACGTACCGCCTTTCAAGACAAACAAATCTACATAATATATTCCAAAAACTAACGAAGCCGCATTACTTTCATAAGAAAATTAGAAACCGATTCTGATCGCACTGCCATCTATGTTCTCATCAGTCGCGGGAACCAGTTTCTTGGGTCGTTTTCCACACTACGTTATTCAAGGCGCTGTAGTTCTGGGTTGTAATGAATGCATTGACTTTCAATTGAATCGTTACAACCCAGCAGTGTTCACGACTGTACAAGAATGTAAAAATGGCAATTATGAGTGAATACCGCACTACTTCACCCTTAATTCCATGGTTTCTGTAAAGAAGACATTCAGAAATGAAAAACTTTCTTCTGCTTGAGAGTTGTATTGGTGTAAGTGGAAATGATAAAAAACAATTCGTGATTTACCCCAATGCACTATCATCTCCTACAACGAATGCTACTACCGTCCCGCACACTAAAAAAGGGTCTTGCTCATCGCACAAGCATCAACTACCTATGACAGTTCATCATAAGTGCATGTGAATCTTTAAAAACTTTGCATATTCATTCATAGATGGTAGGGATGGTCAAACGGATCCGGATCCGAAAGTTCCTGATCTGGATCCGGATCCGAGAGTTCCGGATCCGAAAATTTTGGATCCGGATTCGAAAATCCGGATCCGGATCCGAGAGTTTCGTATCTCAATCCCATTATAATATTACCACACCTTAAAGGGTATTATGATCTTCGATTACAAATAAATTTTTTGTTAGTCCTACAAGAATTTTTTTCAAGTGTTGTTCCTACAATACTTTGCTACGCATCGGCTAACACACTCGTGCACACATGTCAGAGGTGATTTTGTAAATGCCATTGAAACGAATATGTATTCATTCGAATGTATTGGAAATGAAAACACACATAAATATGAGACATTCCATTCCAGGATGAAACCTTTAACACATATAACAAGATAGAAATGTTATACAAAAATTATACAATTGTTCTACAGTTACAGTTCTACAAATTAAAATAAAACATTATAATATATGCAGTGTTAAATAATTACAAAGTGTAAGACTAACAAGGGAGGTTATCTAAGTATCCCCCTCCGATTTCCATGAAACTTGGCAGTACAGTGGTGCCCAAAGGAAGAATTACGTGTTTCTTTTTGTTTCAGCTAAAAAACGGTTTTAGGGGGCAAAACCCCCTCAAATGTCAAGATGAGGACAAATTGAAGTGAGGATCGGACCCCTGTGTCCCCCTCCGATTTCCATGATACTTGGCAGGTGTGTGTATAAACGGGATCAAATGAAGAAATGCGTGTTTTTTTTTGTTTCGGCTAAAAAACTGTTTTAGGGGCAACCCTCCCCCTCAAATGTCAATATGAGGACAAATTTAAGTGGGCATTTGACTTATCTGTCCCCCTCCGATTTCCATGAAACTTGGCAGGTGTATAGTGGGGCCCAAAGGAAGAAATACGTTTTTTTTTTTGTTTCAGCTAAAAAACTGTTTTACAGGGCGAAACCCACTCAATTGTCAAGATGAGGACAAATTGAAGTGGGGATCTGACCCCTGTGTCCCCCTCCGATTTCCATGAAACTTGGCAGGTGTGTGTATAAACGGGCCCAAATGAAGAAATAAGTGTTTTTTGTTTCGGCAAAAAGTTGTTCTAGGGGGCAACCTCCTCTCAAATGTCAAGATGAGGACAAATTGAAGTGGGGATCTGACCCCTGTGTTTCCGATTTCCATGAAACGTGGCAGGTGTATAGTAGGGATGGCCAGATCCGGATCCTAGCGGATCCGAAATCCAGATCCAGAACTTTTTAATTTTAATTTGTAGAACTGTAACTGTAGAACAATTGTATAATTTTTGTATAACATTTCTATCTTGTTATATGTGTTAAAGGTTTCATCCTGGAATGGAATGTCTCACATTTATGTGTTTTCATTCCCCCCCTCAAATGTCAAGATGAGGAGAAATTGAAGTGGGGATCTGACCCCGAAACCACGTAAATATGGCATAGGAAGAAACAAGGGGCATACGGCCTCTCTATACACCTGTCAAATTTCATGAGAATCGGAGGGGGACACAGGGGTCAGATGATCCTCACGTCAATTTGTCCTCATCGTGACATTTGAGGCGGGTTTTGCCCCCTAAAACAGTTTTTTAGCTGAAACAAAAAAACAACAAAAAAACACGTATTTCTTCCTTTGGGCCCCTCTATACACCTGCCAAGTTTCATGAAAATCGGAGGGGGGGACAGGGGTCAGATCCTTACTTCAATTTGTCCTCATCTTGACATTTGAGGGGATTTTGCCCCCTAAAACAGTTTTTAGCTGAAACAAAAAAACACGTAATTCTTCCTTTGGGCCCCTCTATACACATTTGAGAGGAGGTTGCTCCCTAGAACAAATTTTTTGCCGAAACAAGAAAACACGTATTTCTTCATTTGGGCCCTGCAAGTTTCATGGAAATCGGAGGGGAACACAGGGGTCAGATCCCCACTTCAATTTGTCCTCATCTTGACATTTGAGAGGTGGTTGCCCCCTAGAACAATTTTTTTGCCGAAACAAGAAAACACGTATTTCTTCATTTGGGCCCTGCAAGTTTCATGGAAATCGGAGGGGAACACAGGGGTCAGATCCCCACTTCAATTTGTCCTCATCTTGACATTTGAGAGGTGGTTGCCCCCTAGAACAATTTTTTTTCCGAAACAAGAAAACACGTATTTCTTCATTTGGGCCCTGCAAGTTTCATGGAAATCGGCGGGGAACACAGGGGTCAGATCCCCACTTCAATTTGTCCTCATCTTGACATTTGAGAGGAGGTTGCCCCCTAGAACAAATTTTTGCCGAAACAAGAAAACACGTATTTCTTCATTTGGGCCCTGCAAGTTTCATGGAAATCGGAGGGGAACACAGGGGTCAGATCCCCACTTCAATTTGTCCTCATCTTGACATTTGAGAGGTGGTTGCCCCCTAGAACAATTTTTTTGCCGAAACAAGAAAACACGTATTTCTTCATTTGGGCCCTGCAAGTTTCATGGAAATCGGAGGGGGAGACTTAGACCTCCCTTGTAAGTGTATTAATTAATTACAAATCGCGCACGCGCGCACACACACTATATATATATGTGTGTATGTATATTATATATATATATGTATATTAGCACGTAACAATATGTTATAAGCACATTCTTACTTTCCAAAGAAGCGCATGTGGGATGGCAAAACGGATCCGGATCCGAAAATTCCGGATCCGGATCCAAAAGTACCGGATCCGGATCTGAAAATTCCGGATCCACGGAACAGGATCCGGATCTGGCCATCCCTAATAGATGGTGTAAGAGGCACAATTGTTATGCGTTCCCACCTTCCAAATAACACTTCTGGTAGTATAAGAAGGTTACGGTAGATGGCACGCGTACAGCTACACACGCCTTCGGGATCCTTTTCATTTACTTAAGTTGTGAGAATTGTCACTAAATTTAACAATAGGGTTTTAATGTCAATTTGAAAGCATTCATAAAATGTGACGTCATATTTGCATAATAACCGAGTTCATTCTTTTGAGGATCCTTAACAGAAGTAAAGTTGATGTAGTCGTTGATCTCTGCTGGTGTACAAATCGCAGGATGTCGGATGACTGATGCATTTTTAAAGTAGTGCCTGCGGAAGGTAACTTAAAAAAAACAGTGCAGGAAAATGGTCTTGAGTGTTTGCGCTGTGGTTCGAGATTTCGAACAATATCTTTCATTGTTGACTGATCCTTAAACACGCATTCTTAAAATGTGTTTAACGATTTAAAAGGTGGTATTGTTGATCGAGTGTTAACTTTTGGGTAATTTTCGAAGATGGGGATGAGTGATGAAATTGATGAATGGACACTCGCAAACATCCATGCCCAGGCCGAGATTCGAACCCGGAACCCCTGGCGTCGTAGCGCGTTGTGCTAACTACTCCGCCACGGGGGCCGGCGGCTAATCGTGAAGATGAGGGTGAATGGCGATAAGATGGGATGGATGACGGGGCAATCACAAACATATATGAACGACACGAGCCCCACAGAGGATTATATTTGCTGAGAGTCCAGACGACAGACCATCGCTACGTCTGCAAAATAATACGTGTTGGTAATACACGTGTGGCTACTTTGTCTTTTTTATGTATTAACAACTGGTCTTATCACCAGAGTTAATGTCAAATGCTCGTGCAGGCTTCAATATCCAGTAACCTCTACTCTTCCGACACACTTAACTTGAATACACGAGAGCGAAGTGATAAAATTTGAACTGACTAGCTAGTCGGGGCATTTTAGGCGAAAAAAATACAGGACAAAATTGTTTTCGCGAGTTAATAATGTGTACATTATTCGCATCATTCTATTAATAACTTAAACAATATACTAAAAAATCGTTCCCGGGTGTGCTAATTCCGTTTGTTTGCGACAGTGCTGTACCTTTTAGCGTACTGGGCCCTGTAGTGGAGTACATGGAGCAACTGAACGGTTGAGCCAGAGTGCTTATAGAGGCAAGAGGATAAGGCTGTCGAGTAGAATGGTCGAATATGGCAAAACACAATTTGTCCGATGAGTTGCGATGGGAAGCCATCGGGAAATTAGAATCCGGGCATAGATAGGTAGACATGGGAAGATAGGTGGCTCAATGTCTATCCTTTGGTCAGCAGGCTACAGGACAGGATCCAGACGAACAGCTTATAAAACCTCTCCGAGCAGGCCTCATCTCCAGGAAGGTATCAACTCGGCAAGTCCGGTACCTACCGACCCGTTGGGTGAAATGAGTCAAGACAAGAGCTTATAAAACCTTGTGCTAGTCCCCCAAAAATAGGCAATAGTTAGGATGGAGAGTTTAATGAACTGACTGAACTATGCACTGGTAATGGTTAGGCTGGAGAGTTCATGTGAACTAACCGATTGCCTCGCGGAGTTACAGTGGAGACCGACCGCGTGACATCGGCCATAAATTAGATAAAATCCGCTTGTGGGGTCAAAGAAACATGTCCGCCACATCTACCCAACTGTGTGCGAGTGTTGTTGCTGCCACAGGAAGACCTGTACCAACAATTACGGCTCGCAGACGACTAGACGAAGGTGGACTGTATGCCAGGAGACTGGCCAGGGTGCAAAATCCTGGGGGAAGGACTTGGCCTCAAAAATCCACCCCTTCAAAAATTTCCTGGGGGGAAAATTTTTGTTCAAACAACAAGAGATAAGCAATTAGTTTTTACTTCAAATATACTTTACTAAGGATCATACTGAAAACACACACTATGTCTTTCAAGAGATCACTAAGAGATCTGCACCAATATATTCACAATAAAAGTAAAACGAGAATGCAAGATATATATATATATATATATATATATATATATATATATATATATATATAAAATATGAAATCTAATTTCTTTCTATTAAAGCAATTAGATTTCATACTCTGTCTTGCATTCTTGTTTTACTTTTATTGTGAATATACACACAATAAAACTATTTAAACTATTTTGTAATTTATTGACATCGTTAACCAGTTTGTATAGAAATTAGTTTGTTACTTTATAAATATAAGATATATATATATGAAAATAACAAATGGATTCCTTTCTATGCATTTAATAATTATGTATTTTTAAATATTTAGTAATGTAATATTTAACAACATCATACACCCCTCACAAAAAGTTTGGAATATTGTTATATTAGGCACAAGTTTTGAATATTATTATGTTTGGCAATAGGTGATAGGCACAGTGGCATATGTCGGTGAAAAGACGAGAACGTCCACCAGACAGATATCATGTGTTGTTTAATTACAAGGCCGTGTCTATTGTGAGTCAAAATTTTTGTGAGGGGGAGAGGGGGGGAGAGAGAGAGAGAGAGAGAGAGAGAGAGAGAGAGAGAGAGAGAGAGAGAGAGAGTGAGTGAGTGTGTGTGTGTGTGTGTGTGTATATGCGCGGGAGTGCATGTAGATTAAGATCTTTCTCCCCCTCCCCCAGTCTTCAATGATTTCGCACCATGAGACTGGCGTTGTGTGTACCAATTACTCCACATCACAGAAGGTTGCGTTTACAATGCCGAAAGAGCACATGGGAATTGGACCCACAAGCTGTGGCAGTCAGTATTCTTCACTGATGAGTGAGTCCTGATATTCTCTGGACAGTTATTCTCGACGAACACTGGTCTGGCGAGAAGCAGGTTCACGTTACCATCATTCAAAATTATTGAGAGAGAGGGAGAGATGTGAAGGTGCTTGTTTGGAAGGGCATCACACTTGGAGAACATACAAACCTCTATGTGCTTCCCTATGGAACCATGACAGATCAGCGATATACACTGTACTATACTGTAAGGATGGCATCCTGGCTTGTCATGTTAGACCTTGTGCACACGAGAGAGTGGGGGATTCATTTTTGCAAGACAATAATACCGTTCGCACTAGTCGATCGGTAGTTGCAGGAAGCAAAGCAAGGAGTGGTCATCAAGGACCCCGAACCTGAATCCTATCGAGCACATGTGGAATGCTTTGGGTTGACAAGTTGCTGGCCTTATACCCTATCCACAAACCTTTACGATCTTCAATGGGCTTCCACAAAAAAAAACGGTGCTGGTTCACACCCTTATTAAGAGCATGCAAGTAAGGTCGTTGCGATGTATATATTGTTGTGCCAGCGGTGGACTTCTTGTGTATCCTTAAGATCGGCCAATCCTTAGGATAAAAATCAATCAAAAGCGTGTTTTAATTATCTACTGGAAACTGGAAATTATCTATCGAGCAAGCAGATTCACTATATTACTATTATATTCACACATTGCTTAAAATTTGCTTGAATCCTACAAAATTTTTACAACTGCACGCCGAAGAAGTGCATAAAAAACTAAAACTTACAAAGAATCCGAACCGGATATAAAAACCTAGATTGGTTGATCAGATAATTAGCTTCAAGTCAATTACGTATACGTACTCAGAAATGAAAATAAAGCAAATAATATCCATAATAGATCTACCAAAATGTTTGTTCAGAGGCTACCTATTAGTTCCGTGACGGCTAAACTGTCGTTTTCTAAACTCTAGTTATTTAAAACACTTTTGCAGGGTGGCTACAGTCACTGACTTTTAAAGGTTTTCTTAGCCTCTCATTATTACATGTTGATATTTGGACTGAGGTGTGGAGATTTCTAAGCTTCTATTATTGTAACCCTCTGCTTGCAAAACCATGACTGCATTCTCTTTTTTGGACGCCGTAACACTTTCTCTATAAAGCAAACAAGTTAACCCTTGCATACATGAGAGAGATTTTGGCAGGGTGAATTCGATTGATTGAGTTGGTTTATTTTACTTCGTTTTTCTGCCACTTTTGACTAATCGCGAAGATGAGGATGAGTGGTTTTATGATGAAGGGGCACTCACAAAGAACAGCATGGCCAGGCCGGGATTCGGACCTGGGACCCCTGCCGTCGTAGCGCGCTGTGCTAACCACTCCGCCACAGAGCCTGGCAGGGTGAATTCGAGATTTGTTCGATGTACACATGGCAATACACAGGGTTTGCTTGGGAGCAAAAAAACAAACTAAAATCCCTTGAGCCTGCTTCTCGGGATTACATGTTCTGAAAGCGAAATAATGGAATCGTATAATACAGTGCCATATTTCCTTACATTATCAATGGGACTTCTCCTTCAGTACAAACATTCACAGTATATTCATTCAAGTACTGTGAAACTGACAACAGGCAGTTAACATAATTGCTAGCGAGAAGGGTAAATATTAAAAATTTAACGCAAGTAATTCATAGAAGGGGAATATACTGCATTTTACAGGTGTCTAAATTTAACTCGTCAGATATTAAAAACTGGTTCGTTTTCAGTGTTGGATGATCTAAGGTCGGAATTTTTCCGGCCCTCTCCCAGGATAAAGCGGCCGTGGAGAAAAACCAGCCTTAAAACAACGGGTACCCTGGGCGCAACCCTGGGGAGGGGGGGGGGTAAAGGCGACAGGAGCGTGGATGCTGATCACATCACCTCCAAAATGGCCGAGATCAAGAGTGTGTAGGGACCTACCCCACATCTAAATGTGTCTTCATGGCACGGTGCTATATGCACGTGCCAAATAGCCGGCACCCGTGGCCGAGTGGTTAGCACATCGCGCTATGACGCCAGGGGTCCGGGTTCGAAATTTGGCCTGGACATGGATGTTTGTGAGTGCTCATTCATCAATTTCATCATATTCATCACTCATTTTCGCAAATTAGCCAAAAGTGGCACAAGAAGCGAAGTAAAATAAAGCAATTCAATCAATCAATCAACCTTTGCAAAATATTAAAACAGGAACAGGCTGTTGGTAACAGTTTCCGGAATTATATACATAAAGCCCCAGTCTAATAAATTCGATAACAATAGGCGAAAAATGAAAATTCAGTATCAGTGATATGTTTTTAGAATTGAATGATTCAAGCAAATATTATATTAAAATATTTACCTATTTATTATTTTATTCCATAACATTGTACATTAACACCAAAAAGTGGCAAATAAATAATCACCTCTCGTGTGGTTCAAAGGCCGAGTAGAGGGAGGTTGACTTGCCAGGTGAGTGTAGCAGAAACTGAGGATGGTAGCATACACTTGTCAAATTTTGTAACTTTACCCATGCAGATTTCTGTTTCACTTTGGCGTGATATTATTCACTAGATATATCCTGATTTGTTGGATTGTTCTTGATTTCGAAGCCCAGTTCAGTGTCATTGTGAACGTATGTTTACCTTTGCAAAAGCAGTATTGCGCCAGGGGGAGAAAAACCTTTGTGTGTATTGCTATATTAAATAAAGTAAACCGAGTCAAAACAGTAATAAAATTCCAGCGTCATCGTTGCAGCAGTCTAAGATTCCTTTTATGCGTGCGATTTTTGTCAGATGTTGCATTCGACAAACGTCGTACAGGCCAGGGTGCGAAATCCTGGAGGGGATGGGGGATTCCCCCCAACCAACAATCTTGACCTCAAAAATCCCGCCACCAAAAATTTCCCGGGGGGAGAATTTTTCTTGTAACAACAAAATATAGGCAATTAGTATTTACTTCTTATGCACTCTCCTAAGGATAATATCGAAAAAAAACAAAATAGTGAGTGCAGAATGCTTTCTCTCTTTTTCAAGAGATTATTACTCTGTCTACACCAATACAAATATGCGTGCCATAAAAGAAGAATGCAAGTCAAACATAATTATAAATTATAATAGTTTGGTATTAATACAAAAACTAAACAAAAGCTTGTACATAACAAAACTATTTCGTAATATATTGACATCTTTAACCAGTTAGTAAAGGAATTAATTTGCTACTTTACACATATATGATATATATAAAAGTAACTTTAGTTACTTTGTGTATTTAATAATAATGTTCTTTTAAAAATATTTAGTAATTATTTGACATATTTAATAACATTATAAATACCCATATCATAATAATTTATGTGTGTGTGTGTGTGTGTGTGTGTATATATGGGGTGTAGATTAAGATCTTCTTCCCCCCCACCAGTCTTCAATGATTTCCCACCCTGTCCTACACAGAAACAAATGTACTGCTGGGACACCCAACAAACATCATATTCACAAGAAAGCAATGCATTCGATTTTTGTCCGATGTCACTGAATGACAAATGTCAAACTGCGACGTCCGACAAAAATCGAATGCAAAAGTGTTTGTCAGACGAAATGTCATACCATGACATCAGACAAAAAACTAAGTGCATAAGGGTCCATTTATGCATGCAATTCCTGTCTGTTGTAGTGGTGAGACATGTTGTCATAGTTCGACATTAGTCGAATGGCAATATCCGACAAAAAGCGCATGCATAAACAGAGTCGAAATGTTCGTCCGACAAAATTTCGTACCATGGCATCACACATAAACTAGGGTTGCATAAAATACCTAATTTATTTTCAAGTTTCTTCAGAATGTCCGGCAAAATGTACTACGATGTCCGACAAATGTAGGGTGTCGCCACCGTAGTGGTGTCTTCCTGGTCGACAGCTCCGCCCCCTTAATGCTCCCATGCAGACAAGCAAAAAGATGACAATTCAATGCTTTTTTACACATGATATTTAGAGGTTTATCTAATTTGCCTGACCGTTTGCGAAGCCCCTTTTCCTTGCCCATCACTTGTTTCTGGCACCGTGCTTGTATCGGATGCATAAAGGGTATCACTTATCCGACAAGATTCAAACAACTTTTTGGTCAAACCCCCTCCGTCTTCTAACTTCAAGCTAGATGCTTTCCTTGAGAACCGGCCTTGGGTGGGAAGGGGGCACTAGCAAGAGACCCTGCGCCAGGCCATTAGCATAGAAAATATATTTTTTCAATGTCAGTGTTAGTGTTCTAACAACACTTTTCGATGTTTCTTCTTTGTTGCGCTTTGAATGAATTGGTGTGTAAAGTCTGTTTTATGCACAGATAGGTTAATCGGGAATGGACTTACAGTTAAAGTGGAATCCGGACCACTGTGCAATGTGCATCCACCGGGTATCGGACCCGGGACTCCTTGATAACAAGGCGACGACGGTACCAGTACGTCATAGGAGGCGCTTGTTGCGCTTTGAAGCGCAAAACCCCCCGTTTATAAGTTGATCGTTGGTTCATTATTAAGCCTACTCTGTACTTAAGCGAGTTCTATTTACGTTGTTGTCGATACAGTAGTGTGGTGGTTCCTGTTGAGTGTTGGAGTACTTGTTATAGGCTTTTGTTAAACTTAGCTATCGGGAAAGGCTATATGACAGTGAAGTCGAAATTCTAGGGCTGCATTTCCCATGTATCTATACTTAGAAGCAAGGAAAATGTATTATAATGTTATATTAAATGTTGTTATGGAACTAGGTAACTAGTTTTGATTCTATACTTGTGTGTTTTTCTCAGTCCCCCATTTTGCGAGTGTAATCCACAAGTTACTGTGAATGAGAATTTTCTTTATACACATAATATCCCAGAATTAAAAGGATGGCAAAACATTGGATTTGAACCAAAGTAAGTCAATTCAATGTAGTGAAAAAAGTTCATGTCTTGTTTCAACAACAAACTACTTCCCTCCCTTTGCACCAGATTGCCATCATGAGTTAGCAGATTTAATTACGAGAATTTTACATATGATCTTCTACACCAAAACATTCCCACTTTTTGCTTGTGGCAAGTTTAGCGAGACAAGCGATTTTATCAAAACAGTTATTCTGCCGACATGAAATGCTTTCGATTTTTTTATATCCATTTTTATTTGTTAATTTTACAGCCAGAAAAAATCTTTCATACAAATATATGAGATATTTTTCTGTTTCTTGCTATTAGAAGTATATACAAAACAAAATTTTCTGATTTCATTTAGTATCTTTGTCTTACAATTGTGTTTTGTGTGTAAGTGCTAGAGAAGCTAGATATCTGAAAGAAATGTTATGAGATGGACTCGGAGATGGTTATCCATTATAAGGTGCAAGCAACTTCCTCTCTGGCCCAACTTTAACTGGATTACTTCAGCAATGCCATATGTCCATGCTCTTTTCTGAATGAAAAATTACCCTCATTTCAAAAGTTCTGCAAGCAACAATTCATTTAATTTTTTATCAGTACAATTTACTTTCCTATGTAACATAATTTGCTAAATCTTAAATGTGGAACTCTTCTGCAACCGAATGATATAAGAGATTTATTGTAAAGATGTTCATGGCTACCGACTTGTAATAGTTTGGAAAACATCTTCAGTTTTCTAATCAATTTTGTATGACCATTTGATTTCATGTTAGTTATTTGCTTAATTTACTTCTTGACGTTCCCGAAAAACAGTAGAAACAATAAATGTTGAATCCGAATCTTTCAGACTCCTTTCCAAACACGTACATTTAATTCAAACTTGTTGCTTTAGCAAGCATTGAGAAATGTTTTTCAAAGTTTAAACTTATCAAATATTATTTGAAATCAATTCTGTCAGAGGAGAGAACCAGTGCATTGCACAATTTCCTCGCCTCTAGATTACAAGCAGCTCATTGAAAACTTTGCATCAAAGATATCAAGAAAAGTTGAATTGTTGTAGACAAATAAATAAAAACAAATAGAGAGTTCAAAGTGAAAGTTATAAATGACACTAGTTTCGTGCTAAAGAAAACAGTATATTTAATATTTAGGGAATAGACTTTCAGAATGAGTTATCCAAAATTTTCTATTTTTACAGGTGTATGTATAATTTAAGGGGGCCAAAATGGTAAAATTTGCACGAAAATGGCCTCAGATCATTCACTTGTGAAAAAGTTTAGGGGGTACATACATCACTGACATTAACAGAGAAATCTCAGATTTTGTGAGTTCATCTGAGCAATTTTTGGTTATAATATCATCTAAACAGGTGATAGAGGCCAAATGAAAGAGGTGGTGGCAAAATGCAGAGAATAATTTTATGTATAAGCTGCATTCCATTTGAAAACTGCATCCAACATTTTTTATAGAGGCACATGGTTACATAAACCTGTTTTTGCTGTTAGGTTAGGATTTTAAGTTTAGGACCTGTTTTGTTAGGCCCTGAAAAATGGTAGTGTTTTTATGCTACCTTAACAACGCACTTATGTCAGAAGATGAAAGGTGGGGCTTGACCAAACAGTTGTTTGAGTTTCGTGCCAATGAATAAAAGGGGCCCAAAGTTGACGCCAGCTTCCCAACAAAATTTCATAATGACCTCTTTGAAAGCAAACAGCAGGCACATTAATTGTATCGCATCAACAGTCAATCAAGACAAAATTCCCTGTCATTTCCCTCATTTTTCGAGGTTTGTCACCACCCTGGATATGAGAAATACAATCATGATTAAGTTCACTCACTTTTTTGACTGGTCAAATTCCCAGACTTTTCCCGATTTTCGAGGTTTGATAAATACAATCATGATTAAGTGCTTTGGCTGTGCTGGATATCGAAAATGAAACTTGCAACATTCTTGACATGGACAATGTGCTGGAAAAATTCACGTCAAGTAAACAACAATGAACCAGTAGATTGTAAAATAGGTACATTTGCAGCAAAAGTGATATGAAGTTCAGCATCAAGATAGTGAGTTATGAATTAGTTTTCTTTTAAATTAATACTGAATTTTATATATTCATTTTTATCACATCTATATTTATAAAAGAATCTGTAATTGGTGAGGAAAAGAACGAATCCAGCAACAATTTAATAGAAATATAAGAGTAAGGGGACCCTTAAGGTTCTCTATAGGGACGAGTCCTAAATCTGAATTATAATGTTGAAAGAGGTATGGATTCCAAGGTGCCAACAATACTGCACATCAACTATTATTATTATTATTATTGACTATCAATTCTAGCATATTTAGATATTAGTATAATTATTATTTAGATATTAGTATTTCTGTGTGTGTGTGGAGTTGATTTCACATAAGCAAATTACCCCAATAAGGAAGAGCCAAAGGAAAGTCCTTAATTATTCAAAGCAGTCAAAGAAAAAGGTGAAAAATAATTCACTGGTCTACAAAAAAAAAAAAAATATTTTTGAATGTTACAAGAACAAAACAAGCTGTTTCTAGAAGTTACTGAGCCCCTGAATGCAGATCTAATTTCAGAATTTCTCCATCTGGCTCAGGTTTCCTGTAAAAATGTTTTTTTTGTATTTGCCTACCTCCGTCTATGTTCTATATGTATTGGTCAAAATGACTTGCTTTCACAAAAGTTCTACAATTGTAACAGGTAATAAATCTGTGTCAGTATACAAAGGAATGAAGTAAATGAGTAACATGAAAGTGTATAAACATACCTAAAAATGTTTCCTTCCCGATTTCCTACTAAACTTTGCCTAAGGAACATCTCTTCGTAAGGTCCAGCAGTAGTCGGACAGCATTGCGGCACTTCATTTGCCTTGATACTGCTTTTTCATTAGAGCAATGTCTTGGTGAAACCGTTCACCGTGTTCGTCACTAACGGCACCAAGGTTAGTTGGGAAGAAGTCCAGGTGCTCATTCAAGAAATGTAATTTTAGAGACATGTTGCATCCCATACATTGGTATGATCTAATTAGTCCATGTACAATATCGCGATACTTCTCTGCTTTATGGTTGCCTAGAAAGTTTTTACATTCACTTCTAAAAGGCAACCATGCCATTTTTTCAACATCTTAATTGTTGAATGAAATCCTCGTCATTCATCAATTCCCTTATTTGAGGCCCTACAAATAACACTTCTTTAATTTGGCATCGCTGATTCTTGGGAATTTCTGTTGCAAGTACATGAATCCACGTGAAGTTCTATCCATGGCTTTCACAAAGTTTTTAATTAGTCCCAATTTTATGTGCAGGGGCGGGAGATAAACATTTTTGGGGTCAACAAGAGGAGTATTCGCCACATTCTTCTGTCCAGGCACTAATTCACTGAGAAGAGGCCATTTTTTTCCACAATAGCAATTTTTTCTGTCTCTGCTGTCCCACTCGCATAAGAAGCAGCAGTGTTTTGTGTACCCAAGCTGCATGCCAAGCAGAATTGCAATTACTTTGAGATCTCCGTACATATTCCATTTGTATTTCTCATATTGGATATTTGTCAGAAGCTGTTTCAAGTCCTCATACGTCTCCTTCATGTTAACAGCATGAGCAATTGGTACTGATGAGAAATTGTTTCCATTATGGAGAAGTACAGCTTTCATACTAACTTTGCTGTTATCGATGAAAAGACGCCAATCGTGTGAACTGTATTCATGGCCAAGACAATCCATAATGGATGAAATGTCATTACAAGAAACCATGTCTCCTTCGTGGGAGAAATATTCTGAGAAAATAGTATGGCAGTCACGAAAAAAAAAAAAAACTTTCGTATTGCAAGTGAGGAGATTCCATCCTTTCAGTCACAAAGCTAAAAGTTCGGACTGTTGCTTAGACAAATTTAAATTCCACGTAAGATCGTTCAGATCCCCTTGTGACAATAAGTGTGGCTCCATTGATGAACCGGACACTTTAAATGTTGGGTTGGCAGTTTCTTCATCTCTTGCAGTTTCTTCCCAGTGTTGGTCACCACAAACATCTTCACTCACAGTCACATTCTCAGGAGGCTTTGGTATCGACAATTCTTCATTGTGACATACAGGTCCCATGGCTGATAGCAAATTTGGGTACTTCACGTGTTCCTTGTTTTCGACGTGATTCCAGCTATTTTCGTCCCCTCCAAATCATGGGAAAAGCAAACGACATGTGACGTGATCTATTTAACCAGCTTGTCAGAAGTGTAACACAGGTCAAACAGCATATGTGGGGGGGGGGGGGGCATGTTTTGTCCTGCTCCCCAATTTTACACCCAAAATAAGGCTCATAGCACTTCATTACAAGAGGGGTAATTCATCGCTTTTGTGACTTAAATGTAAACTCTCCACATATATAACAAAACGAATTGGGGCTATTTATGCAGGTACGAGGCATTTTCTTCTGCACTAACACTACACATGACTTCTGAAACTTCGAATCACAACCTAATCACAGACAGTCACTTCCCACTCCGTCAGAACTCACAATGCTGAGATGCACGTGACAACAAACAACATGGCGATTCTACGCATTCGGACATGACTCAAGCCTCTCTCTTATTCACTATTTGGTGTGTTGCAACTGGAGGAAGGTCCCTGGCCTTAGGAACATGCTGGTCATTCAATGGTCATATAACTACTGTTATTCAACAATATCTGTAGAGTAAATATAGGTTAAGCCACAGGCCAATGGGCAGAACTTTCATGAACTGCATTAGATACAGGTTAGTGTGGAACAAGAAAACTGAGCCCGATAAGAAAAAACTGATTTCATTTTCGAATTCAGCACCATCAACTTACCTTAGAACACCATTCACATTCCTTGTAACAAATTTCATGTTGACCAATTATTGTTTTTGAATTACAGAAATAATTTGTATTTGTATTTTGGTTATTTAACACAGCTTTTTTGCCACTTTGGTTAATTGTGACAATGACGATGAGTGATAATTAGATTAAATTGACCAAAGGAAACTAAGCTGCACGTCAGGCTAACTTTGCAGCAATGTATTAATCCATGCGAGAACTGAGCTCGGAATCTTGCGTGTCAGTCTTGCTTCAACTGCCGACCTGCTTACATTGCAGACACTAAGAAAATCCGCAGTGTTGGCAACCGCACAACACATCAAAACCCGCATGCATGTCAAGCGGAATGTATTTTTGCTTCTTTTTGTCTCCTGAAACATTAAATTTTTAAAGTTCTTTCTGTGCATAGATCATGTAATAAATGTGTTATACTTAATATATATCGCAAAATATCTTCGAAACATGAGAGCATGTGTGTATATTTAGAACAAGAAAAACAAAAGAGTAAACAATGATAGACCCCTCTTGACAAATTATTGTTTTTGGTTTAGAAATAAATAAATTTATGAAAAACTTGGTTGCTTCGTTTGCAATTCATCCATTACTATAAGACACACACACTTCAAATTATACCACCAAAAAAAAGCATGTTTTTTATTGGTGATATATACAATGGGGTGCATTGTCTGCTACTATTACTCTGTTTGGTTTAAAATTATGAATCACTTCATTAAACCAGAATTCAAATCTTGGTCTTTTCCATTTCTTGCTGATAATCACCCTTCCCTTTCTATGAATGGAACAGTAAAGATGCACCTTCAACAAAGCCTTCATTGCCACCAGTGGGTGAAACAATAAGCCTCCCCCTTTCTCATCAGTTGTTTCAGCCCTGGCGGTGGTTTTGCACGGTGGTATCCTTCCACACTTAATTCATTGTATGCCCCCATCCCCTGAATTGATGCATGTCTCGTCCAAATAATAAACATGCTTCTTCTCATGGTTATCTTTTAATACTGCGAAGATTCTTTTGTTGTCAAACAACAAACAATTGTTTCCTCTTCCTAAAATCAAACCGCAAATCATTCAATACTCGTGACACTGTTCAGGTGCATATTGACGGCAAATCACCTCACAACCTGTTTTATTTTGATCTTGTTGCAGTAAGGAGGAATATGTATTTAAAACAACTTGATTGACTTTGAAGAGCTTTTCCTTTCGGATGATGTCCAAAATAACACACTCAGGTAAAACCACACGCTGGGAGACTTCGATTCAGCTATTCTCGCTGCTGTATCGCATGATTATGAATCACGATAAACATAGGGTTAAAATAGTGGGATGTGCAACACTGGTATCACGGATTCCATGTGCTCTGCAACGTATTCAGTCTCGCTCGACTCGCTCTTGATCTTCAGCGCAAAACACACTCCAGTTGGCAAATCTGTGGATCCAAGTTCATCTGCACAGTGATTGCAACCGATCAAGTCCACACCTGCTAATGGATATATTATTTTGTCTGTATTTTACAAATTAAATAACCGTTTTCTTGCAAGTATGCATTTGTGTTGGAATAGAACCCTTCTCAGCGAAACTATATTCTTGTGCGCACGTTTGGATCTACATATGTGAAAACCTGCTTCAAAGTTAACTTGAAGCACAGCTTAGCAAAGAACAATGATACCTAGGCTAGGATTTGAACCTGGGAACTTTCATGGTGAGATCAAAAGTTGACAATTTAACATGCTTGCCCATCAAGCCTAAAGAAATAATTAATAGATACTTAATTCAGTCATCAAATTGAAATTGCAAATAACATGTGTATCCACCCTGTTATCATTTCTGCTTCTTTTGGCTGCGATGATGAGGATGAATAGTAATTTGATGAAATTAACTGACACACACACGCAAAGGAACAACCATGCTTATAATAGGATTAAAATACAGGACCTCCATTAGCGCAAGATTGCGAAGTGACCACTTAACAAGTCACCATGGCAGCTGATCCTGAGAAGAGGAGACATCAAAAGACGATCGGATCTTGTTTAGTCTTGAACTACGAATCGTGTGTAGGTGTTTGGTGCTGAATAGTACTGTTGTGTGGTAGTTAGAAGACGTTAAAGTGAAGTGTTCACGCGTGAAGAACAGCACGGCAAATTCACGAGGGCTTACACGAGGCATGTGGACCACGCTTTGCCATATTGTACCGTTACCAGATGGGCCAAGGCATTTGAAAGTGGTCTTGAATCAGCCGCGAAAGAACATGGTGGCAGACATTCTCGCAGGGCAACAGATCACACACAGATGTCATACAGCCCAACTGGTGCAGAACGTATTGCAACAATGGGGTTGGGAGGTGTTGGAGCATCCACCTTATTCTCCTGACATGAGATTTGTTTCCCAAGTTGAAGGAACTGCTGAGGGGGAAACACTTTCCACATATCTCGAGTATCATTTTGGGCACAGGGCAGTCTCTGCGCACAGTGCCACAAATGGAAGCTATCAATGGCACCCGACAACTGCCAGATGTTTGAAAAAGTGTTCACGCAGCAGCAGGAGATTACATTGAAGGATTGTAAATTATTCCAAGTATGTATCTTCTTTCATGTCTCTTTCTCAAACATGTTGCCACTACAAGAAAAATTGCCCTCGAATATACTTCATAATTTTTAGCTCAAGCCATCCAGATATACTGAAATATCTTTATATGCTTCAAATATATGGATTTTCATGAAAGAAGAGAAATATGCATCTACGCATTAAATACTTTATGCATAACTCTGAAACTCTTATATACTAATGCGTTGCTCAGATTTTTAGTATCAGCATTCCAAATGTATTGTGGGGTGCACAGATGAAACACTACGTAAACACTCCAAAATAACATTATTAATATATCATGATTATTAACTTGCACATGTGAAACAACATTACCTAGATTATGACAAACAGAAAGCAGAAATTTTAAACTGACATCAATACTGTTTAGGATTGTTAACTTGCATATGTGCAATAACATTAGAAATGATCATGTCATACAGAAATCTTAAAATTGACATCATTATTGATTAAGATTAAGATTACAGGGCAAATTAGTTAAGTCAAATTTCTAACATCTGATATCTGAATGCAATATCTGAATTGCTAGTAGTTTTTAGGTGTAGTACCTTAAAATATGTGGCTTTGCATGATTTTATGAATGTTGTGTTTTTTTTACATATTGCATGTATTTTACATGCAGTCAAGTAGAAAATTATTTTTGCACATAATTTTCCAACCCTAGCACACACTATCTCTCATTGCTGAATGTAAAAGTACAAGGAAAACATCCATAGAATATTCATTTTTATCTCAAGAGTGAACATGGTATGAGGAGTGGTAAAATATGAATGAAAACATTTTGTAAGTTGAAGTCAATAATACATTTGATCTGTTATGGAAAAGCATTTTATAAATGTTCTTTGTTTATGTTAAGTTGCAAATTGAAATAGGTCATTCTACAAATCATTTTCTTTGTTTACGGCAATGTTATACCTGAAATATATTGTTAATAAACAATACTATGCACCACTTTCAAGCTTTTCATTTTATTAAGAACAATATTTTTTTATATTAGCAGTTATGGAGGGACAAAAAGGTAAACTTTTGTACATGTTATTTCCATGAAAATTTCCTTCTTTGCTATCTTGGCAAATTAAAGGAAAACCACATATAATGAGTGCTTGCTACATACATCACTAGGATGTAATATTTCTGTTTCAAAATATATTGCAAATGCTAGAAAAATTGCATTGTTATAGATGACATAATTGTCTAGCGAGCAAACTGAAATAATGATAGTGATATACAAATATAAATTAAACATAACTTAAAATACAAAAAAGTGTCCTTATCAGGGGACGATAATAGATTTGGGTAAGCTATATCTTGTATATATTCTGCACCATGGCAGTGCGGTCTAAGGCTTTTGGCACTGGCTACAGGACGCATGCAGGTTCAAGTCTCCTGGAGGAAAATGTAACAACTTCTCTCCTGAGATTTCGGCCTGTGTATGGGACTGGTGGCTACCCACCAGTGAGGAAATTGGGGAGCTATGAATAAGTAGTATAACCTGGTCATAAGACCCTTCAACAATGACAGGGGGTTCATCGTGCTGACCACACATCACCCCATAACTAGTTGGATGATCTCCCACCTCGGCAGCAACACGGGTTGTTATTATTATTTGATTTTGATTTGATTTGATTTAGTTTATTTTACTTCGCGTTTTGTGCCTCTTGGCTAATTTGCGAAGATGGGGATGAGTGATGAAATGATGAAATTGATGAATGGACATTCACAAACAACCAAGCCCGACCGGGATTCGAACCCGGGACCCTTGGTGTCGCAGCGCGATGTGCTAACCACTCGGCCACAGGGTCGGGCAGGGTTGTTATTATTATATCTTATATATTTCGAATTTATATCAGAAATACAAAAATGTTGAACCACTCTGAAGGCAATTTATACTTCCCAATAGATTTCATCCCAACAACCATAAACATGTAATTGGGAACTTTTTATAATGAATTATCATTCAAAAGTAGGTTTGCTTTCAGAATAAATCTTTGAAAGTAAGATTTTTATCAGACTAGTTCAACTGCAAGATATCTCTAGTGACGTTCCAGCTGGAAACAAGTGAAGAACAAGAAATGTCTGAACCACAAGTGTGTGTTTCCATGTCACTACTCACTACCTGCATGTGGCACTACCCTTGCAATAACTTTCTTTACAGTGAAACACTTGTGACAATAATACACTTCAATATTGAGGTGCAAAACAAACCCACACGAATATATTTCATTATGTGAAAGAAAATTGCTTGTGCTTCATCATACATAAAATAACAATAACAACTGTAATGAAATCACCAAGTTATTTAACAGCAAAAAATACTTTGTCTTTTAAATTTTCAAATTCATATATTCAAAGTTATTTGGATTCTTATGTCATATATTTAAAATTCGAACAAAAATCATTTGCAAAGAATAATGATTCAATGTTATGTGTGTCTCGTTTATCTATCACTCCACAAAGGTTATGTATAGTCAAAGTTCATGGGACCTGATTTTTCAGACACATTGTACATGCATCCATAAATTTGTTTTTCCATTACACTGGTTTTCAACCTTCCCCTAAAGAAGATGGCAAGTACATTTTCGACTTTGTTTTCTAGATATTACACATGGTGCAAAAAAGAAATGGCAAAGATCAAATTTCAAACCAATAATGGAAATGTTGCAATACAGTACAGATCTGGTCTAATATGATGCATGACAATGAACAGTGCTCAATATTCCCTACAAGGACAAAACAATAATAATAATAATAATAATAATAATAATAATATAGAATGCACATAAGCCTGGTGTTCCCCATTTTTTTAAAAAAATGCATACATGCTGTAAACAAAAAGTAAAACATTATTAATTGTATATATGCTTGAGCTATGTGGCATCATAATAACTATTTATTTTAGTCTGCTTACAATGCTCCACTAACAACTGTCATTCCAACACTTTCCGATGTCTTTGCTGAACAAATGCCGGAGAGCTTTGGTGTACATAACTTCTGCCATATAGCGTGAAATGTTTCACAGTGCACAAGCAATAGCTGTAGGAAGCTTGTTTCCTTACTGCATGTGTCAGAGGCTCCCTTGTACACCAGTGTATGCTGGCAACTGAAGCAACCTGCCTTGTTTTAGGGTTCATGTGACCCTTCCTGCCTTCTGAGGCAAAAGTAGAATTCCAATTTCAAAACCAGTTCCTCATGCTGTGTAATATTACAATATGCAATATAAATTACATAACTTTACCAAACTCAAATAGACTAAATTTCTTAATGACCACTCCTTTGTGTAATTAATTGCCTGAATAGCGATGTGCATGAAAAACTAAAAGACCAACACAGTTTTTGTCAAATAACTTGGTAAAAATTGCATTCAGTTTTTTTCAGCAATCATGGTATGAAAAATTAGAAATTCTTTAGTCATAAGTGAAGTTCAACCTGTGGCTGCTCTGTCACTTGACCCAAAAAATAAAAATGTGCTAGTTGTCTGTGCACTGATATATCAGTAGAGTGTACAATATTTGGATCTTCCACAGTAATGATCTCTACTAATGTTCTAGTAGGATTCTTAATAACTTGTGTCATGCTGAAAGGTTTCCTTGGTTAGCCAAGTGTGTTGAAAGAAACAAAATGTTTTGCTGTACACACACTCCAAATAGTGTAAGGAAGGTGTTTCAGACTTGAGCAACCTAATTTTTAAAAAAAATTAAAACACCAATCTTCCAAACAACATTTCTAAGGTAGTGAAGCATTTCATTTGCTATGTAAAACATACATAGATCATGTTTTATCAGAAGCTCCCCAACTTCAAGCAATAAAACATGATGGGACTGTATTTCTAAATACACAATACTTATGGCGATTCATTCCAACAGTAAACTATTTATGCAAAAAGGACGGCCCCCATGGCAGTGTGGTTAGCACATCATGCAATGATGCCAGGGGTACCGGGTTTGAATCTCAGCCTGGGCATTGATGTTTGAGTGCCCAGTCATCAAATTCATCATGTCATCGCTCATCCCAATCTTTTGAAAATTAGCCAAAAGTGGCACAAAAAGCAAAGTAAAATAAATCAAATCAAAATCTTCCATTGGACTTAGCATTCCCAGCCAAAATGCTCATGCTGCACCACTGATGATAACAAAATTTTGAATGCTTACAAATCCAGAAACAGAAGATAACTTTTTTTTTAACAAATTCTATGCTCATAGTATTTACTTCCATTGTTGAAATAATAATTGCAATAATTTGATAAAAGATTTGTAATATTTCTAATTCCATATTCTTCAAAGTTAGAAGCATAAAACATTCAGATAAATCCATTGCAATAGGCATTCTTACTGATCAAGTCTTTCTTCTTAGCAAGAAGAAAACTGGTAATTCACAGTGTTTGTGTAGAATTTTAGATTCTTGCACACATTGCATCAATGCATTTCTTGTGATCAAATAGAAAGTAATTTCAAATAATCACAATAAGACATTTGAATTTATGAGAATATCAAAAAAATAATTTTCTTAAGAACTGAAAAATTGCAACATTTTTTCCAAAATCTGCTTCTTTGGTTTCATCTAGTGGAAGTTACCAAATGTGTGTTTTACAAGCATAATTTATTATTTCAAAATTTATTATAAATATTTATATTTATCTCAAAGTGGTAAGTGCTAAACCTGGTGGAGCCTATAAGCAGCCATCCATTGGTAAACTACTCCAAACATAGACTTTTTAAAAATAAAATTCAACTCTTTGAGGGAATTTTGAGAGGGGTAATAATCCTATTTAATATGTTAAATGTTGCTTAAAATTCCTGAATTATCTGAAGCATATTAAAGTTGTAAAATATAATTTAAAAATCATGTTCCAACATGTGCATGATAATAGTATAGAGGTATGAATATGAGGGTATATTCATATTTACCTAATATGTGCTGTTTGAAATCAATGCAAATAAATTAACACTAAGCAACACCAAGTCCACAGAAGGCAACTTGCAATATTTGTGTGAAAAATGCATGCTTCATACCTCAAAATTTGAATTCCATATTAGCTGAGGTTTCTTACTGATTAAACAATTCCACCAAATGAAATTTAGTCCTTCTGAAATGGAAAAGAAAAATAAAATTGATAGATGAAAATTATTCTTTGAAGAAAAATTTAATACTTAATAAGATATATAATCAAATCATATTAGTTTATTGGGACATGTTGATAAATATATATTGCTGGTGTGTAAAACCAAGCCAATTAAGCATACCATACTTAAAACTGTCTGTAAAATTACATTTAACTGAATGTCCATTACCAGTTTTACTGCAAACGTGTCAATAATTTAAATTTGGAATATTTCTGATAAATTACGGATGGTAAGATTTCTGTCTATATTTGGTTAATTTGGAAGGCCAAGACCAATATGGAGGGATAACATTGAGATAAACCTAAAGGAAATAGGTAAGGATTGAAAAGATTGGATTGATCTTGCCCAGGATAGGGATAGATGAAAGACTTGTGTTGCTGCAGCCATAAACCTTCAGGTTTAAGAAAGCTACAAAGTTAGTTATTTGGTTCATTAACATTATATTTCTACCTCTTTCGTTAAACATGGCAAATACATAAAAAGAACACATGTCCTGACTGGAACTTATACGAGTTCATGAAAGGAGCATGGAGGAAGTGGTGACAATAATTTCAGAGACTTCTCCAAGTCCATAATGTAACAAGCATGCCAGATACACAAAATATACCAGCTCCAATTCATGTTCTCTTATATCTTTCCCAATTCAATCTAAAATCAACTTTTACTATTGTAATTTTTTTAAAAAAACTTCACTTTAGGTTTAGATATGATATTGAATGATATTCAATATGACTCAGCTGTGAAGAGCATGATGAGAATTCTGACCGAGTGAGCATGCGGTCTGGCACACAAACTAGAAAACAGCAGCAAGTGTGAAGCGAAGCAAATGCTGCCTGCATGGAAATGACATGGTGTTTAACACTTTTAATTGTATTATTGGAGATTCTGAAATCAAGTTTCCTCTTTGTGAATTAACACATGCACGGGGGGGATTGTTGATGTTTTAATTGTGAGAGAACATCATACCTTCATAGTTTCTTCAGTGGTTAAGATGGTCCGATTTTTCCAATCCGAGATGAAATATGAATCGTATTTGAAAGGCTAGCGTTATTTGAATGTTATGTTACTCTTTACATACTTTGTAATGCGTGTTGTTGCTGTATGATCTCTAATAATGTTCACAAAAAAGTTTATTTTTTTTTATCAATCAGCATATGTGTTCTCACTATGGATATATTTGTATACACACTTCAGCATATCTTCTATGACTGTCTCAATACACATACAAAAAGTGACAAAGATATGTTACTGGCTTAAAAAAAATAGTACACAATTTTGCACTTTGGGACATATCTATAAATTATCATTTTCACGAGAGAAAGTTTGTTTCTAATTCACTTTATGCTCAGATGGACTAGTACCATTAAAAATGTGCCTCCACCGAGAATCGATTTTTAGATCCTTCGATTACAAGGGAACAGCATTAGCCAGCTATCAGATAGGTCTGATTAATTCCTCGAGAAACAGGCTCCCTAGACCTAGTATGTACATCTTTCAGATGTTACATACCTCTATAAAACATTGTTTTGTAGCAAATAGCATCATTTTAGATAGTCTGGTCATTGTTATGAGACTAAGCAAAATGCAAAGGACTTCATTTGGCATATAATTGTTATATTTGTACCTTGAATCACTGCCACAGAAGCTCTGAGCACAATACTTATAGCCACATAAGCTGTGAGCACAATACTTATGAAACTTGCTTTCAACAAGCTCCGAAACATTTGCCGGAATCATGGCAGCGGGTATAATTTCACGCAATGAATTGTGGGGGAAACTGTTCACTGAATATCATCCATTGGGACTAGACCTACAGTCTAAAATGGAATCCAAACCACTACACAAAGTTTCTCCACTGGGATCAAACCAAGAACAGTTTGATTACAAGGTGACAATGTTACCACTACACCATCATGGAAGCCTGCAAAAATCAGCTTACATTTCATATCTAACCCAACAACACAAAGCAGAAAAAAATACAAATCAACATTTAAAATGGTATATGGTACCAGATTTTTGCATCAATATGGATAATGTATATGCATAAAATTAAAAACAGCATTTAAAGTGTAAATTTTGGTACTTAAATTTCTAGGGTAAATTTATTGCACACATTAACTTCACAATTTTGTCAGTTGGAGATTAATTAAAGTTTGGATGTCTCTAGAAGTAATTCTAGTGTGTTCTATTGCATTTTACATCAATTTTCTACCTCAAGGTTAATTTCAAAAATGAAAATTAATTGGGAATTGATGGAACAGATGAAGGAACAAATATGTCTTGTAAAGATTTTTTTGTATTTTCTTACTTTTATTTCATTTTTTGTCACTTTCAGCTAATCCTGGTGATGAGGGTGAATGAGGATTAGCTACATGAACTTGATGAAAGGACACACACAAGGGAACACCCATGCGACCAGGACTCGAACCTGGGAGAGAGATATCATGAGTCCAGCACCCAATGCTTTCCGATACCGATGCAACAACTTCCATCAACATCCATGTCTTACCCAGATACCTGGATATGTAGCACACTAATATGTAAACTTGTGTGCTGCATACACAATTCTAGTACAACTTAATTCCTTCACCAAGAAAATATACTCCATGATAAAAGAAAACATCATCTCCTCACTTTCATAATGACACAAATGTGGCCCTGATCTATTACGGATTACTAGGTTATTAATTGAGGTAGAAATCTTGATCAATCCATGGTAGTAAGTGGCATGTGATATCTAAAGAAATTTGACAAAGTTCTGAAATCTCATTAAAGAAAATAAATCTCATTAATTACTTTGCTAACCATAAAAAAAAAGATGATTGACAAGATCAAAGGCATGTGCAAAGTGAAAGTTGTGACCAAACTTCTCAAAAGGCATGTAATTACCTGGTATATGCTGTGTGGAAATAGAAGAAATCATTCATTTCTAATTCATGATCGCAAACTGACATTTTTAAAACCAGCACTATCATGCTGGACAGTTTCTGGGCCAGATGATTGCAGAGTACTTGGGAAAGATGGGTGAAGGTTGCTGTGATATTTGTTTTGTTTTATCTACATTGAAGTGGGAAAGGAGGGTTGTGAATTCAACAATTTATTCTTGTACTCTACCCTTCTGTGTAAGTCTTATATGTGACTGTTGATATCGGCCAATACTGCAGCAATTTGTTTTTATTGTAAATGACAGAGAATGATAGGCAGCATTACATAAACAGAGCCCGCCAGTTGAGTGTTATTTTAATAACTGTATTTGCATATATTTTTAAGTCTCTTTTCTCCCTCTCCATGTTAACTCAAACGACAGGAATGTGTACATGAATTGGAGAGACAATACACTGATATTTTGGTGTAACTGCAACACTTTAAAAAGTCTTGCAACATTTCTAAAACCTCTTTCCTTGCATCCTCTGTGTATAGAGGTAAGTTAACAAAAAAAAAAAAAAAAAAATACAAAATGTCACAAGACATTTGAAAGCGTTATAATGCTACATGAGAATAATTTGGGAGTTAATTAACGTCAATAAAGGAACGTGATGTGATGAGTTAGTATGACTCAGTAACTAGCCTTTGTTATTCTAAACTGGACTTATACATTTGCAAAGGAAGTGGAGATTGGGTAAGGAATTTGAAATTCAAAGAACAATGTCTGATTCGCATGCACCTTTTTGCATGGCCAATGAACTTCTTGTGCCCTGCACCAAGCCCATGCAGTCTAAGGGTAAGAACATGGTGAAGCACAAAGACCCTTGCTTATCGACCGGGAGACTGGTAAGGCCATAAAAATGTCAGGGTATAATGAATGTACCGGCTGTCACACAGGCACCTCGCTCACCATCCCACAAGCTTCCCCACTCAAACTGCTCCCCAATTCTTTCAGTTGAGCGGTAATAGTGGTCGTGTTACATTATTATTGCAATTTCTTTTAGATAAAATGTCCAGTGATATTGTTAGTGAAGATTGGCTTGTCATTAGTTTCGAATATTTGTGTAATTTCGTGTGAATACACTTTAAAGAAAACATTAAAATATGCAGAAATAAAGTCTTGGGGACCCTTCCTCCTCCTTTGCATCTGCATAAATTCGACACTGCTCCTCAAGATGCCTAAAACTAAAAGTAAATTATCAACTAGCAAAAGAGTAAAATGTGATCGCCCGACTTCCCCCTCCCACCCACTTGTTCACGTAAAAATACGTAGCACAATATATTGTATGTGGTGTGAGCGAATCTAGTAATAATAGTGATTGAATTATTTGGTTTATATCACTTCGCTTTTCTGTCACCTTCGGCTAATCGCGTAGATAAGGACGACTGATGATACGAAATTAATGAAGGGACACTCACAAAGAACATCCATGCCCTTGCCGGGAATCGAACCCGGGATCCCTGGTGTTGTTGTGCACTGCGCTAACCACTCTGCCACGGAGGTTGAAACAACACTTAAAAATCTTAGGTTGAAACAACACTCAAAAATCTAACAAATTATATTTATTATTAGATGGAATTAACAATGTGTCTACAAATACATAGTGTGTTGGTAATACGAGTAGCATCGGATTTATATTTATTATTATATTTTTACTCTCAATTTAAATATTTCATTTGATGTAAGGATTGTTGTGTAAACAAATAAAACTAGTATTCCACCTGAGAATATTACAAGTTGATTTAAGGGCATTAGTTGCACATTCTTCTGTGGCACATATGGGTCTTGTACTAATGGTGTCATTATGGTGGTGATTACGAGAGTACACAGAACCTTTTTTCATCGCCTTGCAACCCTGTTCATTTTCTATGCTCATGACTCGAAGAGTGTGGAACTTGAAACCAAGAGACAATATGCATTGACAGCAACGTGTTGCCAAGCATTGTTGAAAATAACTCTTGCACTTCATTGTGCATGTTGACAACCCCTTGTTGAAAATAACTCATGCACTTCGTTTCTTTTTCATTTTTTCTTCGGATGGCAAAAGGCATTAGGAACAAAGTAAATATTGAATTTTAATGTAGACATGTGGTTGCAAATAGGACATAGAATTTGTACCTCTCCCATGTCTCAACAGGGAGGGGGGAGGGGCAAAATTTTGTCTATTTTCTTTTTTTCAATTTTCACATTTGAAGCCACGAATAATAACAAATACCTACAGACAGCAACACTTCGTTTTTTCTATGTCAAAGTACATTTTATTCAGCCTTCGGGAAGTTTTTTTTACTTCCAATTTCATGTATGTATATTTGAAATTCCTGTCATTTTTTTAAAAAAAAATATTGTACATGTTCTCAACCCTTGTCGAAAATAACTCGTGCACTTCATTGTGCATATTGCCACCCCTTGTCGAAAATAACTCATGCACTTCGTTTCTTTTTCATTTTTTCTTCTGATGGGAAAAGGCATTAGGAACAAAATAAATATTGAATTATAATGTAGACATGTGGTTGTAAATATGACATAGAATTTGTTCCTCTCCCATGTCTCAACAGGGAGGGGGAGGGGCAACATTATTTTTTTTTCAATTTTTACATTTGAAGCCACGAATAATAACAAATACATACAGATAGCAACACTTCGTCTTTTCTATGTCAAAGTACATTTATTCTTAGTAAAATGTTTCTAGTTTCACTAAATTATCTGCCATAGGAAGGAAGCTATAACGATTTTTGCTAAACCTTACGAAACTCGTTTAAATGGCCTGGGACAGAGGTAAAAAACTGCATAAGCGCCACTGGACTTCAAAGGTTAAGTTGAAACAGGTGCTCAATAGGTAAAGATTTAAGTAAAAAGCCATCTACCAGATTTCTAAATCATTGCATTTGTATTGCGAAGATGTGAAGAGTTTGACTCTTAATCATTGCTCAGTCCCCCTCACCTCTGAATGCACAGAGGGCCTGGACCCCATGCACCCCCCCTAACACCCTTCTAGTTCTTCCTGTATCTGCTTCTGTTCCTGAACTCCTGCACTTCATTGTGCATGTTGCCAACCCTTGTCAAAAATAACTCGTGCACTTAGTTTAGTTTTCATTTTTTTTTTCGGATGGCAAAAGGCATTAGGAACAAAATAAATATTGAATTATAATGTAGACATGTGGTTGCAAATAGGACATAGAATTTGTTTGAGTCCCGTGTCTCAACAGGGAGGGGCAAAATTTTGTATTTTTATCCTTTTCTTTTCAATTTTCACATTTGAAGCCACGAATAATAACAAATACATACAGATAGCAACACTTCGTTCTTTCTATGTCAAAGTACATTTTATTCTTAGTAAAACGTTTCTTGTTTCACTAAATTATCTGCCATAGGAAGGAAGCTATAACGATTTTTGTTAAACCTTACAAAACTAGTTTAAATGGCCTGGGACAGAGGTAAAAACTGCATAAGCGCCATGGGACTTTAAAGGTTAAGGTGAAACAGGTGCTCAATAGATAGACAGGGTTCTACTATCAATGAAGGTGGCAATAAGTTCAGTACATACACTGATGAGACACCTGCCATGTTGGTGAAATGGCACTGTGGTTGAACCAGCAAATGGAAGTGTCACGTGATGCATGATTGTGAAGGCCTTAGACCTTATACAAACTGTATGAGTAACAGTCGAGCACAGAATAGGGAAGACACCAGTAATCAGCACCTTTGATCACGGCCAGACATATGGGGTACTCCATCTCCAAAGTCGTGCATGCACTGGGATTTTCATGGGCCACCTGTCAAGAGTGTACTGTGAGTACATGGATTCAGGTAAAACCAACTGTGTCCAGGGACAACTACCGTGGCATACGACGAGTCGATGACAGGGACATCAATGGCTAGCTTAGATGGTAACAGTGGATAGACATGAGGGTGCCTGCCTGGTCCCCAAGGTCACCTGACCTTAACCCAATCGAACACATCTAGGATGCTGTTGAGAGGGACATGAGTGGCGTGGACTCTGCTCCCGATCTCTGTGCCTTGTGGAAGGCGGCACAGAGATCATGGATTGGTATGGCTTCTGAATGCTTCCGGTGCCTTGTAAAGTCCATGCCATGATGCATCACTGCAAAAGTGGGTCCTACACGCTACTAGGTACGTGTGTCTTATTCAACTGCTCATCTGTGTATTTACATAATACACATATATGTAACTATGTACAGTATGTACAGGGGTAGACATAACTAAAAATAATTCAGGAGCCAGCACCTTTTTCTAAAGAGCCAGCTTTTTTCTTTACTTTTTGTTGCTTCAAGTCCACTTTATGCACAGAAAGGCTAATCAGGACCAGACCTAAAGTTTAAAGTGGGATCTGAACCACTGTGCCTCAACCGGGTATCGAAACCCAGACCCCTTGATTACAAAGTGATGGCACTACCACTGTGCCCATCGGGGAGACCTTTTTTTTTAATACAAGCTAAAACAACCATAAATCGAACTAAAATAAAGCTACACATTTTGAAACATAGCCTTAAAACATGTTAATTAATTAAAAATTTGATTAAAAGTAATTAATTCTTGTGCCAGAGTGGCCTTCCTAAACAACTCCATCAACATGGCTCTACTGGTAACAGTAGGAATAACTATGCAATAAATTCTAATTGGGGCTGAGCCGATACCACTTTGAATTGATACAGATGCCCTCACCAATATCCACCGATACTGATACTTGTATAATTCTAGTTTAAAAGAGCAAAAGCTAGTTACCAAGTCATACTAACTCATCACATTACATTCCTTTAATGACATTAAATAACTCCAAAATGATTCTCATGTAGCACTATATCACTTTCAGATGTCTTGTGGCATTTGCAAAGTTTTTTTTTTTTTATGTGGACTTCTCTCTACAAACAGGATGCATAGAAAGAAGTTTTTTAAATGTTGCAAGACGTTTTCAAGTATTACAGTTACACCAAAAAATTGGTGGATTGTCTCTCTTCTTCAATTTCATGTAAACACTATTTGTTATTGTTGTTTGGGCTGATAGGAGTAGGAGAAAAGCAACAGTTATTAAAATAAAGCTTATCTGGCTTGCTCTATGCCCTGCTCATCCTTATTCTGCCATTAGTAATACAAACAAGTCACTGTGGTTTCAACCGATACCATCACACAAAAGTCTCCCTACACAGAAGAGAACACAGGAAGAAATTGTCAAATCCACAACCCTCCCTCCCTGCCTAAATGTAGATAAAACAAAACAAATTACACAGCGACCTTAATATGTCTTTCCCAAGAACTCCGCAATCATCTGGTTGGGAAACAGCTCAACATGATAGTAATGCTGACCTTAGAAATGTCCATTCTTTATTATATTACCCCCACAAAGTTGCGACAAAGTATTGGAAATGAATGATTTCTTTTATTTCTGCACAGCCTTTACCAGGCACATGCCGTAGAGCAGTTTGGGAGCAGTTTTGAACAAGGTGCTGAATCTAAATTTAGTTCTTCAAACTTCTTACACAAAAATAGCACTTTTTAAAAAATAGTTTTAAAAATGGGTTTATTCTGAATAAAATACAGTTAATGCTTCATAGTGGAAAGATTCAGTTTTTTAAAATTACATTTGAAAATTTTGAAAGTGAAGGTGAATTGTCTCCTCTTCTGAATCAGATTGATAGCTTGTCATCTATTGGTTAGTGCTTTAGAAATGCACAACCCTCCCTACTCAAAATGACATCAGCTTGAGGCTTGACTAAGTTGAATTCTATAATTCTTCACTCATTACAAACAGTTTTCACTTTTAAAAAAAGTTTTCTGAAGGCACAAATATAGTGAGTTAACTGTACGCATGGCCATGAAATTGGGCTGGTGGCAGAAGTTTGTGCTGTTGTCATATCGGAGCACAACCTCGTGTGTTCAGAGGTTAAAGAGTAGTCTGGCGTGGAGATATGGAACTCCATTTCTGGGGCCTGTAACAAACTTTAAATTCACACGATCACCATCTCTGTATCGAATGGGGCTCGAAAGTGCCCCGGAGAGAGGTTGACTGACACTCGAATTAGGCAATGCAGCCCGGTTGATGTTGCCACACAGTGTGCAGGTAACAGCTACTTTGTCCTGCTCTCACTGTTACCATATGTGGCAGCAGTACAATTCTGCCAAGCAGCCTATTTTCATGGCTGTGTGTTTAGTACAACTATGTAATAAAATAGGTATATGTCATTTGAATTATTCTTGGATAGGAAGACGATGTAGACAAAAGAAACTTTTAGTGCTTACTAAGTTGAGACTTTTTCAACAGGAAACTCTTATGCCTCTAAAATTATTTGGGGGATGTACAAGGTGTAAAATTTAGACAGAAGGATTTAGGGGATACTGTACCACCTTCCAAAAATTCCAATGTACCCCAATACTCCATGTTCCTGCGAAGGCAAGGAGAATTTAATTTTGTATGTTACTATACAGTTCAAGAAGACTGTAGCATATGTCTGAATGTTACTCTCTACGATCACTTTCTTGGAGTGTAAGACAGATGTCTCATGTATGTCCAGAAGGGAGGGGGGGGGGGCATGGCCTTCCCTGGAAAATGATGTCAATCTAAAATTATACATTTCACAGTAATGTATGTTAATTATAATAAGAGCATTGCAGGAACGAGATAATTTCAAACTGAAGGAGTCCTAGATGATTAATTAGCGCTGATCTTGGAATGGACATGTCTGAGAAAACAGTGAAAAACGTGGCTATATATCACTGGACTTAGGCCTAAAGTGGCATACGCATGACACTTGGTGCATGAAACACCTCTTGGTTAAATTAAATGTAGACTCATCATACCTAATATTTTGGTTTAGACTTATTCACCATTGCATGTTGTGACCTGTTTTACCAGTGTAAGCCTATCAGGATGGAAGATTTTTAAGCATGTGGTTTTCAAATGTGCGGTAATACACAGAAAAATTCATAGAAGTGCAACTTGTTTCTGTAGACAGTTGGGGTTGGTTTGGTTCAAAAATAATTTTGAATTGAATCGATTTAGTTTATTTTATTTCGCATTTTGTGCCTCTTGGCTAATTCGCGAAGATGAGGATGAGTGATGAAATTGATGAATGAATTCACAAACAACCAAGCCTGAGTGGGATTTGAACCCGGGGCCCATTGGGGTTCAAAAATAAATCAGGCTATTATGTGAAGGGAAATTTAGGTATTGCCATCCCAACAAACACAAGTAGAAGCAAAAGAAGGAACTTTAAAACTTACACAAAACTTCCTATTTGAAGAGCCATTGTGGCCACCACAATAAACCGAAGTGAATACAAAAATTGATCTCACACCGGGGCTGTGCAGCCACCAACAATCGTGAGAAAATTGGGGAGCTACGAGTGAGTAGTGTAATCCGGTCATGGAAACCTACAACTATGAGTGGAGGTTCATCATGCTGAACCTCGTAGCTAGTTGGATAATCTCCCGTCTGTGGTGGGAGTGAGGCTGGCAGTCGGTTGGTAGGTCCTGGCCCTCATGGGCTGCTACACCACAAGTTATGTTTATGAATACAAAAATTCTAAAATGGAGTACTATACTGGTCCTACAAATGTGCAAAGTTGCATTGAAAATCATTCAACAACTCATTGTAAAAATTAATTGTATTATGCAATACAAAGAGAGAAGACTTGGTACCAATAGTAACTTTAATATAGCAATATGCTTGGTAAATAATGTCCCATTGCAGGTACACCATATTCTTCACTGTGTGCTAAACAGAGGTCAAGCTAGAATGGATGAAATTTTAAAAAATACATTTTGGGGGAAAATTGTAGTTTTCCTTTCAATTTTTTGTTGGATTTTCTCAAGGAGTAAACTTTTTTGTCACATAAATGTGCATACCTATTTTACAAAGCTCCACTTCTAGAACCAATATCCTGCTTGAAATTGATAGGCAACACTATTTTCGGATAGTGGGTAATACCTATTTAATTATTATTTTTCTTCTTTTTTAGATAACTAAAAAAAAAGTAAAGTGCTCCCCTGTGCAGTGGTACATTCCTACAACCAAGCAATGTTGCACTGAAAATAGACTGATACTTCTTGGGGGGAAAATAATTTAAAGAAGAGCAGTGTTGTCAGCTTATGGAAAAATAATCTAAAAAATCGTTTCTAGCATCAGTCCTACAGAAGTTGCACGAAAACGATAATTTTTTTGAAAATTTTGAAAATTCAACATTTCCCGGCGGACACGTAATTGTTGCACATTGTGATCATGCTCTTTTGTTCATTATTACATGCAAAAGTAAAACTGATCAGCAAAAAGTGCTATTTGAAGAGTAAATAGCCTATTTATAAATGTATCCCATCATATGTTGAGGGGAAAGATCTACATTTTCCAACTCCGATTGTTAATAATAGTAACAATGAATATATTGTTTTGAGATTCAAGTATGTCATACCTTCATATGTATACAAATGAACAAAAAAGAGAATGGATATATAGTGTGCAGTTTTCAAAAAATGTCATGTTAATTGCTGACATATGGTGCTGGTACCACTGTCGTACTAGGCATCCACTAAAGGTTAATGATACTATTCTATATTAAACTATATATAAAATTGAAAATGTAGTATCAAACCCCTTTGCATTTGTATTTAACCAAAAGTATTTGTATTCGGGAGTTCAAGTGAATCATGTATAATAATTTGGCTTGATGGTCATTCAACCTGGTGTCTTTTTTTATTATTTTAAGTTCATACCCTGATCCCAAAAAATTTACTTGTAAATATATATATGTTTTTAACTCTATACATTAATGTGTACCCTTGAAATTAAATATTAATAAACACATTATGTCATAAACACAAAGAGTTTGATAAAGTCAATGTGATATCATTACTTTATCTCATTGGGGAGGCCCATTCTTATGTAACATCCAATCAAATAATAATGCACCAACAATACTTGTAATTTTAAGGAACTTTGGGCTCCACAGACTAATATAAATGTTAATCTCCCTTGTAGTAGAACACTGATCTTAAGTATTAAATGTGATGTATATATGCATCCACTTAAAAGGCGTACTTCTGCATATACATTATGAATAGTAAGGTTGACCTGAAACAACTACCAGTTTGATATTAAAATTTGTTTCATATTTTATAAAACCTTTTATATCAACCTTTAAATTAAACATAAGTGGCACCCACACATGAAACTTTTAAGTACATTTCATGCCCAGATAGACAAATCATGAGCGGGTATAGAGTTTTAAAATGGAATCCAAACCACTATGCAATATTCCCCACTGATCAATATGCTACAGTCTCCTGGAGACTGCGAGGTACATATGGTAATCAGATTTTTGCATGCTCAGAAGCATTTTTTGTCGGATGTCGCAGATGACAAATTTATTTATTTATTTAACAGAATATTCCAAATACACCATTAGCCATTTTACATTGGAATGTGCTAACAACAGAAAATAACAAGAAAAATAATAACAAACTAATATTTGATAAAGTGACCTGCATAATTTTACTCAACAGACTTCTAAAATGTGCCTGATTTCCAAGAATGTCTATTTGGTTTGTTAAATTACTGAATTGGCTGGGCAGTCTGTGGCACAGGGAACAAATGTCGAACTGCTATGTGCATTTAGGCATGAGATTTTCGACATGTCACAATCTGAAGACATCCAACAAAAATTAATTCCACAAGAGTATCATGCATGCATTTTTTGTTCTATGTTGTAGCAAGACATTTTGTCGAGGTTCGACACTAGTTGGACGACTATATCCGACAAAAGCACATGCATGTCTGACAAATGCTGTACAACAACATCCGACAAATTATAGGGTTGCACAGCACACTTATTTGCTTCCATGTTTCTTCAGAATGTCCATACCACAACGTCCGACAACCATCGGACAGTAACACAGTAGTGGTGCCCCCCCCCTCCCCCTGGGCTAATCATGAAGATGGGAATGAGATAATGATATGATGAAACTGAATGAAGAAGGGACAGAGAACACCCATGGCCAGGCTGGGATTCGAACCTGAGGACTCCTGGCATCATAGTGCACTGTCTTACTAGCCATATGCATAATGTGGACTTCAACATTTTTTTTCCTTCTTTAAAAAAACGGTTTTATGAAAAATGGAATTTTTGCCATTTACGGACAATCTCAATTGATTCTGCCTGTTTTAGGGCCACTGAGCACTAGGCCAGTGTTTGTGTTTCACAACTGCTGGGTCACGAGAGGTTTGTTACAATGGCGGTTAGTGGTTGACAACTAATTTAAACCTGAGAAAGTCTAGCCATAATTCAGTGTTTCAGGAGTAAAACGTGATAACCCACAAAAGTATGGAACTGAGAAAAATGCAAGCTTGTCCATTGAACTGTGGCTTAAGCACCTTCCTGTGCATTTTGCCAATAAACAGTAACTGATTAGAATTGTTTACTAATGTGTAAGCAACAGGAGATGGTGCAGCAACTGAACCCAAAGTTATCTCAAATTTGAATGGAGTGGGCGTTACCACGTTTTACTCTCAAGCCACTCAATTGAAATATTACTCTTTATGATTATGCCATAATTTATTTATAAATATTTAATAATATTAATTAAGGTATAGAGAAAGGTACTTATGAGTAAATTTTTTGGGATCATGGCATCAGCTTTTAAGAAATGAATTTACAAGGCTGCAGTCTCATGAAGGTAGAAAACCACTGCACTAAGCAGCCAAAATACACCATGACTTGCTACGTGACCAGGATTAACAATTGTTTAACCAAATTATATGATATACTGTATTTACTCATGTATAATGTGCAATTTTTTCCACAATTTCTGCCCCAAAAAACTGTGGTGCGTATTATGTATGGGAAAATTTGGACAGCCAACATCAAAACCAAGCATGTTTTCACTATGTCACTGTGTATAGCATATATATATATCAACAGGCACAAATACAAATTACTAGATTTGAATTTTTTTTGTAACAATTAAAAAAAACTATATGAGTGAAATGGTAGCATCTCATGATTTTTCACTTTGTATCGAAGCGTTCTGAGACATCGAGAAAAGCAGCATCATTCTGGTGGAATTTGAGTATGCATATCAGCAATATTTGTTGGGCCCTGAATTGTACTGCCTATCATGTACGATACATAATTGTTTGTTGCTTTTCCCCATCGAAAACCAGGGTGCACATTGCACAATAAATACGGTATTTGAAAGCCAGCCAGAATACAAATACATTTTGCTTTATACATAAGCATAATGAAATATAAAGATAACAGTTCTCTAAATGTTAGTACCATGCAATGTTAACCCTTAAAAGCACAATGGGAGACTCAGAGGGCCGGTGGGCTATAAAACATGAAATATTTCATATTTTTTTATTCTTGTGAAATGTTGAAACTTTCCACATCTTTGTTTGGACATTTGTTCACATTGTCTTTGTTTTGTAATTTTTCAATTTTAAGTTTATTGAATATATTCATTTTTCAAAATTTCTCCTTAAAAGCATAATGGGGGCTTGTCAGGTCCCTTCAAGTTTAACTGCAAAATACAGTTCTATAAATTATCAGTACAATATAAAAAGAAAAAATCTTTTATAAAATACCTAAAAGTACTTACGTTGGTGAGTATATGATTTCCGTGAAACTATGAATGGTAGAGAAACATTTCACACAATATAAAAAGGATAAGAAAGAAAAGGAGAATAAAACAGAAAATGAAAAAGGGGTTTATTATATAACATGTTCATGTAATAAAGAATATATATAGGTCAAACCGGCCGGAGCATGAAAATTAGGTGGGGGGAAATGACAAAGACATAAAAGAAGGAACCAAAAGAACTGGACTATCAGAACACGTGACAGAGGAAGAACATGAATTTCAGAAGCGAGAAATAATGAGAGTTGATCATAAACCATTAAGTAGGAATGTGTACGAAGCAGACTATATCTGTAAAGGGAGATATAATAAACTAAACAGAGGATGGGAACATTGATGAAAAATGGATTAAAAGGTGGGATACAACAAGAGAAAAAATCGGCTTCCAGGTCACCCTGGCTGTGATTAATGCATCTCGCGAAATAATAGATTTCGAGCTAGATATGACGTAACCCACATGACCAACAGGGGGGAAGAAGAGCATGAGGGAAATACACTGCACAACTTCTGGCATTCCATGAGAGGCCTCCTTAGACAGCTGTACTACATTCACCGAGTCACTTCAGGAAAAGTGTTTTTAACATGTTTTTAGAAAATTTATTTTAGACTGTTTTTACGGATTCTTGTATCAGTATTTTAACGTAATGTTAGGAATAAGGCACTTACACATGTTCAGCTGCCCTATATCACATTTTAACCTGTTATCCATTTTTACCATACCTCTTGATCCATGTCTCATTTGATGCAGCCATATAATTATATTGCCATAGCTCATCTACCTGATGAAGGGAGTAGTTACATCCCGAAACAAAGTTTCACAGAATGATTTCTCACCAACGTAAGTATTTTTAGGTATTTTATAATATATTTTTTTCTTTTTATATTGGACTGATAATTTATACTACGTGAGTAAGTCACACCTGCATCAATATGAACAGTTCTATATATTCTCTGACTGATGACACTCGTCGAATTTATTTATCGCATGTCGTTGTTTGAGTTTACTGGTTAAATGTGTGACCAAAATATTCATTTGTGTGTGATTCAAGTTCAGAGTTTCACTGAATAGAAATGGCGAGCCTACACATGTGAAAGGCAAACAAGGCAGCGGGCACTTGCTTAAAAAGGTAAAGTTCCCCATGTATACAGCACTGTGCCATGAAAACACATCTAGTGGATGTAGGGATAGGGCCCAAAACATTCTCGAGCTCAGTCATTTTGGAGGTGATGTGATCAGCACCACAGTCCGGCCACCTTTATCCACCCTCCCAAGTACCCATTGATTTGAGTCTGGGTGAGCCACTTGCATTTCTCATGCATACGTTGGATGTTGCAGCACTAAATGCAATTGTTCTTTGTATGCAACATCATCCACAGTGAAATATAAAGGTGCCTCATCGTTAAAGAATGTTCATCAAGGACCTGGCTTATGAACTGATAAAGCCACTAATGATAAGAACAGTATCTTATTCAAATCTGAAGAAAACTAAGGAAAAGTCTAATCTGGTGTGGAGTAAATTGCTTATCTGGCCAACCACTAAACAAAAAAGATGCCACATATACCCTCACTCCTTGGATAGAAAGTAAAAAGCTGTGTCATAATTGTGAAAATAATGTACATTGTGAACACATGTTTGTAGTCTGTGAAATCTGCATTAGACAGGCACAATGAAAACCTGGACAACATGTATGATAATTCCTGAGACATGTGGCTTTTGTTTTAGATTGTTTGATTTTGATTGATTTATTCTGTTTTATTTTACTTCTCTTTTCTGACACTTTTGGCTAATTGCAAAGATGGGGATGAATGATGGTATGATGAAATTGATGAATGAACACTCACAAACACCAATGTCCAGGCTGGAATTTAAACCCAGGACCCCTAGCATTGCAGCCTGATGTGTTAACCACTCTGCCACGGGCCGGCTAGTTTTTGTTCTAGAACTTGTGGGTCTAAGTGAATATGAGTAAAATTTAAAAAAAATATATTTTTATAACAACAAGATTAGTTAATGTGAAAAAATATTTTTCTAAATTCTTTTACTGTAAGAAAGTACATATTTCTAATTTCATAGCATTATTACGTATGATCGTAATATTTGTCACTGGGCAGATGAAAAATGATAGGGGACTCACAGGTCGCTAAAGTGTCAAATATAATGTTGAGCAAAGCACTTTTAAGGGCTAATTGGACATTATCCATTGTCTAGTGCTTTTAAACTGTACTATTCTAACACTATGTTTTAAGAGAGCACCTCTTCTCTCATCTTCAGGTGAAATTCATTTTGCTGGTGGTGAAAATTGAACCTACCACAGACCTGTGATTTTACCACAAATCCAGTGCCTTAATCAATTACTCCATGTTGCCCCTTGATGGCCTATCAACTGAACAGCAGCAGCTTAATAATGTACATTACAAATGTAGCATCAGAATACCATTGAAATATATTTGATTTCATCTGAATATTTTGAATAAATTAAAGCAAAAACAGTTTGTGTATGAATAGGTAAAAATTTGACAATGTGTGTCAAATAAATTACATGCTATCTCCAAACACAGTTAATATTTTTTGGTGTAAAATAATAGGTCATGATCAAGGAAAAGTTTTGGCAACATTAAATTTTATTTGCAGTCATAACTGTAGTGACACATGGCAGTTATGAAGCAAGTTTTTCACATGTCAGATTTGAAAATTAAGGTTCAAATTTTCTATTTTACATATTTGCCACTTTCTCTGATTTATTCCCCAAGTTCTTAATTTGTATTTAGATTATATTACACAATACCAACCCAGTTAGTTATTTATCACCACATATATTTTTCTCTAAAAAAAGAACATAGGAATATCTTTAGTGGTTAGGATCAAAGTAAGTATATAATATGGTTGAGAAAGTAGCGCAGTCTTCCCTCCCGAAGCTGAAAAAAGAGGGTCGTGGGCGTTCCCAACCCTGACGTCACTCACGGGACAGAGGTGACGCTATCACAGACCTTTCCGCTTGTTATAGGATCTGCATTTGTGTGAAGTGCCTTGTGTTTTCTTTTTCTGTAGCTCTTGTGTGATAGTGGAGAATTTTTTTCAACAACAATAACATTTCAGGAAAATGGCGCGCAATTGTGCTGTTGCTTTGTGCCCGAACAACGCAAGAAATACAGTAGGACAGGCACATATCTAAGCAAAAGTTTTCGGTTTAAACTAGATAAAATGAGGATTTTGGTTTCTTGCGTGAAATAAGATAATGTGACGATAATTTAAGGAGAGAAATAATTATCAAGGCAAGACGGAGAATGGTCTGTAACCCTGTTATTAATAATAGCACGCATCCAAAGTGGGGTATAGGGGGCTTGACCCCAGTGGCGATTTCTCTGGGTGTGTAAGTCGTGTGTCAACGGCCAAAGGAAAATGAAATAAAGAAGAAAGTACCTGTACTTTTATAAATTACGATTTTGAGCGGGTTTTTTTCAATTGTCAGTCTCGAGCGCCCGGTAGTTTTCGAACGCGGCGCAGCGTGCAGTGGTTGTCAGGCAGGCAGATCGGTCCTGCACTGCCAGGGCGTTGGAGAGGAAATACAACGTCTTACCACTGCCAAAACATAGGATGACCGCGCATGCGCACCCTGCCACCCACCAGCATGGTTACCTTCTCAAGGCGTTGTATTTGTTCCCAACGATTTGGCTTTCATTCGCCCCGCGTTCCGCGTTGTTTTGCTCCTGATTGTTGTGCATTATTTTTTAAACGTGTGGTGTGAAGTGATGTGATTATTTTAAGATGGAGAATAGTGGAAGTGTTGTGCATTATTTTTTAAACGTGTGGTGTGAAGTGATGTGATTATTTTAAGATGGAGAATAGTGAAAGTGTTGTGCAAAAGTATTTAAATAATTAATTTTCTTCGCTTTCGTATTCAGAGAAGAAACAAGTGATTGACAATAGTCGACCATGCCCGAATCTCACGATGTCAACATGTGTTGAAGGAAAAAGTTGTGCTGGAAAAGGTTTTGAGAGACATTTTCGAAAAGAACTCTATGAAATTTCAGACTGGCTTTGCGGGTGTGATGTGGTGAATAAATTTTACTGTTGGACATGTTTATTATTCTAGACTAAAAAAGGTGTTGGGACTTATCAAGGGTATGCGGATTTGAATCATCTCAATAGAATTTAAAGAAACTATAAAGATATTGAGTCAATACTGCAGTGAGAAAACACAGCGAGTATGAATTGCATCTTTATAGTTTCTAGTTTTGTTGCCACTCCTACTAGAATTGACGTTCTTTTGGATACTCAACGAAAAGCTGAAACAGAGCTACACAATGAAAAAGTAAGAGAGAACAGGGAAATATTAAAGAGGTTGATTAACGCCGTCTGCTATTTAGCAAAGCAAGAGCTGCCATTCCGAGGCCATGAGGAAAATGTAGCATCTCTAAATAAGGGCAATTACATGGAATTCCTTATTGCAAGTGCCGAGTTTGATCCCTCATTAAAAGAACATTTATTAAATTCTACGGTTTTTCGCGGTACTTCGGCAGGCATTCAAAATTATTTAATAAATTCAGTTTCGGATGTTCTGAGAGATGAAATCTACAATGAAATTCAAAGCACAGACTTTGTGGCTATCATGGTTGAGGAAACATCAGACATTAGCAAAAAATCTCAGGTGTCAACAGAGTTACGTTTTTTTTCGGCCTCACAGAAAAAAGTCATTGAAAGATTTCTTGGATTTCATGACATGAGCGCCGATAAAACTGCAGGAGCTCTTTTTAGTCACGTGACTGAAATAATGCATAAATATAAGTGTGGGGATCAATTAATTGCCCAGACATACGATGGATATTCTGTAATGAGTGGTGATTTGAATGGCCTTCAAAGCAAAGTTTTGGAAAATTATCCGAAAGCTTTTTTTTACGCATTGTTATGTTCGTCATGAACTTGGTGCTGCAACAATCGTTAGAATGTAACAAAGAGCTTAAGGTGTTCTTTTGTGGTCTTATATCACTGTCTACGTTTTTCTCTCATTCTCCAAAGAGGTTACACGAACTTTCTGCTTTCATGTCCAGAAAGCTCCCGTCATTAGCTCCTACCAGATGAAATTTTACCTCTAGGCTAGTGTGGACAGTCAATGACAATCAATGACAACAGAGAAGCACTGCTTATGTTTTTTGAACATGTTAGTGAAAGTGGAGACTTCGATCATTTGACTGCAATGACGCCAAGAGGATTTTCTAGCTTCCTGAAGGATTTCGAAAATATATTTTTAAAAAAGGTTTTATCCAACTTGCTTGCCTTTTCAGACGTATTATTCAGTATATTGCAGTCTAAAAATGTTGATATTTTGTATTGCAGTAATAAAATAACTGAATTTCAACAACAGCTGAAAAAGTAAAGTGAGAATTTCGAAACACTATGGAATTCTATAACTGGTGCAGTAGAAGAGGAAGAGGTTGTTGAAATGAAAAGGAGGCGATTGAACAACGAATCACAGAAAGACCACTGCCGGATGCTTTACTTTGAAATCATTGATGATATCAGCAACCAGATAACAATTAGATTCGCATCATTTGAAAAATTGCAATATTTTGATTTACTAAATCCCATAAAACGGGGCTACTTGAATAAAAGAGAAAACTTTCCTCACCATCTCGTACATAAATTGTAGGAAATTTATGGCAGTGTTTAATTTAACCAAACTGCAGAAGAATGAACTTTATGTTTGGTATGCTTCCACTGAAAGATCAGAGAAAACACCAATTGAGATTGTAAATTATCACGAATCTAGTGGGTGAGTTTACAGAAATATATAAATTAGCAGTGTTTAACGCAACAATTCCTTCCACGACGTCATCTGTCGAGAGATCGTTCTCGTCACTGAAGAGGATCCACACATTCTGCCGATCTACTCTACTCAGAACCGGATGACGAATTTAAGTCTTATCTCCATCCAGAAAGAATTACTTTCGAAGCTGCGAGAAGGGGATAAATCCGAATTTTATGAAGCGTTGATCAGCGCATTTCTCTCTAAAGAAAGAAGAATAGAGCTGGAATTCAAGTAACTGTAAGTAATAAGCAGTTGATTTTTCAAAATTTACTTTTTGGAAGGATAAATGAAGGGTAAGGGGAAAAACCGGGAATGTGCATTTGAGCGATTTTGCAATGAACGGGTCATTCTTATGTCCACGGTTTTTTTTTAGGGGTGATAGGTAGGAGTTCCACCAACCCCTCTGGTTGCAAACTCGTGCTTTAAAAATTAATTGTATGGCGAAGTATTGAACATATTAATTTTCTCCTTACCCTTCAAATACATTAATACTTTAAATGAAGTATCTACTTCATTTAAAATAATTTATGTAATTTAATGCTTTCTAAATATTTATAAATTTACACCAAAAAGGTACGGAGAAAATTTGTAATATTGGCTCACAGAAATGAGAGGGGGAGGGGTTAACATTCCTTCTTTGCCAACGCCTGAAGTTCAGGGTCAGGAGACGCCACTGCTTGACCCCCTCTCTCTCCAGGAAATTTTTCAGTTTACATTAGATAAAATTAGGCTTTCGGCTTCGTCAATAATATGACTGAGAATGTTCTATAACCCTGTTATTGTTACTAGCGCGTATCCAGGATGGGAATCAGGTGGCTCGAGTCCCCTCAGGTAATTTTTCAGTTTACACTACATAAAATTAGGTTTTTATCTTCTTGAATAATGTGACGATAATTTAAGGAGAGAAATACTTATGAAAGCAAGACGGAGAATTACCCTGTTGTTGATAATATTGCACGTAAACTTTACTTGAGCTTTCAGTGTTGTCGCAGTGAACTTGAGCACTATGTTGAGACTTGTCACTATTTGGAAGCTGCACAACAAAGGTAGCTCCACACGTAGGGCGATTCGTTGGAATTTCTAATCTCTGGAAGACGCAAGAGGGAATGTTCTTGAATAAGAGGAGTCGAACTACTGGCAATATCTATGAATCGTTTATCTGCGGAGCATTCTAGAATATAATGAGGATAAATATGCGTTAATTAGAACCATTCCTAAATAGATATACTTTGACCGGACCTTGGATCCAATGAGAAAAATTGCGATGTTTCTGACTTCATTTCCTTTTATGCGTTCAATTCAAGGACTTGTTCATGATTTATTTGATCGTGTACAAGGAGCTTTACTTCAGTCTCCAATACGAAATCATAAAAAAACTTCTGGGGACTTGATTTCAAAAAATGTGTCCGAGATAACGAGTGGCGTTCCCAGGATTTTCGGAAGGGAGAGTGGTTACATATACTATTTTTGGTGGTCAGTCCTCATTTTGCCATCTTTTTCTGTATTTGACGTTCAAATGGGGCTATGACCCCACCAACCCTCCCTTGGGCACATCACTGGATATAAATAAGTAAGCACTTAACTATATTGGGAGACGAAACATTAGATGTGTTGGGAACGGAAGGGTTTTCACTGTGCATTAATTGTTTCGCGATCTAACTGTATTCTAGAAGACTTCCTTTGTTTCGTGCCGATGTGTGAGAAGACTGCGGAAGCTGTGACAGACAATTTTGAACACTTGCGAGTGCTTAGGCATGAATATGAACAATTTGGTGGGTTTCTGCTTTTATAAGAGCTGCAAACATGGGAGTACAAGACACATTAGTAGTGTTCAGGCTCGAATCAGAGAGAAATATTCGAGAACTGTCTGTGTCCAGTTCGCAGCCCACAGCTTGAATCTCGCGTTGTCGAGTGGATTGTCCATTTCGTGTATGTGTAACAGCTTCGTAAAAGCACTTGTGGTACACAGATGGTTTGATCCTGATCAGAAGAAATTGATAAACACACATACTGAGATGGATCCTGCACACAAAGTTATTGCATGGAAACAGGAGTCGAGTGGTAAAAAATGTCCCGATTTCACGTTCTGATTAAAATGAGAGCCTTAAACAGTGACGACGATTTAGGGGATAGTTGCTCCCCATTTTCTTGCCTCCACACTATGTACTCTTAATGCCAAGCCTTGTCTACCAAGAGAAAGTAAACTTTCCTTGCACCCCCCCCCCCCCGCCCCCGTTTTAGAACTAAATTGCCACCACTGGCCTTAAACATACATTCCCGAAAGGAATTCCTGGATAAGTGCCTGGGTGTAAGCTATTTTTCGTTCCTAAAGGATCCGATTACGTGCAAGATGTGGGTTTCAAAGTGAAGAGATTAGATCCTGTTAACACCAAAACAGCAACAGTGTACTCATCGCATTTTCTGTTTGCCGATTACGAACGGAGCTTAAAAGCAGAACTGCTGAGTATTATTACCCGTAGACCGGAGCTTAATAGAAACGCTGTACCATGTTTAAATTTGCGTGGTTGTGTGGTGAATTGTAGTAGTGTTCAATAGCCAAATGGCATAATTGATCGGAGTTTACGTGCCAATAAACGTCAGATTCGAAAGCGAGCAGTGGACACACTTGAAGAGTTGTCTCCTCGCAAAAGAATTTGCATGGCACATAATTCAGAGACTTTGAGTACTGGAAATATACCCAATATACCCAATCTCCAACAAGATAGTGTGTTGGAAACTCTGAAAAAGAAATTAAAATGTGCTGAAGAACAAATAAAGAAACTGCAGACACTACAGGATGAAAGTGCTAAAAAAGCAACTTTTGGATTATAAAACATGAAGTTGTAATGTCTCGGCCCCAGTGATTTATCCAACAACTTCGCCCTAACACCCCACACAATGTTTTAAAAAGGACAACTTTGTGGTAATTTTGGCTCTAAGTATAACTTTCCACCCCCATAAACACGAATTTACACCACTCAAATAGAAAATTCTGAACAAACCTCTCTGCTCCACCTCCGAGCCGGTTTTCGCGCTTTTCATTACATGTAATTCTATTGATAGTTAACTTTCAGCGACACAGTTTATTAGATATAGTCTGCTCTATACATATACATTTATTTATACACACACACGCTAGAACATTCATTCAATTTTATAACAAATTTATTTCCGAAAACACGGAAGAAGTGTGAATTCCTATGCCGTTGCTGGTGCTCGTCTTTGACATGTCCCGTGGCTGACGTCATCCGTGGAGGTTTACGAATGGTTCCGAACTTTTCCGAACGCCAGACTGCACCTCCCTGGTTAGGATGCCATTATAAGAAAAGAACCTTTACACTCATTACACAAACTGCAAAATAGGAGAAATATTTTCATCATACTGTTGAATTTCATTACCCCTCCCCATAAATGTTTTTTTTTCTTTTATCTAGCTGTAATTCACATTGCTGATATTCACACTTTGCATTTTTTTTTACCTATGTGAAAAATTATGATTCTAGGTACACACATGACTGAGAAGATGAAGTTTTGTTCTATGAAGTTGATATCATGAAATTCCTGGGCAAGCTACATGAAGTACGTAGTCATTTTCTGAGAATTTCTTGTGTGGGCTGTGTTACATATGTAGAATGAGGTTTCAATATTACATTTTCTTGCATTATACATCGTACATTTAATCTTCTTGCTCCCATGTCATAAAATTTTTCACTTACAAGATTTTACCTAAAAAATATATATCATTGAATTTCTGAAATATAAAATCTCTGCACAATGCACAGAAGAAAGAGAGCAGTTAATGTTCATAATAGAGAAGGGGCAGCATTACCCAATAATGACAAATATATTACATAAATATGAATATAACCTTGGGTACACTTAAGTTAGGTGTGGACTCTGAATGCTGAATCATTGTGATTGTTCCTTGATCTATTTCATCAGTTAACCATTAATCCTCAGTGTCATACAGGAATGCATGCCATTTTCAGGGGGTTGAAAATGGTCAAATGGAAAACATTACTGATTTAATTGACAAAAAAGAACTGACTGAATACTGACAAATTACTGGCCTATTTATATTACATTATATTTTCTTGTATCATATTTTTGTGTTGGTCATTACTGGTCGTGCCATGAGCAAAGTAAGACTAAAAATTGGATAACAACATTCTGCAGTGCGAGAAACAACTTGATATTTCGTAAAAATGCTATTCATCGCCTCTTTTTGTATCAATTGATTTGCTTTATTTTACTTCGCCTTTTGTACCACTCTTAGCTAATTTGCGAAGATGGTGAAGAGTGATATGATGAAATTGCTGAATGGACACTCAAACACATTTAGCGGAAAAATATGCCTCGTTTGTCCCCGTGAAAAAATTCCTGGCTGTCCTCTACTTGGAAAAAAAATCTCAGGATGTCTACGTATGTCGTAGTTGGGCTAAAATGGAGCAAAAATGAAAAATGTTGTTGATAGTCTTTAGTTTTCTTGGTATACTTTCATAGATGCCTATTAAAAGTTGATTGGCATTTGACGTAGTGGCTAAAACATATTTGCATGTTACGCAAGATTAATGTTTTTTTTTTTCTTTTCTTATTTTCAACATTGCCACAACCCCTCAATTTCATTCCGCACCACTAGATAATTAATCGCAGCATCGCCGCTGCTTAGAGCCTGTATGTTACGCCTACGATTTAATGAATTCATTCAAATTATAACTTTGAATAAAATTGTAAAGCCAGATAAAAACAGAATGTTTCAATTTTATTGTCCACTTCTATTTATTACATTTTTCATATCAACCCCATGGGACATGAGGCCCCTTCAAATGCAAAGCCCTGGGCAGTCGCCCACCCTTTTGCTACACCACTGGATACAACCCTAGTTCATAAATTGGAAATTGAGTTGTAAATCATCACAAGTGCCTTGCAGAAAGAAATCCCAGTATGTTCCAGTGACAAATTTGCAATGGGGTTCGAAACGTTAATATGTATATGAAAAGGGCCAGTTCTCACTCAATGCAACCATGCAGTAGTTGATGTGCAAAAATTGGTGACTTTAATCAAGAAAATATAGAAAAGAGGAGCAGAGTAGAGACAAGCTCATAACAGACTGTAAACACAGATCCTTCAAAAAAAGAAAAAAAAAGGGCGACATTGGTAGGTGTGTAGAACTAATTTCTATGCAGTTGAACCTGAGGTGTCAACAATGAATACAATGTTCAGATTTGTTCTGCTCACCTCTAAATGTGGATAAATGAAGCACATGTCTGTTACCAGTGTCGTAGCATGGGCATTTTGGGTGGGAACGCCCAAGTCCAAGGAAGGGTCGGCCCTTTTTGCTTAATAATTTACTTATGGAATTAGTCGCCACAGGTATTGTTTATTTGCCTGAAGTCAGCTGGGTTTTCAATAAAACATCATCCATGCATGTTTTAGATAAAAAGTGAGATGCCTCACTGAGCAACAAATGTTTTGAACTCTGGTGTTTTATACTTTTCGGTATGATGCAAGTCATTAGAAAACCTACCTGAATCACAAGCACGTCTGAACAACAGTAGACGTCATTGTAATGGGTGATCCAACGAATGACTGATTTGGTTTATTTTACTTCGCTTTTCTACCACTTTTGGTTAATCGCAAATATGAATATGATATTTATGAAGGGACACTCATAAAGAACACCTGTGCTAATGCCAGGATTCGAACCAGGGACCTCTGTCCTCTTGGTGCACTGTGCAAAACACACTGACACGGAGGTGGGTGGATGATCCATCTATCGTACACTCTACTGATGTAACAGTGCCGATTAGTAATTCAGACCACTATTTATTGCATCTTGAGAATGGTGATAAACATTTTAAAATAATTTTGTCCACAGACCATTCGATGTTAAGAGTTTTCAAATGAATGCTAAACATTTCCATTGACCCAATATTAAGCAGTTAGATACCAACGAAAAAATAATAACAAAAAAAAAAGAATAGTTTTGCGGGTCTAGTGGTAGAGCAGCCACAGGCTGAACTTTACCACGAGGACTTCACCAACTTATTTGTGTTCGTGCGATAAATTATACAATGCAGTGGTCATTAAGAAATGGTATAATTGAGTTTGGTAAAGTTACGTCAGTCAATATTGTGAATTGTTGCATCACATAGCACGAGTGGCATGAGCGCGAAGAACCAGGTAGGAATTCTACCGCTGTCGTCTGCTTCAGAAGGCAGGAAGGATCACGTGAACCCTAGAACCAATCACATAGCTCTCTGCTCCATACGCTGGCGTACGGGAGAGCATTGCGTGCATGCTTAGAGATCCAAGCTTTCCCTCCAGAGAGACAGCAAGGAATATAGAGTTATTTACGCCGAACCTGCCCGGCATCCAGCCAGGAAAGGCATTGAAAAAAATGCTAGAACGAGTGTTGTTAGTGGAGTGTTGCAAGCAGATCGTGAAAAATAACTATTATAATGCCATGAAGGTCAAACGTATATGAAATTAGACAAGATTTACTTTATATTTACAGCATTTACGCATTTTTGAAATTTTAAATCAGGGAACGCCGGGCGTACTATAACGCTATGCCACTGTCTGTTGCACTTACATGCAAAACACAGGACGGTACCCTGTTCCTTACTCATTTGAGTGCAACAAATGTGGCCATCTACTATCTACTTCTGCCTGCACAGTAAAGGAGACTATACATAAAGTAATCTCATTTTCATTCATCTTTGCATTGTGACATGTTTAAAGGTCAAATTATTTGGTCAAGTAGGACCATGTTGATACTGATTAGTGCTGCAAAATCAAGAGTTCTGGCTTGAATCAAGATTAATGCCATGTGCATCAACGAAGATCAAAATTTAAACTCGGATTGGAAAAGGATCATTGGAAAATTCCATTGCACGAAGACAGTTCAGCACTTGATCCCATTCTAGAAACATCGAAACGAGTTTATCATCTGATCGGTCAGTTGCCACCATTTTGGTGTGTGAACCTGCTTCACGACCCTGACACATCAACTATAGGCAGTTGTTTTTAAATAGAAAAAAGGTGGAAAGTGATATTGAGAACATGCAAATGCTAGAGGTGCTGTGTGTACAGTGGCCACAATTCGTGAACTGTGCAAAAACTGCCTAAAAATTAATTTGAGCCTATGTGGTGCAAAAATGCAATGTTTTGGAATACTTTTTAGCCCATAACACTTGAAATATAACTTACTGAAATTATTTTTTTTAAAAAATATTTAAAATTCTTGAATATGTTATCACACTTGTTTATAACCTTCATATCTGTCAAAGTATTTGAGAATATAATCACCAAAAGAAAAGAAAACACAAATGTCACCAGTACAATACACATCATATATTATGCAAGGAAAATTAGCACAGAGCAATATTATGATATTGTATAAATTCACAAAAGTAATAAGCCTAATAAGCATTATCTGAATATTTTCTTAACTTTGTTTTCTTGCTATAATGAAAAATTCACTGAAAAATGTAGTTCACGAATGGGGAACTTAACACCATACAGTTTATAATCAACTGTACATAAAATTTTAAGATTTTGTGTATTTCAAGTTGGATTATTTTTGCACCTTTGTAGAAAAAATCAAATGCACATATTTACTAGATACTTCAAAAATTGACATTTTAGGGAAACGTGCAAACTTGAAATGCATAATTACAAATTCAATGGAATTGGAAAAAACTGTTGATATAACGCATTTGATCAAATTCTAGAAGTTTGGTGTGTGTACATCAAATATGGTTCCAGATATTAATTATTCTTTCACACTCCTAATATGGTAAACGGGTGCATGACGTATGGTGGAGTGCGGTCAATCTCAAGACTCCGCAGGCAGCAGGCGACTTACACAGCGTTGCCGCTTCGCTGCGAGAATCGAGCAAGTGTGTTACGTTGAGCCGGTCCAAAGTATTGTCACAGCATAAAATAATGAATGAAATATTTATCATATTGCAAATGGAGTACTGCTGTACTGCAGGTTTCCCCCCCCCCCATTTTTTCTAGCTTTTATCTTCAAATGAACATCGTCTCCTTCGGTACCCAGTACATAGTAGTTCGGATCCCACTTTAAGCAAGGAGTTGTGGGTTCATTAAGAGAGACAAAAGACTAAAAAGATTAATAAATTTTCAATAAATATGAGTGAATGGTAAAAGTATAAAATGCTGTTCATAATGGATTCTGTTGAACTGGATAATTAAAATAAAAGTCTTGTATCTTTCTTCTCACCACACCTTCGAAAAACTCTCCCAAAAAAATATTGGGTCGATGCAAATGTTTGTTGTTCCCTTTTTCTTTACATACTGTGCTGACATAACCCCTAAACATTCCGCCGTGCACTTGACACCTTGGTTTATGTCGTGATATGCGCCTATTCGTTTCCCCTGGTTGAAATACCTCTTGGCACTGACTATAATTTCTTTTCCACCACTATGATATTACCGTCTTGCCATTTTCATGCAACAAATAAATCACTTCACAGAACCTCCATTACTCAATACAGTGCGTACGAACAAACACGCGGACTTGTGAGAGACCGACTGCCAGGATAGAATGCACATAAGAATCATTATGGCTATGTGGGAGTTCAGGCAATCATTCATGGCAGGAATGAAAACACAGAAGTGGCAAAAGAAAATTTCGGCATCTCTACAATGCTTTCCTTTGCACAATACATTGTTTTGGCTCATTTCCTGTGCCAAAGCTCCTTGCATGCGGAGTTTAAAGGGCAAGCGGTGATGCTTGGCAACACTCTACATGCGTACTTAGCAATGATGTGAATTGCGCGGGAACCGGTTGTCAAGAAAAACAATTCTCTCTGTTGTTTTCAATTTGGGCAGTGTGCAAGAATGAGATATGGAAGTTTGATTTTTATTCCATGGCCATCATTTTGATATGCATTTCATGACCATTAAGCTGACAATTACCGAGATTCCAACATCATAATTAATCATTAATTGTGACTGTTCCACAGATGATAGTACCATTATATTTGGCTGAGATATTTCCACATAAACAAGGTTCAATCACAAAAACAATCATATTTTTACGACGGTTTTACATGAAGCTACACACAATTGACTTCGACTTATGGAAAAAACACCCGAAAAAACTACTTTTTACGAACATTTTTGTCTGAATAGAAAACGGAGAGAGTTAAAATCACTTTGTCTTGCTTTTGTCTAAAAGCAGACACTTGTAGCTTTACAATGAGGTATATTTGACTTTTTTTCCTCCCAATTACAATTAAAATTGACTACAATTTTACAAGCACGCAAACCGAGGGTTCAATATTTTTGTCACGGATAGTAGTGAGGTCAAGCAATCTAATTTACATTACCATGATGTCAATTACTTTTAGTATACATACTACACAGTGTATGTAATGCATTATGCCCTTCCAAAAATTAATATGGATGGATTAAAAAAAAGTCTGGAGAAATTGGAAAAAGTAAGGTAAATGGTGCCAAATATTGAAGATACAAGAACTTTCGGTAACAGTTCCGATCCTTCAGTAATTGCTAAAACCCACAGTATGTGTTAACAGAAGTAAATCAAAATTGAACCATGTTAAAATTCCATTCGTAGCATGATGAAATTGCAATAAAACAAAAAGAACTTGGGCCGAACTTTCTTTCGCCAACAATGCCTACCTTGGCACAAAACCAGCAGCCTTCCTGTCACTCATAAAAATAGCCATTGGTTCACAGTTTTGATCATTTACATGCTTTCCAGTATTTGATGTCCACTGATCAGAGAGAGAAGAAACTCAAGACAAATACACGGTTTCCCAGCTAGTACTATTATTTACCAATGACAATATTGATTACTCACATCTCAACTTTTACATCAACACAAATGATACTGATTTAACGCCCCCAGCTACAACTGTTGCAACAATGTAGTACTCTACTGTTACAGGAAGTGCAAAGGCAATAGGATATCAGTGGCACCAACTTATAGCAGAATGTAAGAAATTCAATAAATGTATCAGTGATAAAACTTGCAAGCTTTAATTTGAAATTATAAACAAATAGGAAGAAAATAGTATTAAGCATGGGTTACCAACACTTGTTTGCTAGAATTCTAAAATCAACTATTAACTATTCATGTATTTTTCAAAATTCAAACCAAACAAAAAAGATAACAAGAGTGCTATATAACATTAACTGGATAGAATGTACAATATTTGCATGCAACATGTAACTAAAATATGCTATGATTATTCAATAAACATGTATTTTAGGAAGTTCACACGTCAAAGTAGTTGCTATGTGCTACATGCTTCCTGGAAGTATAGTGCACGCTATTTATTTATGAAATGTGCAGAAACCACTGGAAGCATTCACACTGAAGTAGAAGAGAACTATAAGACCTCAGTGTGAATCCTCTCTCTGCACATTTAAAAAATTAATAGCATGCAACAATATGCAGCACATAGCTGCTACATTAGTGTGCATGTTCCCTCAAGGCAAAGATATAGACTTGACATTGTAAATACTACTTTATGTCACCAATCCCTTCCCAATAAAATACACCCCCTCCCCAAATTACTAATGCGCACAGATATCACAAGTTATTGCTGTTCTCTCTTAATCAGTTACAGCAAAAACCTTGTTTACTTGAAAGACCTGCAGATTTTGTCTTTCTTGTACAAATCCTTTGCTAATGTCTGAACAGAAAAATCCAAATCTATGAGATTAACAGGATAATCAAAATGCACTAGTGAAATAATAAACACCTTATTTCCTAATTCTGTGAAGGTAACAGCAATGCTTTGGGAACCATTCGGTTGCAATATCATGAGGACAACTATGTCACAACTGTAATATGAAATAACGAATGCAGTTCTATAAACGAAGGAAAAGAAACTGTAGTTAACATGTCACTGAAGAACAAGAAGCCTCAGACTCCCCCACCCCAGCCTCTCAAACAGGTTATTTCTTTGTACTTAAACCTACCTGCTGATTAGAACCTCTGATGTGTGTAATGAGATTTTAAGTGAAACTTTCAGTTTCCGGGAATCATAATTCATTACAAACAAACATGGTAGCCACAATTTCACAACGCATGTAGATAATGGAACAATTAGATTCAATCACCTGTTACAACATTCCAATATAAATCCCAGCAAGTTTTCCAAAAATGCTCCTAGTAAGAATAACAAAAGGAAATAATGCATGTTACTTACCATATTTGAATTCTACAAACACCCCAAATACATGAAGAAATCAGACCAACCTTGATGATGATTTTGTTGCCTACAAAAATCCACAATTCTCAAGTTTTGTCCAGAAGCATTCGCCATCAAACCAGTCCAAAGAATAATTTTCAATTAAAACAAAACCAGAAAACTGCATGTATGATAGCCTTGTCAACATTCCAGTGAACTATAAATTTGCTTGTTTTAAAAATAAATCTTTTCTGTAGTGACTTCACTAAAACAGAAACAAGAATAGGATGAAATATTGTTGTCCAAAGTGACATTCATGTTAGTCATTTACGTGACATACTAACACATTTCTATTACATGAAATTTGGACATAGCAATAGGAACTGTTGGAAACTTGCACAAGAAAAATGCAATCGAAACAAATGAAATACACAAAAAGAACTAGAATCCAATTTGAAAAGCAAAATAATGACAAACTAGCAATGCAGTTTCATAAGCCTATTTTGCACAAGATCCTCATTTCTTGTATTACTGCCACTACCAAATATGTATGTATCACTGTACTTGAGGTACTAAGGGATAAGTGACTAATCAAATTTACCCTCAATGAGTGAAAGTTTACATTTTCATTATATTTTGAAACAGCAGTGTACAGATGATGTATTCTTCGATATACATTGTGATTTCTATTTTACTAACAATTCTGTATCATACGTGCATTTTACCAGTACTCTTGTACTGTACTCTTGTATGTAAACAAGAATTGTAATAAAACAATTCTTGATACTCGATATCTATATTCTGAATGAAAAGGCGAATGTTATAATTGTGCCTTGCATCTCGAATGCAAACACAATCGATCGAAAACATTTACGTAACAGGTAATGCTAAATTATGTAATTAAATTTATTTGTCCCTACTGTTGACTGCGATCGCGTGCATTACAGCTTACTTTAAATTGTTTGACAGCTTTACTGCAAGCTGCCTGCTCGTTAAACATTTGAGGGCAAAGTACAAGTATTGATTCTTATTAAACGGTCACTATTGACAGTTCATATTCCAGTTAGTTCTGGCCACTGCCTACATGTGTATATACTTGGGACATGAGGCATTCAAAATTATTTATCAATTGTTGAAGGGTCACTAAAAGTAGTGCTTTCAAATGCAACATAACAGGAAACACGTACGAGGGCAATGTTATAACTTTCAACTGTATGAGTATGACCCAGTAATATATTTCCTGGACATTGTAACTCACCTATCTCATTCAGGTTATCATAATATGTTGGATACTTTTAAATATTCGTTCACTACTTCATTGGCAAGCTACACAGCCATTATGTCAATGACTCCCATTTTGTCGCTGTTGCTACAGCTGCCTCACCCCATCTAGCGGCCAAAATTCGAGTTACGTAAGATCACAGATTTTGCAAGCCGTTTACAAATAACAAATCACACTGTACTTCTTAGTCGAGATATAACTGTTACCTGTGATACTCTGTCTGTTGTCCTACTACAGCGCCACAAAAAAGCTCTCTCACTTTTCAATATACTATTGAAATCGTAAACACGAAAATTCGAATTGATTCATATTTTTGCCACCAGAGCTGCCATTACTGTGTGTACAGGACACTGTATAGCCCGGGACGGAATAAGATTTGAAATTCTCGATGTTCAGTAACTACACTTTCCACTACTTTCCACAGAATACACTCCACTAACAGCACAAAACCATTTCAATTAGAACAAATTAAAACCACTGTCAAAACCACAGAACTCGCATAAATGTTTACACATTATTTTCCCTTATAATACACCAGCCGTCAACAAATGAAGTATACGCACCTTATATATTCCCCATATCGACACTTCTCGTAATTTTCCCGCCGGTCTTGATCCAATGATAGTGTAACATGTTTTCCGTAGTTGTAAAATTCACAAACATCATATTTCGATATAAATTCACAACAATAACACACTTATCTCACTTTCAACAGTAGGAGACGCGCCAAATACTGGTGTTGCCGTATCACTCCACATTCGACATACGTTCGCAGCGACGTAGTAGTTCCTTCGTTTGTTGCTCTCTAGATGAAATGGATATATTCTGCATTTGAAATAAGTATTGAGCTATACTTCATTCCGTATATGATATATAGCCACAGATTTCATTAACTGTACATGCTTCGGAGGCATAAACCCAGCGTCGTAATATCGAGATTCATGACAATAAGAAATTAGTTCCTTCAGCTTTCCCAGAGGTCATTGCTAGCCTTTCGCCCTAGCGGAGAAGTGTTATGGGAAGTACTCATTTGTAAACGCAGCGTTCGTACTTTTTGAATTTGGAATTTTGAATCTCATTTTTCGTATACATTTTAAAGAAAATGCACTGACACTTGTATGGCTTTATAGACAATGTAGAGTACAACAAAAAATCGAGTTAACGGTGCAAGTCGATTCAGCGTTCTACTTTTATTTCCTGTTAATTTTAGTTGTTAAATATTTACATATTATTTTATGGTTTGCTAAAATTATTACGTACTTCGTTTGTTGTAGTCGATTTTATTTTAGGAAAAAAATAACCAACTTCGCAGTTAAGCAGCTTACTAAATGTCTTGTGTAAGCATGAAATGCACGTGTGGTGCAAATGCATTTTCTACATGATCGATCAGTTTACGTTAGGTAATAGCAAAAAAAAAAAAAAAGTGTTTTAATTCAATTTCGAATAACATGGAACAACGAAAGTAAACTAATTTATCATAAACATTTTTAATGCTGAAAAGCGTTTGCTCATTAGAATTTAAAATAACATGTACTTTTGGCTTTCGCTATGAATGGAATAATAAGACATGACTTTTAGTTAATTGGGTTGAATTTTTATTCGCAAGAATATATAAAATATTGATTTCATCGATGTAAACATGCATTTTGATTTCATTTCGTGTCATACACAACATTTATTACGTGCATTATTATTATTATTACAAATACCTCTCCATAATTCACATGAAATTATACATATTCATAATATTCGAATAATATAATTATATACCGTAGCAAATTAGATAAAATACAAAAATCTACAATTTAAATACTCTGATTAAGAAATTATATCGGTTCCCTTTATTGTTCCTGTCCCTACCCTTCAGGGGGCGATCACTTCATTTTAGATGTCTAGATTGAATTGTTGTTTTAAGTCCATTTTATGCACATATAGGTTAATAAGCATTGGGCCTACAATTTAAAGTAGGATCCGAGCCAATATGTGCCTCCACCGGGTATCGAACTCGGGACCCCTTGATTACAAGGCGGGTACGCTACCATTGATCCATCGGAGAAGTCCTTTAGATGTCAAGAGGCAGTGGCGTGCCCATGATTTTCGTAAGGAGTTGTCTTCTTTGTGTGTGTGGTTTTCTAGTTGTCATACATTTTGATATATTTTACTGCAATTAGCGTTCTTTTTTTTTTTATGAACGCTGCGCCAAAAGAGGCAAGTTTTGTTCCAATCCTTGGGCACACCACTTTTAGGGCCGGGCGCCAAACCAGAGCGCCCTTCCTTGAATGGCGCCAAGACCATATTACTTATTAAATAAGCTTGGCTGTGTGTTTGTTTGAGTTTATTTTTAAGTTATCTTTATACACAGAAAGGCTAATCGAGACTTGACGTACAGTTTAAAGTAGGATTTAAACCGCTATATGATCCAGAATACCAAAAAAATCTGGAGCTCTGTTCGACCTCTAAATCAATACAAATGTGTAAGAGTAGTGATTTTAAGGAAAATGGACTAGTTTGGGTCTCCAGAATTTACCCGAGGTTGATTATTTAGACCTTTTACACAAAAAGTATAATATATGAGAGAGATAAATTTTGGGGGACAAAATCGGCATAAACAATACTTTATCTATGTAAAAAATAAATACAATGTGTCCTTATACGTGAATTTTGGGGGGTAGAAAGTGCCTTGCCCTCCCCCCAAAGTGGCGGCACCTATGATATATGGTCTATTTTAATAAACACTTGGAAGCACAATAATACTAAGCCAGATACTTGAAGACTGAAATATATTCCCAGAAATAGACTAAATAATAATAGTATTGATAATAACGATATTATGATTATTGTTATTAATAATAATTGTGAAAAATATCGTAAAAATGTATTTCTGCACAATAAATGTTCAACGCCAGGAAAACAAAGACTTCCTGTGGAATCACTTTCATGATAAATTAATGTATTTAAGGTACTAAAAAATATTTATTCACCAGTTCCGATGCCTTTCCTTCTCCTTCCTCTTTAAATGTACTTTGGTAGCGTGAGTTCCTTGGACGTATTTTCCCGGCGAAGATCTTCAGTTCATCTGTTTTTACTTCTCTCGCTACTTTCTTCAAAACTGACACTCTGCTTTTCAGAGTGCATAGAGTAAAAGAAAAAGCAACTACAAACACCTCATTCTTTTCAAGCCAACTGAAATTATTTTTAAATATATTTCTTATCTTCTATTCTGCGACAGTTTTTATATCTTTAAAATACTTTGTCTCAGAACCGCGACACATCAAGACTAATCTCCTTAACACAATCTTCAGAAATAATATGTATAGAATCTAACATAAATGAAATAAATGCTTAATTTAATCATTCCTATCTTCACCAGATTTTTCACGAAAAACGTTTTGTGGATTTCCATAACGCACCACCACCGTTAACTCGAAAGGACACACGTATGGGCAAAAATTACCCAGGCGATTATGTCATTTCCAATAAGTGCCTCAGGTCACCCTTCTCAGTACATTTTCAGTTAAGCCTTCCGAATGTCTGGACTTAAAGTCAGCTGTGACACTTCGTTAATTCCGCTCACCATAAACATGTTGAAAATTAATAAAATTTGTTCAGCCAATTAAGGTTTTTCTACTCAAATACTTTAAAGCAATTATAATTTGGACTTACAAAGCAATTTTGCTTCTGGATAATATTTAGCTAGTGCGCGTCCTTGCGTTGTAGAGGATAGAGTTGGATTGATTGTTGGCAACAATTAATTGAAGTTACTGCTGCATAACATAAGTATATTGCAAAATCATGTAGCAATTTAAGCCAAGATATTACTCTAACTTTGATGTCATTATGTAGGTATTACATAAACAATATTACAATTAATGTGTTATTTAACAGTAACACTTATTTAAAATATTTTTAATATAAGGCTATTATTTTTCGTAATTAAAACCGTAAATATATAACATGGTCATGTCTTTTAGTGGAGGAAGGTGGAAGTAGGAGGACCAGGGTGAAAAATAGACGGGCGCCAAAAATCCACCTCGCCCGGTTGAAAATTTTATCTTCAGCCGCCCCTGGCCACTGTCAAGGGACGATGATTGTCGTATTGTCTCATGCTAATTGACGTTTTATTATTAGTTTTATTTAGTCCGCCCTCCCCGCCTTCCAAAACACAACAGGCAAGAAATTAAATTGTGCCCTAAATATACTACTTCCTGCCTCCTCAAGTTACTTTCTATTGGCACTGACGCCAAGGGTCCCGGGTTCGAATCTCGGCCTGGACATGGGTGTGTCCCTTCATCATATCATCATGCATTCTCATCTGTGCTATTAGTCAAACGTGGCAGAAATGCGACGTAAAGTAAACCAAATCAATCTATCATTTCTTTTTATTTTTTTGTAGAAGTAGATTTTCGAGATTATTCAGAATAGTATAACTCTTCTTTGATAACTATAAAACGAATTTGGAGAAAAATTATATTTTATTTCAAAGGAATGTCACTATTCTTCCCTACTAAAACCAGCACTAACAGCGAATAATAAAGTCAAGTTCACTTACAATTTTATTGTTGGGTTTTGAGCTTTATTTTACTTTATGCTTCCTGCGAGTGAAATCGGCTGTAGGTTCCGCTCACCTTTGGTGTGACAGATTCCGGGTTGTAAAGTACGTAAATGAGCGCTCCAAAGGTGTAAACGTGACGTGAAAAATGATAAACCAAGCATTTTAATTTGCATATAAAGATAAAAGAAAGGCAAATCTATTAAACTTTGCCAGAGCAGCACTTATCGCGTTGATAATAGCAGAAAGAATACGAGAATAGTGTAACCGACTCGGTGGCCAAGTTGTCGACCTCCGTTGCTAAGTGGTCATCACAGTACGCTGCGACGCCAAAGGCCCCAGGCTCGAGTCCTGAGTAACACATGGGTGTTTGTGTCTGCAACCGAGATGAAAATGTAGAGAATTAAGTAAAATTGATATCAGGAAGAGAATGACAGAGCAAGTTCCCTCTCGGGAGTTTTCCTTTAATAAAAGAAGAAGATGAAGGAGCACGTTAAGTTGCTGACTTTAGACCTCACCACCGAGTTCGAATCTTGGCCTGAGTTTGTTTGAGTTTTTGTTTTAAGTTTACTATATGCACAGATATGCTAATCGGGACTGGACCTACAGTTTAAAGTGGGATCCGAACCACTATGTGCCTCCATCGGGTATAAAACGCGGGACGACCCCTTGATTGTTCCCGACCTGGGCTTTGGTGTTCTTTGTGAACACCAAATCATCACTCATCCTCGTAGACCCACTTGAACTATCGTATACAAACTACACGTTACGCGAATCCTTGAAGCCTGTCCGTGAGTATCTCTTTTCAGAAATACGGTACTGTATAGGGGCAACTCGGAGTTTATCTTCGGGGAGTCCAAGTTGATCCATGAAATGTCCATTGATTTGCTTTATTTTACTTCGCTTTTCTTCCACTTTTGGCTAATCGCAAAGATGATGGATGGATGGCGATAAGATGAAATGGATGAAATGACAGTCGCAAGCACAAATGGACAGCACTCAAGATGAGCCCTACAGAGGATTATACCGGCTGTTAGTCCAGACGCTAGATCCTCGTTAGTCTACAAAATGCAATCCAGGGTGTCAGGCCCGTACCCAGGATTTTTTTGAGGGGCGGCCAAGCCCGAAACCTTGGTTATATATATATATATATATATAAATTGTCATGAAATATATGTCAATTATTAAATAATTAATTAATATAATTAATTTATTTATTTATATATATTTATAAACATATATAAACACATTAATTTGCTACATTTATAAACTAGCAAATTAATTCCTTTAACGACTGGTTCAAAATGTCAAGAAATTAGAAGATAGGTGAAATGTTTTTAATAAGTGTTAGATATTATGTAATTATTGCTTTTTATTAAGTTTGTGTTATTGTTCACATTTTCAAAATCGATTGCAAATTAAAGATAACCAGGTGGAGGGACAAAAAATGAGAAACTTTAAGAAGGTATTACTTTCCTATTAAATTAACATGTAAGTGCTATGTTTTTTTCCCGACGAAAGAGGAGAAATGACAGGTCGGTCTAATTTCTATGTTCCAGGGTGCAGGGACGGCGCTACAGGAGGGCTAGGGGGCTGAAGTCCCCCAAAACTGGCCTCAGCCCCCCTGTAGCCCCCTTAGATTTTTTTAATACGGTAGATGCATTTCGATTGAAAACTTAAAAAGTAAATGTTCAAATAAATTTTCTAGTTCGGTTAGATCGCAAGGTAACCTTACTTATGATGTGTTGTAAAATAAAAGGGGGAGAGATCAGCTGCAGATATGCCTGGATAACAGTGGCCACTAATCATTTATTTGATACTAAGTAATTGGCCAATCGAGTCGCCAAACTTGCTACGAAATCTGTCTGGTAGGTGACCGTATTCAGTGACTGTGAGATTGTTCTTTGATTGTTGGCATATGCAGTTTCTGAATAGGTCTAGCAGGTGTGACAAATGAATTTTATATGAATAAGTAGGACGACGTTCAAAATCTAAAGAAGCGTTCGTTATGTTTCTTTTCACCGACAATTTCACGAATGTTTGCAATGTTCTCTCATTGGTTTCATCGTTATATATCTTTTCTTATCGCTGCAAATATTCGAGAGGGACAAATACGATGATAAAGAATCAAAGAGTACACAAACTACCCGATTCTTAAATGCTAACATTAAAATTAGGCTTCCAGCCCCGATAGTCTAGCCGTAAACCTGATATCAAGGGGTCCTGGCTTCCATCCTCGGTCGAAGTATAACGTCTCATTAAGTGGTTCGGTTGGGATTTCACTAGAAACTGAAGCTCACTAGAAGCTCTCTGTGCATATTGTGGACCTTAATACAAATCCAATCAAGTAATCATTGCTACGGTGCGAAAATCAGCATGCTTGGGCAATTTTATTGCTCGCAGTCCTAGTCCTACATGTTATTTAATTATCATTTGTGAGGTTAGAAAATAATTTCTGCAGTACCGTCATAGTGGTATCCGTGCAAGGGAAACAATCTTTGATCCAATTCTGTTCAGTACTTTTTCATAATATATTCTGAAATAAAATTATAATCTTCAGCAGTTATTTTCACTAATCAAAATGCTCAGTGCAAGGGTTGCAACTCTATTAATTGTTTTTATGTCAATATATTTGTCTCCTAATGGAGGTGAATTTGTAGTGAAAATAAGTTTGTTCCTTGAGAGTGGCACCTCCTATGTTGACGTTATTTCTCGTATCCTCCCCATTTTTAGCCCTAAGTTCAGAATTTCAGTCGTTGAACAAGGAAAACGTAAGGTATTTCATCATGACAGCAGAGAAAATAATACCATTAACACATTTTCTAGTCAAGGGTGGTGTTGTTGATTTCATGCCTACTTTATTAAGTTAGTGCCACTTTTCTGAAGCACGAAAAGCTACAATCTTTTGCCGCTCCCTTTTGTTGTGATTTGGACAACTTAGAGTAGTGGCACACTATGAGGTAGAAAGAAACTAAAAATAAAGTCTCTTCAGCACCTCCTTGCAATGGTTGAAACATTAAAAACTGCCTTTTACGAACTTTACAAGCTTTGTGTTATTGAAATGTGCATACCCCCATCAACGGCTGTTTGCAGCAAATCAGGTGTTATCTTCGTAATCGAATTGGTAACGAGAGGTTGAGTGCTCTATTCATTCTCTCTTTGAGAAAGAGGTTGCAAAATCTTTTGATTTGAACAAGGTTGTAGCTGCTCATGAAAATATACGTATCTTATCGTATTTCTTGATGTGGTTCTTTTTCTCACTTTACCAAAAGCAAAAAAAGTACTCAAACTCTTTACATAATGTTATGTTTATATTTATACGTTTATCCGTAGCTTTTATGACGTATTTTGTACTGTTTATATGAATAGTAATTAGTAAGTCTGTGATATTATTCCACTCAAGAATGGCTTTGGAAGAGACAACAATAGAATTATTGCATTTTACTTGACGTGAAACATCCGTGCCTAAAAGTACTTTTGTGTGTGATGGAACAAAATGCACTGTCACTGGTAAAAATATACCGTAGAAAAGTTTTACGTAAATACCTTTTACCTGGTATAAGTTAGCCCCCCGAGAATTTGACTCCGAAACCTTTAGCCCCCACACTTATTTCAGGCTGGCGTCGTCACTGCCAGGGTGACAATGGCAAACACCTTGGCAGCTACGGCTCCATTTCTTACTAGTCCAATTTGATATAATTTTAAAATCTTATCTATGACTAGAAGTACGTTTTTACCCCATGCTGTTACCAGCCTTAAAGATAGAGAGAACAAAAGATGTATGCAACATTCACACACAGGCTGACATCATTCTTTGTTATTCCTTTGTATGTGTTATTCTTAGAAAAGTATGTTTGAAGTCCAAACTAATTGATTATCTTTGTTGTTATAACACAAACTCTTACCCTCGGGAAATTTTAATGAAGGAAAAATTTTACTAGAACAAGATCGTTGGTGGGAAGGTAGGAGATCCCCCTTCCGCCATGGGAATTCGTACCCTGAATGTGACCACCAACGCTACACAATTATCCTTATAATGAAGAACATATCTGAATGTGAAGTAAACACAAAAAAATGACATTTTCTCATCAAAACTGCAGTTCGAAAAAAGTCAAAACAGGGACCAACCCGACCAAATTGGAAAATGTAGTAGCTTCGCATAAATGGTTATAAAACTGAAATTACTAAATATAAGTAGATTGCAGACTTCTGGAGTCTGCCTCTCTCCAGAGACAACCCAACCCTTCATTTATGCAAGAAGAAAATCTAAATTCCTGCAAAATCTTAAAAATTATCCATGTTATTTTTGTAGGTTTGCATCAAAATATGTCATGGCTCGAGGGGGGGCATGGTCCCCTTGGCCACCCTGGGTACTGGCCTGCAGGATGTACTGCGTGCAAGGGAGGTTGACATTTGAGTCTTTTCAGAAAGGGTTACCTCTTACATCCACTGAATGAGGATGGAAAGAAGACTGTGAGTGTTCTTGTGTGTGTGTGTGGGTGTTGCACAGTATCAGTGACGGCGTTTCGGGGTGCGTGGGGGACAGTCCCCCCTACGTTTTGCAACTTTTGCCCCTGCACTATGACATTTTAATGCTAAGCATTGTCTACCAAGAAAAGTAAACTGTCCCCCCTCCCTAAGTTTTGGCACACAATCGCCGCTACTGTACATAGTGATTTTATTTCTGGCGGTACGCCGTACCGGCACCTTTTTATAGGTTAGTGATGCCGTTAGAGAATGACTGAAAGGAAGGGAATTTTAAAGTAATGACAGATAGAGAGAGGGAGAGAGAAAAGGAAAAAAAGGATATAGATGTAACTGAGACACATATAAAGAAAGATAGAATGAACCGAGACAACACACACATAGGTATACACTAGGGATGGACGATATCGGAAATTAGGTATCGCGATATATCGTCACGAAAATATCGTCACAGACGATACGATACGATATTTTTTCCGTATCGTGATATCGGCGATATCGTCTCCACGATACATATCATCTCCACGATACATATCGTGTCGGCGATACATATCGTGCCGGCGATATGTATCGTCCGCTTTTCCGTGCTGCATGTCCCGTCAAAAACAGAGGTATTTCATGTAATAACAAGTTCGGTTCGTCACATTCGGATGAAAAAAACGACGTTGTAAGATCTGTACTTCGTAGATACGTTAGCCGGGCGAGAAAAAATGGAAACGCAATAATTAGTATGTAAATATATTGTACAAAAATTAATGGTAATAACTTATGTTGCAAAATCAAAGTAGTCTTGTGATCATTTTCCATTACAACCAAAATAATTTTCGGAAAATGTTCTTTCCATTGTCACAATATTATTTCATATATAGTTTGCAAAATTTGTTAATTAGTGGCCTGGAATTTGTCGTTCTGGCTATAACTCTTGTCTACTCTTACGGTGGGCGGCTTTAAGAACCCTTCTCGAGCAGGTCTCATCTCCAGGAAGCTATCAACTATCAACTAACGACCTGTTGGGTGAGGTGAATCAAGGCAAGGACTATCAAGAACCTTTTCCGGCCTCCAAAAAATACGCAATATTTAGGCTGGAGAGTTTAATGAACAAACCGGCCCTCATGCTGGCAAGGGAAGTGGGGAGCGGGAAATAAGGAGCAGATCAACCACACAAAACGGTGGCGCATTGTTTTACGACGTCGAGAAGAAGCGCAGCGCGCACCTCGTTCTACAGGCTGCTGCGCTTCTTATCGCATTGGATTGGTCGCTTCCCCACTTCCCTTGCCAGCATGTAGGGCGCCCGCCGTAAAACTGGACAAGACCTATAACTATGAACAATAGACATGCAAGGTAAACTAAAGCTTATCTGCGAACGCTAAAAACTTGAGTTGTAGTGACCTATGCGGAAAATCAGATATTCGTCTTTCTGGCTGACTATGTACGAAGAACCAAAATGAATTAAAACATTCCACGTTATGGCGATTCCCTTGCCTGAACCACGGTCTTGGCTAGCACTCAAAACGTGGTAACGATATACATATATCGCCAACACGATTTACTTGTATATTATTATCTCATTAAATATCGTGGAGACATATATTTCCCTGCCTGACAATACTGTCATTACTTTCTCGCGAAGATCACAATCCTTTTTAGCCGCGGTGCATTTTACTGGTATAACGAACGGGGTAGCATTGTATCACTGTATTTAAGTGAAGTGATACACAAGCTAGGGTATTTTTTTCAATCAAGGGTTCAAATTTCAAATAGTTGTGAAGCGACACATGATTTTTAATTAATTTTGAACACGATATATTTCGCTGACATGATAAATATGATGGATGCCAGGGCCGGACTGGGACAATAGCGGTGGCAATTTTCCTTAAGAGGGCGCCCCAAGAAATCGTTAATTGTAATGGCCTATTATTACAGTAAAAGCTGAAAGAAAGATTTATTACAATAGAGAACAGAGGTGCAACCACGAATTTGTGTCGGAGTGGGGGGGGGCAGCGCCAGGATAAACGTTCCAATGATGATAATAATAATAGTAGTAGTAGTAGTAACATCAAAGACGTTATCATAATCGTGATTCACGCAAAAAGGGGGTTCGGTGCTAATGCAATAGTGTCGGAACAAACGATTTGAAATATATTTTCAAGACGTTGAATTTCACATTAGCTAATAATTGAAAACTGTATTTTTGAAGACACTCTTTTGCAAACTGAAAACAATATTAAATTAATAAGGCTAAAATAATTTCACAGGGGAGCAATGGAATTATCTTTTTTCATTTAGATCGTTCAGCTCCCATATCCGTGTTTCGCCGCCCCCTAGCTACGGCTCTGAACTTCAGACTATAAGAAAAGAAGAAATTGCGAGCGAAGCGAGTAAGAAAATTTTACGAAATGTATTTCTTTATTTGTACAAAGTTTGAAATCGACGGGAGGCAATTGCCCCCATGCAGGTGCCCTTGGCCGTCTGGAAGAAAAATGAAAGAAATAGGGCAAAACTAATTTCATCTTGAGTATCATTTTGACCTGCTACTCTTAGATTCTACTATAGTCTCGCTTTTAGTTCTACTTCGATGTTTGACCCCCCCCCTGCCCCCTCTAGAATTGATTTGCACCAAAGTTTGGGGGACAATGTCCCCTGCACCCCTGTGGTTACGCTACTGATAGAGAAGGTATTTTAAAATAAAAAGTATCAAACGCGTATTTCAATGATAACTTTTAAACATGAAGGCTACTATAGTAATTTACATACTGTAGTACAGAAAAATATCGTACTATATTTACATGTTGATATTGTTTTTTTGTGAATTGTCAGTCTATATACTGTTAATGTATTATGCAGTAGGCCAGTAGTAACTTCAATTAATTATAAAATTTTAGCAACGCACTAGGTGGAGGCACATAGTGGTCCGGATTCCACTTTAAACTATAGGCTCAGCTCCGATTAGCTTTTCTGTGCATATAGTGGACTTAAAAATAAACTCGAACTAGCAATCAAATAACAACCTTATGTAATCAGAAATAAGGTTTTGGTGCTATCATAAAAGGAGAATCTCCCGATTTGACGCCCCCTTTACGATGGCGGCGCCCCGAGTCAGTCATTCGGATCTTAATTCGCCCTGTGGAAGTCCAGGAGAACACAAAAAATGAAATGTGAGCAATTGTGAGCAGTATAAAAAAAAGGCACCGAATTTGTGTGTTCGCAAGGGCGCAGAGAGGAGAGGGCCCACTGGGATTTTGCCCGGTGTCCCGGTAGGACAGTCCGGCCCTGGATGGATGCTATATCGTTGACAAGATACACATATCACGTGGTAGATGTTCGGACTCTACCTATCTGCAAATAGTTCAATAGTGCAAATTTTACCGAAATTCTGAAAAAGAGAGAGAGAGAGAGAGAGAGATACATTCAATAGAAATAATTCACACCCACACCTTCCTTTCAGCACAAACTTCATCACAAGTGCAGTGTGTAAGGAAGAAGAAACGGAATAAGAAGGACTGGAGCAACACAAAAGTAGGCATACCATCTTCATACTTTAGCATCGAACACGTACCATAAGTAAAATTACAACAAGCATTCAATTCATAAAATATCGTGACGATACATATCGTGACCACAATATATATCGCCGAAATATCGTGACGATACATATCGTGGCCACGATATATATCGCCAAAATATCGTGTGATATATCGTCTAGTTGATGTTGCCTGGACTATATTTTTTTCAATATCGCGATATATCGTTTAGACGATATATCGCCCAACACTAGTATACACCCGCTGAGAGAGAGCGAGAGAGATAATGAAAGAAATAGAGTAGTCAGAAAATGAGATAGAAAGACAGAGAGGAATAGAAAACGAGAGAGAAAGAAAGAAAAGAGAGAAAATAGAAATTTAGAAGAAAACATGCAGAGAGAGAGGGAGAGACAGAGAAGGAAGAGGAATAGCAGAAGATCGATAGAGAGAAAGAATAAAGCAGAAAATGAGAAGTAAAACATACAAACAAGACAGTTCTGGCGCCAGGGGGGCGCGAGGGGGTGCTTGCTCACCCCTTAATTTTCTTCCGCACCCCCTTCAGCACCCCCTACGTTCAACTGAAAACACTAAGAACCCTTACAATGTCATATTATGTCATTTTGTCATATTGAGCGCCGAATGTTAGGTACTGAAGTAAGACCGTTATTATTGTGTGCAACAGTAAAGCACTGAAACAGTTGCCGATATAGAAACTTTTCTGCACTGGCGGCAGCCTCTATAAAGATCAGCGGCTGCTTTTTTTTCTTTCGTCAGCATTGTTGTTATGCATTTTTTGTTCTCTTGTTTCTTCAAGTGGTCTGTTTGTGGTTTTCGATAATTGTCTATAGCTTTATTTCATTTACTTTTACTTGGGATTACCGCTAAGCAGTTTTTCCCATATCTATTGCCTATAGCTTAATGTGAGTTGTCTTTTTTCTCTTTTTCTTTCTTGCATTGTTGATAAACGGTTTATTTTCCGTCTGCTTGTTTGTTCCTCGCACTGGAGCAAAAATTTTTGCTGCTTTCAATATCACCAAGTCGTGCTCGGAAAATTATTTAATGCAAGTTGTAAGGTGAAGGGTGGTTTTCTTGATGTCTAGTAAACGTACCATTTCAGGCTTTTTCAAAAATTCTTAGAAAGAGGCCCAATGTTCACGAAGAAATTTTACAGTTCGTTATTGGTATAGTGCAGCAGAAGGGATTTTAACGAAGACGAAGTTGCTGTGCACTTCGCGTTTTGTTCTGTGGCAGACGGAATATACAATGTACGAGGCGGATCCAGAAAGTAAGTTTCCCTATTTTTTCCCCGTGAAAGTAAACATAATGAGCCGTGTAAATTGCGCATTGGTTACATTGAAAAGGTTCAAAAATTGTGTTTTAAAGGCAAGGATAATTTAATTTCGTATTTCACTACATAGTTCAATAAGACTGCAAAGAGGATGTGAATGTTTACACTGCATGACCATTTTCTTGGAGTAGAAGACTTAATACATATCACCATGGACGTCCGGGGGGAGGGCAAGGGGGAACAGCCTCCCTTGAAAATGAATGCCAATCTAAAGTTATATATTTCACACATATAATTTAATTTCAGTCAGTAATTTATTGCTTGCGATTAGGGGTGCAGTTACCCACAGCTTTTTGCTATTATTGCCCCCGTACTATGCACTATGCTAAACCTTATCTACCAAGGGAGAGTAAACTGTCCTTGACTCCCCCCTCCCCAGTTTTGAAAGGTTGCATGCGTGTTTCATGCTTTCCTTATTTTCAGCATCGCACCACGTAAATTCCTTTTCGCATCCCCTCTGCACATCTAGATGAATAATCCTGGCGCCGTAACACGAACGAATAATTAACTAAAACTGAGAAAAGTGCGAAAGTTAGAACGAAGATACAAGGAGAGCAAGAGTCAAATTAGTCACAAATGAAAGGCAGTAGGAAAGAAAATTAGGCTTTTTCCCCTTATTCCAAGAGAGGATCCAGCGCCCACAAGTTCTTATGATGAACACAATAACAAACCAAGTTGATGAGTACCGGGGCTATTCATTCCCCTTTCAAGTTCTCCTTCTCTGTCCACAATATATATACATATATATTAGAAGAGTCAAATGAATACCTTAAGAGTCCAATAAAAATTGTAGGGCAGATTGTATACAGCTCAAATTTACATGCGGTATCAACTGTTATTTACAAAACGACCTCAAGGCTGCAACACTAATCAAGTAAGCTTCAAAACGCCATTTTTTGTTATTTTAACGTTATGTATATATGCACACACACATTTATTAATTCATGAATGGTGTTTTGTGTTTGTCCGTTATGCGGGGTGTGCGTTTACTGCCTAAATTTAATTCTTGATTACGAGTTCAGGGACATCGGAACTTGTTTCGGAGTGGGTGACTATATCTAATCAGTATTTTTCAGGAATTTTGAACTATTTTAAGTTATTTTTAACCTACTTCATGATTTCTCGAGCCTGACGTAAGATGTTTAGGACCTATTTTAGGATTTTTAGAGCCTATTTTAGGAACCTAAAAGCACACTTTTTAGAACCTAAAAATCCGAGGTCTACTCATAATTCATGAAATATTCTGACCCTGGTATACCTCTCACTCTACCACTCATAGCACTAGCTCCATCGTTTGTGCTACACAATTACAGGCATCTATGGAGTTCTTGTAAAGATGTTATTTGATACATGCAAAGAGACCGGTGGAGGAACATAGTGGTTCGGATCCCACTTTAAACTGTAGGTCCAGTCCCGGTTAGCCTTACTGTCCATAAATTGGACTTAAAATACCAACTAAATCAATCAATCAATCAACGTGCAAAGAGCAAACCTGCTTCTAATTACTGAAGAGCGTCGAATCCTAAAACGCATTCTTTTACCTGCCCGCAATGCACATATCGTCTGCTATTGTTGCACTCGTTTTTATCCGATTTCGAGTCTTTCGAATTGTGAGTATAATTCACATTCTAAGGTACATGTACACGGAGTACAATTTTACAAGCACGTAAACCACTTATCAACGATTTCGACTAAGGTTAGGGTACGAGTTTAATGCTGCGAAGTCGACTGTGATTCATATATATCCAAACAGCCGCACGAATTGAAAACACACACCTAAATATATTGTTAAAAGGCTGTGCTGTTTACTATCCAATATCCTGTCAATATCATGTCACTTCCGGTACAAGAAAGTTAGTAATTGTTCGATTGTGTTACGCTACGTAAATACAGGAACACGTTTTCAACAAAAATGGAAAATGTTTGAAATAGCGTCTGCGTTTTCCTGAGGGTGTAATTGTGTTGAACGTGTCAACAGAGTTCGAAATACGAATGAGATGGGGAAAGCATTGTTAGGGTAAAAAAAGGGGGGGGTTCGAGAGTACACATTTAATTCTTATCTGGTAATAACAAAAATATGTTCGTTATAATGTCGTTTAAATATTTATAACTGAAGAAAAAAAAGTAGCATGATGCGTCATGCGAAATAAAAATGTGGAGATAGGACATTTGCGTACTCTTGGACTCCATGGCGGGCAAGAGCACCGCTGAGGTAGTCTAAAGCTTGGTTCATATCTACGCTAAAATAAAGTTCCACTCACGGTGCGGTGAAATATTGTTGAATGATTTCACAGGCCTGCGAATTTAAACTTTCTGATCATTGCATAATCTTCAAATAGTGATTTTTTATATTTCAGGCATGCTGAATCCGGAACTAAAATCAGTTCTTCTTCATCACATCAGGTTTCCTTGCAAAATCAAAATGAATATATAAGACTCTCACGCACATATAGCATTAATACACTCTATTATCACAATCAAGGAATGCTTTTTTCTTGTTACGCGTATTTTTACTCATCTGAACACTCCTATATTATACTGTTGTCACGGGCTGCTAATTTAATAAATAACTAATTAACTCAACTAACTCAACTGAGCTGAGCTTAGCAACGCAACAACGAAGAATCTTTCGCCTCACCTGCTGGGCGAATTAAACACTACATGAAATATAATACGGTCAGGATAAGTGCCTAACAGTCGGAGTTACCAAGAACAAACCTAGGAGGATTTGATTTAAATACCTGAAATGACGTTACATAATACTACGGTGTTTTTGAATATACATATATATTAAAGCACAGATAAATAGACAGTACATCTTGCCCTCTTTCACTCGATCTCACATTCATACTCTCATTCCATGGCATATGGCGACAATATGACAAATACAAAGGTTAGATTATTTACTACTTTGACCATACTCTTGCTATGTCTTGGCTACATTGCCTTTTACAATTTATCGTTTAGGATTTTAAGTATAAAGTGAATAATTGTTCCTTGTGCGAACCCCTTCTATCTTTTCTGAAGGTATAAATATATTTCATGAACTATCGTTTGCGGCTAACATAAACTCTCATCTTTAACATTTGATTACTCCGCCGGAAAACAGATGTCTAGGGTTGCCATAGCACTGATTTAAGTTAAGCAATGATTTGATTCACGCAGATTCGCGGTAGATAGTCGTCATCTTTCTCACACACGCACATGGTTGGATCTTACCTTAGCTGCATTCCCTCTGACCTGGGTTGGGCGGAAGTGGTCCTACAGTTCTGGAAGACATCTGCACTCCAGTGTTGCACTTCGCGGTTATCCTGGTTGGCGAAAGTGGATCGGTCGGCGGCTCCATCTGGCCTCATCGGATCCTGGCTTCACTCGTTCACTGTCGACTCCATACGACAACTTGCGCAATAATAGGTCAGTTCTTCGCGGTCACTCGTAAGTACAGATACGTGACTTAGGCGATGAGATGAACATACGCGATGAGCCATTCGCGGTTTCACATGGATATCAAATGTTATTAACTTTCACTACTTTGGACGTTGTTTCGGACGATTGACACGGGTGGACGTGTCTGGCGTTATTCTCACATAACCTCACGTATGTGCACGGATGCGTTGACGGCAAGGGGAGGACGACCCCCTGGTTCTATATTCTGCTCTACTCCATGGCTCTGAAACACTCACTCGAGGAAAACAAATCCAGACCTCGCAGCTAGGTCGCGCGTAGCTCACACTTCGGTGGCGATTGTAGGCAAACTGTGTAAAACTGTTCCAAATCATCCCTTTTATTTCAGATTTGAACGTAGTGACGCTGTACCCTCTATGATCAGGTGCTTGTTTATTGTTTCTGGTGCTTTGACCGTTGTCCTCCTATCCTGGCCAATGCTCACTCAGGTCCTTAACCCCTGGCAGCAGCCCCTCGCGCAGAGATTAGGCTAACTCTTCCTCTTTTGTATTCAGTCACGAAAAGCAGGAACAACTCGGTAGGGTAGCTTCTCCCTGTCAATCCGGCGATGAATCTTTAATAATTCATAACTCCCGTAGTTCTGTTCTGATTAGGCTCAAATCTTGGAATCAGTACTTTCATGATGTGGTCTTCCGCTGGTGAAAATCTCATCCAATTCGGTCCATTGGTTTAGAAGTTGCATTTTTCTTGATATTCCCATAAGAATGCATGTAAATCCGAATTCGGGCGGAAAACTGTGGTTGAGCAAGCTAGTGCTGGCTAAGGCAGTTCGCTAGACACCTGTATTCGCGACGGATATTAATATTGCCAATTGCAATTAAATCATACTAACGGGCAATTAGATTAATTACTTGTCACTCAATATTTGACCGTTACAACATTCCCCTCCTTTTAATTATGAATTTTTTTCAGAGCGAACTTGCGAGTGACAGGAAAAAATTCATACCACATATTAATGATATTTGTTAATGATCGCACACTTAGGCGTCTGAATAGGGACTCGAACCCTGGACTGTATAACTTTTAACTCAACATTACAATGAAGTTATACTTTCTGCAATTGTACCATAATTATGAAAATATAAACGAATATAATAAAGTATACAAGAATACAATATAAAGTACATTTTAACATCAAAATCTCAACGTATATTACCACATATATACTAACTTTGGGTACACCCTGTAGCTTTATACATAATAATGTGAATACTGAATAATAAGCTAAATAAGATATAAGTAAATATTTGGTTTGCAATTTGTTCCCTCTCACACATATGTTTGCATACTTCTTGCATTAATTATAAGAAAGGTCTACATTTTTTGCCTTTTAATATAAAAAAAATAATCTCTAATTTTCCTATTGTTTACTTTACAATCGGAGTGGCTCTAGTGCGATATTTTCTTCAGTGTCTCCTTTGACATGAGCCGGACTGACAAAGGAGTCTTCTAGTCTCCCGTCGGGCCTTGAATATCGGTTAACTGCTCCAGAGATCGCTGTTCTTGCCTCAGTCCACTTCGTCTAGGTTGGTAATCTGGGGAGAGTTGGTCCAAGTTACGGCTAGTAGACGGTCTATTCCAGTCGGGTAAATTAGCACCAGTCTGTGGGGACATGACTGTTCTAACCGCATTCACAGCACGATTCCTCTCAACTTGACTCGGGTTGTTTTGACCCCGGCAGTGTTGCCATCTCGCGTTTTCTCCATCCCTATCGTCTCTGAAGTGTTGTTGTTGTGGGCGGTGATTGATGTACCGGCCTCGCTGGGGATAAGGGGCGGTTAGCATTTCTTTCACTCCACAGTCCTGCAATGTGCTTTTCCACTCGTTGCTCAAAAACTGTGGTCCTCGGTCATAGAGCTTCCGTTTCTCAGGGTTGGAAAGAACTTCATATGCCTGTTCAAACTCTTCAAATATATCGAATGGTGGATTCCGCTGCTCGAGCCAGATCCTTGCATTCCCTTTGGGTAATTTTCGCATTAGCCTCAAGCAGTCTGGGCTATCGACATCGTACAACAAACAATCTCTCTTGAAGTCCCCTATGAAGATTGACGGTAAAATCTCGTCGTGATCGGGGCTGTACGTATGGAAATGATCTAGGCTGACCTTTGAGAAGATTCCGCGAGTACTCAACTCCGGGTTGGACACACTGCGTGTCTCCTGCTGGGCGAAAGCGTTCAAGCTCGGCGAGCTCCCGCTCCGGCCGATGACGTCACGCGCTGCTTGGCGATCCAAGGAAGTTGGTGCTGATTGACAGGTCAGCTGGTTGGTCACGTCTGCTGCGACGAGCAAAGGAGTTGGGTTCGCATCCCTGGACGTTGTCTCCAATCGGCGAATCTCTTCGTCCTCGTTTCTTCTCCGTTGCGTGATTTGGAAATCCTTCATTTGGTCAATTTTGGATAGCAGCACTTGGAAACGGCGGTCCAATCTTTCTTCTCTTTCTCTCCTTTCGGCAGCCTCTATCTTCCGCCTTTCTTCTTCTTCTCTCTTAGTCTTCTGATCTCTTTCTTCATCTCTGGCTTGGATATAGCTGATTAGCTGAGAGAACATGGCCTGCACGTCCATCTTCTCTGGAACTGGCAACCCTGTTACCGACTGATCTTTCCCTAGATCCTTATCAACGTTGCCGGCTGACGAAACGTATGTATCTGTAGAATGCTCAAACCCTGGGCGGTCCATGGTATTGTTGTTGGCTAATCTCTTGCGGAGCCGAGTAGTCCTTAGCATGCCAATCTTCTTTCTTCTTCTTCTTCTTCTCGTGGCTGGCTATCGCCGAAGGAAAAAATCAAAATTCTTTTCCTGGTTTCTGGTTTCAGATCCCGGGGATCGCACCCCTCACCTGCTTCCGTGTGACATAACGCGTGTCCTTTTGTCCTTTATCGTCCGAAGTTAATAACGCCCATTGTTAATAAAATAATAAGATCCTCTAATAATTCTGCTATGGAAAAATGCTATAGTCGCGACAAAGTATTTCACTATTACACCATAAAAAACACACAATATAGTTCTAGCTACACATCGATTGCATATTCAGTTAATTAAAATCACCGTACAAATTACACATTAATACTTTAAATGAACACGTCTTTATAGATTCTTATCAGGATTTTCAGTTACAGGTTGCAATTATTTAATTTTCAACAAAAAAATCTTAGTTCCCCCTTAGCGTTAAATTCTGGTACCCTGTCGTAGACATTCGTAGGCTGAAAACTCTCTTTAACAACAAGTATTAAATCCCCTTGGGTAATAGACATAACTGATTGTTAACCATTACAATCAAACTTAATAAAATTCACATTGAGTAGATAAGCAACTAATTAGAATACTCGTGACCTCCAGGTTCCTTACTAGCCTGCCTGTAACATCGTTCTACGAGCCTAATTCTTATTTGCTTCCTATTTGACTACTCTTCTAATTGCCTATTCGTCGATTATTTGGGCCTACCTTTTACACCCTTACTTGTCTATTCACATACTCGTCGATTATTCGGCGTACTTTTTTACTTGCCTACTTATTTTATTTGCCTACTCGTCGCTTGTTTGGGCAACCTTTTATATGCCTACCTATTTATTTGCCTACTCGTCGAATGTTCGGGCAACATTTTTACTTGCCTACTTTTTTACCTACTCGTCGCATGTTCGGGCAACTTTTACATGCCTACTAATTTATTTGCCTACTCGTCGCTTGTTCGGGCAACTTTTATATGCCTACATATTTATTTGCCTACTCGTCGAATGTTCGGGCAACTTTTATATGCCTACATATTTATTTGCCTACTCGTCGAATGTTCGGGCGCCATATTTTGTCACGGGCTGCTAATTTAATAAATAACTAATTAACTCAACTAACTCAACTGAGCTGAGCTTAGCAACGCAACAACGAAGAATCTTTCGCCTCACCTGCTGGGCGAATTAAACACTACATGAAATATAATACGGTCAGGATAAGTGCCTAACAGTCGGAGTTACCAAGAACAAACCTAGGAGGATTTGATTTAAATACCTGAAATGACGTTACATAATACTACGGTGTTTTTGAATATACATATATATTAAAGCACAGATAAATAGACAGTACATCTTGCCCTCTTTCACTCGATCTCACATTCATACTCTCATTCCATGGCATATGGCGACAATATGACAAATACAAAGGTTAGATTATTTACTACTTTGACCATACTCTTGCTATGTCTTGGCTACATTGCCTTTTACAATTTATCGTTTAGGATTTTAAGTATAAAGTGAATAATTGTTCCTTGTGCGAACCCCTTCTATCTTTTCTGAAGGTATAAATATATTTCATGAACTATCGTTTGCGGCTAACATAAACTCTCATCTTTAACATTTGATTACTCCGCCGGAAAACAGATGTCTAGGGTTGCCATAGCACTGATTTAAGTTAAGCAATGATTTGATTCACGCAGATTCGCGGTAGATAGTCGTCATCTTTCTCACACACGCACATGGTTGGATCTTACCTTAGCTGCATTCCCTCTGACCTGGGTTGGGCGGAAGTGGTCCTACAGTTCTGGAAGACATCTGCACTCCAGTGTTGCACTTCGCGGTTATCCTGGTTGGCGAAAGTGGATCGGTCGGCGGCTCCATCTGGCCTCATCGGATCCTGGCTTCACTCGTTCACTGTCGACTCCATACGACAACTTGCGCAATAATAGGTCAGTTCTTCGCGGTCACTCGTAAGTACAGATACGTGACTTAGGCGATGAGATGAACATACGCGATGAGCCATTCGCGGTTTCACATGGATATCAAATGTTATTAACTTTCACTACTTTGGACGTTGTTTCGGACGATTGACACGGGTGGACGTGTCTGGCGTTATTCTCACATAACCTCACGTATGTGCACGGATGCGTTGACGGCAAGGGGAGGACGACCCCCTGGTTCTATATTCTGCTCTACTCCATGGCTCTGAAACACTCACTCGAGGAAAACAAATCCAGACCTCGCAGCTAGGTCGCGCGTAGCTCACACTTCGGTGGCGATTGTAGGCAAACTGTGTAAAACTGTTCCAAATCATCCCTTTTATTTCAGATTTGAACGTAGTGACGCTGTACCCTCTATGATCAGGTGCTTGTTTATTGTTTCTGGTGCTTTGACCGTTGTCCTCCTATCCTGGCCAATGCTCACTCAGGTCCTTAACCCCTGGCAGCAGCCCCTCGCGCAGAGATTAGGCTAACTCTTCCTCTTTTGTATTCAGTCACGAAAAGCAGGAACAACTCGGTAGGGTAGCTTCTCCCTGTCAATCCGGCGATGAATCTTTAATAATTCATAACTCCCGTAGTTCTGTTCTGATTAGGCTCAAATCTTGGAATCAGTACTTTCATGATGTGGTCTTCCGCTGGTGAAAATCTCATCCAATTCGGTCCATTGGTTTAGAAGTTGCATTTTTCTTGATATTCCCATAAGAATGCATGTAAATCCGAATTCGGGCGGAAAACTGTGGTTGAGCAAGCTAGTGCTGGCTAAGGCAGTTCGCTAGACACCTGTATTCGCGACGGATATTAATATTGCCAATTGCAATTAAATCATACTAACGGGCAATTAGATTAATTACTTGTCACTCAATATTTGACCGTTACACTGTTATATTTATAAGAATAATATAAAAATAAGTAACATATTATGTAAACAGGTTTGAAGACACTCAGGGGCGGCGCCAGGGGCGCGCGAGGGGGTGCTTGCGCGCCCCTTAATTTTCATCCGCACCCCCTTCAACACCCCCTAGGTTAAACTGAAAACACTAACCCTTAGAGTATCATATTATGACATGTCGTCACCGTCGTCATATTGAGCGCCTGCGCGTTGAATGTTAGGTACTGAAGTAAGGCTGTTATTATTGTATGCAACAGGCAAACAGTAAAAGAGATGCCGATGCCCGATATACAGACTTTTCTGTACTGGCGGCAACCTCTATAAAGATCAGCGGCCGGTTTTTTTCGTCAGCATTGTTGTTAGGAATTTTTCCTTCTTTGTTTCTTCAAGTGGTCTGTTCGTGTTTTTTGATAATATGCCTATAGCTTTTCTACATTGCTGATAAACAGTTTATTTTTCATCTACTTGTTCTTCCTCGTACTGGAGCAACCATTTCAGCTGCTTTCAAGGTATAACATGCATGAAATGTAGTTTTCTTGTTAATACGCTCTATGTATTTGTTCCACATAACATGTCTAGTAAACGTACCATTTCAGGCTTTTTCGGAAACAGTTAGGAAGAGGCCCAATGTTCACAAATAAATTTTTCAGTTCGTTGTTGGGAATAGTGCAGCAGAAGGGATTTTAACGAAGACGAAGTTGCTGTGCACTTCGCGTTTTGTCCTGAAGTGGCAGATGGAAAGTACATATTATGCACTACGTAGAATGTACTGTGTATTTTGTACCTCCATTGCTTACATTGAAAAGGCTCAAAAATTGTGTTCTTAAAGGCAAGGATAATTTCTTTTTTGTATTTCACTGCATAGTTCAATAAGACTGTAATTTGTATCTGAATGTTTACACTGTATGCCCACTTTCTTGGAGTTTCAGACTTAATACATATCTTCATGGATCGTCGAGGGGGAGGGCAAGGGGAAGCGAAGGCTCCCTGGAAAATGAATGCCAGTCTAAAGTTATATATTTCACCCGTACAATTTAATTTCAGTCAGTAATTTATGTTAATCAGTGTCGGCGATTAGGGGTGTTGTTGCACACCGCTATTTGCTATTTTGGCCCCGCACTATGCTAAACTTTATCTATCAAGGGAAAGTAAACTGTCCTTGCCCCCCGCCCCCCCCCCAAGTTTTGGCACCTTGCTACCCCAGTTTTAAAGCGTTGCATGCCTTTTTTATGTTTTCCTCATTTTCAGCATCGCACTCCTTAAATTTCTTTCTGCATCCCCTCAGCACCCCTAGATGATAAATCCTGGCGCTGCCGCACACACTATATTAAAAGTATCTGTAAACACTGCTTTGCACTTACTGTTTTACTGGTACTGTTAACATGTTCTAGAATGGCAAGTCCACGGTTTCTATTTTATGATATTTTGACTTATTTTTTTAAAAAAACTTCTTTGCGTTGCTTTTCGCTTGTGAGCTGTAGTTGGATTGTCTCTTCAGTAACACAGTAATCTGCCAGCATGTTCTTGTATGATTTCCCTTGATATCTGCATTATATTTCCCTTAGATCCTGGTGGACTTTTTCTCCTTGCTCTTCGCTCAGCAGGGACGGCGACAGGGGTGGGCACGGCTTGGCAAGCGCCCACCCAAAAAATCCTGTGCCCACCCTATTGCCCACCCAATCAAATTCACTAAGTACATACACTTGGGCATATGTGAATGTTTCAATATATAAGTATATTCTAGTATTCATTAGTCAAGTTCTATTTGTTTGTCGTAAACAATTTTTTGGTTACCAAAACCAAATATTATTTTGGTAAATCTAACAAACTGTAGCCCATTTGTTTAGGAAAACCAAATAATTTAGTCAAACTTACCAAACGATTTGTTAAATAATTTATTCATACTTATGTTATAATCTGGCTAATTTTAGCTAGGATGGATAGTTTGTAGAAACTAACTGATCTCAAAATACACATTCAGAATAGAAGACCGATTTTGGAGCGTTTTCTGCGGCACACTTACCTTCTACTTATATAGTCCAGAATCAAAAGGTTCCTCATGGGAGATTAACTTTTATTCACTGCAGTACATTTTCTTCTTTAATTTGTAGCTTTGATGTTCACATATCGTTCGAAGAATGTTAAAGCACAAGTTTTCATTATGATTACAATCAAACGTACTATTATTTGTTGTACAAAAACTTATGTTTCTTGTACCTACACATTTTGACAACCATCTAGCGGCCGGTGTAGGAAACTCAGTATAAAGTAAGTATATTCTGAGCTTTTTTTCAGAATATTAGGTTACACAGCAACGTAAAGACTCGCTTCGAGTAATTATCTATATACATGAATTTGAATTTTCGACAAAGGATTTTAATACTACACTCGAGGAAACTGGACAATCAATCGTTATTTCAAATTCGAAAGCACGCTCACACACATATAGTAAATTTAACCAAACGTTTTGTTTCTTTTTACTTACATATGCATCATTTTGTTTACGAGTACCATATTTTGTCTGACCAAATTTTTTGGTATTCGTAAACAAAATTATTTAGTAATTACAAGCAACATTTGGTTATCGGAAACAAAAAGTATAACCAAACAGCTCAACCAAACTTTTTTGGTAATTCCAAACAAACCAGTTTTTTCTGTGTAGGAGGTGCAAAATTATGCAGGGTATGGTCAAGATGAGATCAGGATTTAGGGTGATCTTGAGGGCTGCAGCTCTGGGCCTTCACTGGGGAAAACTGCTTGGAAAAGTACTGCATAAAGATAAAAATGAGGTACTTCGGATGTGATGAAAAAATGTAGAAATACGTATAACTAACCACCTCATGTAGCTTAGCGAAAAGTTATAACTGAAACTGTGGAGGGGATTGGGGTGGGGTCTTGGTGTTGTATGCTCCGGGCCTTCACATATATAAATCCTGGCCTGGGCATGATTAAAATAATCTCTAACAAATAAAAACCCCATCTTAGCGTAGCTTCCTCTAGCAACACAATAAATTATTTCGACTTTTTAATTAAGTCTACATTGAAATTCCAGAAATGTCTCTTTCTTTATTTCATTACAATTTTTACATACATGTCATCTTCAAATGTCTACGTGATATACAAACAACAACTTTATATTCGTTCTGCTAATAAATACTAATAAGAAGTAATCACAATAATCACTATAATACCGAGGTGTACAAATTTTGATGTAACAGTTATGTGGGTTTGGAAAAAGCTACAGAATTATTGAATTGATAATAGCCTATCAGTTACGTAATGATGCCATTTTTCTTGTGATTAACTTACGTAGAATTAAAAGAAGAAAGGGGTTGGTATTAAAGCTTTGTTTTGAGGGCATCAGGGAACTAATCAATCACGATGGGAATGGTTTAAACTTTAGAAGCATCAGAGGTTCAGCCAAAAAGGTCGACAGAATCTGTAGATGCAGATGAAGTAAAGAAGAAAGGTGTCACGAAATATCAATTTGGAAATTTTGTTTGTTTGTATTTAAATCCACTTTTATGCTCAGATAGGCTAATCAGGAGGTGGCAGTAGAAGCCAGAAGGAGGCAACGTTATGCCATTGGAGGAAAAAAAATATTCAGGAAGAACTTACAGGAAACGTGTCATTTTATCACCACATTTAAGAGGGTGTATTGCCAGAGACAAATATTTGAGACTTTCGGAAAACAACGTTATTGTTCACTGAGTTAGCTGCCTTGATCCAAGAATGAAACAATATGAAATTGAAACTACCACCTCAACTTTCGAAGGATATGAACTAATGAAACTCCACTCTTGAAAGAGTAAGTTGTTGCTGATTCGACTGATTTGTTCTATGTGAAGTCACTTTTCTGCTAATTTGGCTAATGGCGATGATGAGGTTCAATGGTGATTAGTTGAAAGTGACGAAGGACGAAAACAAATGCACGCAGACACTGAAAATACAACCCACCACAAATTATTATTTTGACTGTGGTTTCGTTCACCTGCAAGATTTCCAGGGTATGCTTGACAGGATAGAGGTTGACATTTGAGCGCTTTCGAAAAGGTCGCGCAATACAACCCAAATTATCTATGAAAAAGAGATGAATTACCGGTTATAGTGATCAATTTCGATGAATTCCTTGTGTGCAAAATCACATTCTACGAAATGTAAACTATTTGTTATCTCAGTGCATGTGTTTATCTAACCACACGTGCATCACTTCTCCCGCATGAGTAACGAAGACTAACTTCAGAAAACGAATAGCAACTTAGCGAGCCAATAATCTCTTCACTTCTTAACAGATTTTTCATTGTTACTTGATTATTACTTTTGGGCGATGTCTTGTCAAAATAGCCTTTCATAAGCCTTGGGATACTTTATGCAGAATGAAGAAAGATTTTTTTTCGCGTGTGTGTGCACATTCCCAATAAGACATTAATTTTAATCCAAATATCAAGTGGCGGCAATTAGGAGGAACAAGGGAGGAAAGTACCCCCTGCTACATTATGCCACTCGCTGCATCCACACTATGGTCTCTTAATGCTAAGACTTTTCTACCAAAAAAAGTTGCCCCCAAGTTTTGGCACCCGATCGCCGTTACTGCAAACATACATTCAGACATTTGTCAGTTGCAATAACCTTGTAAGCCAAGAAAAGTGATCATTAACCCCCAAGTTTCAGTCAAAAACTAATATGATGAAAATTAAATGATCAGGAACATGCATTTAAATTACGAGAAAGTAATTTAATTCTTCACCATTGTCAACAATCACACTTTCCATCACTGTGGCCGGATAACTATATGAAATTGAGTATGTGTCTTGTATTTTTTGCACTTGAAGGACAAAATGTGATGAAACCGATTCACATTTATTTCACTACATTGACATGAATGAAAGAATGTGATTAGAACGTGACACAAACACTTCCTTGAAATAATTGTATCCATCGGAGACAAAGAAGTGGTACAAGATGCAAGAATATATTAGAAAAGAAAGATGAAAGACACCAAACACACATACGCGTGTGTGTGTGCCAGTTAAGAGAAACATTTGAAGAATGGAACGAGAGAAGGTGAAACGGAGAAAGAGTTAACAAGCTGAGAAAGATATAAGAAGGCATTAAAAAGTAAGAAAAAAAAGGAAAATCGGGAGTGTAAGAGAGGAGGGGATACATATACATGTATGTCATACTTATATGTATATGGCCTTACATTTATACCTGCCCACCCTAATCTATAAATATACAGCTTCTGCCCACCCGGTGAAAAAATTCTGGCGCCGCCCCTGGCTCAGCACTTCTAGGTTCTCGGGTAAATAGTCCAGATGTGAATGTAACATGTGCACCTTTAAGCTCATATAACAGTCTAAATCTTGGAAAGAAACAAGCATTCTGTCCACCATTTGTTTGTAGTCTGGATCCTTTGTGTTGCCAAGAAAGTTTTTGACTACATCCCGGAATGCTTTCCATGCCGATCGTTCTGCTGCGCACATAACGTCTTCAAAATTAGCACCAGAAAGAAGCTTTCTGATATCTGGACCTGTGAAGATACCCTCTTTCATTTTGGCATTACTGATGCCTGGGAATCGATGACACAGGTACTGGAAGCATTCACCTTCATTGTTTACAGCCTTAACGAATTGCTTCATAAGCCCTAGTTTGATATGAAGCGGAGGTAACAGTATGTTGGACTTGTCAACAAGACTTTTTTGTTTTATGTCTTTTGAGCCTACAATCCACTATCTACGTGTCCATTCCTTTTGGGTCCAGCGATGTGACCTTGCTTGACTGTCCCACTCAGAAAGAAAGCAGGGGTGCTTTGTGTAACCTGCGTGTAGACCTAACAGAATACCTATCACTTTAAAGTCACTACACACTTGCCACTTGTGTTCCTGGTACTTTATTTTACCCATCATCATCTCAAGATTTCCGTATGTTCCTCACATAATAACTGAATGTGTAACGGGAACTGATGCAAGTTCGTTTTAGTTGTGAAGAAGGACGCACTTCAAACTACGCTTGGAGGCATAAAAAAAAAGTCTCCAGTGGGTAGGGTCATACTGTGGTACTCCTAGTTTCAGCATAACCTCCGGAATGCTGTTACAGTAAACCAAAGTTCCCTCTTCAGAAACGAAAGGTGAAAAATCTTCTTTGCGATGTCTGTACCAATACTACGTCGTCCCTGGTGCCAACATGTTCCTTTCACGGAATCTAGACCCAAGTATGTCCGCAGATTCCTTTGTAAGACCAAGATCTCGAACAAAGTCATTTAAGGCACTTTGCTCGAAAAGTTTGGGTTGATTTTCAACATCTTCTGGTGAGAAATCACAGTCAGAGGTAGCGCCGGCCATTTCCACGCCAGAAGAGGAACAATCATGCAAATGTTCCGGACTCTGCGGTACTGGTACATCAGGGCCATGGGGAACGGGTAAAATTGCGGATGAAATTGAAGACTAAAATTGGTAAACGCTGTAAGTGCCACAATAATTCAAACACCGTTTTCCACGTTAAACTGTGAAATGTGCCATGCTTCATAATGTGGTAAACGTGAAATGTGGCTGGTAGCCCTCTAAGTAGTTCAAAGGGCATGTAAAGAGGTCACTAGTGTGCACGTTCTGTGCTGATGTGGGGAAAGATGCGATTTCCCAACACTTTCGCTTTTGGCACTTACAACGTATACCACTTTTAGTCCTCATTTGTGGATTGGAGTTATTATGGAGTGATCTCAGTTCGTTGGAAACTGGCCACATTGGAAGGACGTATTTATTATGTCGGCGAGGGGCTACGATATAAGTAAAGCCAACACAACTAAAACGCTGTTGGTAATGCCATCCGAATGGGTACCTTGGGGGAAACCCGGGGGGGCAAAGGCGGTCAAGGGCGTGATGCTGATTACATCACCCCCACTCACGACCGGATCAAGAAAGTGTGGGGCGCTACCTCCCACACCCCCTATACGCCTTCATGGCGTGGTGCTAAGCACAGGGGAGCACTTTGCTTCTTTTTTTTTTTACTTTTTTTTAATGTTATTTAAAGCAACACTTCTCCTAACAACGTAACGAGTGCATTAGTGCATGTGAATAAAAAATGTAATATCAGATTTTAAAGAAATTTGATGTGATGTGGAAAAATTAACGTTGGATCCTGATTCAGGATGCAAAGATCATCCTAGAAAACAATACAGGATGGCGGCAATGAAACCATATCACAGGTAAGTGTTTTTAAAAAGAAGTATTCACACCTAGCGGTCCGGTAAAGGTTCGCTTCGATCACGCTCAGCTCGCACGTCAGTCACGGTCAGGTGGGAACAATATTTGACTGGAGCGTGAGGGGGCGGAGCTTGACTTTGTCGAAGCTTGATCGTCTGCAGCCCCGTTGCAAGGATGCGTAACCCAATTTTGTGCGTAGGAGATGAGCGGGCTGAAGTCAAAGACCTATTGAAACACAGAGAAAGGCGAGTATAGATAAAATTGATTGATGGGGACATTGCGCAACAAAAAAAAAAAGTATTTTCTTCTCAATTCTGTTTGCAACACATCAGTCAAAATATGCGATTTCATGAACCCGGATATAAGAAATTTAAGAAAAAACTGACCGAAACAACCAAATTACAATTATAGCCAATGAGAAAAATTCAATAGGGGACTAACCACAAATATGATCCATGAGCACTAGTGGCGCAACCACAGGGGGCATTGCTTCCCCCAACCTTGGATGGAAATGTTTTGTAGAGGGGGCAAGGGGGGCAAACATTGACGACCAAGTGTACCTGCAGGGGGCAATTACCGCCCACAACTTCAAATTTTATGCAAATAAAAACACTTTTCGTAAAATGTTCTTGCTCGCAATGCCTTCTTTTCTTGGTCTCATCGTTCAGAACCGTAGTTAGGGGGTGGCGGAAGTAAGCCCTGGGCGCCGAACGATCTAAATGAAAATAATTTGTAAAACTGATTGATTGATTTGTAGTTTTAAGTCCACTTTACGCACAGAAAGGTTAATCGGGACTGGACCTACAGTTTATAGTGGGATCCGAACCACTGTGCCATATTTGCCTCCTCCGGGTATCGAACCTGTGACCCCTTGATCACAAGGCGACGATGCTACCACTATACCATCGGGGAGGCACAAAAGTTGTAAAAGAGAGAATGCATTGGCGTCCCGTGAAATTATTTGCGCCCTATTAAATCAATATTGATTTCAGCCTGGGAAAAAATTGGATCCAAAAACTTTCTTGCTCGCTTCGCTCGCAATGTATCATTGTTCTCTGTAATGCATTCTAAATTCCCAGACAGAGAAGTAAGACTTATCCTAATTGATTTTTGTCTTAAATGCATGAACAATTGTTTGGAGGAAAGGGAGCGTGCACATTTTAGAGAAAATTTACGTAATTTTTGTTGTTGGTTTATTGTGATGAATTTGTTGTGTAATGTATTTAAATAATATATGTTGTATATAATTGATTGATTGATGGATTTGGTGTTTTAAGTCCACTTTATGCACAGTAAGGCTAATCGGGACTGGACCTACAGTTTAAAGTGGAATCCGAACCACTTGTGCCTCCACCGGGTATCGAATCCGGGACCCCTTATGTTGTATATAATATGTATATTAAAGAAACTTTGAATACGCATACAATTTAGTGTCCACGTCGCTCCATGTTGCATATGTGTGAAGCATTTATCAAGCATTTTCTGTCTTTCAAGAATAGTTTGTGTGCTTGTTTTCCATTATTAATGTGAAATTGAACGTGTTAAAGAAATAATTCAAATCATTTGTTCGAACACAAATGCTTTAACACCAACTTCAACCCCCTTTTTGCATAATTTATGAGGGTAATAACGTCTTTGATACTACTACTACTACTACTACTACTACTACTACTACTACTACTACTACTAATAATAATAATAATAATAATAATAATAATAATAATAATGTTGGTTCCAGATTCGAATCCCGGCTTGGGCATGGATGTTTGTGAGTGTCCATTCATTATTATTAACGTTATTAATATTTGCATTATTATTATTAAAATTATTATTATTATTGGTACGTTTATCCTGGTACTTGCCCTCTCAAACAAAAATTCGTGGTTCCGCCTCTGAGTTGTAATGACCTTTTTTGCACGAATTAAAATCCTTAGATCAAAAAGCTAACCTGTTGACGGTCATATTTTTTCGCGCAACAAAATTGTCATTTGTGTGTGTGTGTGCAAATTAAAGAGGTGTTGGTCAACCCTCTGCCAAGGGAAAAAGTCATTCTTGATATCTAGCTCCGAATCAAGATTAACAACGAACTAAGGTCCTGTTCAGCCCAGTTCGGTACATACCGGAAGCGCTTCACATCAGTTCGTTGGCCAGCGCAGGGGTAGTGCAACCGAGGGGTGAGGTTGGAGCAGACGGCAACGATGTCAGATCTCTCAGATTTTCTCCCCTTCTGTCCTCTTACGCCCTTGCTGAGCGAGAGCTCTGATTCTCTGTCGTCTGCTGGACGGTAGAGAGGTCTCAACGCAGGGCGCGGCGTTGCAACCACTTGCAGTATCTTTTCCATTCTGTGGATTTTAAATCATTGACGTTCCGCAGGTGAAAAGCGCGCTCTGAAATGTTTCCGCTTGTGTTTGTTATCGCTGTCTTCTTCTGTATTTTCGTTAGCTTCTTTATCTTTTCTTGTTGCATTGTTGTTTTTTGTTGTTTTTATTTTCGTTAATTATTATTTATTGTTGTGTGTGAGAGTGGAGTGCGTGAAGTGAGCAAGAGGAACAATGGCCTATATTTCTCCGGAATGCTACAAGAACAAGCATAAAAAAGGCAAATGTTTTTCCTCGGTCGAACAGAGAATAGTGTTGAACATGTATGCCTATTTCTGGCAGTGACGTGCACTGAGGAGTAGCTAGTCTAGCAGAAATAGATCGACCAATCTCGCATCTCTAATTATTTTCAAATCACAATATTTATTATCTTGTTAAAGCCACAGTTCATATGCAACATTTTTTTACGCGCTTCTCGTTCCTCGGTGCGATCCGCGGTCAAAGCTGGCCTACCTCACTCCTCCTCCGCCTCACCAGTTCCAGGTAGAAACGGCCGCCCGAAGGAAAATGCAAGATTTCTGCCTCTACCTCCCTTGCCCCTCGCCCTCGCTGCAATTGTTGAAGCCCGTCCTTTCAGGTTCCCCAGTCTATCTCCTATAGGACAGATTTCTTTGTAAATCCTTTAAATAACTTAGGGGGAAATTTTCTGCAGTACTTCTATTCTCTGTATTTACACCACAACCTTTTACACGTTGTACAATATGTATGAATAATATGGGATGTAGTTTTATTATTTATGAAATGGGAACGTATAATGTGCAGACAATAATGTTATGCTTTCATTCTTTCTTTCTTTCTTTCTTTTTTTTTCAAATATGGAATGATTAAATTACATATATTTGCTCAGGCTCTCTCTCGCTCTCGTTTTAGTAGTATTTTATTTAAATATACTAATCTCTTGGCCTCGAACGGATGTATTTATTTGGGCAAGAGAACGCGCGTTCATATTGTTGTTCGTTTGGTTTATTTTACTTAGCTTTTCTGCCACATTTGGTTATCGCGAAAATAAGGATGAGTGATAATATGATGAAATTGATGAAGGGATCTCGAACAATCCAGGCCGGGATTCGAACCCTTGATGAGCGCACATTCTTGTTCCTATGTGTTGTACTCTGCAGTGAATAATGAAATAATTTGGAATGAAAAATCTCAGAACTCAAAAAGCCAAATGAATATTATTGAAGAAACTACGAACAAGTGTGTTTTGTTACCTGTTTGTTTCTGTGCATAAAGTGGACTTAAAACACCAAATCAACCAACCGTGGGGGAGTGGTTATCACAGCGCGCTACGACGCCAGGAGTTCCGGGTTCGAACCCCGACCTGGGCATGGGTGTTCTTTGTGTTTGTCCTTTCATTAATTTTATCGTATCATCTTCGCAATTAACCAAATGTCACAAAAAAGCGACGCTAAATAACAAAAATCAAATTATTCATTGATTGCTTGATTTGGTTTATTTTACTTCGCTTTTCCGCCACTTAGCCTAATCGCGAAGATGATACGATAAAATTGATGAAGGGACACACACAAAGATACCCATGGGCAAGTCGAGATTCGAACCCAGGATCTTTGGCTTAGTAGTCAAATCAATTTTTTTATTTTATTTTCGAATGAGGGTGGGGGTTACGTGTACTTTTTTAGTACTCATTCATCATTTTGCAATCTTTTCCTGTTATTGACGTTCTATTTTTTAGGAATACTGAGCCCTAAAGGGGGAGGGGTATGACCCACACAAACCCCCACTTGAGCACGCCTCTGATTGCTACCCCAAGTGTCGACGTCACCGCACGTCACTGATTTCCGGGCAAAGAATCAAAAGGCGGCATCGAAATAGTGAGGACTGACACTCGAATGACATCTGAAGCAACAGGCATAGCTATGTCGACTATTATTAAAGTTAAGAAAGACTTTAATGTAAACGATGGGAAACTTTCTACACCAAGGAAGAAGAAGAATGAATGAATGATAAGGGGGCGATTCGACTTGAAGAATATGATAGTTTTACCCAGGTTGCTATTGGGAGGAAAGTGTTGTTGTTGTTGTTACGTTTTAAAAATAACTTTAAAGGTTCCTGTACAATTTTTTAAAATATGTAAAATTGTAATTCCTACTTTTAATTAATTAGATGAAGGAACGCACGAAGAAAAACCATTTGTTCCGTGTTCTCGATTTAATTGAACAAGCAGTGGCGTGCTCAAGGGGGGCTGGTGAGGTTTTAAAGCCCCTTTGGTCCAGTGTTCCTAAAAAAAGAACGTAAAAGGTAGGAAAAGATGAAAAAATTAGAGCTGACTACCAGAAAAAGTGTATGTAACCCCTCCCTTTCGAAAATCATGGGCACGCCACTGTGAACAAGTGTGTTTAAAGTTCACTTGATTCTCAGATAAGCTAATCGAGACTAGACTAGAATGGAATTCGAACCATTATCGATATTAATCCACGGGAAATCAAACCCTTTACTCGATTTCAAGACGACGTGGTTAATAACTACACTGTCCTTTCTTTTTAATTCATGTACAGAGTTTTTTCGAATAGCAGTCGTGATCCGAAAATGCACTGATTCTTTGGTTAACTCACATTAAGTCATGTTTATACGTAAATAGCATTGCTAATATGTACCATTTAATTAATCCATGAGAGTGTGCATTTGCAGCATACATTACTTTCTAAACATAGAAATATCATGATTATTCAGCAGTACAGATGTGACGGAATCAAAGTAATCCGAAATATTGCGCCTTGTAATCAAGGGGTCGATACCCGCTGAAGGCACATAGTGGTTCGGATCCCACTTTAAACTGTAGGTCCAGTCCCAATTAGCCTTACTGTGCATAAAGTGGACTTAAAACACCAATTCAATCAATCAATCATTAATTTGCAGAATAGAATATTCGAATACTCCTGAGAATTGAAAGTAAACAATGAGTCCAAGCGTAAGCCATGCGGCGGCTTTTGTCAGTATCCGACTGTTTTGTATGTTTCAATTGTTGTCATTTTCCGACCCAAAGCTGGATACGGGTCTGGTTCCAATGCCCATTGATGTTTGTTTAAATTGCCAAGAAATGATTGCCACCTCCATATTTCAGCTCATTTAATGCGTGAAATGAGACGATTTACATATTGCAATCCTAAAAAATTGCATGTGCTTTTACGTGTACCTCACATCCTTCATCACTGAAACAAAAGAGAAAACAAAACAAAAATATCTCTTGGCGTCGGCTGGAGCGACAGCAGAGAACGAAGTGCGTAGCGAAAGCGTAAGCGCTTGCTGTTTTTCATTTGTTACACATTAAATGTGGCAACATCTTCGCGCCAAGAAGGAAGTAGGACTTATATCCGGCATGTACCGAACTGGCGTGAAGTTTAGTTTTCGTGTCTATTTCCCTTTTTCCGAAAATGGTCTGACTTAGTTGGTAGTATGCATTGTTGAATTTCCTTACTCTATTCATCACTTCCTCTTGTATTCTTCATGTCTAGTTTATGATTGTTCCCAGATACTCATATCTTTTTGGTCTGCTCCAGTTCTATTCTTTTGCATATCTTTAGAACTTCATCCGTAAATACTATAAAGAGTAGCGGGCTCAAACTATCTCCCTGTTTCACTCCTTTCTCCATCTTAATTAAATGTGCCTGACATCTTTCCATCCAGTCTTACTATTCCTTCTACACTTTTATATGTTGATTTTATTACTCGAATGAGTTTTCCTGGGATTTTTCTTTTCTCTACTATTGCCCATATTTCTTCTCTGTGTACAGGGTCAAAAGCAGCTTTTAGATCTAAAAATGCTAAGTTCGTCTTTTTTCCTTTTTCTAAGTATTTATCGCATATTGTTCGGATGGAATATATGTGCTCTTGTGTTTGTCTCCCAGAACGAAAAGCAGCCTGTTCTTCTTCCATATCCTTTTCTATCTCTTTTCTCAGCCTTACTTCCAATATTCTTGAGTACACTTTTAGTGCCATGGTGGATAGACATATTGCACGATAGTCCTCACAGTTGGTTGAATCTCCTTTTTTATACTGTGGTATAATAATGTTCTTTTCCCTTTCTAGTGGTAATTTCTCTTCTCTCCAGATCGTCTGATACAGTTTAGTCATTGCCTCCAAGAGTGAATTTTCTCCATATTTTATATATTCTGGAGCTATTTCGTCTATTCCTGTTGTCATTCCATTTCCTACACTTTTCACTGCTTCATATACTTCTCCTATCTCAATTTTCTTTACTAGCTCCTATCTCATTCTCTTCCTTATCCTGCTCTTGTATTCTTCTTCTACGTACTTCTTCCTGTTTTTTGTCTATTATGTTTTCCAGTGTTTGGAAGTAACTAGTTACAAGAAACTCGGTTACAAGTAACAATTACTTCTTTTGAGAAAATGTAACTGTAACTAGTTACTTTTAAAAGTGAGTAACTGTAACTGTAACTGAGTTACTTTTTTACGATAGAAGTAACGTTTTAACAGTTACTTCTACAGTTACTTTACTATGTAAGTGTTATAAATTATTGGCGATTTAGGACTCAATGTGAGCCGGAATTTACTTTTTCCTGTGATATAAAAGCCCATCTTTGATCATTAATTCTTGCAAGCAATAGATGAACAGGGAAAAAGAAAGTAGTTGTAGTAAATTTGTCTCCTGGCGGTGGTCAGTCGGTATGCTCCAGCCAGGTGCCAGGAATTTCAAGGTTTATCGTACGTTTAATCTTTCGTTTGGTAGACCTGAATTCCAAAGCAATATGCGCACCTCGGAAGAGGGCTGGATTTTCCAGAAGCGGGAAGATAAGCCTCGAGAAGGAAAATTCCTTCCTATTGCTAACAGTTTGCAATTGTCAGTTGTGTGCTGACACCGATGAAAGCACATTGCACGGTTGTATGGATTCCACTTTGAACTGTAGGTCCAGGCCCAATTAACCTATCTGAGCATCAAGTGGAATTCAAACAAACTTTGACTTTTTTTTTTTTTTTTTTTTTTTTTTGCTAATTTCAATGCTACGAATCCTCGATAAACGTCATTTCGTATCCTATATGTATGCAATAATGCGAGAACAGCGACGTCTTGAGAGGGGGCATGGGGCGTACCCCATCCAACTAACGTTAATGGAATATCGGATAATAAGGGTCTTCATTTTTAAGAGTATGGCGATTTTAATCTTCTCTAAGTGATGTATTCTGCATGTTATTACTTTTCCTGTTTATTATAACAACTTGACTAACAAAAATTAATAATTATTTTAGTATATATATGTGTGTGGGGGGGGGGGGGTGACTTTCGTTCAAGTTTCTAGCGCAGACCTGGGCATAGGTGATTTCTCATTCATTTATGACCATGACCTGTAATCGTCACTATTAAAATAAGTTTTAACCAGTTTTAAGAACTTAAAAAAAGTCCAATTATAACACCATTAAGCCCTGTTTCCATGATTATGAAAAACTAAATATGCTGACCAAGGCAGTAATTTATTTGATTAAAAACATAAACTAAACGTAACGTTTCAACCTTCTAGCAAGGTCTTCTTCAGACTCTGTATCAAGTACAAAAGTAACTTTGTACTTGATACAGAGTCTGAAGAAGACCTTGCTAGAAGGTTGAAACGTTACGTTTAGTTTATGTTTTTAATCAAATAAATTACTGCCTTGGTCAGCATATTTAGTTTTTCTTAAAAAAAGTGTTAAATATGGATGGTCTTGAAACATTAAACTTCCGAGGACCACAAAACATCATCTGTAGTACGGGCAAATTATTCCAATAGTAGATAGTCAATGGCAACGCTAATAAGTGAAGGACATTCAAAGGTGGTTCAAGAAAATCGACACTACATGTCTGTTGTTGTGTATGCAGGCAGAAATTCTTTTCGGGGGAACTAAACATCATTTTTTTACAGGGGCATAGATAGAACCTCGCAAGGTTTAAAGTTGATGGTGACGAATCAGTTCCAAAACGGTGTGGGGGGGAGGGGGCAAGAAAAGTTTACTTTCTCTTGGTAGGCAAAGATTAGCATTAAAAAGCCATAGTGCGGGGCCAAAAATGGAGAGCAACTGTCTCCTAAATCTGCCACTGTTTAAGCTGCTGTTTTTTTTCTTTCAGGACGTGATATCGGGACATTTTTTATCACTCGACTCCTCTGTTGCAATGTACGAACGTTGTGTTTGTGCCGAAACGATCTCAGTATGTGTATGTGTCCGTTTCACGAAGCTGTTATGCAATGGACAATCCATTCGAATGTTTTGATTTGATTTGATTTATTTTACTTCGCGTTTTGTGCCTCTTGGCTAATTTGCGAAGATGGGGATGAGTGATGAAATGATGAAATTGATGAACTGACACTCTCAAACAACCATGCCCGAGCGGGATTCGAACCAGGGACCCTTGGCGTCGCAGCGCGATGTGCTAACCATTCCGTCACAGGGTCCGGTCCATTTGAATGTGTTCTCCCAGGTTTGGATATTATCCTTTATGGTGTTGTCGCCTGCCTTCGAAACGTAACCTTTACAAAAATCCTAATTTTCCATCCTTGTGACTTGGATCTTCAAGATTAAGGAAGAATTCAGACCGAAGGCACACACAAACACGTCGTTTGCAATGAGTGACCTAATCAACAGAAATTTTTCACACCGTAGCGACACGACAGGCTGCACAAGCATGTGTTCGATTTGTGAAATCCTCAAGCGACACGTATAGCTTGTAGCTTCGGTGTGAAACCTGGTGGGTCAATCTGATTGTCACCTTGAAACGGCAGCTCGTGTTGACCACAGAAGAAAAATATCTTGTCAACCGGTGGGAATGTCCCTTAGTTTTATTCTATCTCCCTTTTCTGTGCTTGTTAATTAAACAGGCAACATCTTACGGTTGGGCATACACAAGAGATGTGCCATGCAGAAATTTTAGCGGAAAATGCAGGCTCCACCAGGCATAAAATTTTCGGCGTTCATGGCTGCCCCTTTGTGGTAGTTAGTGTTTGAGTGTTTTTCCAAAACAGTTGACTTAAAAGTCCTTTTTTAACCCACGAAACTCTCGGACTGCATACAGGAAACTTGGTCCGGTCACTAATAAATCGTCACTCAAAACGTAGATTTTCAGTGGATCTGTGCAGCTTATTTTGTTGTTGTTTTTTTTAAAAAAAAAATATGCTCCAATGCCCATTACTGCTGAAATATTTACTTTAGAGACCTTCGATCTCTTCGGCTGATGACCCGAAACTAGCACTACACTGTCGACAATGTGTTAAGCTTTGGACCCGAACTTGTAATAGTGGTAGATTTCAGCACTTTCCAGCAAAATGTGTCACTAGTTCTCCCCCCCCCCCGCTAATCTCTACATATTATAAAACTGTCAATGGACACTGACTGATCACTAATCGACTGTCACACTTACTCCTGAAGTCTTATTGAATGATTCTGTTGTACAGACCAACCGTGAAATTGAATCCGCGTATTTATATTCATATTATATTCTGGAATGTTCCGCACATAAAATGTTTTGTAGTTCGACCCCACCTCCTATTCAAGAACGTTCCCTCTCGAGCTTTTCAGAGAATTAGTAATCCAACAAATCGCCCGACTCATGGCGCTGCCTTAAACAGTGCTTTGTTGTGTAACTTCCAAATCTGACAAATAGTTAAATAATGCTCAAGTTCGTTGTGACAACACCGAAAGAGCAAGAAAAGTTTACATACAATATTATCAATAACAGGGTTATCCCTCATGGTTCTAGAACATTCTCCGCTTATTATATCTCTCTTTAAATTATAATCACAATATTTTATTTCACACACACAAGCCAAAAACCTCATTTTATCTAGTGTAAATCGAAAAATTATGGAGAGGGCTCGAGCCCTCTGAGCCCCCCCTCTGGATACGTGCCTGTGTGTATGCACTATTTGGGGTCTTGCTTTTGGAGATGATGCTGAGCCTGTCGAGGCAAACTAACAGGGGAAATTTATTGGAACGCTTGAAACTAATTTAAAAATGAGCCGATATTATTCAGACACGTATTGAACTTGGACCTTAAAATGTAAATTATGCTCCAAATTCGATTCAAAATAAATTAATCTGCGTAATGTCCACACTTATTCTGAGCAAAATAAACCAAATACATTGCGAGGAAGTAGCAAGTGTCAGTTGTTGTCCGATATTTGTATCGCAGTCAGGTAAATGAACGCTTTTTAGGATTCGCAGCTCTTCAAACATTAGATACAGGTTCGCTCCTCTTTGCATGTAACAAAGAACTTCTCTCTTCTTTCCAAGAACTCCATAAATGTCTGTAATTGTGTAGCACAAACATACGATGGAGCTAGTGCTATGAGTGGTAGAGTAAGAGGTGTACCAGGGTCAGAACATATCTTGAATTATGGGACAACTTAATGGAATTCCGTCGATTTCCTATAGCTCGACCACAAGGAAAAAAACCTTCCCTCAAATGCGTTCGCGCATCTTCCCTGCCGTTATCGGTGCTTGGGGCAGTGTTGCCAGGTCAGACTTAAAAAAAATCGGGAGATTGTTCCTTGGTAAACCAGAAGATCTGCTACAAAATCCGATGATCTAATAGTAGCGGATGAACGACGTTCTCGGGGGCGGCATAGGCGTGCGCAATGGGGGGCAAGGGGATGTCTGCAGATTTTTTCCAGCGAGTGGGAAACAATGTATTTTTATCAGGCTGGTAAACGAGGCATATTACCCCGTATAATGTTGCCCTCTCAGAAAACACCACTTGAGTTCGAAATTATCACGTTCCTACATCCCTATTATAAAAATGGACTGAAATCAACTCATACGTCTGAAATAATAAGTACTTTTATGTCAACATTCATTTTCCAGAAGAGGAGAGGGTGGGTGGCGACCATCCTTGCACTTCCTTCTGGACGTCCATGCCGCTATATAATTTTGTAGAAAATTAAGTATTTAAGTATAGAATAGTATATTAAGGATAGAAAATTAAGTATTTTCAAGCCGATGAAAGTTCCAAGCAACTACGGGAGAGGGGGTGCATTATTTCCTTTGTAATTGAACTATGCCGCTTCGTTCTCTAGCAAATTTCTTGTTATTAACACTCACATGCTTTATTCGTCAGTTATGCTGCCTCTATGTTGCTGCATTTAATATATAATAGACACAAACACACACATATTTGTATAAAATAATTTGCACACGCTACGAAGTCAGTGTTTCTACTTAGTAAGGCAAGGACGTTTCACTGTGTTTGTGTCACTTCATCCATTTCATCAGTTTTTCATTCATCCATATTGTCATACTTACCCGTAGAGGCACAAAAGCGATGTAAAATAACTAAAATAGAAATAGATTTTCGGGTGGGATAAAATACAACCATCTAAAAATAGTAATGTACGTACATGGACGTCCGCAGGATTTTCTCCAGGCAGGGGCAAGGAAGGTATTTTTCCCCAGGGGGGCAAAGAAGGCACATTTTCTCCAATAATAGTGTTGTTCCCTCAAAAAACATTGCTTAAATTTCAATGTATCATATTCATGCAATAATTAACACATTATTGCAACTGAAATGAAATTATATGTAAAAAATATATAATTTTTGGTTGACTTTCATTTTCCAGGGGGGCCACGCCCCCCCCTTCCGGACGCCCATGGTAATGTAGTAATAGTAATAAAATAATAATAATGTCCTAGCACATCATTTGGCATAATTTCACAGTTCAAACAGCACTTTTCATGCCTGAGTGGAGTTCCACTCTCCCCTCCATGTTCAAGTAAGATGAGCAGGAAACTTGTTTTTGAGCAGGCCGTCGGAGGCAAAGTAAGTATGGTCGGAGGTGCCATAGCAATAGTTTATTATGGAATCCTACCGAGAAAACAATAGGTCTGGCAACACTGACGTTGGCCGCACTGAAGGCTTCTTCCCTTTGTCTTTTTCCCCCACCCGCCAGCGCGATGGGGTCTGCGCAGGTTTCTTTCCTTGTGGTTCCACTATAGCAAAGTATAAATTGCATTTCACGAGGTTCACACTCTAGCTGTAATCTCTGTAACAATCTCAGTTTCCAGTGTGAAAGAACCTTTTCGTGTTTAAAACCTTTCAAAAGCCTTGGTCGAAACAGAATGCTGGATGTGTGGCTGTCTCATTTGTCTGTCCTTGCTATTGAGAAGGGGAATGTTAAATCTTGGACGTACCGAAGGTGGTCGATAAGTTCTCCGAAGCACATTGGAATAGGATAATTGCACTTGTAAGTAACTTTCGTTGTGACGTCATATTTATTTTGCAAGAAAATTAAACACTTGGAAACATTTGATTTTCGTCATTTATATTATTATCTTAGAGGCTAACTTGAATATTTATATCCCTAGTTTCATCTCAAGAAAGACGATAAATTATGAAATTATAAATGGGAAAATTATTTTAGACATTTTCCACCTGTCTTTCAATTCTGAAATAGGCCACTAGAAATTTACGGCGGTTCCCACGAATGAAAATAAGTAATGCCTTCATTAAATCGAATAATAAACTTGTAGAATTCAATTTAGGCAGTAAACACTTAACCCTGCATAAAGAAGGACAAATACAAAACTCAATCATGCATGAATAAATAATGTGCATCCGGTGCCTATACCTAGGATATTTTGATGGGGGCCAGAGGCGGATCGAGAATTTTTCTCTGGATGGGCACAGTATGTACGTAATGCTGTAAACATACATACACACACACTATAAATGGTGATTCAAAAAGGACTTTACAACTTTGAAAGCATATAGAAATTTATTCAACTTACAGAGTCGCTTGAGGTGCCATTGCAAAGCAAAACACGTCAAGTCTTGACTCACGTAGTCCATTAGTACCGAACTCGCACACCAGTAGCGCTGTCAGCATTGTTCTTAAAAATGGCTACTTTTATTGGTGCGGAACGTGCTCGCTGTGTGTTTTGGTTTCACGAAACGCAATCAACAACTGCAGTGCAACATAAGGTCCTGGGAGAGACTTTACACGTGTGTGTTGCGCAACAGGGACGCCATATTGAGCATGTGTTATAACTTTTGTGGTACAATTAAAGTTAGGTGCAAACAAATGTCACAGTTGGTTTCCTGGTGAAATTCTAGCCCACATTGATGTGTCGCACAATCCCCTTTACCATTTAAAATTTTCCCGTTGGTTTGAAGATGGTCGCCGACCGCGCGGGTGGCGTCAATGTGGTTCCCTTTTGGCCTGGCAACGATTGGTCTTCACACGTTGCGCGCTGCAGTGGCCTTGTACCGGGAGTGTTAAGGGATTTTTTGAGCCACCCTGTACTTGCAGATAACCATCGATAGGAAAAAAAAAGCACTCATACCTTCCTATACAATTTGTCGTAAACTTCTAGAGGGTAAATTGTCTAGTTATCAATCCAATTTTTCAGCCAAGCAATAAAAAGTCAAACTTCGTAATTCATGGACTTGTAGTACTAAGCTACATTAGTTTTAAATGCGGTATTTCAAATGTATCATCCCACCAAATATTTTTAAGGGGTCTCCAAGCTTGTTTTATATTTAAATCAGAGTTAATGTGCATTTCCTACATTATCCACACCCAGGGGTGGCCACAAGGAGGATTCAAGACGCGCCTGCGTCATGAGAATTTGTTTTTTTTTGGGGGGGGGGCAAAATTTTATAGTTTAACTACCAATTCTACATATCTTCACACAAAAATAGGGGGGATCGTTTGGTTTGATTGACTTGTTATTGATTTTTAGTTATGGTTATTATGTAGTTTTCTGTTTTTCTTTCTTTAGATAATTGTAAAATACTGTCAGTTTTCGATGTCTAATGCTTACGAAAAGCATGGAAAATTTATTTTTTAAAAAAATGAAATCAAATTATCAACATTCAAACAAAAATCAATTACTGCGTGTTTATCCAAACTATATTTGTGTGTGCATATGTGTGGGGGGAGGGGGCGGCGTGTTGTGATGAACATTCCTTTGGGGGGGATGCGTCCATGGCCTTGCGGGGCTGGTGGGCACCCCTGTCCACACCTGCCAAGTGTTACACTTCATTCTCGATTCTTACCTATAGTGTGACAAGGTAGTTGATTTTTCTTTGAACTATAAAACACTTCAAAGGGCACCTGAAACTCAGTAGGGGATGGGGACAGGAGACAATTATTCCCTTGCTCTAGGGGTTAGTACCTCATCTCCTGTCGCGCAGTATATGCGTTAAATGTCACCATTATTTTGGGTTATTTATTTATTTACTTAAAGTTTCAGACACAGTGCTTAAAGACTATTTTATGCTGAAACTGTGAAACAAGAAAACAAAAACAACAACAACAAAACAAAATAATACAAGATGGCAGAGAAAAAAAATGTTACATGTACATTATTAGCGATTGCCGGAAACTGCGTTCTGACAAGAATATATCAATATTTACAGGCAGGTTATTGTAAAAGTCGGGGAGCCTATAGTAAAGAGACCGCTGTAGAAGAGATAGCCTTGTAGCGGGAATGTGAAAGAGCTTTCGTTGCGGGTTGGTCGTGTGGGTACTCGCAGTGGCGCAACCACACAACCACAACCTTCGACGGAAGTCAATTCTAGGGGGGGGGGGCAAGGGGGCAAACGTTGACGGCCAAGGGCACCTCCAGCGGGACACAGAGGAGCAATTGCACACCTGGATTTCAAATTTTATGCAAATAAAAATACATTTCGTAAAATTTTCTTGCTCGCTTCGCTGCTTTTCTCTGTCTCGTCAAGTTCAAGGGGGCGGCTGGAGTCGGCCATGGACGCCGAGCGATCTAAATAAAAAAAGTTGTAATAGAGAGAATGCCATGGCTCCCCGTGAAATTATTTGCGCCCTATTAAATCAATATTGTTTTCAGTTCCAAAAATTGGATCTATTTTTTTTTTTTTGCTTATCTATATACCGTGCGTCCATTTCGATCTGCAGCCGAGAGATCGGGAGAAACGTGGCGGGCGGCGCTGACGGAGGTGCCGGCATTTGCGGCCTGTAATGCCCGCATATTTTTATGGACATATGCAGACATTTATATAAATATTGCAAAACTAGCACTAACCTGTGTTATAAGAGTTGTTCAAAGTGATGTCCACCTACATTCACACATTCCTGGCATCGTTTGATGAAATTTTGATTCACACGCAAAAGTTCTTCTTCCGTAATTCTTCATAGTTCTGCCCTTATATTGTCTTTTAGTTCGTCGATGCTATGAGGGTTATTTCGGTAGACTCTATTTTTCAAGGTTCCCCACAAATAATAGTCACATACGGTAAGATCTGGCGAACGTGAAGGCCATAAACCTCTTGAAATTATTCTGTCATCAAACACCTCCCTTATAGCGTCCAAAGAATCAGCGGCGGTATGGGCTGTGGCCGAATCTTGTTGAAAATACCCATATTGTCTCTCATTATCTGATAACAACTGAAAAAACGGCGCGAGTATTTGTGTGCGGTACCTCTCTGAATTTATTGTGTCTTCAAAAAATATAGGCCCTATTATTCTTTTGGCACTTACAGCACACCACACACCAATTTTTGCATCGTGTAACGGAACTTCGTGTATTATTCGGGGATTTTCAGTGCTCCAGTATCTATTGTTCTGTGAACAAACATGACTACGCAAGTGAAACCATGCCTCATTCGAAAAAAATATTAACTGTGGATCAACAATACCATCTACAATATTCTGCAAAACCCAATTACAGAAATTTACTCTACTTACGTTGTCAGGGGGCCGTAATTCTTACACTATAGAAACTCTGTACGGTTTTAATTTTAGTAGCTTAGTGGCTGTATGTGCTGATGATTTTGACACGCCTATCTCCTGTGAAACACGGCGTAGAGGTTTGTTTGGAGAACGTTCTAACGCTGCACCAATTTCATCGAGTTTTGCTTCGGTTAGAATCCGTCGTTTTTGCTTAGGTGTTTTAAAATTTAACGATCCAGTTTCTCGTAATTTAAGGACAAGACGTCTAACCGTATCTCTATGTGGAGATGAAACGCCTGGGAATTTCTGTACAAATTGCCTACACACGTCTCGACACGAGTCTGTTTTCACGTAAGTGTCATACATAAAAATTCTTTGTTCTAACGTGAACCTTGCGGCTGGCATTCCAATCGTCTGACTGACACAACACACATACACACTGCAATAACACAAACAAGTAACGGCAAGTAACCAAGAATAACACTCTTACGCACAATACGAAATTAACACGCTCTTGGTTTACATCTGCCTGCCACTATATTCACAGCTCTGTAGTCGCGAAGGAACAAAAAAACTTGAGCTCGGAGATTTCGGATTGCAAGGAAGCTCACGAACACCATTAGCTTTTAACGGTTCGTCTGCAGCGTAATCTTGATACAGTGTTGCACATTCGAAACCTCCAAACGATCCCCATCGACACAAAACTCTTTCAAGGATATAAACTTAAGCAGGACGTTACTGGTCAAAACTATGATTAAAATGTTTTACAGAGTATTATCTGTGGCTCTTAATATAATTTCTAAAGCGTATTTATTTGTGTATATAAGGGTGGAACTTGGAAGAATTACAGAAGAACTTTTGCGTGTTATAACACAGGTTAGTGCTCGTTTTGCAAGATGTCCACAAAAATAAGCGGGCATTACAGGCCTCAAATGTCGGCATCTCCGTCAGCGCCGCCCTCCACGTTTCTTCCGATCTCTCGGCTGCAGATCGAAATGGACGCACTGTATATATTCAATAAAATTTGAATACGAACACATGTTAGCATGTTGCATATGTATTTTCTTATTTTATGTCGCTCCATGTTGCATATGTGTAAAACATATCTTGTACTTGTATGTGAAAGCTATGCATGTTTTGTACAAAAAGAATTATCTTCGGAATGCATTTATCATTCAATTTCTGTCATTCAAAAATACAGTTTGTGTGCTTGTTTTCTATTATTAGCTAATGTAAAATTGAACGTGTTGAAAAATTATTTCAAATCGTTTGTTCCAAACAAATGCTTAGCACCGACTTCTACCCCCTTTTTGCGTAATTTATGAGGATAATATCAACTGAAATGGTAAGCTGTTTTTTTTAATGAAATATTTGTCACTATTAATATTAGTAGGCGAATGTGAGCAACGTTTCCGTTGAATTTTGAAATGGCGCAAACAAAAGGGATGGCTTTGGGGGCTAAAACCTCACCCACCTCAACGTTTAGTACCGCCTATTCAGATAAAATGGCAAATACATCAACTATCCAACCTTATACGCATAACTGTGTGCATGTTGGAGGGTTTAGGGGTAGTATCTAACTATTGTACATATGTCCACCCCTTTTACTTTTTCCATGCTATATATACGTTATACAGGGTGTCCCACGAACGACGCAACTGGTAATTAAGAGTGGCGTTACTTTGTAACCGAAACCTGTACATACATAAGTCATACACCAAATGTTAGCCCTGTCCAAGTAGATATTTTGAAACATAGAAACAACAAACGGGGTGCAGTGTTGTTCATGCAGTGTTGCCAAATGTAAGTGAAAGTGTAAATTTATTTTTCCAGAAAGCATGGAAAATTGCATGTCAAACATTCGTACGGAAATTTGGACGTCAATTTCCACCTAGGGTAGGTGGACTATTTCGCCATCTATAGTTCAGAGAAGAAAACCGGTCGTTTTCGCGTATAGCCAATCCTGAAATGCCTCGTAAAGGCGTACCGGTCCAAATGGGTGTTTTAAGAAAAAATATGAGGTACAGTGGCAACACTGTTGATGTTTGAAGTCAACAAAAGGTGTGTTTAGTGATGGTCTATGACATGGAAATACTGGAAACAGGAAAAAAAGAAAATGAAAATTATAGTGAAAAAAGTGTTACCTACTCCTGACAACCATGCAATGCGATAAGAGCGCCCACAAAAGAATCAGTTAGTTGTGTACTCAGAACTGTTTGAGCCGTGCATTTCGCATTGTTCGTAGGGGAAGATTAGAATTGTTCTGTGAAATGAAGTACTCTTTGGAAGAGAGGGTGTTCATTGTGGAACATTATTTTTGTTCAAAATCGTACGCTAGTGTAAAAACTGTGTTTCGCGAGAAATATCCGAATAACAGTGTTCCAGAAAATTCGACGATATATCGACTTGTTTCCAGATTTCGTGAAACAGGATCAGTTAATGACAAACCCTACCACAGACAACCACCAGTTTTGACACAAGGTGTGCTGCAGGATGTGGAGCAGAGAATATCACAATCTCTCAGGAAATCTGTTCGTAAACTTGCTGCACAGTCAGGTGTATCAAAAACAACAACTCACCGAGCGTTAAAACAATTGCACCTACGTGCATATAAGGTACAGGCTGTGCAAGAACTGAAGGAAGCGGACAAAGGTGCACGTGTAAGATACTGCCAGTGGTTTAGAAATTTTATTAGAGACAATGGTGTGTATATTTTGGATAAGGTTTTTTTCACGGATGAAGCATGGTTCCACTTAAATGGATATGTCAACAGTCAAAATTCTCGACACTGGTCAAGTAACAATCCCCATTTGTTACATGAACAATCACTTCATCCACAAAAGATCGGTGTGTGGTGCGCGATTTCGCGGAGAAAAATAATCGGTCCATTCTTTTTCAACACAACAGTTGACGGAATAGTTTATCGTGACCTTATCACACAGTTTATTTCTCTGTTGGAACGTGATAAACGTGATTGTTGGTTTCAACAAGACTCCGCAACATGTCACACGTCTAATGAAACTTTAGACATGTTGGCAGAGTTTTTTGGCGATCACATTATAAGCAAAAACTTATGGCCCAGTCGCTCCCCGGATCTGACGTCTCCAGATTTTTTTCTGTGGGGTTATTTGAAACAAACAGTTGACATTAATAACCCAAGAACACTTGATGATCTAAATATAAACATTTGCACAGCCATTAACAATATAAACCAATCAACCTTGCATAAAGTTGCTTCCAACATGATAAAACGTGTTGATGAATGCCTCAGGGAAAATGGTTGTCATTTTCAACATCTTTTGTAAAGCTACACTGCTCTTACGCGCATTGCATGGTTGCCAGGAGTAGGTAAGTAAAACTTTTTTCACCATAATTTTCATTTTCTTTTTTTCCTGTTTCCAGTATTTCCATGTCATAGACCATCACTAAACACACCTTTTGTTGCCTTCAAACATCAACAGTGTTGCCACTGTACCTCATAATTTTTTTAAAACACCCATTTGGACCGGTACGCCTTTACGAGCCATTTCAGGATTGGCTATACGCGAAAACGCTCGGTTTTCTTCTCTGAACTATAGATGGCGAAATAGTCCACCTACCCAAGGTGGAAATTGACGTCCAAATTTCCGTACGAATGTTTGACATGCAATTTTCCATGCTTTGTGGAAAAATAAATTTACACTTTCACTTACATTTGGCAACACTGCATGAACAACACTGCACCCCGTCTGTTGTTTCTATGTTTCAAAATATCTACTTGGACAGGGCTAACATTTGGTGTATGACTTATGTATGTACAGGTTTCGGTTACAAAGTAACGCCACTCTTAATTCCCAGTTGCGCCGTTCGTGGGACACCCTGTAGTATTCTCGGAAATTTTCTTTTCAGTGAGGGGCCCCCGATATTTTACTTGCGGGGGGCACATAAAATTGCCCTACGCCACTGGATCATACAATGCATCGCCGTAAATCAATTTCAGTGATGGCGTTTTATTTTCATGGGATATGAGCTCCAATTACCATTTTAAACCTTCGTATTAAAAGTTATTGTAACACAAAAATGGGTCATTTTAAGGGTTTTTTCGACTTCATTACTGCCTTCATTTGAGTTCTTTATTTTCTAAAAATTTCGGGGTGGGATGTAGCCCCTTCAGCCCCCTTCTGCGTACGCCAGTCATAGTGGCCAGTCATAGCGATTACTTTACATTTAACTCGTAACTTGTAAAGATCATCAATTTCAGTTAGGGAGCAAACACCTGGCTGCGCGCCATCTGCGATTAGCTCCAGGTAAATGAACCGCCGCCTTTTCTAAATGGCAAGGGAGGCAGAACTTCCGATTGGTGCGCCCAGCCACCAGGCAGCTGGTCGAATTTCAGGACTGCCGAGTACTTTGGCGGGTTCTCTTCTAGCCCGCGGCTAACACCAACTTGGTAGGGAGCGTCATCAGCAGAGGGGTAACGGTGGCGGTGAGCGGCATATCCAGAGTGGTTACATGATAAGTAAAGTTGGATATGTGGAAAGATGGAAGATCAGCAAATTATAAAAATAGAATTCCTTCTTAAGAAATTCCTGGGCAAGCTATGGTCTTACTATTGGATCGTATGAATAAAGCATAAAGCTGAACACCCGCACATTTTTCAGATTTTTTTTTCGGAGCATGTTCTCAGTGGAGGACCCAAGGTTGATTTGGTGGGAGTCAGTATTCCTAAAAAGATGTTATTTTCAAGCCATGTCTCTCTCGATGTTATAATCTTCCCCAGAGTGCGAATTAAGCTTTTTTGGTTTGGGGGGGATGCCCGTTCAGTGGGGTATTTGTGGTTTCATTTCGGGAGGTGGGCTTTTTATGGGGGGTGATATGCAAATTTGTATATGTTACCAGTCAGTAAACTAAACTATTGTCTGGTTATGATCTGGAGGTCATTAAATTTTGTGACAAGATTTACATGTAATTTAGAAACACGTAATATATATACATTCTAAGAAATCCCAAAGTAATACACAAAAGAGCTATCCAAATAGTAACACCGAATATTTGACCAAATGTCAATTTCCAAGTTCATACTCAATGTCTATCTAACCTACCTGCAAGTTTCTTGTGAACACTGTCACACATGTAAAATATCAACATAATGTCATGACAACTTAAGTGGATAACAACTGCTGTTGTCTCGGTTGAGATTGGACACTTGCAGAATGGTGTCCTTCTTTAAACTACAACAAGGCTGCATACTTTTCCACAAGGAAATCTGGCCTCCCCGATGGCGCAGTGATAGCGTAATCAAGGAGTCCCGGGTTCGATTCCCGAAGGAGGCACATAGTGGTTCGGATCCCACCTTAAACTGTAGGTCCAGTCGCGATTAGCCTTACTGTGCATAAAGTGGACTTAAAACACGAAATCAACCAATCACAAGGAAATCTTTGATGGCTGGACAATTAATGAACACGAATGATTTTTCAATTGTGTTTGTTACATAGTTAAGCATATATTATATGTTTTTGAATTGCATTTGCTTTGAGGGGGATAAAAATTATTTTCTTTTGCTGGGGACAAAATTTGTTGTTGGGAAGAAATCCCCGGCATCCCCCTCCCCCGTTAATCCGCACACTGCGTTCCCCTTCTCCGAGTAGGTCAGAGTGGATGTCCCCGCCTGTGGCAAAAAGGCCCATGGAATGACATCAGCGAGCACTCGACGCCAGGCACGTATCCAGATTTTTTCGGGGGGTGGGGGAGGCTCAACAAAATATTTTTATAGGGGTATAGATAGAACCTCACAAGTGTAAGGCTGCAATGCAATGTTTTCAAAACGAGAAATCGGGACTTTTTTACCACTCGACTCCTCTGTTGCAATGCATGAACAAGCGTAAACACAGAAAGATAGATCAAGTAAGAATGAGATGGGTTCAGCCTTCAGCATTCAGTATCTTTTAATAAGACGCCGTTTCTTCTCTTCAGGCATCAAAACACCTAAGGTGTCTTTGAGTATTTTTACAGCTAGGCTAGGACGTTCTCTTGAAACAAGAAACAAATGTCTGTCACTATTCTGAAGCTGTTACGCACCACGCACGGAATGGACAATCCACTCAACAACGCGAGATTCAAACTGTGGGCGGCGCAGTGGACGTAGACAGCTATCGGATACTTCTCTCTGATTCTAACTTGCAATGCTCATAATTGTCTTTGTCACAGTATCAGCAGTCATGCCATATATGGGCATAAAACGAAGGGTCTTCTCGAGTCTCGACATGTTTTCCAGTTTCGCCTTTTTCCATTTCACCTTATGTCTTATCAGCACATACAAACAGGCTGATCTACAGCAGTCAATTTAAGGCGAAAAATGAAGTCCCCTTTCGCCTTAAACCCGGAGAGAGGGAAATAATTCACGTGAGGGATATTCCACAGATGTTTGGCAATTAAACTCCAACTGGCCTTCTTATCAAATCCGTTATACACTTGAACATAGAATTTAGTAATCGACACGAAAAATCAAATATAAAACAGAAATACAGACATACGTAAAGTATACAATTATTTGCAAGAATTACATATCTCCTATAAGATACTACATGAACGTAAATGAACGAAGTCTCTCTTTCAAAATTCAAAGTCGGTCGTTCAAACGCTTGTGCTTTAATTTTTGACGCGGATCTTGATTTCCAACTTTCAGCATCTTCATGGCTTAATTTCCACTTTGCTTTTGTTTCACGAGCTCAACGAAAATAAATATGTTATAGTGATACTTCGTCGATATTCAATTTAGTTTTGAATGCCAACCTACTACTGTTTACTTTTCTATTTAGGCATCTAAGTAATTTCACAGGCGCTTGAAAAATGAAAATTTTGAATTAATAGTTACAATTTACAATAGCTCGTAGTGAATCATGATTTTTTTGTAAGTAAACTGTTGTGTTTAAACTTATCAAATAAATAAATGGATTATACTTTAGAGCATCCACTAAAGTGTCTACCACGCAATCATGGAATCGGCCTGTGTTAGGAATATTTAGTGCGTTTTCCTACAAATGAATAAACACATCAAAGGGGTCCTGGGTTCGATACCCGGTGGAGGCACATAGTGGTTCGGATCCCACTTTAAACTGTAGGCCCAGTCCCGATTAGCCTTACTGTGCATAAAGTGGACTTAAAACACCAAATCAATCAATAAATAAACACATCACAAATCTTTTCCCTTGGAACGAGAGGGAGAGCTGCTGCTCGACGAATCCACCTCCTCACGTCTTTGTCTTTCTTATAGATTACAGACAATCCCACAACATGAACTCTCCCCCATATGCATTACTCATGATGGAATAGCAGCCTCTTACGAAAATGTCAAAATAACCGTCTTCTCGGAATCCAATGTAAATTCAGTTGGCAAAAAATTAATTCCTCTTTCCTCTGCCTACAGCCGCTGACACTTCTGGTTGTAACGATCCCATTGAAAGCATATGGTATCCTTACAAGGCAAAAGTGTCCGTTACTGTACAAGTGAATAACTGATTTGATAATTAAGCGTTTATTATATTTATATTTGATTCTATTTGTTATTTAATTCAGCGGCAAAAGACATCTCTGGAATATACCTCATGTGAATTATTTCCCCCTTTCCGGTTTTAAGGCGAAAAGAGACTTCCATTTTCGCGCTAAATTGACTACTGTAGATAAACGTGTTTTTATGTGCTGATAAGGAATAAAGCAAAATGAGAAAAGGCGAAACGGACATAGACATATTTGGCTACGACGCCAGGGGTCCCGGGTTCGAATGTTGGATGTTTGTGAGTGTCCATTCATCATATCATCACTCATCCTCATCTTCGTAAATTAGCCAAAAGTGGCACAAGAAGCGAAGTAAAATAAAGCGATTCAATCAATCAATCGAACATAGTTGATTCGCGAAACAAATAATCGAATGCACAGTGTGAAAGCGGTTTTGTTCCCGAGTTCACGACACATCCGTCTCCCAGTACGGTGAAATACTTAGATTCACCTATCTCGAACACTGGACACATTTTTTCCCTTCTATCAACTCGCCAGAAGCTTTTATCACTTCGTTTAGATAACTGTACGTTCTTCCTGCAGGACTGGGGAGTTGTGACTTATGTTTAACTGTTTAAGACATGTATCTGGCCACTGCCATCGTCACCTCGAAGCGGTTTGGTTTGAGTTTGTGTTTTAAGCCCACTTTAAGGCTAATCGGGACTGGACCTACGGTATAAAGTGTGATCCGAACCACTGTGCCTTCACCGGGTATCGAACCTTCATTATAAGGCGACGACGCTACCACTGCGCCATCGGGAGACCCTACCTCGAAGCGGCAGCTCGTGTTGACCACAGAAGACGATTCTCTCGATAACCGGTCGGAGCAGGGCTGTTTCAGTCTTATGGGAGATTGGTTGACCGTAGTTAGTATTCTGTGTTTCAACTGTTCTTCGCGAACCGGCTGAAGTCAAATTCGTGTCCATATTCACGAACCTTTTCTTCGACTAAATTGTATTGCGAGAATGTGAGTAGAATACGTGTAATATTTACAAATAGTACCAGCAATGTACGTATTCTACAACTCTTTCATTTACGCAATATTTAATTTCTAATTTGGATAAGTAGCTTCATCCGGCCGATCTGTTTCCGTAAATTTTGAATTTCTGTCGTCTGATACTTGTGAATATGTTTTTGGAGATACGTAAGTTTTGCCTAATGTAGTTAATGTGAACGTAATTATCATATACACTGTATGAAATCACTGCGTAAAATCACAGCATTTTTCAAAAGAAATATCGCCAACCAAATACCGTTCATTTCGTATATCAGCACAGACTTGTTTTCAATATCGAAAACGAACTTTGTAATTAATTGTGAACCATTCGTTGTTTAATGATAATAATATTATGAACTGTTCAGTGTCGTTGTTTTGTAAGGCCCAAGTTCCATGTGTATAAGTTAATCTGCGATGTTATGTTTTCTACAAGCAATTAATTTTCATTCCCTCTCGTATTTGCTTGCTTGAGTAGATTAGGTGGGTCAGGTTTGGTTCTCTTACTTTTATAATTATACACACGCGAGGAAATAATTAAACCTAATGATTCTAACCTACTTAAAACGTATAAAAATTAAGTGTATGCTCATGGGGGCACTAATTTCAATGTTGTTTTTTTATGTACATATAATACTTAAGGATCACTTGAGGTAAATGCAACTTTGTATTGAAAGCAGCATATTTTCAGTTACTATTTTCACCAAGTGGTCAACCTCGTTTTTGTGCTACAAGGGTTGGATAAAAAGTAATGGCAACACAAGGGGCGAGTCACAGCGCCACAACCGTTTCGTGGTTGATAAAGGAATGTCAGACGAGGAAGTATAGTGAGTGGGGTGTGATTGTATGTTATTCAGTCAAAAACAGCAGTGCTCTGAAGCAGAGGACGAGAGTGCAAGCGCCCTAACAATATGTTTAGGCAAGAAGAACAACATCTCTTAGGCAGACGGTCAACGCAGCCTACTGCACTTTCTTGCAACACCACCTTCGTTTCGCATTAAGAAGGAAGCGACGGCACGTTCTGGCACGGTGTCCCATCATCCTGCTTGACAATGCAAAGTGTCACACTGCGAACACTGTGACGGCGCTCCTGCATAACTGGTAGTGGGAGGTACTGGAACATCCGCCGTATTCACCGGTATGAGACCGTGTGATTACGACCTTTTTGCCAAAATGATGGAACCACTGGGCGGGAAGCACTACGACACGCGCGAAGCCATCATACGTGCTATAGGGCGGTCACTGCGGGACATCGACAGAGATGGACGCGCTGACGGTGTACGACGCCTTTCATACGTGTGGCAGAAGGTCGTAGAGATGGGGGGGGGGGGGGGCGATTACATTGAAGGAATGTAACACGTGCTCCTCTGCCAATACAGTCAAGTAGCAATTATACCAGTGTTGCCATTGCATGTTTTGCACTGCTTGTTAGGTTCTATGTCTCAAAAAATAATCATCTATACCATGTGATATCACTGCTCTCTCTAAAAAGTGGTAATAATTATCATCGTTTTTAATTTGTGTTAAGCTCTAATATGGTTAGTTGAGTGATTTAACTTGCAAAAAATGACAATGTGTGAAATGTAATAGCATCTGTACTTAATAATAATAAAAGAAACTGGTGAAAATAACTTGTTCTGCAAGTCTCAACACTTCATGAATGTAGTTGCACATTTTTTTTTTATTTTGAGAATAACACAGGGCCGCAAATTAAATTCAATTTAATGTTGTTTTTTGTTTAATAGGTGAACTTTATTATTTGTGCCATGCTGATTACGAATATAAAATTCGTTTTTCTCTATCACGCAAGGTTTTCTTACAAACCAAATTTCAAAATTTGGGCTTTGGCCAATATTGCATACTGTTTTATTATAATTTTTCTTTTCTTCAATCAGAATAAGTAGCTTATCACACTAAACGCATCAACATGTTTATTTTAAAATGAATATAGACAGACACAAAGGGCCCATATAATATAGAAAACGACATATAACAGTATATAATATACACAAAAGAAAATCATTACACAATACATATTTTTCAGTTCTGTTTAGCACGCTTTCTTCTGTAAGCTTTCCTAACTTTCTTGTGATTTTCTTCTGGAGTTTCTGTGTACAATGCCCAGCAGTAGTCAGCCATCATGCTAACACTCCAATGTCCTTGATACCTTTTCTCCATATCCTTCATGTCCTGATGGAACCGTTCGCCTTGTTCCTCACTTAATTCACCGAGATTTTGTGGAAAGTTATCAAGGTGTGAATGCAAAAAATGTAATTTGAGATTCATGTTACAACCCAGCTCTTGAAATTTAAGTAACATATTCTTAAAAACTTCTCTGTAATCAGGACTTTTGTGGTTCCCCAAGAAGTTCAACACTACACTTTTAAATGCTATCCAAGCATCTCTTTCAGCTACAGTCATTGTTTCCTCGAAGTCTTTATCATTAATTAATTTCCTAATGTCTGGTCCAACAAAAACACCTTCTTTCACTTTGTCGTACGACAATATGGAAATTTGTTGCATATGAACTGGAAACATTGTCCTTCCTTGTTAAGTGCCTTCACAAATTGTTTAATCAGCCCTAATTTGATATGAAGAGGGGGAAGTACAACTTTCTCAGGACTGACTAAATGTTGTTGTACGATGTTCTTTGAACCCGGGTTCAACGTTTTCCGTATTGGCCATTCTTTTCTTTCCCAGTGGTAATTTAGTGCCCTACTATCCCACTCACAGATGTAACATGGCATTTTCGTATACCCATATTGTAGTCCAAGTAAAATGCTCAAAACTTTAAGATCACCACACACCAACCAACCATGGTCCTCATACTTTTGACAGTTACATATAAAATTAATTTCAAATGATATATCAATGTTTTACATAGTATTATTTTCAGCATTTAGGCAAGAAACATATTAATTAATTTAAATAAAATGAAACTTCTCTGTATTTAAAGCTTATTCGTCTTTATTACTTGTTGAATAATTTTGAAACGTACCAGTGACATCTAGCAACAATCACTTCAATTGCACTGAAACGTGCATACCTCAACCCACATAGTACCGTGCGTTCATTTCGATCTGCAGCCGAGAGATCGGGAGAAGAGTGGCGGGCGGCGCTGACGGAGATGCCGACATTTGCGGCCTGTAATGCCCGCTTATTTTTATAGACATATGCAGACATTTATATAAATATTGCAAAACGATCACTAACCTGTGTTATAACACGCAAAAGTTCTTCTGTAATTCATCCAAGTTCTGCTCTTATATGCACAAATAAATACGCTTTAGGAACGATGTTAAGAGCCACAGATAATAAAACATTTTAATCATAGTTTTGACCAGTAACGTCCTGCTTAAGTTTATATCCTTGAAAGAGTTTTGTGCCGATGGGGATCGTTTGGAGGTTTTGAATGTGCAACACTGTATCAAGATTACGCTGTTGAAGAAACCGTTAAAAGTCAGTAGTGTTCGTGAGCTTCCTTGCAATCCGAAATCTCCGAGCTCGAGTTTTTGTTCCTTCGCGACTAGATGAAGACAGAGTTGTAAATATAGTGGCGAGCAATGTAAACCAAGAGCGTGTTAATTTCGTACTGTGCGCAAGAGTGTTATTCTTGGTTACTTGCAGTTACTTGTTTGTGTTATTGTAGTGTGTATGTGTGACGTATCAGTGAGACGATTGGAATGCCAGCCGCAAGATTCACGTTAGAACAAATATTTTTTTTATGTATGACACGTACCTACGTGAAAACAAACTCGTGTGGAGACGTGTGTAGGTAATTTGTACAGAAATTCCCATGCGTTTCAACTCCACACAGAGATACGGTTAGACATCTTGTCCTTAAATTACGAGAAACTGTATCGTTAAATTTGAAAACACCTAAGCAAAAACGACGGATTCTAACCGAAGCAAAACTCGATGATATTGGTGCAGCGTTAGAACGTTCTCCAAACAAACCTCTACGCCGTGTTTCACAAGAGGTGGGCGTGTCAAAATCATCGGCACATACAGTCACTAAGCTACTAAAATTAAAACCATACTCTTATAACACAGGTTAGTGCTCGTTTTGCAATATTTATATAAATGTCTGCATATGTCCATAAAAATAAGCGGGCATTTCAGGCCTCAAATGTCGGCATCTCCGTCAGTGCCGCCCGCCACGCTTCTCCCGATCTCTCGGCTGCAGATCGAAATGGACGCACGGTATATAAATCGTGAATTGTAAAAAAATCTTGCGTGATGTGAGAAAACTAATGCCAGTTTCAGCATCAGCAAGTTCAAATACATGTAAAACACCCAAAATTATAAAAACAACAAAACCCATGCGGCCCTGTGTAATTACTGAAAAGCATGGCTGCCATTGTGTGATTTTTTTAGAAGCTATACAAGAGAATGATAAGGTGGTTTCAGTACTGCAAACAACTGTGGGAATAACTTTGCAGTTCGGAGAAACTTTTCTGTGGAAAAAAAAACAACGCTTCAGAGTATGATCATTTCCGCAATTTATCTATTTCAAGATGGACATTTTTGTGTTCAGTAACATACATGTATCATGATACACACAGTACAGTAGTTACTGATATAACAGGTTAATCAAATCCAGTGAGAAGTATGAAAGTAAGTAGTCTATGCTGCACACTGTTTATGCTGTACTTCATTAATACTGGTTAGTTGATCATGTTATAAAACTATGCGTAATAACTACAGAAAGGAGGTATAGAGTAGCATGGTCCAATATGAATTTTTCATTTTTGTAATGGTGCTCGTATGTCCTTAGGATAAAGCAGCCAAAGTTGATATTGAAGACTTGCATTTCTTAAAGTGAGTAAATTAAGTACATCATTTTTGTTTGCCATAGCTTCGGTCGACATATTTTTGCAAAGTGTACTCTCATTTATGTGGTGAGCACTCTAGCATGTTGGCTACTGAAATGTTAGTGTCACCAGGGAAACTATGTTACCCATTGAGCAGTTCCTAGTACATATTTTTTTAATAGTATTTGAACATGAAAATGCAAGAAAATTAATCCCACTGTACATATTTGGAATGAAAGGAGTAGTATTTTTTTTCATTTAATAGAGCATTTATTTAATTTCTAGGGATTATCCACCTGTGTGCGTGTTTTATGCACACATCAAGATAGAAGAGATACAAATGCAAAGTCCGGTATAGGACTTGGACGTGGGATGTGTAATAAATATGGCACTTCTCTGTTTAAGTCTCATATCAGCTGGCACAAAGTTCATCGTAGCGAGGGAAATAAATCAACATTTCTTCATTCATGTTCAGCTATTTAGTAAATGATGAGTATTTGGTTTTTAAATAATATTAATTTTCAATATTAGGGGTTTTAATTCTTTCAATTGCTTTAAATGCTGAAAGAAGGCTTCAAGGAACAACAATTAATTTTCCAAAATTCATACTTTTCTTTCAGTATAAAAAGCATATATGTATAGTAGGTGCTGCTGCACTTGCTACAATAAGGTATGAAATTTCACTTCAACTTAATGGTCAGTGCCGTGACAGTAAATTTGTGTTAAAGGCTGAACCTTTTCGTAGCATTCAACCTAGTACTTTTTATTTATTTGATTTCTGATAAAACTTCCGATCATTCTCTTGGTAATTATTATATTTTTTTGTGCAGACTAACCTATTTATAATCAGTGCTAAGGTATGTGAACTGATTCAATGACAGTATTGAAATTTTTATTATCGAATGGAGCGTAGTTTCTGTACGCAGTCATTTTTAACCTTTTTAATATGTGGCAAACAAATTATTTTTTATTGATCGTTGTAAAATCTTGCAATACAATCCTGTATAGCCGAAGGATCAATCAGGAAAAAAATTAATTTTGCAAATATGGATTAGCATGACATAAATCGTTCTGAATTCTTGTATGCTTATTTCATTCCATTTCTCCACCAAAGAAAAAAAAGTCACCTATTTTAAAACGGCAATTTTCGTATGATGAAGAATGTTTTTAAAAATGCCTTTAGAGGAAATTATATATTTCCGCTCAAAGTAATAGTGCAATTTCAGGAAGTTTTGGTAATAGAACGTTTTCCATATAATTTTCGTATACTTTTATTTTTGTGATAGAAATCAATTTTAATGCGAAAAGTTTGTAATTAAACGAAAGCATTGCATATAATTAATTTCCGCCAATTCTAACTACGTTTAGTCAATTTGCGCGTATAATTTATTATACGCGCAAATCGCCTGAATGCAGTTAGAAAGTATCGGAAAGCGAATGTTACGGCACACGATAGTGTTTTGTCGTTTCGAGCAATCTGCGAGTTCTTGCGCATAGCGTTCGGATTCCGTTTTTTTTTCCGACGGTGCTGCCGTCGGTGGTCGCGAGGAAACGACCTTTCAGTGCCGCCATACTGTCAACCATTTTCAACCCGCAGCTGTAACATCTTGTAGTAGTATGACTATGGGTCGGAGTGTCGGTCGGTTTTCTCCTTGCTCTTTATTCTGTGCTTGTTGATTAAACATTCTTGCTTTCTCTTCTAGGCGTTCATAAAAAATTCGCCTCTTTATGGTAGTGTTTTGAGCAGGGGTGCCCACAGGGGAGGACTATGGCGCAGACTGCGCCATCGACATTTTTTGGGGGGATTTTTCCCTTTCAAATAACGTAAAATAGAACATTTATATATTTTTCTAAAATATATCTAAACATTTTTCACCTTGAATGCAACATATTTAATCCATTAGATGAAGAAAAGAAAGTACTTAAGGGCAGGGCTGCTCAGAGGTGGGTTTGTGGACGCCCGTTGCGTCCAACCAAGTGGGAAGGGGGGGGGGGTTATGATGGAAATTTGACTTGAACAATATAGCATTGGACACAAGTTACCATTGCTAAATAACCATAAATAGCAATTTGCAGACTTCCAAGGGAATTGTAAAAGGTAATACGTAATATCGGGAGGGGGGAGGTGGAAGGAAATATCCAACTATTACATATTGACACGTGGATTCTGCGGGGGGGAGGGGGGTTGAGAATTAAACGTGGGGGGGACAATATCCAACTATTGAATATCAGTCTTAGATTATAGAGGGTATTTTAGTTAGTGGGGATTAAGCATTAAATTAAAAGGGTACCCAGTTCTTGTATATTACTATTGTCTAGACTGTTGCGAAAATTCTGGTGACTGAGAATTATTTGTTTTGGAGGATACAACATAAACAGTAAGTCTAAAATTGGCACGGACATTTTGGTGGAAGGGTTGAATATTAAATTTACGGGGGGGAGATATGAAGCTCTTGATAAAGTGTTAAATCTTAGATTGCCAATGGATTTCTGTAGTGGGGGAGAGTTCGAATACTATATTTAGGGGGTTATATTTAGCGATATGGTATCCACACGTTTTTGTCGCCGAACGTGCGAAAACAGTAAATATCGCGGGTCATAAAAAAGTATTAACATCCCATTAAATTAATATTCTTGAAAGACTGCAAACAAATGGATGTAACATTTTCTGACTCGCTCCGCTCGCAGTATTGGTTTACGAAAACGCGTGCTTCGCATTTTACTAAAGTTTCATACTATAGCTGTATTATATAACATCACGTCTTAAATATATAATGCTTATAGTGTTAATATTCTGCTTAATTTGAAGCAGGTGCATTCTATTAGCAGTATTATTGTAGTATTGATACCCTGTATGCTGTAATAATTGTACTAAGTGTACTTCAAACACTAACACCTCGCACGTTACCCGATAAAACAGAAAAATAAAAATGAATAATATCAAATTCCTACGCATTTCTAACATCTTGTCGCAGGACAATTTTACTTTAACAAGTGACATTTGCACAGAAGATACAATCCACGTAATTATTGCTAAAATAATTATATTTAGCCCAAGTAGATGGGGCAAGTTCTTTGAAGGAATAACCGTTCAACATTCTCGCCATTAGCTTAGGAATTTCTAGTTAAGGTTCTGTAATGTCTCGTGAAACAATAATTGAATCGGTCACACGGCTGCAGCATGTTATTTGGTTTGCCCAGGTTGAATTTTCTATCTTAAGTTGTGTAACAATTTCTGTTAAATACCTACTCAAATTGTGGGTTTTATAAATCTTATTCTCCATTCACAAACACGGTTTAAATGCATATTTATATAATTTAACTTACTACACTTATCCAATCAATGTGCTAACTTTCCGTTATTTCGAAAATATATGGATATTTTCCATGGGGTTGTATTCAAATAAACATCAAATATCGAAACTATTTGGGGGGATTATGATGAACGATTTTGGGGAGGTCATTCATCTACGGTCTTGGGGTGATGTTCGATTGATTGATTGATTTGTATTTTACTTCGCTTTTATGCCACTTTTGGCTAATTTTCGAAGATAGAGATGAGTGATGATATGACGAAATTGATGAATGGACACTCACAAACATCCATACCCAGGCCGGGATTCGAACCCGGGGCCCCTGGCTAGAGTTGCCTAAGAGACGAGACTTTGGCCTGTCTCGTCTCGTGGAAATGCTGTGAAATGCTGTCTCGTCTCGAAAATATTCGTTTGTCTCGGGACACATGATCAATCTCGTCTCGTCTCGAATTTTTAAAAGCCTGTCCCGTCTCGTCCCGTGGGCAACACTACCCCTGGCTTAGCGCGATGCGCTAACCACTCTGCCACGGGGGCCGCGGGTGATGTTCGATTAAAGGTTATTAAAAGTTGGTTGTTTTCCAGTTTGGGGGAATTATTAATGTCAAGCTTGCTTGTTTTGTGTAGTGAGAGAGACATTCTTGCACAAATTTCAAATGATGAAGTAATAGATAAATTCGCAACGTCCAGTATTCAGAGACAAAAGCTTCTATTAAGACCTTCATACTAAAGTTTGTTTTTGTATCATTGCTGTCTTGTAAATAACATTAATTTGAAAACAGCACAAATGTTCTACTTCTGATATTCTTTTCCAATGAGTAATCAAAAAATAAAGCAAAAAGAGTAATATGGCTTACCATTCACGTGATATTCTGAGAACTTAAGATTTCTTATGTCGTCGTAAAAATGTAGTGTAAGCTGTGGTTCATTCATCTACGTCTTGGGGTGATGTTCGATTGATTGATTGATTTGGTTTATTTTACTTCGCTGTTATGCCACTTTTGGCTAATTTTCGAAGATAGAGATGAGTGATGATATGATGAAATTGATAAATGGATACTCACAAACATCCATACCCAGGCCGGGATTCGAACCCGGGGCCCCTGGTTTAGCGCGATGCGCTAACCACTCCGCCACGGGGGCCGCGGGTGATGTTCGATTAAAGGTTATTAAAAGTAGGTTGTTTTCCAGTTTGGGGGAATCATTATTGTCAAGTTTGCTTGTTTTGTGTGGTGAGAGAGACATTCTTGCACAAATTCCAAATGATGAAATAATAAATTAATTCGCAACGTCCAGTAATCAGAGACAAAAGCTTCTATTAAGACCTTCATACAAAAGTTTCTTTGTTTTAGTATCAATGCTGTCTTCTGAATAAACATTAATTTGAAAACATCACAAATGTTCTACTTCTGATATTCCTCTCCAATGAGTAATCAAAAAATAAAGCAAAAAGAGTAATATGGCTTACCATTCACGTGATATTCTGAGAACTTAAGATTTCTTATTTCGTCATAAAAATGTACTGTGTAAGCTGTGGTTCAATATATACGATTAATTGGTTTCTTTCTACAAAATATTAAGTTTTTAGTACTTACTAGGAAAACAATTGTTCATATACATCTTTTAATGAATGAGCACAATAAATAAATAATAAAAAGTCAATAGGTATTTGCTAAAATTCACATAATTATAATTACCTATTGTATTTCCAAATATGCAGCATATTTTCTCTTAACAGAATTCGCACATTGTTATTTCATATAAATTTAAGCAGTTCATAAATGATAATGCGTTTTCTGACGTTAAATATGTTAAGAGTTATCTATCTATATATCCATACCATGTAGTTTGATGTGGCAATTCATCTCTTATTCCCTGATTAATGGTAAACTTGCTCATACTAGACGCAAAACAGATTATCGAGTCTCCACTTTGGACTACAGAGTATTTGATGTAATAGTGACATGTTAGATAAAGAGAAGGAATAACTCAGGACGAGGAGTATCAAGTGAAGTGTTCATTAAAACTAAAAAAAAAAAGTGTCCTAATTTAATACGTTATGGAGATTATGACATGAACTTGGGCGGGGGTTACTTGATTGGCTTCTGGGGGGGATGGGCACCCCTGGTTTTGAGTATGTTTCGAAACTCTCCTCAGTATACGAGGGCTATCCAGAAAGTAACTTACATTTTGGAATAAATAAAATCCAAGGAAAGGGAGACATTTTATATTATATACATTTGAAAGTCAAACTCTTACACTATTATTCAACATAGTCTCCTTACAAATTGAGACACTTATAACGGTGCACCAGCTTATTAATTCCATCGTCATAGAATTTTGCCGCCTGGGACTTCAACCACTCATTCACGCGTGCCTGCAGTTTCGCGTCGTCGTTGGAGCGCTGCGTTGCGAGCTAGGTCTTATTGTGTGGAAAGCAGTGATAGTTGCTCGGGGCAAGATCCGGACTGTATGGTGGATGATCAACAAACACCTCCCATCCGAAACCATCCATGAGCTCTCGAGTGCGATTGGCCGTGTGTGGACGGGCGTTGTCATTAAAAACAAAACCTTGGAACTCAACTTTCCCCGACGCTTGTTTTGAATTTCGGTACCCATCTTTCACACAACTTATGGTAGCCTAGCTTTTGCTTCATAATCTCATGCAACAAACTTCGTGAAATTTGAGGAAACTCAAACGAGAGCTCCGTAATTGTGAAGCGGCGGCTTTCACGAATCTTTGCATTGATTTTCGCCACCAGTTCATCAGTCACAATGCTAGGTCGGCCGTTACGCTCTACATCGTGCACATTAGTGCGGCCATTTTTAAGCATATTGCACCACTGGCTTACTCCGCCTTCAGTCATTACGTCGTTTCCGTATACCTCACAAAGTTGCCGATGAATTTCAATTGGTTTGTGGTTTTTCGCCAACAAAAATCTAATCATTGACCGCACTTCACAACTCGCGGGATTTTCGATTGCAGCACACATTTTAATAACATGGGTACCTGGGGGAAACCCTGGGGGGTAAAGGCGGTCAGGGGCGTGATGCTGATCACATCACCCCCACTCACGACCGGATCAAGAAAGTGTGGGGCGTTACCCCCACACCCCCTATACGCCTTCATGGCGTGGTGCTATGCACAGGGGAACACTTTACCTTTTACAGGAGAAGCAACACGAACCGCACGCTACCACAGCTGGACGCTCTGACACCAAAATGGCGGCGTTAGCCCTGCCCCTCGCCCCACCAAACGTAAGTTACTTTCTGGATAGCTCTCGTATTTCCATTTATTGAACGGTGACTGCACTTGCCGATTAGTTCAGCAGCAAACAAAACACAAAACTTAAAATATGCTCCATCATCAACTCTTGAATACGCAAGCCAGTTCCACATCCTCAACCAGTTGACTTGAAAAGTGCTTTTTATCCTATGATTGGATACACGAAATTTGGTCCGGGAAAAATAAATAATCACTCAAAACTTGGTTTTTAGTAGATCTGTGCAGCTTATTTCTATTTTAGTAAATCTCGTGACAGCGCTTCGATGTCCGACACTGTTGAAATATTCACTTTAGAGACCTTCGATCTCCTTGTTACTGGACCCGAACTACCACTCAGAGACTGCACTAAGGCTTCGGGAGTTCAAAGTCTTCAGCTTTGAATCCGAACTTCGGTACATTACAAATGTCTCAATAGTCCTCTTCATTTTCGAATCACTAGATCCTATAAAACTGTCAGTGAACACTAACTGATCACTAATCAGCAACATGCAATAATAAATATAAATGACTGTGACTGAAATAAAATTATAAGTGTGAACAGGGGAGGATTTGCCACTAGGCCACCCTAGGCAACAGCCTAGGGGCCACAAGTCCAGGCGTGCCGCACAAAAATGAGACGTTATTAAATAACTATTGGACTTACTGTAAAACTTTAGAAGAAATTTCTCAAGATTCCACTCAGAAACCAAGATTCGAGTCCAAGCTAATGGACTATGTAAATATTTTCAGAGGCTATATAGAAGCAGCCATTTTGGGTATATTTTTGACTGATATTTAGTAGTGCGTTCAACACAAAAATGAGGTGTTGCAAACTGAAACTGCTAAATTGATTGAAGTTGTAATTTGTATAATTCATTCAGAAATTACGTCAAAGGTTTTAGAAAAATATATTAATTTTATGCAAAATAAGGAAATTGAGGAAATTTCAGATTGACCGTTATCAAGTAGACAAGCAAATACAGAGAAAACAAAAAGTAAGAGAAGAGGAGTTTGACAGTCAGTGGCGGCGATTGAGTTTCAAAACTACGGGGGCAAGTGGCCAATACGAGGGGAGGGGGCAAGGAGAGTTCACTTTCCCTTGGTAGATCAAGCATAGTGCGGCGGAAAAGGTGACAAAAAGTGGGGAGGGTAACTGCCCCTTTCACCCACGACCACCCATAATCTCCGTCCCTGTTGACAGTAACGTAAAATTTTGATTTAAAACCGGACATGAACATCAATACATTTCTAGTAAAAGTTGAGAAACAAGTTGCAGAATTGGAAAGAAAAGCTGTCGTATTCCAAAAACTTGAAATCCTCGTTGGTTTCATCCTTCTTCGGAAGACGCAAGAAAAAATGAAAAAATGCTGAATATCCAGACGATGTCGTTTATGAGAAAATTGAAGAACGTTAACACTTTCAAGAATTTTCAAAGGATTAACACTTAACTGAAGCAAAGTATGAAGTGAATTCGGCTGGTGACTAAAACTTATTCGTGAAAAACATTGAAGAGTGCTTTTCCTAAATTTTGACATTGCTCTGAGAATTTTTGTGAGTATTTTACCATCAAATGCCAGTGGAGAGCGGTCGTTCAGTGTTCAATGGAGAAGTTCAGCGTCGGATAGCAGACTTTATAGTTTGGCATCCTTCACAGCAAATCACTGGCGTACGCAGGATTTTTTTCGGGAGATGCTGGACTTGTAGACTTGGACTGTGTGCAATTGCATTCAGTGGCACAGGAATGTTTATGAATATATAGTGGTAGAGCAGCCACAAACTGAACTTCGTCCATGAATAAATAATTTTTAATATATAATGTGGGACATAGCACATTTCATTTTAGAATAGCACACATGTAAAATTTACATAATAATATGTTATTTATTTATTATTTAGAATTTATGATTGTTTTAAAAACAGCTTTCAAAAACAGGTAATTCCGAATTATTATTATTATTTTTATTAATATTATCTAAATGGACTTACAATTAAGCCATTTTAATTTAATACAAATAATGGCTTGATGCTCTTTATATAAAGTTATCTCGTTCTGGGCTTATTTCAAATGTGAAAGAACGGAAAATCAGAATTTTGTCATATGGAAGTAGCGATCATACATGCATCTGTGCAGAGTGCGATTTGAAGGGGGGGGGGTTAGGGAGGATTCACTTTTCGGTCCTGAACCATCAAACCTCTGGTTATGAATAACACATCTCAACCAGGGAGCATTATTTCCAACCTACATGTGTGCGCCACTAGTTAAAGATCTTCGCATCTACAAAGGAAATCCAAAACACATTTCTATCTCACTCAAAGATTATGTGAATTCAATCGAAATTGTACCAATGTCTACACCTGAATGTAAACTTCGGTTCAATGTCATAAATCTACCCTTTACTGGTCAGAGAAATAATTTAAAAGTTTCAACACTTTTAGAATAGACTGGATCTCCACCATTTTCGAAGTTATTAACATTTTTAAGTTAATTGTACTTTTGTTAACTTCCTGAGACTGAGAAGCAAAGTAATGAGCAACTTTTATGATTTCGCGAATGAACAGTTATTTAGCACAATAGTCCTGGACGATCGATATTTTTATGGGATAGAAAACTTTTTGATTTTGCTCCCACCCCCCAAACAAAGTTTGGCCCACTTAAGCCCATGTACGAAGCTCAAGCGTATATCCTTCATGTCCCAAACGCTGTGCAATGAAGAAACACATTTCAGTCCTTTGTAATTGTATTCTCGCCATCCAATAAGGAAAAGTACATTCTTTTTAGCTGTAAAGCTGCTATTGTAATGAAAGCATCAGCAATGACTCCTTCTCCTTTTAGTATTAAGAAGAAACCCGTTTTTGAAAGGCACCAATTGACCAACTTTAGACGCCTCATATTGTTACAGTCTAGCAATGATGTTTACTACTCTAGCGAGAATAAATCTTGGATCATAGAATACATTGCCGTAAATCAATTTCGGTGATACCCCGTTGTTTTTTGTTTTTTTTTGTTCATGAGATATGAGCTCCAATTACTAATTAAAACCTTAGTCTTAAAATTTATTCAAAGATAAAAAATTGTTATCGGGGGTCATTTTAAGGGTGGAGGGGATGCGCTTACAACTTTGGGTTTTTCCTACTTCTTTACTGCTTTCATTTGATTTTTTGATTTTCTGAAAATTTCGGGGGAGGAATGTAGCCCCTTCAGCCCTCACCCCGTCTGCGTACACCAGTGCAGCGAATGCTGATGTTCTGCAACAAATTGACTTTGAGTCTCTTATTCATCAGTTTGCTGCCATGAAACCAAGAAGGGGACAGTTCAAAGTCAGTTTTCTCTAGTTAAATCTAAGTGTATTGTTTTATCGAATGTATGAATGAATGAATAAAGTGCAATTGTTGGGTGCTTCGACACATGTGGCCATTTTGCACCCTTCAATCCTTACGGGGTAATATCTCCTAGTTTAATGAATATTTTTTTATCAGATGTGTCTGTATTTTAAAGTTTGCAAGTGTTATTAACACAGAGCATGCAATTAGTAGAAGTGAAGTACCAAAACTGTTAATAATAATAATAGTAAGGTCGGCAGGGCCCAAAAAAAGAATGGCCTAGGGACCCAAATTTTATAAATCTCCCCCTCCCCGCTTTGAGTGTGAAACATATACTTTTAGGTTCATATTCATTTTCTAGGGGTGCCCTTCTGGACGTCCATGATAATTGATGATATTCAGAACATTAGTCTTCCAGAACATTCTAAATATGTTTAAACCAAAGGGTTTGAAAGCTGTAAAGAAATCTCCCGAAATTTTATTCCTTAAAGTTGGCAAGCCTATGTACAGATCAGCCGGGAAGTTCAATCTGCGCATTAATATAAGGATATATTCTGCAGATAAAACGTTTTGTTAATATTCCCACTAGTTCGACTCAGCCTCCTATTACAGAACGTTCCATTTCGTGCTCTCCAGCGAACAATATAACGAAATATCCGACTCGTGGGGCTATAAACTTCGGCAGTGCTTTGTTGTGCACCTTCCAAATGCTGACAAATCTTTAAACAATGTTCACTCTTGTGCGTGATAGTGTTGCCCACGGGACGAAACTTTGGCCTGTCTCGTCTCGTGGAAATGCTGTGAAATGCTGTCTCGTCTCGAAAATATTCGTTAGTCAAAGGGACACATGATCAATCTCGTCTCGTCTCGAATTTTTAAAAGCCTGTCCCGTCTCGTCCCGTGGGCAACACTAGTGCGTGAAAACACCGAAAGCTCAAGAAAAGTTGACTTGTTTTATTATTAAAAAAGGGTTATCCCACAAGATTCTAGAACATTCTCCTCATTGCCTCGATAACACTGGTCGATATTTTGAAAGAAGTTGAGTGATGTTTTGAAATGAATAAGTGATCCCTAATGGATTCTTTCCGCTGAGTTCGAAAATGATATACGTTTTATCACATCAAGTTTTTTTCACAAATGGCGTAAAATGATATTGGTTATGGGGTTACTCGCGCTGGTGGGCGATGCAATGACTATGGAAAACAAATTAAACCACACACACAATTTTATTGTAACATATTTTACACACCATAAATTACATTACACACACTGAAGTAAATGGACTACGTGATGAATATCAGTAATGTGGTCTTTAATAGAGGCTAGTATATAAACCTAGTCCTCCTCCGTGAACATGCGGTCTAAGGCGCTGTGCTTTGGACTCCGACTGCGGGACGGCATGGGTTGGAGTCCGCCTGTGTTCAGTCTCTGGGTTCTCGGTCTGTGTATAGGACCGGTGGCAACCCACCATCGTGAGGCAATGGGGCTGTTCATTGTCAACCTTTTCCGGTGACGGCGCCACCCCTGTTGTGTCCCTAAAGAATTTCGTTCGTCATTTGGTTGCTTTACTTTGGAGCGCGATGGGATGGCTATTCAAACGTTATTTTCAACGAAGGCAAGAATTTCTCGTGCAAATCGATAATAAAATTGGGTTTAGCAAAGCTTTAAGATTATGTAGTCAATCATAAGTTTCCGAAAATTACATATCCTGAACCAAAGAATTAATATATTAAAGCGAAACGGCAGGGTTGCGCAAACGGGCTAAATATAGTGTGTTTATGCACAAAGAGCACTAAACTTGACGTCATTTAGATCGTCCCTAGCTGCCATGGGTTGATAATACAAAAAAATAATTTTTTACACTACACTTTATGTTTTTTCTGGTTGCGAGTATGTGTAATTCAACGGCAGGAGTAGGAAACGGAGAAACTCCCAAAATTGTGAAGAAAGAATGTATTAAGTGTGTAAGCGCATGATATTTATTAATATACACTATGACACTATGCCCTATCCGATAACATAATATTAACGTATGTTTTCATTGTAAGCAGACATTTTCCCCTCGTATTTTCGCCCTTTGTTATTTTTGGCAACAACAATTTTAAATTAGTGCAGAGGGGCACTCGCCCCCCCCCCGAGATTTCTGGAATGAGTTAATGCAAATTCGAATGATGAAATTGTAGTGATATTTAATATAAAGAAATGTTTTCTGTGACTTACAGGCCGTAAGTTACAGCAACAACTATTATTGTTGTTGTTAGAAGTAGGGTTACATTTATGCTTACAGTCTATTTTACACTGATTTTCTAACTGTAAATTACAGCTTTTTTCCCTACGTGAATTAGTATGTTAAGTATACAGTTACGCAAATTGTATATAGATTACAAAATATGTAAATTAAAAAGGAAACATGAGAAAGAAAAGTTAGTAAAGTTTAAACAGCTTTTCAAGTTGTGAAAGAGGCATTAAGGTAAGGTATCAGTATTCGTAGAATGTATATTAATTTTTATGATTATTATTATTATTATCATCATTATTTTATAGTACCCTTCGGCACGTAAGATTTAGTGGCCTCTGACTCTGTGTATTGTGTTATCTGTGTATTGTGAAAAAGTACAAAAAGACAAAGAACTGTTCATCAACAAAGTGATAAGATGTTTATTGAAAGGAAGCAAGGCGAATCCAGTTTCTATCTAAGTAGTAGACTAGAGTCTGAACTTGTATACAATGACAAAGTATTTTCAATTCAAATTGAATTTTCTGATTTGTAAAGTAGTAGTAGTAGTAATAATAGTAGTATCAAAAATAATAGCAATACTAGTAATATAATATTATTATTATTATTATTATTAATAATAATAATAATAATAATAATAATAATAATAAAAGTTTCTTTGTCTATGCCAGATGCCAGCGTAGTCTGCCTTTTACCTACCCGCTGCCCGCTTGCACGCGAGGACAGGTATACCTGCTCGCCTGCCCACGGCAACGAGTCGACTTGCGTCTTTACCCGGGTTCTTGCTCTTCAAGGCGCTCTGCGCTTACAAGGTACCTGGGCATTCAACAAGACCCGGGCGCCTGCAAAACCTGCTGGAAGGAAACAGCCCTCCGGCAGCGTGTCGCTCCAGGTGTTTCATCACCACGTGGACAGCTTCAGCCAGTGTTGCCTACTTACGTAGCTTGTAAATCCTACGAAGTCCTAGGAGGAGCTCTCTCCTACAAGGAGAATTTATATACTTAGCGATTTCAGTTCAGCGTAAGCAGTTTTTATCTTATTGCTAGGAAATGCACGCAATATTACAGCTTCATTTATCTAAATGAATGATCGAGCAAACAAAAATCTCCTCACTGAAAACTAATTGTTTTTCATTGCATGGTGCCTTAACCAGGCAAGCAGTGGCGCAACCAGAGGGGGGCAGGGGGCATTGCTCACAACCTTAGACGGAAATTTAGTCTAGCCGAGGGGCCAGGGTGTGGGTCAAACATTAAAGTACAAGAAAAAACAGGCTAGCAGAATTTAAGAATAGCAGGGCTAAAGGGTACTCAAGATGGAATTAATTTTCATATTTTTCTTGCAGTTTCCTTCCAGACGGCCAAGCGCACCTGCAGAGGGGGAATGGAGGGGTAATTGCAACCCCTTGATTTCAAATTTTATGAAAGTAGAAATATATTATAAAATATTATACAGTCTCGTCAAGTTCAATGCCGTAGCAAGGGGGTAGCGGGAGTCGGCCCTGGGCGCCGAGCGGCCCTTGATATTATTTGCTATTAATGTTGGTTTGTTACGAGTTGGATGAATTGATTATGTAATGTATTTATATAATATATATGCTTTAATGAAATTTTGAATATGTACACAATTTAGTGTTATCATATGTATTTCTTATTTTACGTCGCTCCATGTGAAAAGAAAATATTGTAGATGGAAATTTTACATGCTATATGTATGTACATTTGGAATGCATTTATCATGCACTTTCTTTCTTTCAAAAACAGTGTGTGTGCTTGTTTTCCATTATTAGCTAATGTGAAATTGACGTGCTGAAAAAAATATTTCTAATCCTCTGTTTCAACACAAATGCGTGAGAACCGACTTCCACCCCCTTTTTGCATGATTTATGAGGATAATAATGCCTTTCATGCTACTTTATTACTATTATTGTGATTGTTGTTGTTGGCACGTTTATCCAAGTACTTGCCCCCCCCCAAAAAAAACGAGGGTAACGGCAATGCCCCTGGCCCCTGGCTGGCTACGGCCCTGGTGTTCGCAGTAGAACAGTGTGTTGTTCGACTCGCGACCTCAGCGTCGAACGTGACATGTTTCAGTCCTGCCCTATATCACGGAAAACCTATTTCAATCTGTGTGTGTAGGGGGGGGGGGGGGCAGTAGCAACATTCGTAAATCTCATTTCATTGGCGATGTGGCTTACGAAGCTTTGAGTTCCCTTTTCTAAGTAGTGAAAATATATTGCAGTTGGCAACACTGCAGACAGGTATGCGCCCGGTGCAGTTTCTAGTCGAAGTAACTACGTCATGCAGAGGGAGGGGCGTGCAGTTGATTGAATGAACGCACTGAGACCTACTAGGTATCTTACGACTGCGGGTACCCGGCGGGTTTTCGATACCTGCCAAGAACGATCTGGGCAGATGGTCAGTCAAGGTGCTCAAGCGAGGGTGTTGCGCAGGTTGCATGGCATTTCAGGAGCGATGTCTCGCGAACGGGTCTGCTCCAGGTCTTGTGCAGGCCTCTAGTCTATGCCCCCCTGAGAGAAAATCCTGGGGGCGACCTTAACCATGCATATATTGCACCAGGTGATAACGGGTTTCTTGCACTCAGCCGCGAACCAAGAACTTGAGCACTCTCCTTTGGTAAATTTAATTCACTTATACTAGATCAGTCAGTTGCTCTTGTGTGAACACTTGTGCCACCACTTGTACTAGGTGTGAATTCGTCTGTTCCTTCTGGGGAGGATGTAGCCTATGTTATTTTTCACTATCACTTGATACACATTCTAATACAGCTGGGGGAGGGAACTGATACATCTGGTCCATGGAGTACAGACGTGATGATGGATGCTATGTTGGTGGGATATATCACGTCCTTCTTATTTTTTGCAATGCAACCCAGGCGCGGATCTACGGGGAGGGCGATCGTCCCTTTCAACTTCCATGATTTTGAATATACTATTATGCTCAACAATTTTTCCTTTTACCACCAAGTTTAAAAGGTTCGAGAATGTTTGTTAAAGTTGGATTTAAGTCCACTTTATGTTAATGATAGACTAATCGGTTTGTTTGTTTGATTTGTTGTTTTAAGTATACTTTATGCAAAATAGGCTAATCGGGACTGGACCTGCAATTCAAAGTGAGAACCGAAAGACGTGTCATGTGTCTCCACCGGGTGTCGAACTCGGGACCCCCTCGATTACAAGACGACGACGTTAGAACTATGCCATCGGGGAGGCCCGATAAACTAACCGGAACCGGACCTACAATTTAAATTTGGATCCGAACCACTGTGCAATATGTCTCAAAAGGGAATCGAACCCGAGACATCTTGAGAGAATAGGTTTTTGTTTTCTCTGTTTTTTAACTTGACTCCTCATATCTGATCGTTCAGTTTATAGTGGGAATGGGACAAATCGTAATAACGGCACACAATAATAACCATCTAATCCAGCTATGGGCCGCCATTTTTGCAAAACAATGCGCTAACCTGTAGATCGTGGAAGTCAGCTTGGTTCCTGTTTATTGTTTACATAAAACAGTGCAAGTGTAGGATAGGTGATTCTTGGTGAAATGATGTAACCGAATGAAATTCCGCCCCTCCCAACTGTAAATTCTGGATCCTCCACTGCAGTAACCAGTAACGTACACAGAACAAAAAATAGCAGTCATCCAATTTTTTTAATCTCTCCGTACCATAGGAGGAGTACCAAATAACAGGGCTTTCTTCTTGCATTTCGTCCACAATCGCAGACCTTCCACACAAGTCCCGCGTACTGCATGCGGTGCCCAGATTTTATCTTGGTCGCCCAGTTTCACACCAAACTACGCATGGTACACTTCTATCACAAATTTAGTAATGTTCAGTTTTTGCCTCTTCACCACATATCTGCCACAAATAAAGCAAAAGAAGTCCGGAACACTTTCGACCTCACATTCTGCTCACTTCCACTTGAGAGAACAAAACAAACAAGTGAGTTGCACTACACAGACAAATTAATCGAAAGGTTGTACTTATATCAAGCTCTGCGGATCATGAAAAGGTGGAAAATTAAAAACCTGAATTTCTCGAAAAAGGAAGGCGATGGAAAAAAACTGAAAGGTGTTCCAGAATCAGCTACCAAGGGGCTGACACTCATCAGATCAAAAACATCAGAACCTATGTCGACCAGTGTAATGAATTTTTAAATTATCTTCACAATATTTTATTTCACACACGCGAGTAGCCAAAAACCTAATTTTATCTAGCGTAAAAAACAAAATTTCAGAGGGGGCTCGAGCTTCCCTTTACATAAGTGCCTGCTCGACGCCTACCCCTGGTTTCTGCTGCAACAGGAAGAAATCAAAGATGTTTGTGGAAGCCCTGCATGCTGTAATGAAGAACTTTGTGCCTACCAATAAAGCGCGTTGTGCACGAACTCATTCTTATTTTGAAGAAAGAAAGAAAAAAAACAGGCTTGGAACTTGTGGAAACAGTACCTCAATGAACATGCTTACGAAACGTTTTTTTGATATTCGCAGGCATTCAAAATATTTACTAAGAAAAAATGTATATTGATCACATAAATAGTATAGCAGCGGAGGGTATTGCCGAACCAAATAAATTAAATTCAACAAAGCATAACCTTCGCGTTCTTACAGAAATTTTGTACAATTCTGACACTGCTGTTGGAGACGAGAGAGCATAACTTTTTAACATTTTTTGATGAAAATTTCTACTCGGAGACAGTTTTTGAACCGTTTCCTCATGTAACCGTTTCCTGTGTCAGTTCACACGACTCTCTTCGATTAAAAGAAGCAAAATCTCTCCTCATCTCTTGGCCGTTGCGCCGGTTCTTTGGTCCCGATGAAATTCCGACAGGTTTCGTTCTCAAAACTGCTGACTCTTGGCTCACCCTCTGTGTCTCTTACTAAATAAGTGATTTATGGGAGATGTTCCTCGGTAAAGAAAAAAAAGAAAAAAATCGATCTGACAATTCGATTATCGAAGGCGGGGATGGAACTTCCGGTTTGGCCAAGTTCCCAATGTAAACAAGTGGAATTGAGATTGTCTTCGGGTTTATTTTGTTATAAAAGATCGGATACAAATTGGATCACTTAAAATTTTTAAGTGATATAGAGAAACAAGGGTACCTCGATAAAATTGGGTAGTTCCCGGATCTTTTGGATGCAGATATAAGGGACAATAAATTGTAATATTTTCCAAGGCAATATATATCTTCTACCAACAGTTTCGTTTTTGACAAGACTACAACGCCTTGAATAAACGTAGTGTGGAAAAAGACCCAAGAAACTGGTTTCCCAGACGGATGAGAAACACAGATGGCAGTGCGATCAATGTCGGTGCTAATTTTCTTATGAAAGTAATGCGGCTTTGTTAGTTTTTGGAATATATTATGTAGATTTGTTTGTCTTGAAAGGCGGTACGTGAATTGATGGAAACAGTCATATATTTGTGGAGTGATTTGCAGTCACGAAATGACATTAATTTGGAAAGAAAAGTAAAATAAAATTAATAAATAAATAGCATGCGTAACACAAGAAGAAACATCGCAAAGTGATTCCGGACGTCATGTGTTGGATTGTGTACTAGAGTTTTATTTTTCTATGTTATTAGAATATAAATAGTATCCTGAGAGATATTTCATACCGAGGCGACAAACCACAAGTGTCGCTTGGAAGCGAACAGTCCGTAATCAATGCAGCCTTTCGAACCGTATGAACACAAGCTCTGACTGCACCATTTCCTCAAGGAGATTTTACACCAAAGCGACACGGGTCCTTCGGTCCAAGGCAACTCTCATACCGAAGCGACACATGTTGCTTGGAAACGAGCCAATCAAGAGTAACATTTCACATAAGCGGCATGACGGGAAGCACAGGCCAGCGTTCGGTTTGTGAAATCCTCAAGCGACAAGTGTCGCGTGCCCCTTGAAGCTTTGGCGCGCAATCTCCCTAAAGCAAGACACTCATTGCATTGCGCATGCGCGAACAACAAACCATGGCAACATGTTGCAAGCTATTGAGGAAATGGCCCAGTTTGAGCGACGCAGAAGCGAGAAAGCGACACGTGTGGCTTATCGTGTCGCTTATATCCGTTGTTGTAATGTGCGGTTTTTCGTGTCGCCTATCTGTTGTTCGCACAATTAGGAGCGAACGCTTGCCAATAGACTGAAGGCACCATGTCGCTTGTCACTTAGTTGGGAACTCCTTCTGTAGCGCGTCGCTTCTGTCTGAGCACCCTTCCTTTAAGGAGCTTTCCGACCGAAGTAACAAGTAGCACGCGAATACGCCATATGAAAGTGTCGTTTGCTGTTTGGACCCTCATGTGCAATGAATGCTATTTTACAGTCTGGAAGAGTGTCTCACTAGTGTGACAGCGTGAACATCCCGTGTCGCTTGTCCCATTGGTTTGAAAGTTTCCTTACACTCATGTCGATGGCACTAAGAAAGTTTTATGGGGTTCCCCTTGTCGTTTCATGCAATCATCATCGCCGCGATTAGTTTAAAGCGGAAGAAAAGAGACAGTAAATATCCAAAATACAAATGCTTCAGTGTGTATATCTTTAAAAGAAATGATGATGATGATAATAATAATGAACCTAATTCATACACAAAAATTTAGTTGCCAAGAGCATTCCACGCGTATTTTTTTCTCCCGTATTATTAACGAAAGTATGACGATAACAGGACGTGGTCGACTGTCTAGAATGTTCGTTAATATCTTCGCGACCACTGTACTAAATATCATAGCAATTATCACATTCATATAAATGCTTCATGTAAAAGAATCAGACGTTGCAGCAAAAACTCCATTTACTTCCATTATAAGCAGACGAATACCTAGCACCGGGTTCAACACCAGCGCCTCTAGCGGATCATTTTCGAGTGGAACCAGCCAGAGCGCGCAGAACTGTGCCGCTTTACACACTACGTTATTCATGGCGCTGTAACAAGACTTATGCAGGTTGAAATGAAGCTTACATTAAATATAAACATTGAAATACTTCGACTGATTGATTGATTTGCTTTATTTTACTACGCTTCTTGTGCCACTTTTGGCTAATTTGCGAAGATGGAAATGAGTGATGGTATGATGAAATTGATGAATGGACACTCACAAACATCCATGCCCAGGCCGGGATTCGAACTCGGGACCCCTGGCGTCGTAGCGCGATGTGCTAATCACTCCGCACGTGTTCCGGCACTTCATGATTTTGTCACGGCATTCAGTGACATGTAAATCACTATTCAATGTTTTTAATTATGTGTATCAATCAATATTACTGTTGTGAGATTTGAGTTCTAAGATTTAAAAGTTCATAAGTGTATGTCGGAAAAGTGAAATTCTGCGATACAACGGGGGTTAGGAGAAGATTTTGAGCCACGACAAAGATCGTCAACTAGGTTCATTCTTTACGGTCCACCCGTGCAAATATAGGCCTTATCGTATATCTCCGTTTCCAGTCAGCGGATATACTTGAAACTTGGACCACCGAAGCGGCTTGTTATAGAAGGCACCTGGATTCAATTTCAAGATGATCGAATTAATATCATGGACGCAGTACCGAATTTGTTATAAGAGGACAATTCACGGACAATCTCCGAATTTACGACTCTGGCGCCGAGCAGACGGGAAGATAATCCTGCTGTACCTGGCTATGGACACGCGCTGGGTCGGGTGAGAATGCAATGGACTCGGGTTGAACCACCTTTGCGGCAGAAGGAAGCGACGCGTCTTTAACGTTTCCCAACTAACATTTTCAACATAGGTATATAACCATCGGAACCCAAAACCTCGAGACAGTTTACCACGATTCTTGTTGTGGAAGCATCTCCGCGGTACACCTCCGCATACCGTGAACTTTGATTTTGTGCGAACATCAGTGAGGTGACAGTGCCTACGTCAATCGCTGAAGAACGTCGAAGGGAGACCGTGGTTGTGTTATAACGTTACGCTGTTATTAGTTTTGTGACAACGAATATCAAAACCCATGGCCGGCTAGGAGAATAGAGGAGAGGAGAACGTCGGGTTCCCAACCTGCAAACCAGCCGACGTCGCCAACACCAACGATGCACCATGCCATGCAATCCAGCCGACGTCGCCATCATCATCCGTCGCGATCGCCCAACCGACCTAAGCCCTCCGCTTGAGAGCAAGGAGCCCAAGCTATCGTTGGAGAGAAAGGGAGCCGCCAGATGATAGCGACGAGCCCGGGAACGCTAGTCGTCGGCAGTGTTGCCACATGAAGGGAAATTTCCCTTTTGCAGGGAAATTCGGACTGAAATTTTATCCAAAAGGGAAAAGGGAATTTCGATGAAAAATACCATAATTTCAGGGAAATTTTAAGACTTCTGACTACATTATTACAGTTTATGTTAAGTTCCAGTTTCATATTCACATTTTTATTATTTTCTGATCCTTGTTATTTCTGCTTCCTTGAATATAAGCCTGTATCTATTTATATTTCTCTTAAGATTATTGTACGTCGCTTTTCTGTATCTTCGGATAATTGTAACGATTATAATTAACGATTTAATGGATTCATGAGCATGATTTAAACCTGGGATATCTGACCAGAAAGCGATGAAGCTTACATCTATGTGAAATTTTTTTTATTCATACGATCGTGAACGAACGGAAATTTTACTACTACTACTACTGCTACTAATACAACTACCACTGCTAATAATAATAATAATAATAATTATTATTATTATTATTTGTTTAGGTGAAGGAAAAAAATGGTCCAAGAAGGGAAATTTTGTCCCTTGGAAAGGGAAATTGTGCCCTCAGATTGTGGCAACACTGGTCGTCGGAAGCCGACGTCCGAGCGAAGGAGAGACACGCGACGCCCGACATGTGAAAGTGCCCGGCCAGGAGCACTAGCCGAGGAGCGAAAGTGCAGAGTCTGATCGACGAATGCCCATCGCCGCGGTTGCTAACAGCAGGAACATTTTTCGCCGCAAGGAAACCAAGAGTGATTAACCGTACCGAGGAAAGATGCACCACCCCGACGACGTAGCAGATTCTGGTACAGAATTCTTCTGTAGATACACACCTACGTGCGAATGTATTGTTTTTGTCAACGCCCTACCACAAAAGCCGGGATCATATTGATTCGCTATTCTCAACGTCACTCAGGATTCTGAACCTAATATCCGTGTCTTGTATTTATGTAATTGTTATAAAATAGTTCGTTTCGTGTTTAATCCTAATCTTTTAATTGTCTGCATTTAATGATAAAGCTCCTGATTCATTGCAATTTGCCGAAGTGTGCTCCATTGTAGTGTAACCAACCGCCCAGTCGTTAGTATAACTTATCGAAGGACGACTGTTCAGTCGTTTATTTGTTGAGTATTATATGTTAAATTGCCAGGTCGTGCGAGTGTTGTAGCTGGAGCCTAATTAGGTAATTGAAACACCCGGCAGAGGTGTAATTGTCTTGAAAGGACGAGAGAGGCTTGTTGTAACACCCCCGTCCAAGAATTTGGTAATTTCATATTTGCGACATAGATGCATATCTTCTTGGAACAAAAGGTTCAACTACGCCAACCTATCATTCTGATAATTGTTTTTCGAGGGCTGGTACATATTGATAGTAATGAGCACTGGAGCAGAAAGATTAACAACCTAATTCAAGTTCATGTCAAACAAAAGAGAGAGTACGTTGATGAAATACGAACCTTGTACGAGTATTTTTCATGTTGAAATACCCCATGAGTACGAGTGAGAGAGAGAATGAGCGAATGAGTGAGGGGGACCTGTATTGAGTTTGTTGTGTAAATATTTTTGACTCCAATATATATATATATATATATATATATATATATATATATATATATATTACCGTTTGTATGAGTTATCATTTATGTTTGCAGGTACCAGGTGTATCAGGTACATACAATGCTACTTGTGTTTTTATTTTTTATTATTGCAATCGACAGGTCTCTGGTATAATTAAAGTGTCATATATCTAGGTATTTAATCCCCGCCTCCGCATTGATTGAGGAACCATGACCATCCCAGACACGACCTCAACCTGGATAGTTTGTAATCGCTTGAATGGCATTCCCTGCCTAATAGTACATTTGTAACATTTGGGGACCGAAAATAGGGATTGTGTTAATTTCATTCCATAATTAAATGAATATTGCATATTAACTATTTACATAGAATAGTTAGGGTACCCTAACTATTCTATGCTATTTAAGATTGAAATATTTTAACTAGTTCTTGTGCTTCGTTTAGAATAGCCTATGATATTTGTTATTTTGAATATTTTTAAGTATGTCAAAACAACCCATGAAGTCAAGAAAAATCAGATTAGTTTCTTAATTGGAAGTACTAGTGTCCTATTAATTCGTAATAAACCGCACACAAACAATTATTTTAATCTGCCGCGGAGTTCCCCTAGGGAGCAAAAGGTTTAACCTGGCACTCCTCCCGCCAAAACGTTCTCTGTCGTCTGCAGGACGTTGTTGCCACCGATTTCGATTTCGGTGCAAGCGAGCAAAATTGGCGACAGGCCGGGCTGCGAGCGCTCATTTGGGGGTGCAAGCGCAGAGTCTCCACCACCAGAACATTCACGTCCTTGACAACGTGGCAACAAAGGACACGCGAAGGAAGCGGCGACCCCTGGTAGGCGGGGGACAAAGCACGTGCTGTCTCCAAAGCTTCTGCCAATGGTTGAAAACACTCACGTGACGCCCAGGAAAGTCGGCTAACAGAAGGAAATCTACGGATTGGCGCAAACTGTGCCAGGTTAAACGTTCTGCCCTTTTAGGACCGGCTCTGTCCCCTCATATAAATACTGCTCAGCGTGGTTTTATTTCATGCAGCTCTTGCTTGACTAATCTATCAGTATTAGTATTTTCTCTACTCAATCTATTTCAAATAATTCCCAGCTTGACATTATAGGCCAGTCAATAAGGGAAAAAAATCAGGGAAACCTGGAACAAATTTTATTATTTTTCTAAAAGGGTTCTTAACAACATATTAATTTTGCACCCCTGTACCACCCCGGATTTAGCCGCCATCTAGGAAAAGTGGGACCCAAAATCAGTTTTTTGCAATTGTCTCGCTTGGAAAGCATTATACAGCAAGAGAGGTTAAGATAAAAAATAATTTACATACAATTCTCTACAAAAAAGGTTCTGTGCATTTTTCTTTTAGAATACTCCGTTTGGGTGCTAGATGAGCGAGAAAGTTTACGTTATTTTCCCGCCCCGTTTTGCAAGCGCGGAACTCAAGGAAGCACCTATTACATGATGTTTTGCAGTATATTTCTTTTATAAAACTTCTTTAAGAATGTCATTTATGGTTCAGTTGCTTTTATCATTGCATACAGTACTTTATAAGAAATGGTTTAGTGTAACCTGCGTGCGGGAGATAATATGTTTGGTCTGAAAGTCAAGGTATCTCCAAAGGAACATGTTGACTTTGTCCAAAAGGGTTATTTAACAATAAAACGCCAATCTAATCAAAGAGTCCCGGTTCGATACCCGGTGGAGGCACATTACTTAGTGCAAGGGGTCCATTTTAAACTGTAGGTCCAGTCTCGATTAGCCTATTCGTGCATAAAGTAGACTTAAACAACAATTCAAACCACAATAACACGCTCAGAAAAGTTTGGTCTCTGGTCTGGTTAGATATGACGACTGAGCCGTGGTGCGCTCCATGAAGAGTTTGCAGGGGATGGCAAAGGAGTGATTGACTCAATGCTAACTAAGTGGATTTTTGGCATGCATACTTGTTCACAGATAAAATAGATGAGCTGCATGTCAATGCACTATCTTAGTACGGCAAATAACACAGTAGGCAAATTTTCCATCACCATGTTCATTGATTCTGTTTTACACAATACACAATTCGAGAGCTGAAACAAAGAAACACGAACACGAATCTCTGCTCTAACACAAGTACAATTCCAGTCCCTACAAACACATAGAATGAAGAAGAGAAAAGAAAGAAGATGGCGATGGACAGCTAGAGCTGATTGTACAATATTGAAAACGCTCTCATCAATTCAGTTTTTTTTTCCTTCCTTGTACTTCATTGAGGTATTTTGTGGTGATCTAGGACACTATATGCACGTGAATCACACCGAAGATTATTTTTCACTGTTAACTTACAATTTCTCTAAGTGGTGGGACTGTACAATAGCATAATAGCAAATAACAAAATAAATAAATAAATAATAATAAGGAAGTAATATTGAGATGAAAGAATTGTTGATGTAAGACTGAATTGGGATTTTTTTAAAAATAATATTATTTTTTATCATTGTTTAACCTCTATTTACAGTATTACAATTTATTAGTTTTATAAACATATGAGTAAGTCACTTTCTTCCTCTTTAGGCTAACCGCAACAATGAATGATGATAACATAAACTGATGAAATTACCCCCACAAAGGAACACTCATGCCTGGACCATTAATCGAACTTGGAACGAGATCGAGAATCGACCATTGATTGGTTGATTTATTAGCATCCGCTCAACTTTACAAAAGTTTGGAATTGTCACATTGTACACTTCTGTTCAGAGAAACTGGCACCAGTGGCGATTTCTCTGGTTGTGTAAGTCGTGTGTCAACGGCCAAAGGAAAATGAAATAAGGAAGAAAGTATCTGTACTTTTATAAATTACGATTTTGAGCGTTTTTCTTCAATTGTCAGTCTCGAGCGCCCGGTAGTTTTCGAACGCGGCGCAGCGTGCAGTGGTTGTCAGGCAGGCAGATCGGTCCTGCACTGCCAGGGCGTTGGAGAGGAAATACAACGTCTTACCACTGCCAAAACATAGGATGACCGCGCATGCGCACCCTGCCACCCACCAGCATGGTTACCTTCTCAAGGCGTTGTATTTGTTCCCAACGATTTGGCTTTCATTCGCCCCGCGTTCCGCGTTGTTTTGCTCGTGATTGTTGTGCATTATTTTTAAACGTGTGGTGTGAAGTGATGTGATTATTTTAAGATGGAGAATAGTGAAAGTGTTGTGCAAAATTGTTTAAATAATTCATTTTCATCGCTTTCGTATTCAGAGAAGAAACAAGCGATTGACAATGGTCGACCATGTCCGAATCTCACGATGTCAACATGTGTTAAAGGAAAAAGTTGTGCTGGAAAAGGTTTTGAGAGACATTTTGGAAAATAACTCTATGAAATTTCAGACTGGCTTTGCGGGTGTGATGTGGTGAATAAATTTTACTGTTGGACATGTTTATTATTCTAGACTAAAAAAGGTGTTGGGAAATATCAAGGGTATGCGGATTTGAATCATCTCAATACTGCAGTGAGAAAACACAGCGAGTCTGAATTGCATCTTTATAGTTTCTTTAAATTTAGTAGTTTTGTTACCATCCCTACTAGAATTGACGTTATTTTGGATACTCAACGAAAAGCTGAAATAGAGCTACATAATGAAAAAGTAAAAAAGAAGAGGGAAATATTAAAGAGGTTGATTAACGCCGTCTGCTATTTAGCAAAGCAAGAACTGCCATTCCGAGGCCATGAGGAAAATGTAGCATCTCTAAATAAGGGCAATTACATGGAATTCCTTACTGCAAGTGCCGAGTTTGATCCCTCATTAAAAGAACATTTATTAAATTCTACAGTTTTTCGCGGTACTTCGGCAGACATTCAAAATGATTTAATAAATTCAGTTTCGGATTTTCTGAGAGATGAAATCTACAATGAAATTCAAAACACAGACTTTGTGGCTATCATGGTCGATGAAACATCAGACACTAGCAAAAGATCTCAGGTGTCAACAGTGTTACGTTTTTTTTCGGCCTCACAAAAAAAAGTCATTGAAAGATTTCTTGGATTTCATAACATGAGCGCCGATGAAACTGCAGGAGCTCATTTAGTCAAGTGACTGAAATAATGAATAAATATAAGTGTGGGGATAAATTAATTGCCCAGACATACAATGGATATTCTGTAATGAGTGGTCATTTGAATGGCCTTCAAAGTAAAGTTTTGGAAAATTATCCGAAAGCTTTTTTTTTACGCATTGTTATGTTCATGTCATGAACTTGGTGCCGCAACAATCGTTAGTATGTAACAAAGAGCTTAAGGTGTTCTTTTGTAGTCTTAGATCACCGTTTACGTTTTTCTCTCATTCTCCAAAGAGGTTACACGAACTTTCTGCTTTCATGTACAGAAAGCTCCTGTCATTAGCTCCTACCAGATGAAATTTTACCTCTAGGCTAGTGTGGACAGTCAATGACAACAGAGAAGCACTGCTTATGTTTTTTGAACATGTTAGTGAAAGTGGAGACTTCGATCATTTGACTGCAATGACTCCAAGAGGAGTTTCTAGCTTCCTGAAGGATTTCGAAAATATATTTTTTAAAAAGGCTTTATCCAACTTGCTTGCCTTTTCAGACGTATTATTGCAGTCTAAAAATGTTGATATTTTGTATTGCAGTAATAAAATAACTGAATTTCAACAACAGCTGAAAAAGGAAAGTGAGAATTTCGAAATTGGTGCAGTAGAAGAGGAAGAGGTTGTTGAAATGAAAAGGAGGCGACTGAACAACGAATCACAGAAAGACCACTGCCAGAGGCTTTACTTTGAAATCATTGATAATATCAGCAACCAGATAACAATTAGATTCCCAACATTTGAAAAATTGCAATATTTTGATTTACTAAATCCCACAAAACGGGGCTACTTGAATAAAAGAGAAAACTTTCCTCACCATCTCGTATATAAATTGCAGGAAATTTATGGCAGTCTGTTTAATTTAACCAAACTACAGAATGAACTTTATGTTTGGTATGCTTCCACTGAAGGATCAGAGAAAACACCAATTGAGATTGTAAATTATCTACTGGACACGAATCTAGTGGGTGTGTTTACGGAAATATATAAATTAGCAGTGTTGATCGCAACAATTCCTTCCACGACGTCATCTGTCAAGAGATCGTTCTCGTCACTGAAGAGGATCCACACATTCTGCCGCTCTACTCAAACTCAGAACCGGATGACGAATTTGAGTCTTATCTCCATCGAGAAAGAATTGCTTTCTAAGCTGCGAGAAGGGGATAAATCCAAATTATAGGAGGCGATGATCAGCGCATTTCTCTCTAAAGAAAGAAGAATAGAGCTGGAATTCAAGTAACTGTAAGTAATGAGCAATTAATTTTTCAAAATTTACTTTTTGGAAGCATAAATGAAGGGTAAGGAGAAAATCCGGGAATGTGCATTTTAGCGATTTTTCAATGAACGGGTAGACGGTATTATGTAGACGGTATTTTTGTAGGGGTGATGGGAGTTCCACCATCCCCTCTGCTTGCAAACTCGTGCTTTAAAAATTAATTGTATGGCGAAGTATTGAACATTAATTTTCTCGTTTAAACAGTCCTTGCTTCTCCTTACCCTTCAAATATATTAAATTTTAAATGAAGTATTTACTTCATTTAAAATAATTTATGTAATTTAATGTTTTTTCTAAATATTTATAAATATACACCAAAAAGGTACGGAGAAAATTTGTAATACCGGTATTGGTTGACAGAAATGAGAGGGGGAGAGGTTAACATTCCCCCTTTGCCAATTTAATTTCAGGGTCAGGAGACGCCACTGACTGGCACACTCATTTGAGTTCAAGATCAGCTTCGGAGCCGATCGAGTGTGGCAGTACAACCGAAGCAAAGGTTCGGGAAAACAGCACTCTGCAGTGTTGCTTACCACTAAAGTTTTTCACGGGATGCACGGATTTTTCTGACTTGCCGAGTGAAAAAAAAACGGTTACAGGAAAGCTTTGCATTTTAATTATTAATGCAAAAACGGAAAACATTACTATGTTTTACACTTACCGATGTAACCCAAAGTTTTGAACATAAATTCTGTGATTTATTTTTCACTGACGAATAACGTTTGATCTTCCGATAGTATTTGTTACCAGAAGAAAACATCAGAAGTGCTTGTTATATGAAAGGAGTTTCAGTAACAACACAATAGGTCCCGGGTTCGATACCCGGTGGAGGCACATAGTGGTTCGGATCCCACTTTAAAACTGTAGGTTCAGTCCCGAATAGCCTTACTGTGCATCAAGTGGACTTAAAACACCAAATCAAAAAACCAAGTAACAACATAATACAGAAAAATACGAAGCTGGCGTTTTACCGACATGGACACAAGCCACGGTGCGAAAAAGCATGCTATTAGAGTGATTTCTCCTGAAGATTGCACCTTTACCTGTCCGGTTCCAAACTTTCAATGTCCCTTCTCTCTAATTACATTAACTTGAATGCAATATGCTTCATGGTATAGTGTCTCTATGCTGTGCACACATTGCTCTTAGACTATAAGTTAATGTTGTGTGTGTATATTAATGAAGACGATTGAAGACGTGCTTTTGTGCAAGGTTAGTGTTTCCAACCCCTAATAATCTTCGTGCTCTAGCATCTGTCAAAATAGCAGATTCTGATATGTAATTATATTTTTAAACTAACTATTTGACGAAGAAGAGTGATTTTTCAGGAAAATATGAAGACATTCATCCAGCCTGTACTGATTTTGGTAGATTTATTATCCTTCTTTTGTGTTCAAATTACAAGCTAGAAAAGCAATTTGCATACGTAATAGAAAGTAACGAAAGTGATCCTGAAGTCACATCATTCGGGCCGTGATAGATATTCTTATTGCCTTGGATTGTTTATTTTCTCCCGTCCGCATCTTGAACGTCAATTTGATTTATTTTTTGTTAGCATCGCTTTCTTCCACATTTAGTTAATCGCGACGAAGAAGATAAATGATGATATGGGAAAATTGATGAAGGGACACTCGCAAAGAACACCCACGCTCAGGTCGGAATTCGAACCTGGGTCCTGTTGGTGAACGTCGACGTTGCTGTTACGTTACTCCCCTCTTCTTTCAAATGAATATGAGTTTTTCCCCAAGCGCAGGGATTGAGGTAGGTTTTTGTTGGGATTGGTTATGGGATACTGAGTAACTCGAACATATTTTCCCGATTTTTTTCCTGCCATTCTCTTTTCAAATTAGACACTGCATTGCATTAATAATTAAAATGCAAAGCTTTCCTGTAACCGTTTTTTTTTCACTCGGCAAGTCAGAAAAATCCCTGCATCCCGTGAAAAACTTTAGTGGTAAGCAACACTGCAGAGTGCTGTTTTCCAGAATCTTTACTTCGGTTGTACTGCCCAGTGGCGTACGCAAGGGGGGGTTACGGGGTTTAACCCCCCCCCTTGAGCTTGTGAAATGTTATGAAAAACGCTGTGGAAAAAAATAATTAAATGGCCAACTTACCACAGTCAAAGATCTAGGACAATACTATTACTATTACTACTACTACTACCACTACTACTACTACTACTACTAATAATAATAATAATAATAATAATAATAATAATAATAATAATAATTTGAATGATTATTTCCATGCAGCACGGAGAAAAGCACAGCATTCCAAACACATGCGTCTTTCAGAGAGAAAGCCTTGAAAATTAACCAGTATTCTTGAAAACAAAATATCAGAGCAACTATGATTTAAAAGAGAGAAAACCTGTTTTGTATCTCAGTTGCAACAATGTTCAATACACTGCCGTATGCAGGATTTTTTCTTTTCGGGATGGGCTGGAATATTAAATGTGGATAGCACATACCTTCGTTTTGGAAGGCAGGATGCATAATAAAATATTTCGTATTTTTCGAGCTTTTCAGTCTATTAAAATCGTATTCAAAGACAAAAATGGTAATCGGGACTCACTTTAAAAGAGGTTTCGCATTTACACATTTTGATTTTTTAAAGTTCTTAACGGATTTTTATTTGAAAATTCTGATTTTCTCAAAATTTCGGTAGGGGCTGTAACCCCATCAGCCATTCCCTCTACGTACGCCAGTGATCAATGAACATGTATTTTTTTTTGTGTGAACAATGAGATTTAACTAAAGAAAGTTCTTGGTTCGTTGTAAGCTGCTAATGTATAGACAAAGGCTAGGCGGACAAGAACAGTCACCAGTCCGCCTTCCCATTGTGTTGACTAGACATTTATTCAAATGACAATAAGCTTAACTATTGTAAAATGTTTTGTTGGTAAGAACAGAAAGACAATCCAGATGTGAATTATCGGGGACATTTATGAGGGGAAGAAGCCGGAAAAATTCCAACCAATTCCGGGAATCAAACCCGGATCTCCAGCGTGGTTGTCAGACGCTCTACCAACCAGACCACCGCAGCTCCTTGGATGAGTTTCATACTTTGATTATTTTAATGTATTTTAATATATTTTCTTGTTTTTATGGATTTTCTTCACACTTAAAATGTCTCACCTCGTTGACCAGACAATTATTTCGTAACAAAGAAACAAAGAAATGCTCCCAGAATTTGAAAAAAATCGAATGACTAGAAAGTGATATTGTTGTATTGCTTTCGTAAATACTATATTTATGTAGATCTCTAGTACTTAATAGTAGTAGTGGTATTAGTAGAAATTCAGCTGATTAATTAATTATAAGTATTATTAATTAATTGTGATGATTATTATTTAATTAAAGTATAATAAAACAATGCTAATGTGAATTTGGAGAAAGTTTTAGAAATAACCCCTTGATAAAATCCTGCGTACGCTACTGGTACTGCCACACTCGATCGGCTCCGAAGCTGATCTTGAACTCAAATGAGTGTGCCAGTTTCTCTGAACAGAGTGTACATGTGCAATTAGAATACACCTATAAAACTACAGCCATAATCTATATATATATAAAACTGTATGTATGTACTAGGTCGTTCAAGTCAATCGGGGACTTTTTTTTAAAAAAAAATAGAAGAACAAATTTCAAAGTGTGGTAACTGGATTTATTTTTCCACATAACCTCCTGCTACAGTTATACACTTATCCCAGCGTTTAACTAACGCCTGGAATGCTTCCGCATAGAAGGATTTATCATTACGGCGGAACCATTGTAGGACAGCATTCTTCACTTCATCATCAGTGTTGAAATGTTTTCCTCCAAGGAATTCCTTCAGGGGTCCAAACAGGTGAAAATCACTTGGCGCTAAGTCAGGACTATAGGGGTGGGGTGGTAATATCTCCCAGCCGATTTCCTGGAATGTTTGGAATGTGTGTTGAGCGGTATGCGGTCGTGCATTGTCTTGCAAAAAGAGAACACCCTTTGTGATGAAACCCGGACGTTTCTTCCGTAAACTCTTATGCACATCACGCAGAACACGGCAGTAATACTCACTGTTGATAGTGACACCATGGGGTAAAAAATCAACGTGAATAATCCCCTGTTTATCCCAAAAGACACTTGCCATCACTTTACCAGCAGACGCAACTGTTCGAAATTTCTTGGGAGGTGGTGATTCCGTATGCTTCCACTGCATCGATGCTCTTTTGGATTCTGGAGTGAAATGGTGAACCCATGTTTCATCACATGTCATGATGCGATTCAGAAAATCCTGGCCTTCCATGTCATAGCGGTCCTTGAGTTCTCTGCAGACTTCAACTCTTCTGTGTCGGTCAAAAGCGGACAGCTGCTTTGGGACCCACCGTGCACTCACTTTTCGGAACAACAAATGATCATGAATTATTGTGTTCACTGTTCGTAACGACAGATTACACACCCTTGCAATTTCACGACAGGTTATGCGACGATTGTCCAGGATCAGCTGCTCCACGCGCTGAATGTTTCCAGGAATGATTGCCGTGGGCTGTGATCCACCACGACCGGGATCGTCAGTAATAGAGATACGGCCATCTTTGAAGCGCTTACACCATTCAAATGTCTTACTGCGACAGAGTGTCTCATCACCGTACTGAGCCTGAAGTCTTCTGTAAATTTCTGCAGGTTTTCTGTCCTCGTTCACTAAAAACTTCATCACAACACGCTGTTCCATGTAAACATTCACACTGTTGTCCGCCATCTTGAATAACGATCTATGCAGAAACGCGGGAAATGAGCGCCGCCTACCAGTAACAGCACACAGTTGCCAGTTCCTACTGCATACAAAACCTCCAGCCTAGGTGTCTATTTAAACCTGGAAAAAAAAAAGTCCCCGATTGACTTGAACGGCCCACGTATGTATGTATGTGTGGATGTGTGTTTGTTCAGCAATAACTCTCGAACGCCTGGAGTGATTTCAACCAAACTTGGTACACGTATCACTTGCAATCTCTAAAGAAATACTGTGGGGGTAAGATACCCCCGGCACCCTTAAGGGTGGGGGTGGCAAGGGGGATGTGACATGTAAAAATAATCGAGAACGACCGATATTAGTTTGGAATCCATAGTTTTCGGGGTCACTAAGATGAATAGTGACACTCCCAATGGCGTTCAACTCCGAGTTAATTTTACACTATAGTTCCATTTCATTATTTTCCTGTCTAATAGAAGATTGGTATAAATAAATACCCGGGCAACGCAGGGCAATCAGCTAGTATAATATAAAATACAATAGATAGTATGAGATACAAGATATAATATAAGTGAAATAAAATAAATACATGCTCAATGTAATTTTCTTGAGACAAATTGGCTAAAAATGTGTCTTCTATATTCAATGTTTGCTCCATCTGCTATGACATTATGTACACACATATATATACACACAAACACATATTGAGCATTAAATAGTCACTTATACTTACATCTAGATAAATGGAATCAAACAGCAAACAGTTACAAAGGAAAAATAAGAACCTAATGATAGGGTAGTTTTATTTTGTTACACTATTGTTGTTATTCCTGCCACTTACGGTATCAATGTACGTACTCTTGCACTGTGTAATCTTAGGAATCTTTTTAGCTATAACCTGTATACTGGCAATGAATTTATGTTTTCTTTAATGCATTTGGTAGCATGTTAAATAAGCGTATGTTACCCCCTTTTTGGTAGAATCTGGTATTGTGTAATTCCATATGTAAGTCATTCTTCCCCCTGGTGTTGTAGGTGTGGTAGTCCTTATTTGCTGTGTATGTATTTTGACAAATTTTCATGCCTGTTAGGATTTCATATAGGTATATGCATGGAACTGGCAATAGGCTATCTGTAATTCTTGAAATAATGGTTTGCATGGTGCATCTGTTGGAGCATTTGCCAGAATTGTTAACAGCTCCTTTTTGTATTCTGAATAATGTAATGCTTTTGTTCATGTTCCCCCAGAAAATGATGCCGTACCGTAGTACAGAGTGAATTATGCCATAGTATAGTGTTTTTGCTGCTTCTAGATTTACTACATTTCTTACTGTTCTTATTGCATAACAAAACCCACTAACCTTGTTTGCTATAGCTTCAATATGTAGATCCCACTTTAAATATTCAGATAGTTGTACGGCAAGAAATTTTATGTTAGATACATATTCTATGCCCTGATTTTGAAAGTTAATTTCTGGTGTTTCACTGCTACAGCTGTTGATTTGAAACCTAATTGAATTTGTTTTTTTAGCGTTTACCACAAGACCATTTTTTTCTATCCACTCTGAGATGTGTGTGATTGTATTCTTTATGTTGTGTTTTAACCGCTCCGTGTTTGTTCCTGCTATAAGAACAGTTGTATCGTCAGCAAAGAGAGTTGCATTTGTATCTTTACAGTTTTGTGGAAGGTCATTGATGTAAATTTTAAAAAGTAAAGGTCTTAAAGTGGATCCTTGGGGTACACCATATGTAAAACGTTGTTTCTTTGATCGATAATTTTCTTTGTTATTAGCCTCATCGATGTGAGTTATTTCTACTATCTGATTCCTGTCCGTTAGATATGATTTAAACCATTCTTTTGTTACTCCCCTGATCCCATACTGGTCCATTTTCTTTACCAAGATTTTGTGGTTGACAGTGTCAAATGCTTGTGTTAGATCAACACGCCTGGCCACCGAGGCAGTTGTGAACATTTGAGCGCAGACATATTCATAAAATCCTATGATGGCAACACATAACTTTATCTTCTAGAAGCTTGCGCAATCTTCATACACCACTGAAACAGGGGAGGTTAAGTTAAACATTCACCTACTGAGACCCCTAGATTAGATTAGATTGCATTTTATTTGTCGAGCAGATGTCTTTTTAGGACCACGAATGTTGTTGAACTATTTTAGAATGTTTGTGATGCGTTATGTTGAAATTGTATTCTAATGAGTGAAAGTATATTCGACGTTATTTTACAGTATATGCAATGCTTTATTACACTATTAAAACTAACAATGCGACCAAACAGATATTTAGGGGAATGCTTCTACGTGAAAAATAAGGGGAAATGAGCATTCTCTCAAATATTTTTATCCCCCTCCCCATCTTCACTCTCATTTAGATGTTGTCCACGTGGAATAACGTGAATAAAAGAAATGGAGTAATTTCATTACGAATAGCCATAGTTTTCTGTTGGAATTTCACCGACGATTTGTAAAATATGAGTCCAAAAGCAGTTAGCAACATGTTGTTGTTATATCTAAGTAGAGCTTAGATTTTGTTCAAATGCCTACTTTGTTCCTGTGATGTTTTGTAGGCTTTCAGTACAGAAATTCGTTTCAGGGAATAATGATAACTGCATGTAATTTATATTGTGTCTAAAATTGCCTATTGCGACTGGAAGTGCGTTGGACTGGAAGATATACGTGTAAAAAGAGGTGAAAAGTGTGTTCTAGTGCTCTCTATGTTTCTGTTTCTTTACGGGCGAATTAATGGCGTAGGAAATGGTGAAAAAATTGAGAATTTAATTAGATTTATAGGCAACTTTATAACTCTATAGAAATTGTTAAATTGAAATATGCCCTAATATTTTTCGGAGAAAAGAAAGAATAAAACCATGTCCGGAATTATTTTCAACAGTTGTTGATGATATGAACTACTAGTCATATATATCTATATATCTATATATCTATATCTATCTATCTATCTATCTATCTATCTATATATATATATATATATATATATATATATATATAAATTTATATATATATAACTCCGTGGCTGAGTTGTTGGCACAGCGCGCTACAACGCCAGGGGTCCCGGTTTGGGCATGGGTGTCTGTGAGTGTCCCTTCATCAATTTCATCATATCATCACATCACTTACCTTCATCTTCGCGATTGGTTGTACAGATACTAAATACCCAGGACTGGTGTAGAAAACATGATACAGTAATTGATGCAAATTTAAGCATGGAAATGAAAACGGGTCTTCCGGAGATATTACTCCAAATTAAACTTTGGCTATTCGCGATTAAAATTAACCGATATGCCATCTGGTGGGATTTTCAGGAAGTACTCTAAGTAGGATTCGTTGTGCTGAAGTCGTTTAAAGCATTGGGAATATGCGAGAGAGTAAGGTCTACTGTTCTTTTTTTTTTTTGCTCTAAATCGTTTTATGGGTCAGAACAAATTAAAAGTTTTCATGTGTTTCCACCCCGTGGAATCAACAAAATGAAATTTGTTAATAAATCAGGGAAAACGTAATTGACAAAAGATTGGTATGGGGGATATAACACTGTAATTCGGCAAGGAAATTACGAAGAATGCACGAGTCTGCTTACTTTATTTTTCGAGAGATAAATATATATTACCATGAAAGTAAAGTTTTAAATTGTACTTTATAAATAAAGCTTCTTTTTCTTCTCGGAAAATTATGAAGCGTCTTACCCAATGCGTACATATATTACCGGTATTACGTCATGGTGGAATGGTATTACGTATGTGTGAAATTTGGAACAGGTGCAAGTCGATTAAGAGAGAAGATGAAAATAGTTTGAGAATGAATTAATGTCAAATGTAACCAGAAAAAAAAGTGGACAAGCTAATGTTACTGTTTCATTCAGTACGATGTCCTTTTTCAGCGAGTATAGCCTGGTCATGAAATCGTGAATATTATTATTAAACCAGCCTTTCTCTTTCGAGAAAGAACTGCAACGATATGTTTCTCCTGTCCCAGCTTTTCAAGTACAGGTCAATTTCAATTCCTTTATTTTCAAATAATTTCCGAGAACCCCAGTTACAACATGACGTGCAGATGATGCAGCACTGCTTTGCACAACCAGTGCGTATACATAGTCTCGTCTGCATTTTCTGTGTTATTTTTGTAATTAAATGCTTCGTTCTCAGTACAGCTTCACGTTTGTCAGAGTACCTGGAATTCACATCGCATTCACAATATTTCAAAATAATGCGTAATTGAAACGTTTTCTACCATACCAGTCATAACAACACGCTGCTATTTTGTACTACTGCTGAATGTAAACAAATATTTATCCTACTTAGAGCGGCCATATTGGAAGCGACACTAGCGCTCAGGTGGTAATTTTAATCGCGAATTATTTTTACAACAGTTTAAACGTTATTGACTTTCAAAAAATTGAAGTATACCTATACGTATCGAAAATTACCATGAAGCATAGTGGAAAATGAGAACACCATGACGATTGTTTTGAGAAACGTTCTTCATATTTACAGTGGCGCAGGAACGTTTTTCATTTGGGGGGGTACAAAATTCAGCCTCCCATATATATAAACACACATACTACTGCACCTAGAAATACATTTCGGGGGTCCAACCAAGTGTTGCAATAATAATAATAATAATAATAATAAATAATTATAATAATAATTATTATATTTAATTAAATTAAAATATTAATTAAATATGTAAGTTATCTAGCTTACGTGTAGTTATGATCGCCAAGATTTGCATAAAAACAACTGCCCTGGCAAGGAATTTAATATCAAATAGAAAAATAATTCAATATTTATTGATTACCAAACAAGGAGTTAGATCCAATTAACGAAGAGTAAAGTTTCTGATTAATATTTTATGGATATTATCATAAGTTGTGTGCATAAATCTTTTGGAACCCTTCAAAGCCATATGAGCCAAATTCCTTGCCTTCCAATAAGTTCAGCGGAAATAACCATCGATTATATAACAAATGCTAAACAATTATATTTTGATTATTTACTTTTACTTCTTGGTAAGTTTAGAACAGCACACAGGAATGTCCTGTTATTTAATGCAAAATTTGCATAACTACTTTTTTCTTTGTTTTTCTTAGAATTTATGTTTTTTTAAACCGATTTTGAAACCAGATAACAATTCTGAAACATATAACGCTCTGGAATTCGTTCTGGGCTTATTTGAATTTAACGGAACGGAAAATCAGGAGTTCGAAATGTGAAAATTGCGAACAAAGATACATCTATTCATTTTAATGCAGGTTGAGATTAAAGGGGGTGAGGAGGATCTTGAGCCACCCCAACCAGGAATAATCACCTCCCACCCACTGGATATAGAAACCACATTATTGAATATACCATACTTATAGAGTTCCACTTCAGTTCAGTTCATTCTAATTTTAAATTCCCATAGCTACGCATAAAAATATCTTTAAACAATTTATGGCAGATGTGTAGACTACTACATCCAATGTCTTTTAGAAGCCATGTATTTGGTATTTACTCAGACATCTGTAGAGCGTTGTATTAATAAAAAAATAATTAAAAAAAACTGAGTTGAGATGGTACCCGATCAACTCGTAAGAAGTCTAACTTTGAAATATTTGTGAAACATTTGACAAAGCTGTACCTAATGACACTCTTCAAGCACTGAAAGTACTCTCATTAGTCATTACATATACAAAACCGAAATCATTCAGATGTCAGAGGAAGCAAGGAAAGACATACGCTCGAAAGGTTTTTTTTTTCGTTTCAATCTTTGGTGGACAATATGAAGAACCGCCCAAGGTTTCTTTTCGTATGTAGTAGTATTAAATGCAGATACTACATGCGTGTGTTTTAGGGTGATATGTCAATTTTTCGTTTATGTGAAAAGGTAAACTTTAATGTAAGCAAAAGCATGTGTGCGTCACAGTTAAAGATTTTCGCATCTACAAAGAAAATCCAAAACACATTCCCACCTCGCCGGCCCTCGTGGCGGAGAGGTTAGCATAGCGCTTTGACCAGTGCTCGATCTACAAGCCGCAAAACCCCGCAGTGCGGGGGAGGGGGGGGGGGGGGCGGAGACAAGTAAGCATTTAGGGGCCCTAAGCCATTGACATAGTATAGGGTTCGTATGTAAAAAGTAAGTAAAAAATAAACTCAGTTACACAGGAGTACAGAAATGAATACAATATATACAGGTAAAGGTAAAGTTCCCTGTGCTGTGCATCTCCGTAGCACCGTGACATGAAGGCACGGGGTAGGGCTCCACATATTTTCGTTGTCGGCCATCTTGGAGGTGATGTGATCAGTACCACGCTGCGGCCACGTTTATCCCCCAGGTACCATTTGATTTAAGGCTGGGTGGGCCCTAGAGTCGCTTTATGCTGGGACAAAGCCGGAAAAATTCCGATCTTAAGACACTCACCCGGGTTTCCCGTGTGGCAGTCAGACAGAATCAAAGGAGGATAGAATTTTTACTAGCAATGCAGAGGTGAAGGTTTCTTCAAACTATCTTGAATCAGGAACAACTTACGACTTCATGATTGCAGTGATCAGAACGCTACATTTTAATAGTAGCTTCGCTACAACTACAGCTACTCTTCCAAAATGTAGCTTCGCTACAGCTACAACTACATTTACCAAAAAGTAGCTCGCTACGCTACTCATGTGCGCTACTCGCTACTTCGCTACTTTTGCGCTACTTCTGCAAAAACTTGAAACAACCACATGGATATTCAAAAGAAGCCTCTAGTATGATAGTTGTACTTACTGGAAAATACGTAGATTTTGTTATTTATTATCATGATTCCCGTCATTCGATAATTTTGATATCACTTCAGTTACTTATTTTTACTATAGTGTTAGAGAATAACGTACCTATGCAAGTGACATATCAATTCAAATTTGATATATGAATATTGCAATTAGGGTGTTACCCAAATTAATGATTACAACTATACACAAATAAAATTTGGTAAGATTGCGTATTTATGTTCACATATCAACATATTTTTGTTGAGAATAAATATTTAATTTTTTAATAGACTGATATGAAGGTAGTTTTGAATGAAAAGTATCTGGGGCTCTTTTGTAATCACAGGGCCTCAGGTTCGATACCCGGCGGAGGCACATAGTGGTTCGGATGCAGTCTCGATCAGTATATCTATCCATAAAATGGACTCAAAACAAAAACTAGGAAAGATGCCAAGTTGGGAGGATGGGATCCTCCTGCTCCTCCATTCCTCGCACTGTTCATCATTCATCATTCATCATTCTTCCTCATGCTCACAATTAGCCGAAAGTGGCAGAAAGCGACTATAGATAAAAGAATAACTAAATAAACCATTTATTCTCATTGTCATGATTAACGAAATACATAAATTTGGCAACTGCACATTAACTAAAGAAAATTGTCGTTTCTGCAGGAAAGTCAATAACTTGTGCGTAGTTTTTACAATATCATATAATGAGGAAACTGACGTGTAAACCCAAGTGTTCTAAACGTATTGAAATTTTAAAATCTGTGAACAAATAATATGATGAAAATAACTGTAACTCCAGAAAGTGTGTGTCTATCATTCTTGTAACAATAATTTCTTGCTGGTGAGACTCTTATACACTGACAATTATCAATGCTGTTAACGTACTGAGCCATTGGTTGCTGGTACTATTGCTTAAAGTCATTGTAGTGGAAAATGGATCACTTGTCTTTGCACTGCAAGTTGTGTTTTACACAGTAATTAATGACATTTTGATAGCCACAGGATTTGTTCCGGGGGTGACGCAAACGAGACATTTTGTTTTCCAGCGGTGCAACAAACGAGACATGTTTCTCCCCAAAATAGCGATGCAACTCAAATAAACGTATCTGTTAGCCGGAATATATTCATATATGTCAGTTAGTTATCTGCATATTTGAATTATTTAGATACTAATGAAATATATTACGCAGATATCTATACCTAGGTAATCTACAATATCAAGATATTTATAATCTAGATTATCCAAATTTCCATGTAATAGACTGTCTTTGTAAACCTCCTGCAAAAGTAAGCATTATTGTCGATTTTTTTACGCTGTTGCCACATTCAAAATTTACCTCAAAATGCTGAGAAAAATGTAGCTGTAGCGAAATTTTCGCTACAACTACAGGAATTTTGTAACTTCACTACCGCTACAGCTACCATGCTAAAGGTCCTGGGTTCGATCCCGGCCGGTTCAAATCCGGGAACTTTTCTAACGATGGAAGCAGCCCCGGCGCCCACCCAGCGTCGAATAACATGGGTACCTGGGGGAAGCCCTGGGGGGTAAAGGCGGTCAGGGGCGTGATGCTGATCATTTCACCCCCACTCGCGACCGGATCAAGAAAGTGTGAGGCGTTACCCCCACACCCCCTATACGCCTTCATGGAGTGGTGCTATGCACAGGGGAGCACTTTACCTTTTTTTAGCATCGCTACAGCTACAGATACAAATTTTGTAGCTAGCTACAGTAGCGACGCTACAAGTAGCGCGCTACTTCTGAGCACTGCATGATTGTAACAAATGTATCATTTTCCAGGTCTGAGAAAACAGTGTAAAATACTCGTAACCACATCACCTCCCTTTCCATTTTTTTTTAAATGAGTTGAATTCAATATGGTGAGCGTCTACTTGGAACACACTAATGTAGATTCCCCCAAGCCAGTTGTTCTCAACCTTTTTCTGTCTGGGACCCACCTTGAAGGATATTACACTTCATGGGTCCCATAAGCATGGCCTCCGGCAGAATTACTTGAAGGGTTGTGTACCGAGTATATAATCATATTGTTTCCTAACATCGAGACCTGTAATAAGTCCTCTTTTACGCTTGCTTATACAAATTACATATACTACATTCTAGAAAAGTAAATACGTAATTTAAAAGACTAACCGTGAAAAAAATCCAGTGAATTCTTAAAACCGCCGCAATCCATTTGTTCATATGCGGTTAGCTTCGTAATCTAAGCAATCTCGATAGCACGATATTGACACTTGTTGTTTCTTAGTTTTCCATGGAAAAGTGAAGCTTTTTCGGTATTTGTGTGCTGTAGTTGTGCGTTTGTCGCCGTCACGATGAACAGTGTGGAGAAATTGTTGGTGCGAAGTTTTTCTACGAGAAGTCTGGATGAAAAAAATAAACATAAAATCCTAGGCAAAATTTGAATCTAGAACAAGTGTCAAAGAAGGGAGGCCGTGAGTTCACTCGCAAATTTCGCGTTCAAGGACGAAAGCATTAATTACAAGCAACTCTGAAGAAGATTTCTGGTAAGTTTGAAGCTTCTGGTAACGCAGATATCATCTATCCAGTGAGATTTATTTTGGTGCCCTATTTCACATATCAATTAGTCATGTTGGACAGGAAACTTTTTCTGTGTAACTTTTTTACTAGAAATTTTCACGATCAATGCACGTAAAGTTTCGTCATTGTGCTTATCAAGTTGTGTAAAAATTAATATCCTTTCTTCTGAATTTTCCCCTCTGTTAAACGACTAATCTGTTAGAATTCCATTTCTTCTTCCATCTTCTTTGCATTACTGTTAAATAATTATTAATTTATTATAATATGTGCAAACGTGTAAAACGTGATATTCGGTAAACACGAACGTATCAATTTCTTATCACGTTGGCTGTTATACGAAATTCATCATTTAAACTCACATTACTAGTAGAGCAAATTTGTGCTGGTCCCCGTGGCGGAGTGGTTAGCACATCGCGCTACGACGCAAGGGGTTCCGGGTTCGAATCCCGACCTGGGCATGGATGTTTGTGAGTGTCCATTCATCAATTTCATCATATCACTCATCCTCATCTTCGCAAATTAGCCAAATGTGACACAAAAGGCGAAGTAAAATAAAGCAAATCAATAGAGCAAATTTGTGAGCTATCGCCCGTCCACTTTGGTTCACCACGAGCCGCCACTGCTAGTATACCAAACACGAGTTCGTAATCTTCCTGATCTACGACGTCGCATCCGGAATGTGACTCCAGTAATGCCAGAAGCGTGCAGTAAGGAAAGGCGGGGCAAGCGCCGCTTGCGTTGTTTTTTAAAACACTTTTGATATCTTAAGTTCGTGTTTTGCAATGCCTTTAAGTAGTGGGGTTTGTGGTATTATAAACTCAAGAAAGTATGAACCCCCCTGAAGCAGATTTGGCTACACTTAAAACAAGCTCAACATGCCCATATGAGCTTTTTGCTCAAGTGTGGAACCCTGTCTAATCCAAGATTTTTGTAAAAAAGCCCTCATGGATTCCATGAGAAAGTATGACCCCCCTCAGATTGATGTGCCTATACTTACAAAAGGCACTTCTGTGAGATTGTTGTCCATAATCCTGTCAAAAATATGCCCCTCTTGATATTTTTTTTGGCCACACTTAAAACTATGCCAAGACACACACACACATATTTACTTCCGGTTTAAGTTCAATTGGACCCCAGGTTCAAATTGTATATTAAAACAATGCAATATGCAGAGACCCTCTAGAATTGCTCTGTGACTCTCTCATTTCTTACATCATAAACATATGATTTTTCTCCTATGAGAATAACACTACATATAGTGTCATCAGGTAATGCCTCATGGAATTCACAGATAATTTTAATGTTTGTCCTGTCATTCACCACAACTTGTTTTCTTTTTGAAGTGTTGATTACAAACATGGGTCTCTGTGCTTTGAATTCATCTGGTGTGTAATACATGTCAGTATTGCCAGTAGTGACTCTTTTGAAGGATGTAAATGCCTCATATAATTTGAGGAAATCATCCTTGGACATGTCTAAATTGTAATTTTCTCTAGGAAATACCTCATTTCTGCCATTTTTAAGATATATGTTCTTGATGTTGCAGCTATCAAATTTACTTGAATTTTTTTCCTGATTGTTGTGTCTCCCAGTCTGAAACAGTACCACTACAAAATCAGGCATGTCAAATTGTATGCTGGAGAATGAATTTGTAGCATCAAACTCATAATATGTACCAGATGCGGGCTTCTGTACACATTGATATGTATAAAATTGCAGAGGAATTTGTGGATTTTTTATTATATCAGCTTTGTATTTAAGAGCATAACTGGCTTCATACTCAACAACAGGGATTCTTAACTCCATAGTCTGAATAATGCATTTGCCTGCATCTGGTAGGGTATCAGGCAGAGCTTCTCCTGTAGGGTTTATTGCACTGTACCTCATCAAGGCATTACTATCATTTGCAGCTCTTCCAAATGTAATTCTTAACCCACCCTTCCACTAATATCTTTGAAATCCGAGAAGAATCCTGGCAATAGGCGCATAGGGAACAGCACTGTGTGGTTTTTAGATAATATCTTATCACCAGCCTCAAATCCACCTATTTTGTAGTATGAAGCCTCGGTTTTGGATAATTTTAATGTGGCCAAAGCTGTGGAGGTAATGCCGGGATAATCCACTCTGTTTATAACAACGCTATGCTTTCTGATCTCAATTTCAGAGAATAGATGTGGCACAAAATTATCTACCAATCTTATATTTGAATTTGCCGGATAATCTGTTCCATCGAGCTTTACAACATCAAATTTGATGTATAGATCTGCTCTGTGGGGGTGTATAAATCCATCCCCTACATCAAGATCAACCTCAATCTCTGTGTTGGGTTGATTTAAATTTGCAAATGTCCTCCTGTTTGGGGGGAATGATTGTAGCTCATAACTCTCAATATTTTCCATTTTTTTCTTGTATGTATTTTTATTTAAATATTAATCTCTATGATTGCAGTTGTTGTGGCTCCAGCAAAATCAACTAATTCTTCTTTTTCATTAGTGACCATCAATTCAATATAATCTATTCTATTATGACACACAGGAAAATATAATGTTGGGGATGGATTGTAGATAATAGGCTCCATGAATTCAGAATTAGGTTTGAATGTTGCAATAATCCCTGTTTGTTTGTGAGTGCCTATGCCATTTGATTTGGTGATCATACCCTCAGCCACATTACAGTGAATATTCAGAGTCTCTATAGCCAAGAATTTGGGTATATTCATAGCAGTGTGTTTGATGCCTGCTTCAGGTTTTGTGTTGTTCTCAAATCCCAACAGCTCTCCTATAGTACCCAGATCCACTGTTTCTGTGGCAGATACAATTTCTACTCTGTGAGTGACAGAATTTTGACTTAACACTATACCTCTGGGTAATTGAGCATTTAGAGTGGATAGATTATATTGCCCTGGAGTAATGACAATTTTTTCATCCCCAACTGCAATTGTATTGTTGTGGTGTGTAATATTAGGGATCAGGTACATGCCATAAAATGCCCTGAGAGCTATTGTTTTGGGATACACTATGTCATCATGCAATTTGAGTTTCAATATTGAATTTTGGCTGGTGAGATGAAATACCCCCATGATGTTTTAAATACCACAAGGCTCTTTGAAAATCTTCAATTGATGGTTTATTTATTTGAGACATATATCTAAGAACAGATAAACACAAATGTCCGCAATTAACATCTCTGAAGTTTTGAACACGGGCATTATTGTAATAAAGATTAGATGAATTTAGATATTTTATTAAATTTTCAGGTGGAACACCTCCAAATGAATCAAACACAAATGCCTCATCTTTTAAATATTTAAGATAACAAATCCAGTGAGTGCCTTGATTTTTGTACTCATCCAAATTAACAATGCCACACTCTTTGTTGAGTGGTTGTTCCGGTAAAGAATCAGACATGTACACACCTCTAAAATGTTTGATGCCCAGTGGCTTGATTAAAGCTTCAATATCTTGGTTTGTAAGCGGCTCTTGTTTTTTTTAAACTTATTCATGGCTCTCTTAACACCTTTGCCCTGTTTCTCCATGGCCAGGTTATGGCGCTTCTGCTCATCTAATTCTGCCCTATTTTTCTTGGCATCTATTACTGTTTTTGCTATGGCAGCTGATCCCCCTGCCAAGCTCCCCACAGCCCCGAGAGCAGCTAGGATGGCAGGGATGGTAAATATAAATCCCCCCACATGTGATTTTTTTCTTGATTGCTGTAATTTTTTTAATTGGGGGGTACTAAGTAATAATTTCATACCATGCCCCTTTGCAATACAAGAATTTTTTTTCTTGCGCTGCTTTTTGGTCAAAAGACTGTCAATAGTTTTAAGAGATTTGAGACCTGCATAAGGTATTTGATACATAACACCCTTGGCCTTCATTGTAGGTTTATTATATATATATTCACAACCCCCACCCCAGTTTTTGTTTGGTGTTCATAGCTATGGTGGTTCCCAATGCTGCTATTTTTTCACTCAAAGAAGCATCTTTGCTTACAAATCTGCCAAATGCAGCCTCTTCTAATTTCTTGTCTGCAACATGTCTCTTGTCAAGATCAGAATGTGTGTTGTATGCAATATCATGGTCTCTACAAGCAGCATCTAGGGGATTAACACCAGGGTCCCCTCTGTTTAATCTATGATCCAATTTTGTGCCTGGACCACAATACTGATAGCCTGGAATATGCAGTTCAAATGGCAACTTGTTTATAATGTCATTAACAAGGCCCCGACCCTCAGAAATATTCCAAAATTTAGGTGGTAGAGTATTAATAATTTTTATGAGATATCCTATCCCCTTAGTGTCATTCACTATAAAATTAGACAATTTGGTGCTTATCATGTCCATAATTCCAACCTTTTCATTGTAAAAATTGTGGTTCCCAGCATTTTCCTCCCCAGCTATCACCAATAACCTATCTACAAGTTTCCTGACATCATCAACCCAGACAAATTCTTTGGGCAGGGTGTTGTATTGTTTGATTCCACTGCCAGTCTTGATTTGTGACCATATGGGCTTGATTAAATTGTTGTATTTTGCCCCACTGCTTGACTTGACTCTTTTTTGTGTGGGATCATTGTTCTGGTATAGAGCATCTGATTTTATTAATATTTCTTTGTAATCCTCATAATCTTGATCTGTATAGCTGCCAGGCCTTTTCCTAGTCATCAGTTCCCACAATCCAGGTGTGCCGGGGTACTTAACAAAAGCACCTTTTTCTCCGAGACGAGATTCTGAATATACAATTATATCATCTCCCATAAATGTTACTCTGAAATTGCCAATTCTATGTATGATGCTACCATCACGCTCTGTGTCAGCATATAAGCCAAAAACCTCATCTTTGTTGTCTTTAGATGTGCTTAAATATTTTTGAGCAAGAAGGCCCAATTCAATAGGATCCTGAGTAGCCTCAATTCTTCTAGGAGCAATAGGACTAGGTGTATGAATACTTGAAAGTGGGGTGAATGGATAATCTAATATGTTCCTAGCAGCTACAGGTACAAGCTCTGTGAGCAAATTTTGATTCTGCTCTGTAACAGTTTTGATATTTTTACCTAAATTATTAATAGCATCAATTACAGGCTGTTCTGTTTGTTTGTGTTTTTCATAAATTCCTCGGTTCTCTGATTTCCATCCCTTAAATCTTTTTACAAGATAATCTCTTAACTTAAGATCATCAATGATTGGCCTTTTCATGGTTATTTATTTATGTTTCAATGTCTAGAAAATTGTTAATTTTATTTCTGTATTTGCCACTATTGGGTGTTCTTGTCATATCAATTGTGACAAACCCATAACTGTCCTGGTTCCAGCACTTGCTGCAAATCTTGGAAAAATCATTGTAGCTCAAGTCCCCACCTACATATTCATCATGTATGTGTTTGAGGTTGGTATGATCTTGATGAAACACACATATAAAATTGCTATTGTCCCGGATCAGCTGCTTGGGTATTTTTGAAAAAGTCTGTGCCAGGTAGAAGCAATCAATGTTTTTGTGCCGGCCCTGTGTAAAGAAATTTCTAACCTTGTTTTGATTATCCAATATAATATCATCAAACACAACAACAGAATTATCGAGACATTCATGAAGTGGCTTAACATCTGGTTCAAAAGTGGCAATATCTAATCCATCATAAAGCTTCATCAGCTGCTGATATTTTAATTGTTCCAAGCTCTTAGAGAAGATATACAAGTGCCTGTTTTTCCAGTCTAACCAGTTGGGTGCCAATAAAAAAATATCAACCATTAGTGTAGTTTTACCACAAGCAGATGGCCCAACAATAAGACACCTAATATTATCAGGTAGCAACTTGCCATTTCTCTTATTCTGTTGTTCAGGTTCTGGGAGCCTTTTTATAACATCCCAGGTGCTCATATTATTATTTTGTTTGCATCGATCCAGCTGTGTTCTGGGAGTCCTAGCCATTTGACAAGTAACTTGTTGCCTTTTCTGCGGATAATTTTTTCTATGAGATATGTGTCAGGCTGTTTAGTTTTGCTGAGCTCTTGTTCATAGAACCTGCCTTTGAGAATTTCTCCTCGGTGATCCTTTATTATATATGTGTTAAGGGTCCCGGGTTTAACTTGAACCACTGTAAATAATTCAGTGCTCCAATTTATTGTAAAGCCTCTCTTGAATAAGTGCTTATATTTGCTTATTCTTACTTGATCCCCCACCTTGTATTTGGCCTTTCTTGTTGTTGGCTGGTATCTAGAATAATAAACAGTGCTGATCAATTTTTGCTCATCAGATGAAGTTACTTCAGAGGGTTTCATGTTAATTGTGGAATGGACAGAATTGTTATATTTTTGTAGAAGTTCTGGAAGAATATTAATCCATTTATAATTACCTTGAAGTGTAAATTGTTTATACATAAGATTTTTTAAGGTTCTGTTGAATCTCTCTACAATTGAGGCCTTGAGGTCACTGTAACTCGAATAATGTTTTATTGCCTGGCTTTTAATAAATTGTTGAAACACTGAATTATAAAATTCTTTGCCATTATCTGTTTGCAAATAGCGCGGGGATCTTCCACTCTGATTGATGATTGTTCTGATGGCTTCTGTAACACATTTTCCAGTCTTGGATTTGAGTGGCACAGCCCAGGCAAATTTTGAAAATGTGTCTATTACAGTGAGTAGATACTTGTAGCCCTTGTTGATTTTGTCTAAGTTTTTCAACTGTCCACTTGCCATTTCAATCAAGTCACTCTGCCATAAATCATCTATGCCCTTTGTGACTACTGGGAGTCTCTTAAAATTATGTCGGGCTTGTCTGTGTAATTCATCAACAATAATTTTTCTAGACATAATATGTAAACAAGAATATTGCAACTATGGGGTGTTCAGCAGCTGAGACTGCAGGATTTTCTAAATATAATTTGTCCCCTATTTGTATTTTAAATTCCAAAGAGCCATCATCTTCAACATAGGCTGTTTCCAATGTATTGGGATCTGTAAAATCCTCCAATTCTACACTGGTGATTTTCACTTTGTTATCAGCATTTGTTATTGATAAGGTGGGGTAGTGATGTGCCTGTGGCTGTAGCCAATATTTGATCTTGATTGGTCTCAATGTGCCCCCAACAAAAAATTGGTAATAAAATTGTGCAGGGGACAGCATATATATTTTGCCACCCGGTGTAAATGGAGAATCATATTCTTTGTTGGGGATGCTGTACAATTCAAGAATTACTGAATGTTTTGGATTCTCGATTATGCCTGTTATTTCTTTTTCTGCTGTGAGCAATCTGCTTGTTACAGATTCAAGGTGCTCATTGATGGTCCTAACAACATCATCATGGCCTGGCTTTATTTTTATGTCCACAGCAAGTCTCTTGTATTGCTGCACAATTTCTTGGAGCTGGGTGGCAAAAACAGAGAGAGCATTTGCTTGATTGGATTCCATGGTTCCTAGCTGCTGCTTGATATTAGCTACAATTTGTTGCAAATTTTCAACAATTGCCAATTTTGAATTTTGAGCTGTAAGATCATGGACCTGTCTTCTGATATCCTCAAACAGGGCATGCAGTTCATTAATATGTTGATTGGTTGGTAGAGTGGCCACTGTCTGAGTGAGATGTTTGATCTCTGTTTGGATATTCTTGATATCTTCTGATTTCAATATCCTATTCACTGCTCTCTTAATATTTTTAAGTTCCTGTGATGTAGGAAGATTTGACACTGTATTTTGCAAAGATTCAAGTGCCAATTTTACATTGTGTAATTCAGAAGCATCAGCCACATTTTGCATAGCATTTTGGAGCAGGGCTATATCTGCCTGAGAGGGTGTTGATTGTTGTAAAATTTCAAGTTTTGTTTGGATATCATCTATCAAGTGATGAAAATGAGATAGTTCAGATTCAGTGTTGAGGTTTTCAAGCTTTGTGATTTGTTGCTGGACACTAACAAGGGTATCTACAATCCCAGGCAATCGGGATTCAAGTACATTTGTCAAATCACTTTGCACTGCTGCTATTGTACCTTCAAGATGGGTTATGGAACTTTGAATTTTTCCAAAATCTTCATATGTTTCAAGTTGCAACTTAATATTTGCCACACTCCGAGTTATTGCATTCAAAGCATCAGAAGATGGCAAGTTGTTCATAAAATTTTCAAGTGTCTCAATTTTTTCTTTAACCTCGGCTATGGCATTGTTCAAGGGGTCCAGATTAGGTATTTGGAGTGACTGAATCTGTTCCTTTAGAATGGAAATCACTAGATCAAAATCTTCTTGTGATTTTATGCTTTTGACAATTGTTTGGAGCTGTGCCTGGACATTATTTATTTGCTCTTCCAATTGTTGTTTCAATTGCTCAGAATTGGTGGCCTGGGTCTTAAATTTGGCTTGAAGAGCTGCAACAGCTTCTTCCAAACTTTGAAAATTATCTAATGTAGCCAGGTCAGTATATTTCTGAAGCAGCAATTTGAGTTCAGAATCAATTTTAAGAAGAGGGTCCATGCATTGTGATTGCAAATTTGTAATTTCTAATTGAAGACTGGCATTGAGTGTAGTTTGTAAAGCTTGTAAATCACTTCTTAATTTCTTGACTCTGACATCAAGCATCAAAATCTCATCACTGTGATCTTCATGTCTTGTATGGCCAAAAATATCATTAGGCATTTTGTTTAGTAGTTATTTATTATTGAATATCTGATTCTTAATTCTATAAAAAAAGGTATAAGCTTATCATAAGATCCAGGGACTTCAATATATAAGCAGTCACCAGCAGAAACAGTATATACAGTGCCAGAAACCATGTTTGAGTGCTTAATTCTGTAAATATTTCTCCCTACTGAAATTTTAACATCACCCTCAGGGGTTGTAATAAATTGCAATTGCCCACCTACAGGTAATTGGTAATGATTTAAATTATTGTTAAATATGTACAATATTTTGCCTGTTTCATCATCAACATCTGTAAATATGCTGTTCAGATGAATAATTAACAAGCCACTCAGTTTAGATATCATATCAGAAGAGGGTTGTGGTGTCGGCAGGTCCATAATACCTTGTTTTTTGAACCCAAATAAGTTCATAGGCATGTTTATTTATTTCAAATCATGCTCTGTGCTTGGGCATTGTTTCCCACTTTTCAAATCACAATGACCCCATGGTAAAGTATGAATGCCACATGATAAAATGCATCTCTTATCATCATGTGGGTCCAGAGCCACTTCTCTTACAATGTTGCTAGTCAATAAGTGATCCACACTCTGAATTCTGGATTCTGATGTTTTGATTAAATTCTGGGATTTGAGGCAATTTTTATAATCTTCAAATTGGAGCTCTTTTTCCACAGCTACTTTGCCAATACCCTTGGCCTTTTTAGCAGCAACACCACTACATGTTTTAAAACTGTACATCTTGGCACTTAACCCAGCAAATTCCACAATAACATCACTAAGTGTCTCATCTTTTAACTTGCCGGGCACCTTTTTGTTGTGGGGTTGAATATTCAGATGGCCTGGCAATTCACTGGTATCAAAATATTGAAACAATTCAGGCTGGGACATATCTTGATAAACATCTTCTGTTTGAATATCAAGAACAAAACTATCCGTGTCCATGTACATCAATTTTATATTATCACCATAAAAAGGTTTCAACACATCATAATACAATGTTAACATATGTAATTTGGCCAATTCCAATATTGCAGCCCCTACATAAATAGGTTTATCAAACTTAATCTTTGTTTTTTTCATGTTGAAAAGTGCCATATTTTCATCATAAATTCTTCTGTAATTGAAATTAGGCTTTGCAACCAATTTTTTGCTCAGGCTGGGGTCAGTAATTATTTTAACATCGGTATGTTTTCTGACATTTTCAATTGTTTTGCCATATACAGAATTAACCATCAATTTAAACAAAGATTTATCAAATTGGCTCTTTGCAGATGTTCGAAGCTCCGTGTTTGTATCAATGTATGGTTTCAACCATCTTGAGTGCCTGAACCTCAAAACTTTGCCAAGTTTGGTCACTTGAACACCATGTTTCATCAGGAACTGGAGGTTCTTGTAATATATAACATAGCCCTGTTTTGCCTCCAGTGTCATCATCAATTTCCTCTGTTTAGAGCCAGGTGAGCACTGAACCTCAGGAATTGGGGGCAGATCAGAAAATTTGTTATGTAAATGATCTGGAATTGTCAAATCAACCTCTAAGAATAAGCCATAATTACTGTCATCAAAATCCTGAAGATCCTCAATATTGAAATCTTCAACCCATTCAAGCCCTGCATATGGCAGTTTTTGCATCATGGCATGACCATAGAGGCTGTTTGCATCCACATACAATATATAATTTGATGGCCGTGCTGGATCATAATCAGGCATATATTTGTTATTTGCTCTGGCATATCTCTGGGAACATTGCACCATGCCTCCTCTTATACCTTGCTCCATAAACAGATACATGTTCTGATCCTGGATAAGATCCAAATGCATTTTAGTGTTTAAAAACATTGCAGACCATGCTAGGCCCGGGGCACTGTAAAAATACACTGGGTCCAGTCCATAATTTTGCATAGAAGATTTTCTGAATGTCTGCATTATATCTGCTGAGAGGGTCACATCAAGTTTCAAATATGCCATGTGATAATTACCAAATGTCTGGCATTTTAAATTGTTCCACACCAATTGGGCATGGTGATAATCTTCATCTTTGATTCCAGAACCTCTGATTTTGCTGTAAAACTCATGTTGTGGTGGCAGGGAGCACTCATCAAATTTAGAAAAATCTGTAACATAATCATATGGATATACACCCTTCCGCCTAATTAATTTCAGGTCCTGATTTGGAAACAATGCACGTGTGATTTTGAATTGATCATCAGATAATTGAGTGGCCAGTGTATCCAGGCTAGCAGATAAAAATCTGTAAGAATCAAGAAATCTTATGTGAATAGGAACACCATTAACTTTAATTATTTTGCTAATAGATATATATTTCTCATCATTTTCAGCTAAAATATTTAAATTCTGCTTCTCAAACCCCTCATATCTGATCAGATGATGGAAATCATAATTGGATGCTCCATGGCAAAATATGGGGACAAATTTTGGTCTCTTGATCTTAATATTACAGCTATTACACAGGGCCATTAAGAATTTACCATCTGTATGAGAATGGTGTTTCACTTTGATAATTGTATCTGAAAATTCAGAATCACATACCGGGAATTTTTCTGCATTGTTGAAATCCTCAATCTGTTTCTCTGTTAAAGGCAACATAGGTTTTGATTTTAATAAGATGTTAGATGCTATGTCACGGCACTCATTTTCTATTTTATGTGCAAATATTTTGATGGCATCTGGCCCCATGTATGAATCTTTTTTGGTAACAACACCATCCTGTACAACCACATAATAAAAACTGGAAGGTTCATGTAGCTGGTATGGTGTAATTGAAGATTCTTCAGGATCTGGATTGCAGGATGCAAGAGATTTGAGGATTGATTCAAAATCACAGACAATATATACTGGGTGTTCCAACAAGGCCTCAAATTTTTTGAATTTGCAATTTTCACTTGGATTAGGCATCACCATATGAACAGGTTTATGGTTGCCACAATATTTCAGATGCTCAATTAATTTGTTCTTAGCAATTTCTGCATTCTCTTCAGGAACCCTCTTCACTGTTTTTCTACCATCAAATACAGTTAAACATCTTCTGCACAACTTGAATATTGTATTGGATTTGTCAAGTTGTGTTCTCACTAAAGCTTGAAGATTATGTATCAGAGTGTAATGATATTTGCCATCCCCTTCAATTAAGAGCAAATCAATCAGAATAGCAGATTCATCATCAATTGTACTGATTCTGAGAGGTTCTATCGGGCAATTGCCAGTGGAGCAAATAAATACATTAATAGATAATTGTTTGCCATTAATATCCCGGGCCTTTTTTTCAAATTTATCAATATTCTGTACAGACATTGGATATTCTAAACCCTTCATTGCATCGTCAAAATCATGTTCATGTTGTTTGTAATAATTTATTCTCTGAGGATTCCTTGAAACTGGGTACAAAGCAGCTAATATACACCACAAAAAGCATTTCTGGTCGGTATTTTCTATATTAACCACGGCTCTTCTGTTTTAAATATTATCAGGTAATGGCAGATATGTAGATCCTTGTAATGGGCAGAATTCAGAAATATTAACATATAACTTGTGTGGAGAGCCGCATAGGCTCCATCCAGACTCTTTTGCTGCAAATTCAGAGTGTTTAATGTTCAATTGATCTATCAACCTGCTTATTATTGTGTCTGAATTTGCATTTGAATATACCGGTACAGTTGCTGTTATGTGGGGCTGTATAAATTTTGTGCCATTTGGTTTCTTATATTGAGTATACAATTTGAGGGACAGCTTATAAGAGCCATTTTGTGCATTAAGAATTGCCTGCAGATCAGGATTTATACTGTTCAAAAAATTCTGAATACCACATCTTGGCTCTGATACAAACCGGTAATCCCTAAGTTGGGCATTAAAACTGCTATGGATGGGTTCATAGCGTGGCTGCTTTGCTGCTCTGGCATTAACAGGTGCTTCATGCTTTCTTTTCAGACCAGATGTGGATGCTTGTGGGGGCAATGTTGATGACTGTGCAGAACAAGTATCTTTATGTGTATATGTGAAGTATTGCATGTTATATTTTCTATGGCATTTGGGGCAAATTTTTGTGGGAGTTCTGCATTTGTCTGGGTCACAAATCTTTTGGTGCTTGGCCCAATTGGGGCTGGATATATTCTTATTGCATTGATTACAATATTTTTGACTTGGCATTTTTGTTGTTGTTTATTATATACAATTTCCTGGGATTCAAATCAAAACTTTATACTGAATAAAAAATATAAGTTGGGTTCAGCAGTGTGATTTGTGTGTGTGTGTATATATGTGTGTGTGTGTGTGTGTTAATATTTTTGGCCTTGGTATTTTTGTTGTTGGTTTATTATATAAAATTTCTTGGGATTCAAATCAAAATTCTATGCTTAATAAAAAATATCAGTTGGGTTCAGTGCAGACAAAAAAACTGCATAGCTCTATGTCAATTAGTTCTTGAGATATTAATTATTTTGTATTTAGGAACCACTTTGGCCCCCCTGCCAAAAATTGGCTTTTATTGCATCAGTGTATATTGTTTCTATAATCAAAATTCTATGCTTAATAAAAAATATCAGTTGGGTTCAGTGCAGACAAAAAAACTGCATAGCTCTATGTCAATTAGTTCTTGAGATATTAATTATTTTGTATTTAGGAACCACTTTGGGCTTTTCTCTCCCCCCCCCTCTTCCCCCCCCTGCCAAAAATTGGCTTTTATTGTATTAGTGTATATTGTTTCTATGACCTTACTTGGGTTATTCCGCCAAATTATATGCTTCAAGTCTCCTATACTTTGGTGGAGCCTGTTCAGGTTCTGCCCCCCACTTGTGGGTTCCACTGCAGATCCGGCAATGGTGAAGAATCTGCACTGTGCCCTGGCTTATATAGATTTACAGAGCCAATAGGAACTCTGCTTATTTAAACCAATCAGGAAACACCACATCATCACATTATGTCATAAGCATTTAATCAATTAATATTGCACAACATGATGCAATAGAACTGGACTGGGAAGTAAATATGTATGGATGTGGGTATGGGTAGGGGTAGGTATGGGTGTGTGGGGGTGGGGGTGGGGGTGGGTAGGGGTGGGGGTGGGTGGGGGTGGGTGGGGGTGCATCTTGACTTAGTTTTAAGTGCTGTGTTCAAAATAAAAATATAGTGGCTGGTAGCTATATCCAAGCCCTATTATAATTTTTGTTTCTCTATTCTGTCACTAATTTTGATCCTAGGATAATTATATTTATGGGGGTGACTCTGCATGGCCCCCAGAGCAACATACTGAAATTTTGAAAAAATCGATTATTTTATTTTTGCAATTTTCATTAGTTTTGATCCTAGGCCAATTATATTTATGGGGGTGACTCTGCATGGCCCCCAGAGCAACATACTCAAATTTTGAAAAAATCGATAATTTTTTGAATTTTGATTATCTCTGGAACCATGAATCCTAGAGACATGGGGTTTGTTGCTTTGGCCTGGGCATTTCAAGATGCAACTTTTTGATCTCTATAAATTTTTCAAAATATCTTGTTGTTCTCTAGATCTTAAATAACTTGCCTATTTTTCAAGATAGGAGCATGGGAGTTGTTTATTTGAAATCTAGAGGCTGTTTAGAAGTTTTGTTAAAAAATCGATAATTTTTTTAATTTGAGATTTTTTCAAAAACTATCAGTACTAGAGACTTGAAATTTTGTAGGTATATTCTAGGCATGATTCTCTATATTTTATGTCTCTATAATTTTTCTGATATAAGCAATATTTAAGCTGTAAATCTCTGATTTATGTCTGTTCTATAAATAGAATTTTCTGAAAAATGCAATATTAACAATAATTTTGACTATCTCTGGAACCATGAATCCTAGAGACATGGGGTTTGGTGATTTCTCATGGGCATTTCAAGATGCAACTTTTTGATCTCTATAAATTTTTCAAAATATCTTGCTGTTCTCTAGATCTTGAATAACTTGCCTATTTTTCAAGATAGAGGCATGGGGGTTGCATATTTGAAATCTAGAAGCTGTTTAGAAGTTTTGTTAAAAAATCGATAATTTTGTGAATTTGAGATTTTTTCAAAAACTATCAGTGCTGGAGACTTGAAATTTTGTAGGCATATTCTAGGCATGATTCTCTACATTTTTTGTCTCTATAATTTTCCTGATATATGCAATATTTAAGCTGTAAATCTCTGATTTTTATAAATAGAATTTTCTGAAAAATACAATATTAACAATTTTGTTAATATTTTGAAATCTATACCTGGTAGGGCACTATAGCAGTTACTATACTTAAGATATCATAAAATATCAAGAGGGGCATATTTTTGACAGGATTATGGACAACAATCTCACAGAAGTGCCTTTTATAAGTATATGCACATCAATCTGAGGGGGTCATACTTTCTCATGGAATCCATGAGGGCTTTTTTACAAAAATCTTGGATTAGAGGGGGTTCCACACTTGAGCAAAAAGCTCATATGGGCATGTTGAGCTTGTTTTAAGTGTAGGCAATTCTGCTTGAGGGGGGTTCATACTTTCTTGAGTTTATAATACCACAAACCCCACTACTCCTTTATACACCTTAGAATGGAATTTATTTACTATAAGATATTTACATTGCAGAATTTTCATTTCCCCTATCTTCTGTTCTTTTGGCTTGAAACATAAACCGGCTACACCCTTGACGACGCTGGGCGATGCGGCACGACTGACCGCGTTAGAAGAAGAGGACATTAGCTGGGGTAATTAAGCTGTTACACAGATTAGGTTTTAGTTATAAAAAACCTAAGTTGATTCCAGGGAAAATAGATTTAGATAAACAGGAAGACTTCTTTCTCCCCGCTTTTCGAGTGACTTATGCAGTTCTTGCATGGACACTGTCCATCCCCGTTTACGAAGAAGAAAGGCCGAGGGCAAGCAACACCAAGACCGCATCTGTCTTTGGCAAGGGTGTTGGAAAGAATTCGTCCACACTTGCACAGAATTGTCTGTGCATCCGTAGCACCACCTAACGGGGTACGATTTTCATGTTTGAAACTCTATAGTCATGTGCGTCCGGAAGGGGGGCAAGGGGGTTAGTGGCCCCACCTGGAAAATAAAGTCAACCAAAAATTATGTATTTCAAACATACAATTTCATTTTAGCCACAACAATATGTGTTAATTATTGCATGAACATCATAAATTCAAATTTAATCAATGTTTTTTAAGGGAACAACACTATTTTTGGAGAAAATGTGCCTTGTTTGCCCCCCTGGAAAAAATACCTTCCTTGCCCCTCCCTGGAAAAAATCCTGCGGACGTCCATGTCTATAGTAATCAACAAATTACATTATGAAGTTAGCCAGTGATCACCAGTCGTATGCTATTTATAAGAAATTAAATCACAGCCGGTACTTGAACATATTCGTCATGTGGTCAGTTGCTCGGAAATATGGAGGGTATGTAACACTGCAGGTAGTTTAAAACATCTCAGTACAACAATATTATGTGGTTATGTGGCAGCAATGATCTTAATAAATTATTTTGTTGGCCATGTGATTTGTTCAATACAAATTTAGGACCATGGAACTATACAGGCTACAGTGACTTGAGCAATTTTTATAATGCAGTGCAAATACATGAACGTTCCCAGAATCACATCTGCGCTTGCATCCAACTGAAGACAAGTCAGGATTCATAATTCTAGCCAAGTAAGAAACCGAAACCCGTCCGTTTATTTAAGATCGAAACTTTATGCTAATAGGATGTTTATTATTTTCAGGGTTAAAAAAGAACGTAATTTAATTTACAGTTGCCCTCAAATATCAAGTAAATCATTATTTTCTTCATGGTTGAAATTTACAAGTTTATATCGAGAGGCTGTTTTTCTTCTTTAAAAACCGTGCAGCGAAGATTTGATTTTATGGTATGTATGCACTTCACACACTCAAGCCCGATACTTCACCATTATGCACATCATTGTACAGTAAGTAGGGATGTGTGTATGCCTATATTATATTTGAAATTGTTATAATTAACCGAAACGAAAAATTAACACACCGCTTGCCTATCACGAAAGACCCCTGAGTAATGCTGTACAACACATGCGCGGAGCTTGAAGATAGGTTGCACATCTGTCTTGTCATGCTACTAATGGTGCAAGTAGCCTACATGTCGAGGTGAATTAGGTGTGTAAAAAAAACTTTTTGAGTTACTCTATAGGCAGAAGAAAACTGTACGGAAATATGTATCTAAATAAACTTACAAGTTATTAATTTTTCTTTTATTATACTTTTAAGCCGGATACACATATATTTGTATATTGACACACATATGCATAGGGAGCATTTCAATTTTAGAAGGAAGGTTTTGATAAATAATTTTTATTTCTTAATTTTTTTCAGAATCTATGGTCCTTTTAAAAAGAAAAAAAAAAACAGGTTTGAGAGACAGATAACAATTCCGAAACATATAAAGCTCCAGACCTCGTTCTTAGTTCATTTGTAATTTAATGGAACGGAAAATCAGAAGTATGTGATGTGAAAGTTGCGAATAAACACACATCTATTCATTTTAATGCAGAGTGCGATTTGAAGGGGGATGGGAGAAATTTCCCCACCTTCTGTCTTGAACCATCCCAGCCTCTGCTTACGAACGACACATCCCAACCAGTGACTCACTAGATATGTCAACTGTATTATTAAATATATCATACTTATAGAGTTCCAGTTTATTTCAGTTAATATTAGAGTCCCATAAGTATATAAAAATATCGTCAAGCAACTTATGACGGATGTGTACCATACCATATCTAGTCTCTTTTAGATGTCATGTATTCGTTATTTTCACAGACTTGTAGAGCGTGTTCCATAATTACTTATCTATCGAAAACTAAAAATTGTGCCCTGTTTGGTTACTTTACTTTAACGCTCTTCGCGCACTTGTTTAGATTTGTAGTCTTGATTTGTTACATCTTTTTAAAATCTGAGTCGTAATGGTTCCCAATCGACTCGGGAGAGCAGGGGTGCCCATCCTCCCTAAGGCCAATGGCGCAATCCCCCCCAAAAGGCAATGACGCATCTCCCCCAAAAGCTAATGACGCATTCCCCCCCAGAAGCCAATCAAGCAACCCCCGCCCAAGTTCATGTCATAATCTCCATAAAGTATTTAATTAGGGGATACATTTTTTTTTTCGTTTTAATGAACACTTCACTTGATACTCCTCGTCCTGAGTTATTCCTTCTCTTTATCTAACATGTCACTATTACATCAAATACTGTGTAGAGCAAAGTGGAGACTCGATGATCTGTTTTGCGTCTAGTATGAGCAAGGTTTACCATTAATCAGGGAATAAGAGATGAATTGCCACATCAAACTACATGGTATGGATATATAGATAGATAACTCTGAACATATTTAACGTCAGAAAACGCATTATCATTTATGAACTGCTTAAATTTATATGAAATAACAATGTGCGAATTCTGTTAAGAGAAAATATGCTGCATATTTGGAAATACAATAGGTAATTATAATTATCTGAATTTTAGCAAATACGTATTGACTTTTTATTATTTATTTATTGTGCTCATTCATTAAAAGATGTATATGAACAATTGTTTTCCTAGTAAGTACTAAAAACTTAATATTTTGTAGAAAGAAACCAATTAATCGTATATATTGAACCACAGCTTACACAGTACATTTTTATGACGACATAAGAAATCTTAAGTTCTCAGAATATCACGTGAATGGTAAGCCATATTACTCTTTTTGCTTTATTTTTTGATTACTCATTGGAGAGGAATATCAGAAGTAGAACATTTGTGATGTTTTCAAATTAATGTTTATTGAGAAGACAGCATTGATACTAAAACAAATAAACTTTAGTATGAAGGTCTTAATAGAAGCTTTTGTCTCTGATTACTGGACGTTGCGAATTAATTTATTATTTCATCATTTGGAATTTGTGCAAGAATGTCTCTCTCACTACACAAATCAAGCAAACTTGACAATAATGATTCCCCCAAACTGGAAAACAACCTACTTTTAATAACCTTTAATCGAACATCACCCGCGGCCCCCGTGGCGGAGTGGTTAGCGCATCGCGCTAAACCAGGGGCCCCGGGTTCGTATCCCGGAATGGGTATGGATGTTTGTGAGTGTCCATTCATCAATTTCATCATATCATCATATCATCACTCATCTCTATCTTCGAAAATTAGCCAAAAGTGGCATAAAAGCGAAGTAAAATAAAAATCAATCAATCAATCGAACATCACCCCAAGACCGTAGATGAATGACCTCCCCAAAATCGTTCATCATAATCCCCCCAAATAGTTTCGATAATTGATGTTTATTTGAATACAACACCACCTTAAATTTCCATATATTTTTAATAGTTCAGTTTTCGAAATAACGGAAAGTTAGCACATTGATTGGATAAGTGTAGTAAGTTAAATTATATAAATATGCATTTAAACCGTGTTTCTGAATGGAGAATAAGATTTATAAAACCCATAATTTGAGTAGGTATTTAACAGAAATTGTTACTCAACTTAAGATAGAAAATTCAACCTGGGCAAATCAAATAACATGCTGCAGCCATGTGGCCAATTCAAGTTATTGTTTCACTAGACATTACAGAACCTTAACTAGAAATTCCTAATCTAATGGCAAGAATGTTATACGGTTCCTCCTTCAAAGAACTTGCCCCATCTGCTTGGGCTAAATATAATTATTTTAGCGATAATTACGTGGATTCTATCTTCAGTGCAAATGCCACTTGTTAAAGTAAAATTGTCCTGCGACAAGATGTTAGAAATGCGAAGGAATTTGATATTATTAATTTTTATTTTTCTGTTTTATCGGGTGACTTGCAAGGTGTTAGTATATGAAATACACTTAGTACAATTATTACAGCATACAGGAAATCAACACTACAATAATACTGCTAATAGAATGCACCTGCTTCAAATTAAGCAGAATATTAACAATATAAGAATTATATTTTAAGAAGTGATGTTATATAATGCAGTTATAGTATGAAACATTAGTAAAATGCGAAGCACGCGTTTTCGTAAACCAATACTGCGAGCGGAGCGAGTCAGAAAATGTTTACATCCATTTGTTTGCAGTCTTTCAAGAATATTAATTTAATTGGATGTCAATACTTTCTTATGACCCCGCGATATTTACTTTTTTCCAGCTTCTCTTTCCGCACGTTCGGCGCCAAAAACGTGTGGATACCATGTCGCTAAATATAATCCCCTAAATATAATATTTGAACTCTCCCCCACAACAGAAATCCATTGACAATCTAAGATTTAACACTTTATGAAGAGCTTCATATCTCCTCCCCCTTAAATTTAATACTCAACCCTCCCACCAAAATTTCCGTGCCAATTTTATACTTACTGTTTATGTTGAAGAGCAGATATTGCCTCCTCCAAAACAAATAATTCTCAGTCACCAAAATTTTCGCAACAGTCTAGACAATAGTAATACACAAGAAATGGATACCCCTTAATTTAACGCTCAATACCCCCTAACTAAAATATAATCTAAGTCCTCCCCCAGCGTTTAATTCTCAATCCCCCCAGCATCCATGTGTCAATAGCCCCGTCTAGTTGGCTGCACTTTTTGACACTCGGTGCAGTGCAGGTGTATCCTGTGTCAGGGTGGTGCAAGGAAATGACGTTCAACCAACTAGACGGAAAGAGGTGACACCAAATACACTACTTGACTCCAAATCAACGAACTAGACGACTCGGTGTTGCACCGTGCAACCAACTAGACGCTTAGGTGCAAAGAGAGTCAAAGCGAGTCAAAAAGTGCAGTTGGATATTTCCTCCCCCCCCCCTGCTCCCAATAATACGTATTGCCCTTTACAATTCCCTTGGATGTCTACAAATTGCTATTTATAGAGCAGCAATGGTAACTTGTTCACGTCAAATTTCCATCATAACCCCCCCCTCCCCAATTGGGTGGACGCAACGGGCATCCACAAACCCATTTGTGAGCACCCCTGCTCTTAAGTACTTTCTTTTCTTCATCTAATAGATTAAATATGGTGCATTTAAGATGTAAAATGTTTAGATATATTTTAGAAAAATATATAAATGTTGTATTTTATGTTATTTAAAAGAGAAAATCCCCCCCAAAATCTCGATGGCCAGTCTACGCCATAGTCCCCCCCCCCGTGGGCACCCCTGCGGGAGAGGTCCAAGTTTGAAAGACTGATAAAACATTTGACATAGTAGTTATTTATAATGGAATTTCCTGTACGACGTTCCACAAGCATACTTTATTGAATTATTTTACTTTGCTTTAATGCCAACTTCGGCTAATCTCGGAGATGAGGATGAATGGTAATAAGAGAAAATCCTAAACACATTGCCACCTCACTCAAAGACCGTGGGTATCCACAATCGACTTTGTACCAATATCTACAGTACAATGTGAAAACGGATTCAGTGTTTTGAATATAACCTTAATTGACCTGATAATTTAATTAAAATTTGAGATACTTTAAACTTGTTTTTGCAAGAAAATTGATCAAATCTAAGCACCACGGTGCCCTTGACAAAGAAACTGGAAAATCATCAAACCTACAGGAACATCTTGTCTCTTCACCTGATTTAGGCCTATGCATAATTTCATTTCCCTATAGTTTGATTTTAGAATTTAATTTCGAATGGGGTTGATTCGTGTTCCATTCTATATAAAAATTAGATTTTATTTTAAACAATGTCCAATTGTAAGCATACTTATTACATAGATAAAGAAGATAGTGCATGTGAGGCTTAAGTTAATAGAAACCTATGTTTCTGGTGAATTATTGTCAAACATCTACAAGTTTATTGAGATAACCCACTATAAGTCTATCCTTCCCTCTGATAAAATCACAAGTCGCGCCCTGCTTTAATGCAACTAGGAACGGTATGTGTTTTCTCTATAAAGAAGTCCTTCTCATTCTTGTTTGTACGTAGTTGTTCTCGTTTTGGTCTCTTGCCCGCCCTGTGGCCGAGTGGTTAGCACATCGCGTTGCGACGCCAAGGGTCCCGGGTTCGAATCCCGGTCGGGCTTGGTTGTTTGTGAATGTCCATTCATCAATTTCATCATTTCATCACTCATCCCCATCTTCGAAAATTAGCCAAGAGGCACAAAACGCGAAGTAAAATAAACTAAATCAATCAATCAATCGTTTTGATCTCGATTCAGAAGTTTGTCAAAACTTGTTTTACATTCACGTTATGCGGAGGTATGGTAATCGGGACTGAATCTACAGTTTAAATAAAAATATAAGTACCTTAAAAATAATGTATATGATGAAATTATGGCATTTTTTAAATGCATTTGTGTTTGCATAAAATCGGAGATTGATTTCAACTTTGACAGAAGTGGAGGCATTATGGAATTTAACGTTCATTAACAAACACACACTTTCACATACACACACGCAATTAACGCACACAACGTCAAACCGGTCAAATACTTAGTATGAAATAAAAATATGATGCTTCGAATCCAACAAAACTCACCATTACTTTAACTGCCTTTCTCCTTCAGTGACAGAAATGGTGTTTCATTATTACAGTTGGCAACACTAGTTACTAGCTAGCCAATGAACATGCACTGCATAAAAGAAGCAACCACTTCGTCATGCTATATTGCCACATTACCGTCCCTGCCGAACGGTGTGGACCGCGAGCTGGAGCGCTATTCAATTGTTTTCAATTATGTTTGCGCGAGTGTGTCCAGGAATGGAATGACAATATGGCAACAATGGCGAAGGTTGCCGAGCAGCGTAGAACACGTGATGTTAAGAGAGAGGGAGACGAAACGAAAATTGGTATGTGCGCAACGGCAAAGATATGTGTGATGCACTCTAGTTTAGGAAAACACAATTTGAAGAGTCGAAAGGAAAGAAGGTTATCCTATACTCTTCTGAAACAGATTTATATCTTATCAATCACGGACCTCTTTAGAAAAGTGTACCCCCTATACAAACGGGGAGTTATCCTGCAGCGTGGTTTCCTGAAACTAAACTTTATTTTATTCCATCGTTTCACACTTTTTTAAACAATTTCCATCTCCTTAAAAATATCCCAAGAGTGCAAATAAAGCGAACTAGTACGACAAAGTAGTAGAATACGTTTACATTATTGGTTTGAATTACATTGAAAAGGAAGATAATGTTTGTAAACAACATACTATTTTTGTATTCAGCTATTAGAAAGTAGGTTATTTTGACAGCAAGCAGCACCTTGCACCTGTCAAATTATTTTAGGGGATATTGTACTCCCTCCAAAAATTTAGAGGAGATAATGTACCCCTGTACCGTCCGTTCCTGCGCCACTGGGACTGGATACAAGTTCGATTATTCAATTTCTTAGCTTCATAAGAATGTTATTCTCTAAAATTTGTAACCCGGTACATCGTCTAAAAAGTTTACGAAACACATTTTTATTGTCGATTTAGGTCATAAAATGTTCACTTAGGTGAAAATAGTTTTTGAAAATATCACAGCATCGTGTTCCAATCTAAAACTTGGGGGTAACCAACCAAACCAAATGACAAGAAAAAGATATTCTTTTCGATCAGCTATGCTGGCGCTGCTAGGAAAAGTTTGGCAGTGAACAGAAGTTATCCGTTATGCCATCTGGTGAGGAAGTTTGGAATTATGAGTAGTGGGATTGCTTGCTTTGGGTTTGCTTCGACATGCGGACGCACGAAGAAAACACAGGAAAAGTAATGGCGCCAACTTTTGTAGAACATTGGGTGGGCTGAACTCGGAGACTTGTTTTATAATTTTGACAATAATATATATAAGTAGGCGAGGATTTGCCCTAAAGTGCCTTTATTTGTTCCTTGGCCAGAGAATGAATGCCTTAACGCAGGGGTCGAAATAGAAATTTTCACGGAACGGAACGCTTTACTTTCGTTAACATAGTGTTGTCTTTTTTTCGTCTCTGATTACTACAGCAACGGGATTAATGTCTAATGAAAAGACGGGCTGCGTTAATAGTAGTTCATATTTTAAATATTTACATAAATATCAAATAATATATAATACATTCGATACGAGTCTTCTTGATTTTTCCCCCTTTTAAAAATTTAAACCGACGGAAATCGTGAATGGTAGATAGCTCACCCAACTGGGGAAAAATTGATTTAAATGTACTGTACATATCTTCAATGCTTTGTCTTAATAATATTGATTTAAAAACTCAATTTGTGCAAGAACTGGCGTACGCAGCTACAGCCCCCAAATTTTTAGAATTAAATAAATTATATGAATGCTGTAAAGATGTCGGTAAAACCCCCTAAAAATAACTCCCTGATAACAATTTTTTTTCTCTTTCAGTAAATTTTAAAGCGAAGGTTTCAAATGGTAATTGGAGCCTCCCCCATGGTGTAGTGGTAACGTCGCCGCCTTGTAATCAAGGGGTCTCGGGTTTGATACCTGGTGAAAGCACAAAGTGGTTCGGATTCCACTTTAAACTGTATGACTAGTCCCGATTAGCCTTCCTTTGCATAAATCCTATATATTCTAGGATCCAAGTACATTTAAACTCACTCTGATCAGTAAAGGTTAGATTCATTGCACTGAACCCGCCTTCACATACAGCTGTAGATATTGGAACAATTTCGATTGAAATCACATAATCATTGAGTGAGGTGGACATGTGTTTGGTATTTTGTATGTAGATGCGAAAATTTAACTACTGACGCACACATGCTTTCGGTTACATTAAAAACACACGTTTACAATTATTTGAATGACATGTATGTGCATTTAGTAGGACTACATGCAAAAAGAAATCTAAGTCTTAGAAGTCTTCAAAGCAGCTATTTATATTGTCCATCAAAGATTGAAAAAATTGCTTTCGAACGTATGGCTTTAACTCCTGAACTATCGTCCTACACGGTGAATCAATAATTTTCAATGTTTCAAGAGTAGACATGTCAATTTCTTGCTTTGTTCTGAGAACTGAAGGATTTCGGTTTTACATATACAATGATAGTACTTTCAGTACTTGAACAGCATCGTAAAGTATAGCAAATTCCATTACAAATAACTACTTTTTTGTCAAATGTTTTACCAATCCTTCAAACTCTGAGCTCTTACGAGTGGATCGGGGACCATTTTCTAATTTTTTTGAGACACAACAAAATGCAATAGATCTCAACAAGCTCTCGAACATTGATTGATTGATTTGGCGTTTTAAGTCCACTTTATGCACAGTAAGGCTAATTGGGACTGGGCCTACAGTTTATAGTGGAATCCGAACCACTATATGTGCCTCCACCGGGTATCGAACCAGGGCCACCGTTAGGGGTGTGCGACGCTTGCCACCGCACAGGGCCTCGCGCTTCCAAATCAGTTATTTGCTCATATTTTGTGCAGACGTGATTACACTGGAATAGAAGGAAGAAAAATATAATTGTGAAAACAAAATTTACAACATAACAAAGCTGTATTTCTGGTACCTCACAACTATGTCACCTCTTGTCAAGCCACCAGTGAAAATTCGATGACAAGGAAGAACGACCGACCCCTTTGTGACTCCCAACTTTCCTCATTTCTTGCCTAATGTTCGACCGACGACAGGCATCATAAAATGGTTATTTGTCTGGAAACTGAGGCTCAACAAATTTGAGGATGTGCCGCTCCGCGAAAAGACGAAAACAAGAGTAGGCATCAAAGCCTTGAAGGTCCGCTGGGATATTCACTACAACCTCTCGTGTTCACAATCGCAGTGGCAAGATGAAACCGTCTACCGAGTGTCTAATAAATACTCCATTAGTGCAAAGCACGCAACGCTCTTGTTTTCGAGAATAATGGGTAGGGGTGCGGATTTGTAGTCAGCAAAAACCTCTGAATCAAATAGGCACCCAAAGGATAAAAAATGCATTTTTCTGCTTTCTGGCCTGATCGTGGCGACGATGATGAATGGTGATTAGATTAAATTAGGAGAATCGTATTTGATATTAAAGAAATAAATTTAAGTGTAGCTATTACTGTGAAGAGGGCTCCCGCGAAGTCTACTAGTTAGCGCTCTAGATTTTGGTGCGAGTGGTCCCGGGTTCGATTCCCAGTACGAACTCTCAAAATTTCGGTATTAACCCAGCATCGTGAGAACAATTAAAGAACTACTTGAAAAGAAGCAGTAGCGGACTCCAGTCTCGAAAGCCAGAAAATAGCGGCGATGGGATTCGATGCGCTCACCGGGTGACCCAAAGAAAAGCTGATTGGCAGGCTGTGCCCCTAAGATGGATCTTGCGCCACGGAGTTGTTTCTATAGTGGAACCACGAGCAAAACAATCTGCGCAGACCCGCGAGTCCTGTGCACCGTATCCCCGCGAGTAGGGGAAGGGGAGAGTGGACCATGCTTTCTTATGGCCCGAGGTGGAGGGAAGAAGGTTTGATTGATTGATTGATTGATTTAGTTTATTTTACTTCGCGTTTTGTGCCTCTTGGCTAATTTGCGAAGATGAGGATGAGTGATGAAATGGATGAAAATGGACATTCACAAACAACCATACCCGACCGGGATTCGAACCCGGGACCCTTGGCGTCGCAGCGCGATGTGCTAACCACTCGGCCACAAGGTCGGGGGAGGGAAGAAGGGAAAGCTCGTCCCAAGGTTTTTTTTTTCTTGTGGTCGATCTAGCAGCATTAATGTGAAGAATTTCGAGACTAAAGATAAGTCCAGTTCTTTTGCTTCACTCATATATATCATCCCATTTTTTAATTCCTACTATTCAAATATCTAATTCTCAAAAAATGCACTCGCTCGAATCCTGACGTGGGCTTGCATGTTCCTTTGTGAGTGTCCCTTCTTTAATTCTATATAAGCGTCATTCATGCTCATCGTTACGATTTAACTAAAGAGACAGAAAAGTGACGTAAAATAAGAAAAGTAGGCGTAAATATAGTTTGAGAACAGTCCCATTGCTGGCACAATCAATAATTTTGCCTGTCACTTTTATGCACTGAAATGTGACTGCAGTATTTAAGCAAACCTCAGTTTACAAGAATTCATTTTCATTGTGTTTTCATTTTAGCTTTTCTGCATGTATAATAATTTCCGGATTTTTTAGGCAAGCAATTCGCAAACAGGATTGGCGTCAATCTTTTGTCCCTTATTTGGTGATATTCTAAGCGCTTCAGATTGTAAATAGCGCTTGTAAAAAATTGAACGGTAAATTTAGAATTTGCCACGTCAAATTTGTCTTCTCAATAATTTTTCGAAACTCCTTGTCGGAAGGAAACATGGAAAACAATATCAGTTTTTTTAATATTGCGTTTTACTGTACTTGACGACAGTATTTATGTCTCAAACTTAGATATGAAATGAGAATCCTACAAAAATAAATCATAAGGAACACACGAAAACAACAAAAATTACACAAGGTTATTTCACTTTTTAATCAAGGGCGTACTGTGTTTTCTTCCGCGGCCTTCCCTCCCTCTGACGTACAACTTCATCCATTTCCAAAAAGGGGCTTCAGAAACAGGCCTCTCAAGGCAAGCGGGGTGTAGGTCAAAGGACCTTGGGTCGGCATATTGCCCTCACAGATGAAATGAAAGTAAATATCTGGAGATATGAATACTTTATTTTTATTGCCTCTCAAACCCTCCCAGAGAAGGAAGGTTTCCAGATTTTGCCAGATATTACAACCATGCTGAAGTGTCAACAAATTTCAAGTCATTCTTGTTTGACACAGTAGTGCGTGCGTGTGTGTAGAATCGCGATTATAAGAATATCTAGGAAACGGAACAAATTTCGTAAATTTGAATCTGGATTCCAAAAGGCTTTTAAAAAATTTAAAAAAGCACGCGTTTTTAAAAAGTCAGAAGGGTGCCTTCGAGAAAATCTTGCTGCCTGTAAATACAGTTTCCATTTCAAATTTCGCCACGATAGACGGAAATAATATAGATACACTTGACGTCAAGTGTTTTAGTGTTAGTGTTGATGGTGATGATGGTGGTGTTACGGAGTGTGTTGGCGATATAGTCCAAGTCGTATGTAGGAACTAATTGCGAGGAGGAATATGTTTCATGTTCATCTTCTGAATCTGGTGACAGATCGCCTCTGCTTTTAGATCCAGGTGAGTGGACGTCAGTTTTAAACAGTTCCGAATTTGATTCAATCATTCAAAAGGGCCCTATTCGCATGGCCGTAGGCAGGAAAAAAATTCGGGGGGGGGGTTCATTCATAATTGTTCCCATGAGCGTTGCCAGAAATTTGAATAATAGAAATAATAACAATAATTGTACAATAATAATTAAAATTTTATAATAATAAAACAATTTCATTCCATAATAATAATACTAATAATAATAATTATTATATTATTGTTATATCCTTGAGGGGGCTTACTCAATCCAGCAGATGAGTGAATATCCAGCACAAGTTTCTTTTTTTTTTTTTTTTACGTTTCATGCAGTGTGTACTGAAATGCACAATTATTATACTTCGTCATTAAACTTTAGATACCTTCAAGAGAAAAGCTTTAAAAGTTAGATGGAAATTTTAGTCATAAAGTTTTTGTTGTTTGACTTTAAAACTAATTTTTTGGAATTTTGAAAAGTGTGGAACCAGTTATTCTTTTTAAAAACTCAGCCTGGTGCATGGATTGTAACCTCAATCGTGAACGTAATGCGCTACAAAACTAGAGATCCTAGGTTTGAACTCCTATCACGGGGGATTTTCGACTTTATCGGACAGGGAATTTAAAAGCTGGAAAGGGAATTTTGGGACAATCATAAGGAAATCTTCAGTCTATATTCCTTGTGACGCAGGGGCAACACTGGAAAGATGACAGCAGAAGTGATAATGGAGGGGTCGCGGGTGGGCTCCGATTCTGAGAATAAATCCTGTTTCACTCAAGTTTCAGAATTCCAAATGTATAAAAATTCTAGCTCGATCGTTTCAACATTGTCTCAATGTATTTTTGTGATGCTTCGAAAAAAAAAATTGAAAATCTGTTACAGATTTTGGTTTCTGAACTTCCATTAATCCAACATGTCAGAAGTTTCGGGGGGGGGGTTGAACCCTAGAAACACCCCTCTAAATACGGCCATGCCTATTCGCATCATTAATGGCGATAATCGATACTTTTCACCTGGACACTATGAGCGAGCGTGTTATGCAAAATGGGGAAACGGTGGACAGAAGGTGGTTGCTGTACTCGAAGAGGAAAGATAAGATTTTCTGTTTGTGTTGTAAACTGTTTGGGAAGAAGGGTGGGGGCATGCTGGCAAATGAAGGCTGCGATGATTGGAGGCGTTTAAGCTATCGACAACAAAACCATGAAATATCAGAAAGTCAAATTCAATGCCTAAAGAAATGGACCGAATGTGGATTAAGACTGCAGAAAGATATAACTATTGACGAGCAACAGGGACTGTTGATTTCACAGGAGAAGCAGCACTAGCGTGAGGTCTTGAAACGAATACTGTATGTCCTTAAGTATTTGACAGAGCATGATCTTCCATTACGGGGCCAGGGCCATAAAATATTTGAAGGAAGTATAATTATTTTTTTAAAAAAAAAATTTTGTTCCTTAGTCTGAAGTACAGGTGCCCTTCAAAATCATAATGTAAACACAATTACATGTTTATTTCGTTTTCATTTTGATGTAAGTCGTTGCCTTATAATCAAGGGGTCCCGGGTTTGATACCAGGTGGAGGCAAATGGCACAGTGGTTCGGATTCCACTTTAAACTGTAGGTCCAGTCCCGTTTAACCTATCTGGGCATAAAATGAAATTAAAACAACAAATCGATCACTCAATCAATCTCATGTAGTACGTACCCCTAATACATATTTAATTGCAAAACAGGGAATGTTCAATATCATATTGTTACTTTAACTAAAAAGTAGCAATATTTAATCATATCGAATAACATAATTGTTTTCTTTGCTATTCATTGAATTTTGACACTGTAGTGAATTTGCATTGTTTCGATAAAATAATATTTTCATATCATATAATTATAAGTAAGCAAACAATATATGTTAAGTATTTGTGATACAAATATTTGGAACACTATCTTTATACTCGTATAGCAGCTACTTTGTTTATGATTTCAGTAATTTTGGATATGTTTAAGTATGTCAAAATAAGATACGAATGCAGGCTATATCACATTAGTTACTTAATTTGAAGCACCAGCATCCTATAAACTCGTAAAAAAACCTCACACAAACTATTATTTTTATCTAGCGCGGTGTCCCCTGGAGCGCAGGGCCTCGGGTGAGCGCCCGAGTTGCCACCCCTTGGGGCCGGCTCTTGCTGTCATCGCCCCCTTTCCGTATTATGTGCGTTTTCTGGCAGAAAAAATACATATCAACAACAAGGGTAAATTTACAATACATGGCTGCGAATACCAGGATAACATATTTTTTTCTAGGGCGTGTATCGCTAAAACAAGGTCTCAAACAGCAGTCATTAAGAAAAGCTGGTTGCCAAATTTTAAATTTTATTAGTGCTAAATGGCGATACTGCGAACGCGAGCCCGTGCTTAACAATAAGTAATAATTACACAATTCTAATAACCAGGTTGGCGCTAGAGAAGAATATTACGAGAAACGGATGTTATCGATATTTTAACATTACATAACACAAAGGCCTCGCGGATATAGTTCGCACAGGGCCTCGCGTTCCCTAATGGCGGCCCTGTATCGAACCCGGGACCCCTTGATTACAAGGCGACGATGCTACCAAAGCGCTCGAACAGGATTATACATTATTAAACGACGAAACGACCCAAAATACGTCAGAAACACAGCCCAGTTTTACTATTCGATAGGAAAAGTATTTGTGAAAGGCCAGAAGTCTTAGAAATGCCGAATACATGGCACGTAAATAGAGACATGGCCAGAGTCGCCAACTTTTCCAAAACACTGGGTGGGCTCAAGCACTTGAATTGTAAGTTCACAAAAAATTACATAAAATCCTTCCTTCCATGCATTATAATTTTAATACATTCTAACATTTTCTTTAAATCTGCTATTTACTGATTTCAATAATCACCCCACCGCTGATTGATTGATTTTGTTTATTTTGCTTCGCTTTTTTTGCAACTTTTGGCTAATTCCGAAGTGATGGAATGGACATTTCCACTCTAACCTAAAATATGATTTTAACTGTATCACTGCATGCCATTCATTTTATGTTAACGCTGTGCAAGATAGTTTGAGTTAATTCGAAATAGTTTGCGAAAAATTGGCCTTATAAGTTGTGCTAAATCGATGCTATTCGCGGTTAAAATATATATATGCCATCTGGTGAGATTTTCAGGAACCACTTCACGTAGGACACTTCGCTGTGTTAAAGCCGTTCAAAGCATGGGAAACATGCGAAAAAGTAACGTCTACTGTTCAGTTTTTTGCTCTAAATCGTTTTGTGGGCCAGGACAAGTGAAATGCTTACATATGTTTTCCACCCCGTGGAATCAACAAAATGAAATTTGTAAATAAATCAGGGAAACAGAACTGATTGATAAGATTGGTATAACTGAAATGCAGCAAGGAAATTACGAAGAATGCACGAGTCTGTTCACTTTATTTTCCGAAAATTGATTTTACTACCATGAAAGCAAGTTTTAAATTGTTCTTTATGAATATAACATTTTTTTCGAAAACAATGTATTATGCATGTAATTTGGAACAGGTGCAACTCGATTGAGTGCGAAGATGAAAATAGTTTGAGAATTAATTAATGTCTGTAATCATAAAGGTAAGTCAGAAAAAGGAAATTGACATGCTAATGTTGCTGTTTCATTCAGTAAGTCAATTTTCAGTGAAGACTGAAGATAGCCTCAATGAAATTGTTGTTGTTGTTGTTATTGTTATCCTGTGTTGTTATTAAACCAGCCTGCCTCTTTGGGGAAAGAACTGCAACGGCAGTTTCTCCTGGCCAAGCTTTGCAATACAGGTGAATTGCTTTATTTTCAAATAATTTCTGAGAGCCTCAGTTACAACCGACGTGCAGATGAAACAGCACTGCTTTGAAGAACCAGTGCGTATACATTCGTTTCGTCTGCGTTTTCCGTGTTATTTTTGCCTATCATAATTAAATGCTTCGCTCTCAGTACAGCTTCACCTTCGTTATAGTTCCTGGAATTCACATCGCATTCGCAATATTTAAAAATATCACGTAATTTAAACGTTTCTTCTTGGATTAAATGGTAGAACATGGAGATACAATTTGGTTCTTATATTATCCATTAGTTTTTCTGATCTAACACACTTTCTATTGTCGCTATATTCTATTCAAATACTAACTAAATTATCTTTATTTCTACTAATAACAATAAAAATAACAAGCTTTCTTCTCTTTTGTAACTTGAAATAAACGATGCCAATTTCCAAAGAATGGGGGCGTCCGACTCCCCTCCTTTCGACGCCCATGATTCCAAGAGAAAAATCAAAGTAAAAAAGGTGCGAGATCGAAAAAGTTGAGTGTAAAATGCAGGAACCATATTTTCATTATTTAATCCAAGGAATAGGTGGTTCAAGTTTTCAAACTTCCAAAAATTAGATTTCATGTGAGAGGTCGCACTATATGACCAAAATTTACTCCTAACTTACTTTTTTCTTGAACAAGGCTTGTGAATGTAAATAACAAAATATTGTACTTTGCATTTCAGTACACTAACAGTATTTGAAAAAAAAAAAAAAAAAGTTGCGCTGCATATTCGCTTATTTGGTGGACCGAATACAACAGCCTACCCAAGGAAGGATGTAATAAAATTATTATAGAAATAAAAACTTTTATTTTAATAGTTGATAATAGTTATTGTTGTGCAATAACAATCATAACCATTATTATTATTTTTAATGTTTTAACTTTTATCTGAGCCTGAACCCCCTCCTCCGTACAAAAATTTCTGGCTACCCCCATGGTAATGCACCACAATGCAATCAAATAGAACAGTATTTTTAGTAACTTGTACTTTTACATAGCTTTCACTAGAGTGACCAGACATACTCTTTTGGAGGTGCATATACTCTAAACTCTTTTCAATTTGCAAAAATTCCCAAATATACTCTTTTCCTTGCTATTTAATTTCATTCATTATTTTACGCGTAAATATGCATTAAAATCCACAGAACGGAAAACGTCAAGATGTCAACAAACAGGTATTTACTCCTTGACTCAAGAATAACCTATGAACAATTTCAAGAGTCATTTTCATATTCCATCAACAAGCAAAACATATTTCAAATTCATTGGAATTTAATGATAATGATATTTTTAACACTTACTGTGCAATTTCAAAAGCCATTGAAAAACTTGAAAATTGGGGGGAAAGAAAAGAAACAATGATGGGTAAGTGGAGGTCAGTACAAGCTGGGTCAAATTTAAAAGTGATTGGGCCTTTTATAAAATTCTTGTTTACTCTGCCCGGTACAAATGTTGGTTGTGAAAGACACTTCAGTGTTATTAAAACTTATTGGCGAGAGGAAAAAAGTACACTCCTGGTGTCAACACTCGAACAAGTAATGAAAGTGAAATTCAATGTGGACATGACATGTGAAGAGTTTGGACTGGCAATAAAGGACGAATTAAACATACTCAAGAAAGCAAAATAATCCCAGAAGTATGAATGATGGTGCGCATTGGTGAGGAAGTATTTGTAATTAGCTAATTACATTAGACCCATAAGAAATTTGAATCTGTAGAGTGTAGGCCTATTTTATAGGGGCTATAATAGAAGCAATAACAAATAACCACCCTTATTTTAGTTTTCTTTTTATGTTTTGTGCATGCGCGCCTTCAACCTATAGACTACACTCTTTTTGGTCAACAAATATCTGGTCACCCTACTTTCACAGACCAATTTTATTGTTCTTGTAGCTTATCATTCATGTGGCCTCGCCATGTAAATCACACACAAACAAGTCGTCTGTTTTTTTCCATTCGTGTGTACATTGAGAAATATCATATTGGAGCATCTGGCAAGATAGAAACTTGTTTCGGCAATAAAAAATCTTATTTGCAATGTTAACTCGGTAGAGAAAACTGTGGTAAAGCACTGACTTAGTGCTTGCTTAGTGGTAACGACCATTTTCTGTTCTAGTAGTTATGTATCTTTTCCAATCCATCATCTCATAGCAAACACACACACTTTCTAACACCAAATGCAGCCAACGCGTAGTGTAGACGGCAGGACGAGCCGAACGACGACGTCACAACATGGCGCAGGTGTGTTTTGCGTGCAACGCTCGGCTCGAAAATTAGAAACTCGATTTTTTTTACCTAAAATTGAACGCAGATGAACGTGGCAAATTGAAGGGATTATTTGTCGATGGTGTAGATTTTAAAAATGATCTTTAAAAGAAGTAGTGGAAATGTCCATTGTACAAATAATTTTTTGTTTCCCGTGCCATGAAGGCACATTTAGGGGATGCGGGGGTAGGGCCCCACACAATCTCTAACTCGGACATTTTGGAGGTGATGTGATCCAGCCACCTTTACCCCCCCCCCCCCAGGGTTGTCCCCAGGTACCCATTTTATTTTAGGCTGGGTGAGCCCCCAGAGCCGCCGGAAAAAATTCCGACCTTAGATCACCCACCCCGGGAATCGAACCCCAGTCAGAAGTCCTATCGACTAGACCACCGCGGCAAATACTCCAACAGAAATTACGATAAGAATATAATAATAATAGCACGAGATTTGATGGTTCAAGATAGTAAGGTAGATCCCTCCTATCTTCCTTTCAAATCGTACCCTGCATTAAAATGAGTAGATGCATGCTTGCTCGCTACTTTCACATGACAAACTTCTGATTTTCAGATCTATCACATTCAAAATGAGCCCAAAACGAAGTCTAGAGAGTTTTATATGTTTCGGTATTAGGCTGTTTTTAAAATAATCATAAATTCTAAAAAATAAAGAAATACATTTTATTTTTGTAAACTTTACATTAAGAGAGAGGTAAGTGAATTTCCCATGTCCCCACATTATACATATAGACCGTGTTAAAAATGTAAACATAAACATTGGTGAGGTCTTGCCCGGTCCCCCCGGAACTTCCGGTTTAGGCCAGTCCCCGTTGTTGTCAGTGCAGATTCACCGGCATACGAAGTAAGAAATGAGCGCTTGTTTTCATCAGTTGTGCGACGATAGTCAAGAAAGTTATTTGTTAATGTTCTACTATGAAGGAGTGGACATCTAGAATCCGTCGGATGATCAACTGCAGAGCAGATTATTAAAATATGACGTGTCTTTGTGGCCGCCAGTTGTATAGCACACTACGTATCTCTACGTACATACAAGTATCTCATGTACAGTGTCTCTCAAAAGTTTTAGGACAACGACATTTTAAACTAGGCAACCCAATTTACACAAGCCGTTGGTGGGTTGCGTGCAGAGTTAGGCTCAATTTCAGGGTTGCCACGTGCACAATAGATATTTATAAAATACGCGAAAGAAATATAAACAATTATTATTGTATAAAATTATTAAAAATATCACTATTATATCGCAAATGACAAAATTCTTTCTGAAAGAAAAAAATAGGTTTCTAGTATTTCATCGCTGATGAGTCTACAGTAAGGATAAGAGGTGAGAGGAAACGAAAGGTTAGAAAGCAGAGGAGAAAGAGAAAGCGAAAGGAGAAGAGGAAAGGTAGAGGAGAGAAGAAAGATAGGATAGACGAGGAGAGGAGATGTAGTGAGGAGAATGGAAAAAGATTCGAGGAGAGATGAGGAAAAAGAACAAAGAAGAGAAAGGAGGAGGAAAACGAGAGGAGAGGAGGAGACTAGAAGAGGGAAGTGGAGAGTAGAGTAAAGGAGAGAAAAAGAGAAGAACGAAAAAAGAGAGTGCAGTGGAGTCGGAAATCTAAGACAGGAAAGGAGATAAGAGGAGTGGAGAAGAGTGGGATGAAGATAAGATGCGAGAAAAGTAGGGAAGGCGATATGAGATAAAAGCAGAACAGAAAGAGGGGAGAGAAGAATGAGAAGGAACTGGAGAGAAGAGGTAGTTGCAGAAAATATCGTCTGAGCGTCAAGAATGGATGCATTGGTCAAATTATCGACATGAAACATTCAATAAAATTTTGAAATGTATTGGAGAATATATTAGATCGGTGCGAAATGCCTTTTGGCTGAGTTCAGAGCAAATTAAAAATCTTCCATGTAAGATCTTTGATTTTACCTGCGATTACACCACTAAACAAATGAACGTAATTTTTAATATTTATAAGAATTATTCATTTTTTCTCCACTTCTCGGTTCGTTGAAATTGAGATTTTGCAATTCAATATTTCCCCTCCCCCCATCGTTAATTCCAAACTGAATCATTCCGTTTCACACGGCGTGGACAATGAACACAATAGGATATGTCTAAAACTTACGAAAATTTTCTGCCACCGGAAGGGTTTGAACCTACAACCATCAGATTGACAATCCTGAACGGTAGCCACTACCCTACAAGCTTTCGTTCCTTAAACCAGGTAGAAGAACCGCTACACCACGCCTTTACCTTCGAATGAAACAACAATTTTTTCTAAGTATGTCCCTTTAGTATTGTAAATGTCGTTTGGTATACGTGTAGTTGAACTTTTACTTTAATTTTGATTTGCTTTCTTGTAGTATAACCGATATCTTCGAGAAATAATTTTCGAAGTAATTAAAAACGAGAATATTGGTAGTTGTGAAAATGCGAGTTATTTCTTCTAACTTATTGTTGTGATTAGACATTACTAATGGAAAATATCTAGAGGCTTGAACATTACAGGACGATGTTCTTTTCCTGTGATTCTGTAACAGACAAAATGCTTGTTTACTGATGCAAGTATTGTGTCCAGAACAGTCTTATGAAATGTATTTGCTGTTGCGTAAGGTAACACGAAATAATTACACCGTGTGCGAACTACCAAATCTGTGCAACGTTATACGTAAACAGGCGGAATATTTTATTCATAAAATCAAGTCACATTTGACAGTATTAGTCAAGAGAGACTCGTGGGACACTGTGTTAAGGTGCTGGACTAAATCCTTCTAATTTTTCTTACTAGAAGAACAACAATTTCTAAGGAAGAGCAACAGTGATGATCTTTCTTATTTCTTTTAAATGCTTACACTTTCCTTTAATTGGGTTAAAAATAAATAAGAATATTTCTTGTATTTCTGTCATTGACGTAGACCAGAGAGAGAGACAGACAGATAGACAGATGTTACAAAATAGTTCAAATAGTGCGAGCGCCATTAAAAAGTCATGATAATTCTATGTTGCGTACTTAGAATTATTCATACAATAAAGAACATGTCTAATTGTGAGTTAACAAAAAAAAACAATAATAAAGAGACATTTTCGCATCACGATTGCAGTTCGAAAAAGTCGGGACAGGTATTGAAAGTAACGCACTGTCCTGACTAAATCGGTGAATCGGACGTCTGGTAGCCTTGCATCAATGATTATAAAACTAAAACCACCCAATATTGCAGCTTGAAGACTTTTGCGCAAGAAACAGATTCATTTATGAAAGAGCAAAATTGAAATTTTTACACATTTCAAAAATTGACGATGTTATTTTCGTATTTATTTATTTATAGGTTCACATTTAAATATTTTAGGGTTCGAGGGGGGAGCATGGCCCACAAGGACCCTCCCCTGGGTACTGACCTTACGTAGACAGTGGAAGAGAAATTTTGGAGAACCTTTCTATTAAATTTAGTATTTACATTCACCTTATGCTCAGATAGATTAAACCGTTTATTGACAAATCGTGAACTTTTCGTTTAATAGATAATATTTGGTTTTAGACGACGGGAGAACATTGGTCGAATTTCCTTTCTTGCTCTTTTGAGAGAATATATACTTCTACAATAGCAATCGCGTTCGGAAACCGTGAAAAAAAATGACTTGGTTTTCAAAGGCAGACAAGCTTGGTAGTCTAGCTTGCTCGCGATCAAAGTGACTCACTCACGCTATTCAAGGCCGCTTCTTATCACAAAACACTGTGGTTCGATGCACAGTGTCTGCACCCAGCACATTACAAGTGACCAGAGTCGAATTTTAAAGAGAATCTGAAGAATGGTAGATTTCATCAGAGGCGGCTAGGTAGGCACCAGCTCAACATGCAATAGTTTAAGTGATAATTCCTGACAAACAAAAAACCGTATTGAATAATTATTGGGATAGTAATACGTGTATCCGCTCCTTTTTAACAATGTAAGCTCGAAGACAATCTGTATTCCATTTATTTATATTGGCAACTTGGTCAACCGGAGGTTATTTTATCGCCTTCGATGATCGAATTGTCTGATCGATTATTTTTTGTTTACCCAGGAACATGCCCCATAGGAGATTTCCGAGACCGGATTACGCTACTCATTCGTAGCTCCCCAATTTCTTCACGATGGTGGGTTTCTACCGGTCCCATACACAGGCCCAGAACCTAGAGAGTGAGCATAGGCGGACTCGAATCCATGCCGTCCTGCAGTCCGAGTCCAAAGCACAGCTCCTTTGACCGCACGGTCACGGAGGAGGACTTTTCTTATCTTACCTCTGACTAATCGCAACGATGAGGATGAATTATGAATAGAAAAATAAAGAAGGTCACGCACAAAGTAGAGGACGATCTTCAACCTGTTGGGATGACGAGTTCAAGCCCTTAATATGAGGATTTCAACCTTAGACGACCTCAATTTCAAAATTATAAACAAAATGCCTACTTACACTAAACTTCTCATCAAGGCCAAAATAGTTTGTAACTGTGAAACTACCCCTGAATACAAATTAACATTTTTTTTCCATGTGAGTAAGAATTCAATGTGTGGCATACAGACATAGATGATACCTCTTGAGAAACAATTAACTGTACCCTGTCCCAGGATCTCTGGAGCAAAGCCGCGCATAGCGGAAGAGAAGTGGGGAGAGGGGATCGAGTGGACAGAGCGAATCAGTGCACGCTGCTGGGAAGGCTGGTAACTGCAGTGGTTTTCCTCCCTCCACGCAATCCCATTCCTCTCTCACTTGTTCATCGCTGCTCAGATACTTTTTTTCTTTCACCTGCTCCAGAGATAAGTGGGACAGAGTGTACTTCGCATACATGTAGCAAGTAACGTATCCCAGAATGAAAATTCCACGTAGTTTTAAAACGTTTGTTTAAGCAATGAATGACTGGAAACGGATCACACATAATTCCCTTGCCAAAATCTAGTGGTCGAAAATTAATTTCAAGACATTTCATATCTATTCACCACATTCCAAGTTACAAGGAACTATTTCGTAGATGTTCATGAAACCGTTATAAAATTACAAATAAAATATATTCACAAGCTTAGATATAACAATACGAAGAAAGAAATTCAGAGTTAAATTTCAAATGCATGTGTATAAAGTAATTCTAGAAGTACTGAGCTATATCTGAGTATTTAACTTCTTTTTTGCAGATAACGTTTACAATATTGAGGCGACAGAATAATTAGGAACTGTAGCTCCAAGAAAACAAAGGGCGTAGTGTATTGGTTAGAGTTCTTGAAAGCATTGCGGTCCCACGTTCGATCCTGCATACTAGATGTTCCTTAAAAAAGAATCCCTTCCATTAAACAAGAGCATGGTAACATTATTTGTAAGAGCAGTATATAGTGGCTGCATTGTTCTGCATATGAAATTTATAAAAAAAATAATAAACAAATAAATAAATTGACACATGTTCAACGGGATATTTTTATATGTAAGATCGTGAATTATGATACTCTAACGATAATTGTGTACTGCTTCAAAGACATTAACAAATATTAATGAAATAACTATTTATATGTGTGGCAATTCAGGACATGCTAATTTTACCCCTTTTCCCACTTGAGTTTAATGCAAGGATACCTCCGCAAATATCGAATGAAAAGTTCTCACCATGTGCAATTCTCCATTAAATGTTTTCGCCGAGTCTTACTACTTTCGTTTTCTTTGTTACAAACAATACTTGTTTGCACGTTACATGCAGGAGAGTTGCATCTACATTTCACATTGGTCAGCTCCTTCTACCTGGCTTAAGGAGCGAAAGCCCTAGGGTAGTGGCTACCGTTCAGGATTGTCAATCTGATGGTTGTAGGTTCAAACCCTTCCGGTGGCAGAAAATTTTCGTAAGTTTTAGACATATCCTATTGTGTTCATTGTCCACGCCGTATGAAACGGAATGATTCAGTTTGGAATTAACGATGGGGGGAGGGGAAATATTGAATTGCAAAATCTCAATTTCAACGAACCGAGAAGTAGAGAAAAATTGAATAATTCTTATAAATATTAAAAATTACGTTCATTTTTTTAGTGGTGTAATCCCATGTAAAATCAAAGATCTTACATGCAAGATTTTAATTTGCTCTGAACTCAGCCAAAGGCATTTCGCACCGATCTAATATATTCTCCAATACATTTCAAAGTGTTATTGAATGTTTCATGTCGATAATTTTACCAGAGCATCCATTCTTGACGCTCAGACGATATTTTCTGCAACTACCTCTTCTCTCCAGTTCCTTCTCCTTCTTCTCTCCCCTCTTTCTGTTCTGCTTTTATCTCATATCGCCTTCCCTACTTTTCTCGCATCTTATCTTCATCCCACTCTTCTCCACTCCTCTTATCTCCTTTCCTGTCTTAGATTTCCGACTCCACTGCACTCTCTTTTTTCGTTCTTCTCTTTTTCTCTCCTTTACTCTACTCTCCACTTCCCTTTCTCGTCTCCTCCTCTCCTATCGTTTTCCTCCTCTTTTGTCTTCTTTGTTCTTTACCTCATCTCTCCTCGAATCTTTTTCCATTCTCCTCACTACATCTCCTCTCCTCGTCTATCCTATCTTTCTTCTCTCCTCTACCTTTCCTCTTCTCCTTTCGCTTTCTCTTTCTCCTCTGCTTTCTAACCTTTCGTTTCCTCTCACCTCTTATCCTTACTGTAGACTCATCAGCGATGAAATACTAGAAACCTATTTTTTTCTTTCAGAAAGAATTTTGTCATTTGCGATATAATAGTGATATTTTTAATAATTTTATACAATAATAATTGTTTATATTTCTTTCGCGTATTTTATAAATATCTATTGTGCACGTGGCAACCCTGAAATTGAGCCTAACTCTGCACGCAACCCACCAACGGCTTGTGTAAATTGGGTTGCCTAGTTTAAAATGTCGTTGTCCTAAAACTTTTGAGAGACACTGTACAATCAACAGCAAATGAATTAGGAGAAAAAAGATTTTCTCGACGAAAAATGAGTTGGCAATGCTGCGAACACCGAGGCATTTGTGATAAGACGCTTGAGGAGCCTCAAGCAAAGTTTTCTCAACGCACAACTTCAGTACCGAAGGTCATGTAGATTGGCAACTTTCGGGAGCATGTTGTCTGTCTACCTCTACACAGTTCTCCCCACAGTAGCGTACGCAGGATTTCATCAAGGGGGGTGTTATTTCTAAAACTTTTTTTCCAAATTCACATTACTATTGTTTTATTATACTTTAATTAAATAATAATAATCACAATTAATTAATAATACTTAAAATTAATTAATTAGCTGAATTTATACTAATAATACTACTAATACCACTACTACTACTATTAAGTAGTAGAGATCTACATAAATATAGTATTTATGAAAACAATAGAACGAAATTACTTTCTGGTCATTTGATTTTTATCAAATCCTGGGAGCATTTTTTTGTTTCTTTGTTACGAAATAATTGTCTGGTCAACGAGGTGAGACATTTCAAGGGTAAAGAAGATCCATAAATACAAGAATATATATTAAAATAAATTGAAATAATCAAAGTATGGGACTCATCCAAGGAGCTGCGGTGATCTGGTCGGTAGAGCGTCTGACAAGTGACAATCACGCGGGAGATCCAGATTCGATTCCCGAAATTGGTTGGAATTTTTCCGGCTTTTTCCCCGCATAAATGTCCCCGATAATTCACATCTGGATTATCTCGCTGTTCTTACCAACAAAACATTTTACAATAGTTAAGCTTATTGTCGTTTGAATAATTGTCTAGTCAACAAGGTGAGACATTTTAAAGAGAGACATTCAAACATGCTGCGGTAAACAATACAATGGGAAGGCGACTTGGTGACTGTATTCTTCTCCGCCCAGCCTTTGTCTATGCATTAGCCTCTTACAACGTACCATTAACTTTATTTAGTTAATTCTCATTGTTCACACAAAACAAAATACATGTTCGCTGAACACTGGTGTACATAGATGGATGGCCGATGGTGTTCCAGCTCCTACCAAAATTTTGAGAAAATCAGAATTTTCAAATAAAAATCCGTTAAGAACTTTAAAAAATCAAAATGTGTAAATGCGAAACCTCTTTTAAAAGTGAATCCCGATTACCATTTTTGTCTTTCAATACAATTTTAATAGACTGAAAAGCTCCAAAAATACGAAATATTTTATTATGCATCCTGCCCTCCAAAACGAAGTCATGTGCTATCCACATTTACTATTCCAGCCCCTCCCGAAAAAAAAATCCTGCGTACGTCAGTGTATTGAACATTGTTGCAACTGAGATACAAAACAACTTTTTTATCTTTTAAATCATAGTTACCCTAACCTAACCTCATAAACTCGTGTTTATTTTCAAGGCATCACTCTGAAAGACGCGTGTGTTTGGAATGCTGTGCTTTTCTCCATGCTGCATGGAAATAATAATTCAAATTATTATTATTGTTAGTAGTAGTAGTAGAAGTAGTAATAGTAATATTATTGTCCCAGATCTTTGACTGTAAAAAATTGGCCATTTAATTTTTTTTCCACAGCATTTTTCATAATATTTCACAAGCTCAAGGGGGGGGTTTAAACCCCGTAACCCCCCCTTGCGTACGCCACTGTCTCCCCAAATGCCTGTTTGAAAATGATCTGGTGTTCACTTTTTTTTGCCAAAGTAGTTCTGACATTGCAGTAATGTTACAATATTTTTTTTCTTATTTTGCTTTGTTTTTACCATGACACATTTATAATTTGTCGCAACTATAAGGATGGATTATAATTACATTAAATTGATAAGGAAACACTGCAGAGAGAACTCCATGCCGAGACCAGGCCTCGAACTCGGAAGCAAGAGCGGGGAAGTTTAGTCACATCGTTCTAACTCTCGGCCACGAGTTAGCTTATAATTATTTGTAATTGCTAAGGAGTATTTCATCGTATATTCATACCTAATATCTGTTTCTGGACACTTAATTTATGAGTGGTATTAGATCCAAAATGTGTTCGTCGGGGAGAATCCGCTTTTTGTTTGACGGGGCGTTTGGGGAGGCACATCTCGTTCATATCCGAGAAACAATTAGAGTAGAAATTGACATGTGTGAAAGTTTGAGAAATGTGTGAATGACGGGGGATACTACCGAATAGGTGTATTCCTTTTTTTAAAAAAATACCGGCCTGGTCATTGTTTTCTTGTGTGCTTTTATCACATCATGACTCATCCTCATCGTCGTGATTCTTTCAACCAGAGTGTTCACCCTCGTGAGGACAGACCTCAACCTCACCCTCCGGAAGACTTGTGTGGGTGAGGGCGGTGGAGGGTGAGGGAGTTTGATTCCAAATGAACACCTCTGCTTTGAACTCGTCTAGTATCCGCATATTCTGTAACAATGCAACTTGCGATCAGTAACTAACTGTCACAAATTTTGACTAAGTAATTTTTTCAATCCACGTTTTGTATAGAAAAGCTAATTGGGACTTGATATACTTTGTAAAGTGAGATCCGAACCACTATGTGCTTCCACCGGGTATGGAACCCCGGACCGAAAGAAAGTAAATAAAAAAACGTGGCTATACAGCCCTGGAAGGGCCTTGGCCTATCTCCCGGCTGCCAGTCTCCCTCCCACAATGAAATAAGTAAATATAGATGATTGAATAGTTCAAAATTGAAATTATATACACAAGTATTGCTTTCAGTTATCTTCACATGCTCTGAAGCAAATTATGGATCTGCATTACAGGGAAGATTCACGAAGACCCACACTCATTTGATATGCAATGATCGAGATGGAAATTTCTGTGAGGTGGATGCTGGATCGATCCTTGAAAACAGGTCGGGGGGAGGGGATGTTTAGTGTATTGTTTCGCATACTTTGTAGGTAATTACAAGAGATCTGAGATACAAAATTAAGTAAGTAATCTCCATAGGTATAAAATACAAATCTTTCATATTCAAATTTTACGATATCACGTGTATCATCAGAAAACCAAACATACCAAATTTTGGAAAGTAGGAGCTAGTAAGTGAAATATATTTCAAGTTGATGATTTATATTTGATAGAAATTCTATTAAGATGTCAAACCTGAAGCCCATAGTCAAGTTGTATGATGAAAGGATAGAGGATAAGCTTCAATCAAACTTAGTATATGCTCACAAACAAAAATGGCGACTGAGTGACCTAGAGCAACGCAAAGCAAAGAAAGCACTCGATAATTGGAAGAAGCAATGAGTTACAGGGGCGAAAAAAATGTATTTGCTTTTGCAAACTCGACTTTAGTTTGCCTGTTCCAAACTGAAATGCCATATATTGAGACCACTGTGTCACATGCTAAATTAATGCAGCCTTGTAAAAATCAGAGTTCAAAATGTTTCAAAGAAAATAAATATATTGTCTCTAGGGAAAACAGAAAGAAAGAATGGACACACTCATTCAAACACACAAAAAAGTAAACTTGATTTTCAATGTTTAAAATAATGTTGACGTGTGTGCAGTAATGAGTCCACCAGCCATTGTTGTCGATTACCTCACGTAATTTTCTGGGCATAGATTCAATAAGTCTATGACAAATAAGTGGCCTGTTCTGTATAGTTCTCCATACGTCATACACATGGCCACGTAATTGTTCTCTTGTTCTTTCATAGCCAGGTTCCCATTCTCTCACCATAATGGACCATACGTTTTCAATTGGATTGAGGTCTGGTGATTTTGCTGGCCATTCGGATGGCTGAATGTCAGGATGATGTGCAAGCCATTGCTTCGTTCTTTTGGACGTATGGATACTGCAATTATCATGAACGAAGTTGATGATGGGCATTTCCTCCCAAGGATAAATAACGCGAACTGTCGGTAGCATATGTTCTTCAAGCACTTTAATATATTCTTCGGAATCCATCCTCGAGGATATTTCTTCGATATCTCCTGCACCAGCTGCACTGATCCACGCCCAAAATGCCACTGAAATTCTTCCACTTCTTCGATTGCTACGAACATATCTTGGATCATAACGAGTTCTGTCCGATCGCCACAAATTAATTTGGCCATCTTCATCCGAACAAAACACTTTCTCGTCAGTACAAATTACTGTTCCCCAAAAGTCATTTGTCATGGGTAAATATTGTAAAGCGAACCCAAGACGAGCATTTACGTGTTACGCTGTGAGTTGCACTTTCTTTGCTGGTGTTCTGTGCAGTATCCCCGCAGCTTGTAGACGCCTTCGTATTGTATCACTTGAATACTGCAGTTGTAAATGTCTGGCAACAATACTGGCTGGAGAAAATGGATGATTTGCAATGTGTTCCATAATAGCAGCATCTTGCTCTCCCGATGTCACTCTGCGGCGCCCTGTTTTCCTTCTTGTTTTCAGACCCTCTTCTCCTTCATGTTGAAAACGCTCTATCCAATGACGAACAACATTTTCATGCCTTGCAATGGCTATTGCGATATCGGAAATTGTGCGGCCACATTCGAACATGCCAATTATACGGCCACGAGTAGCTTCAGACGTGTATGGTATCTTGACTCCGTAGCTCCAGTGAACGATTGCTCGTCCTGGCCAGGTTTCCGACTACCACATCGCAAGTCATTCACTTGGTCTTCAATTAAGGGTTGCTAACCCTATTTTCCAAAAAATATCGTTGATATGCAAGGAAAATATCAGGGATGGTCACGACATTACGATCCAACAATTCAAAAACGGAATTTTTCATATCTTGCGAAAGTTAAGGTAAACTAATGCTACTGAATTTCTACTTACGAAATTTCATCGCCGATTCTTGTCATACGAGGTGAAATGTGTATTTGTTTCGGAAAACTTACAGGTGTAAATTATCTTCCCAGTAAAGTGATCAGAGTGCTAGGCACGATGATTGTCATTATTATTATTTATACTGTATAACCAATAGCATAGTCACGTAAGTTTCAATGAATGATGTAACCCCTTATCACCTTACCAATAATCATAACCAATATTAACACTCGAATCTAAGTCAATGGAATATACAGCTTGGCGAGGGGTGGCGGGCGGAAATGACAATTTTTCCATCCCACGAATAAGCTATAGCGTCCCTGGGCTAGTGTGCTGCATAATTTCTTCATTTGATTTGAGAAATCATTTTAAAAGATCTATATTTTTGTTCCTCAGGTCCCAAGAGCTTAACAAATATATCCTTAACTAGTAAATGTTAACAAACCTGAAACTTTTGGTGCCAAGTGTCCCTCTTTCAGATGCCAGAATTTGAAGCCTAAAATAATAATTCTGAATTTACGAATAGTAGCGTGTTGAATGGCAGTGTGTAATTAGAGGTGCTGTGCGTATTATTGCTTTACGAATTCATTTTCGTTCTGAAGAAAGTTGCCATTCCGATACAGACAGAATATTTCGAAAAGTCCTTAATCATTCTGAGTCTGAGTTTTATGCACAAATAGGCAAACCGGGACGAGATCTACAGTTTAAACTACAATCCGAATCACTATGTGCCTCCACCGGGCATCGAACCGAGAACTCCTTGATTACAATGCGGCGACGATTTCCTTGCGCCATCGTGGAGGCTCTCTTAATCAGTTGCATATGCATAAATTAGTATAAATTAATTTAAAGTATATTTCTCATACTACATAGAATTCATTATCACCACAGTCGGGGAAAATAGTTTTAGAGAAAATTGAAAATAGAGGAATATCTATCGCTCTTCTCGTTTTACTAAAAACAGAACCATTTCACATCACTGTCACAATCTAGAGCCGCTATTGAATGCAGAAACAGCAATATTTCAAACTTTGAAATCGACACCGAGGGTGATATTTTTGTTATTTCACGTCACTGTTCTACCAGTCTCGGATAATCGAAATGATGAAGGTTGAAGATGTGATAGATGGAAGTGGGATGCAGACAATGACACATCCTCACCTTACTTCGAAGCGCGTGCGCTAACCAATTAGCCACGGGGTTGGCTTTTTTGTGTTTTTCAGTTCACCAAATTAATTTATTCGTCATTCAAGATCCAGAGGTAGAAAAGCAACGTAAAATAAAGAAAACAGAAAAAATATTACCATTCACTTATCATCACCCAACAATTTCATTCTGACCTAATACACACACGAACCTCTTTTGGCATTCGTTTTGCAGAATGGCCTTTGGGATTAAACAATGCCCATTTACTGGTTCAGCTCGAGACAATCCAGGTGACCATGTTATCGAAGCTTATCTTCAATCCTTCACACAACTTCGCTATTTGCTTCTTACAGGTTTGACATCTTAACAGAACTTCTATCGAACATCGCTCATAGAGTATATTTCACCTATCAGCTCTTAATTAACCTTCTAATTTTCACATATATTTTTTTATTTTTATTTAGCGTCGCTTTTCTTTCACTTTTGGGCAATCACGGCGACGAAGATGAGTGAAGATAAAATAAATAGAACATTCAGAAACAGCAACAATGCCCAGACCGGTATTCGAACCTAGGATCCCTGACGTAAAATCGTCTAGTGCAACCAGTCAGTCAATTTTCACATAGAAACTTACACACCTCTTCCTTACATATGTGTTTTGTTTTACCTGCTGCACTTCTCTTATGGTGAATTCTAACCCCTCATTTCAGGTTTATCTCATGTTTATAGCTATTGCTTTGTAGTGAATGATAATCCTATTACGCCATGTGAATCTTACTCCAACAAAAACCCTGTTAGAGGATGGAAACGTTACGTGTGTAATGTTGTTAAAAGTCTGCTTTGGTTAGCTTTTTTAGTGTATTGAATGGATATTGCATTTTCATTTCGTGTTGAGGCATATTTTCGTCACCTAGATTTTGCATTTAAAATATGTAGGTCCAGTATATATTAGTCATTGTGAATTCGAGTCACTTAAAACATTTTGCGTTGTTGCGAGATTATCTATGAGGCATAATGAATAAGTAGAGAAGTTGCAACTTGTATAGCAAAATTGCTATGTGCAACTGATCTCCGAAAGTATTGTTTAGTACGTCACATTTCAAGTATAGTCCATGATTATATTTAGTATATGAACGAGATGTGTCCCTCCTCTCAAACAATACGTGGCTTGTCCCCACCGAACGAAGGGTGTCACTTATAAATTAAGTGTCCGAAAGCAGGTATTAGTCATGAACAGAACAAAAAAATACTCCTGAGCAATTACAAATTTTATACTCAAGTTCATGGCCAGGAGTTATTGACGGTCTCCCCACCCTATCCGTTTTAGGTTCCGGGTTCGAGTCCTGGTCTGGCAATCTCTTTTTTAAGTGTCTCTTCATCAATTTAATCTCATTATCATCCATCTTCATAGTTTCGATTAATTGTAAAGGTGACATAAAAGCAAAGCAAAATAAGAACAAATACAAATAATTGTAAAATGACTACAACGTCAGAACTACATTTGAAAAATAAAATGCGAGCAGAAGGTTCATCTTCAAACAGGCATTTGGGGAGAATTGTGAAGACAGACAGCATGCTTCCGAAAGTTGCCAATCCACGTGAAGCATGACCTTCGATACTGGAGTTGAGTTGTGCTTTTCAGGAAAGTTTGCTTGACGCTCCTCAAGCGCCTTATCAAGATTGCCTCGGTGTTCGCAGCATTGCCAACTCATTTTTCGTCGAGAAAATATTTTTTCTCCTAATTCATTTGCTGTTGATTGTACACGCACGACAAACGTTTAAGCCCGCATCACACGGAACTGGAATTTCAGTAGGTATGCCCTAGTTGGACTTGCTATCAATTTGCTAGTTTTCGCCTCACACGATACTTATTAGCGTACTTGTCGATAGACTTTTGTTCCCTTACGAGGGAAGTTGTAATGGCGGCCGCGTGAGAAGTAAACAATGTATCACTTCACATTTTTAAAAGTCAATAACTATTCAACCGAGAGGAATAACGTTTCGTATAAAACGTTATTAGGTACAAAACAATGGCGCTGCTTAAATATATAGTTTACAACGTTTACTGTACACGTATGGAAGAATATTTTAGTTGTTTCAAATGTAAACACCGTGCACTCGGCATAGATGGTGTAATTCAATGCGCCTTGCATGATGTATACGTTTTACATTGCTGGAATAACACTCGGAAACCACAGACAAAAAAGCTCCTTTGCACACTCACAGATTATCTTCACATGGCGAAACTTTGCTCTGATTGGCTGTTCCACAGAATCCAGTCGAGGAAAGCAAGTAGCAATTAGAACATGCCCTATTCCTCCAAACCAGTCAAGCAGTCAGGCTGTGTCCAAAAGGTACAAAGTACATACTTGAAGTACAGTCTTGACGGAAGTGACGTCACCTAGTGCAGTTCGAAAGCCCCAAGCAAACGAGTGTACAAGACCAGAGGACGCAGCACACGAGCGGTGCACACTTGCGATCTGTGCTTGCTTTTCATTTGTTAAAAAAAATGGACGTCTGAAGTCAATCAGCTGGTAGTTGTAGTTCTTCCATTGTGTGGAGATGTAGGTAAACAAGTTTTTAAAATACTATGTAATTTTATTTATTGGTTTTATTCATATATGCGTGGTTTCTTTCTTCTATAGTGAGAAGGTGTTTAAAAGTGAGAAAACAATTTATTTTCCCGCGATCGTAAACCATGTTGCGGAATGTGTGAAAATTAATTTGAAAGAGCAAATTTCTTTCATATTTCTATAATTAATAACGTGCTGTGTTATATAAACTGCACGCCGAGTCATGTGTGTGTTGTTCACGGAAAACAAGAGTGGCACATACAGTCGATGTTTGATAATTTTAGTTTCGAAGCAACTTTTGTTGCATTCCTCACTTGTGTTGGCGCTGCAGTCGAAGTGCAGTTCGAAAGCTTTCCGCTTCCAGGCTTCAAGACCGCACTGCGAGTATGCTCTCGAAGTATGCTCGCTTCAAGTATGGTCTTGCAGCTTTCGGACACAGCCTCAGTCAGGCGGCCATGATTGCTACCTAGAAAGTTAGTTCAGTGCCAACTAGAAATCCAGTTCCGTGTGATAGGGGCTTAAGATATATTGAATTATTTTGGAAATGGAAAAGTGAGGGAAAGATAATTCTATAAAACTAGTGACATTATTATATTATCAAGTATGCTTAAGTGAATGTTTGCCAACAAATCAGCAGAAGTAATGACACATAACAAATGCTAGTAAATATTTGTGCTTTCAACGTCTGCTTTCCAACTGAGGGATTTAGGGAAAACCTATGATATGGATGCCACTTTCACTTGCACGAATTTACTTCAAGCAACAAGGGAGTTTTCAGACTGAAGCGACAAGCGATATCGGGATTTCGCACAGAAGCATTCGATCTAAAGCAAACCATTCACCAGTCACGCTTGTGCAAATAACAGGCCGGGGCAACACAATGCGCGGTATTGATAAAACGGCCCAGTCCAAGCGACAAGCGACACCTGCAATTTGTCGTTCGGAAGGTGTTTATTTTTTAATATTGGTTTCCAAGAGAAACGTATCGCTACAGTCTGAAAGCTTCCTTTCGAACCAATTCACCACGAGAAAATGCACGTGTAGTTTGGACTGGACTGTTGTTTTCTCAGTACCATGCATCGTGTCGCCTCGCTCTGTTGTACTCGTATGCAAGGTGAATTGTTTCCTTTAGAGTAAAGGGGCTGTTGCTTGTCGCTTCGGTGTGTAATCTCCGTGCTACTTAAAATAAAGTGAATCCTCAGTGATCAATGAAATTTTTCGAACCGAAGCGACACGACAAGCTGCACGTGTCGCTCACATTTCCACTGGCGTGTATTGTGCCGCCTGAGACTTGATTTCCCATGAGCGGTAAATGCTTATTTATAGACTAAATGGGCCTGTGTTGTGTTGTTACTTCGGTACGAACCACTGCTGTCGCGTGTCGCTTCTGTTTGAAACCTCACTAAGAGGCGTGATTTTCACCACAACACAATACGCAGATAAACGATCAACATGCTTGTAACAATATGCAAGTCGTAAAAGTCCTTTCCGCGTACCAATCCTTTCTCGTTCTGCTTGTATCAACAGGTTTCGTCTCTCTACGTCCTTCGGAAACCTACAAAGTGATACTTGACTCAATAAATTTGTTCCCGATTGAACTGTGCAACCATATGCTACACAGCTGACACCCTATTTCCTTGTAAAATAATTTCCACTTTGCCCTTTCATATTAACGTCCATAGCATCGTAAGCGTAACCGGATGTTCGAGGGGGACCAGACGAGTGCGCATGCTCTGCTGTAGCTCCGCCTTTAACACCGTGTATATATACACCCATAAGTATGTATGTTAATATATATGTCACACTGCACATGTAATCTGACAGGAGAGAGGCTAAACATTATCTCCATCACCAACACTGCATATTCGCTTCTGCTTGTCATTCTGTCTGCTTTTTCCATCGCAGTTTACCTAACACAACTGCAAGTGGTCGTTTTGTTTGGAGTTCAATTCAGTGAAGAGCTTGTATAATAAAATGGCTAATAAGAGAGTATTTGTAGTTGGTGTCGGAATGACGAAGGTAATTAATATAGATTCATACATTTAATTACCAAAATCATATATTGCTAGTTCTCTGCAAACGCTCCAGAAACTGGGACAAGTAAACATGATTTTTGTTGTTGTGGTTTAATAAGGTTTCCAGTATGTAACATTCTTATTCGTACACACGGATTTTCAAAGAAAATGCTTTAATATCTGAAAGGAAATACATTCTTTTGAAATTGTTTCTTTACAATTCAATAACTAATATCATTAGGAACATAAAATCTTACCCATATTCTGTATAACCACTGACAATAATAAATTAAGTGAAACTGAGAGGGAAACATGCCATTTTTTGTACAACTTTTCTATTCGTACACTTAATAATATAAAAGAAAAAAGTATATTCAGAGCAAATTGACTGACAGTTCTAATACTTTGATGCCTATCCTTTGGCTTTAATTACTACTAGACACTTGTTCTTTGTAGATAGTTTCTGACATGTTTCAGAGCTAATTTTGGAACGAGTTTACAATACCGGACCACTCTCCAATTTCTATGAAATTTCGCCTACTCACTAATTGTGAACTCCTAATCACGAATATGCATGTAATAATTGGCGGTCGAGTATGGAAATCGAGGAAAAAACTAAATAAACTATGTTTTCTTAACGTAACGTAACCCTACCATAAGAACAATAAATCAACGGAACACGCCATTTTCTCTGAATGGGTGTCACTTATCACACAACACTTTAGCAACATAGTGTTCTGCCGTCACTGGAGAGAGCTTTTTATGTTAGGCAAGACAAGGTATAGTTCTCTTCGCCAAAATATTAATTTTTCATTGTATTTATGCTAATGGAACCTAACCTTGTAGGCATTCCTCGTCTGACTTCAATATTCAAGGTAGCAAGATTGTTGTGCATAAAGGAAGACCATTAATGAATTGCAAAAGAATGATGGTTCCGAGTTGCTGTGTATGGACATTGACCGTGGTAAATCGCAAGGTTATTTTACAAGTTCTCCACGTAAATGTACAATTTTAACAAGTGACCGCCAAATACGAACTACAGATACGTCATCAGGAAACCGAAATTAGTAAGTAGGCGAAATTTTATAGAAATTGGAGAGTGGTCCGGTATTGTGAACTCATGCCCTAATTTTATTCCACTCAGCTTGCACAACAGTTTTCAACTCTTGTTTGGACTTGACACCTGCTTTATGGACTCGCCTCGGTAAAAATTTACTATCCTTCGGACACCTCTAATTTTTTCGTTTCGTCAATTTTTGACATTCGTACTTACGTATCTGCTTCGCGGAACATTCCTGAAGGTGTATCAACGTTGTTTTCATGAAATTTGAACTATGTTTCCTAACCTAACTGAACTAACCTAACCACGCACCAATGGTTCGTGGGGCTAGCGCCAATATTAGTTTGTGGGGCTAGCGCCAATGGTTCGCAATTATTTCCAATTTCTAGATCCTGATACTAACACGACACCAAATTTTAACTATGTTTCCTAACCTAACAGAACTAACCTATCCACGTGCCAATGGTTCGTGGGGCTAGCTATTCTCCGTCGGAGAATTAATTTTCAACGAACAACATGAATTTCAGCTATGAAACATTCTCACATCACACAAACACCTTCCCGATGTTCGACAATGCTACAGGAACTTATTACGGTAAGTAGTTTCTTCTGTAAAAATAAATAAATGTGTCTGAAGGATAGTAAACAAGTACCCCATATTAGCCAATTCATGTTAACTCGTGCCCTATGCTTACTGTCATTGTCTTGTTGGAATCTGTAGATAGGCGTAATGTCCATTTTTTGGGCACTCTGCTTTACATTGTTCTTCAATATGTCCAAATAGACATATGCATAAACTGGATGGTACCAACACCTTTGGACAACATACAGCCCCAAATCATTAATGACTAGGGCTTGGATAGTTATGCACTAAAATAATGCAAAATATGCACTAAAAAGTGTAATATATGCACTTTAAAAACCTGTTTAATTTATAAATGCTGTATGTTACAAACTATGAAAGATTACATGCCAGGTAATGAATATGCATTAGTCTGAATGCTCATTCGCTACACAGATATTTTTCAATTAATATGGTTCTGCGTTAAATGAAACACAATACACTACAGATCAACATCATGATTGCATTTATGTCTCAAATTTTCAAACTCCTTCTGTTTTCAGCTAGAATAGTCTTATATTCAGAAACACACATTCCACTTCGCAAGATACAAGTGGACTGTATTTTAGGGCAACAAAGTCCGACACATCAAGTTCCAGATCATCCACACGTTGTCAATTTGTGATAAGAAACTTACACGCATCATTGCCATCTTAGCCGATTGTTGAGGTGAGAATGACGTACTTGCCACATGTCATACAATTCAGGAAAAAGGAAACAAGAAAGACAGAAAAGATAAAGAGAAGAGAAGCGAGGAGATGAAAAATAAATACAGTATATGCTCGGTGTTGGTTGTGAAAATATGCACATCATCAACTTATTTTCATACAAATATGCACCTGCATATGCAATATGCAAAATGCATAATTATCCGAGCCCTATTAATGACCCACCACCGTGTTTAACTGTTGGAACTGTGTTAATGTGATCATTGTCTCCAGACCCTATTTATCCCATCTGACTCTTATATATTAATCTTGGACTCGTCTGACCATATGACACTATCCCAAAATTCCTGGTCCTTGTGGATGTGCTCTTTCGCGAATGAAAGTCTATTCCTGCGATTCACCTTATTTACTTACGGCCTCTTTCGTGGTATTCTGCCATGATATCAATGCTTCCACAAGGCACGTCGGACAGTTTGATTGGACATAATTTTGCCAGCAACATTTTCTACTAACGGTTGTAACTGAGGAACACTTAGTCGTGGGTTTTCTTGCACTCTTTTTAAAATAAAGCATTCATCACGTTTATTGAACCGTTTCTCTTTTGGTTTTCTTGGCACATTCTATGTTGAACCTTCCTCTCTAAATTTGTTTACTATGTATTGAACTGTGGAGTGGGATTTATTGACTGTTTGTCCAATTTTTCTTAATGAATAACCTCTAAGGGCCAAATTTATAATGACATTCTTCAGATCGGAACTAAGTTCCTTCACCTTGCCCATTTCGAACACGCTGATAGATAGACGATAGGCCTACAACAATACCTATGCCAGCATTCCGCTTGACAGGGAGCATGCCTGCATGTTCAAACTTGTTACGAAGATGCAAACTGCATGAAATCGCCTGTATAGCGGTGGCGCTGTATGCGAGGAAGATTGAAACTCTTGCCTGTACGAATAACAATGTTGCATGAAACAGCGTGTTTTTCTTTTTTCACACAAATTATATGCTCTGTTTATACACTTTGAACATACATTTTTATTGACATTTGTTGGTGAAACCTTCATTAACATTAATTTCCAGGTACATATGAAAATGATTATATTTACTAGTAGATATGACATATTTTCCTTGGAAATTCTGTGTGTACGAATAACAATGTTACGTATTGTGTGTAGCAAATTTACCGTAGTGGCTGACGAATTAAACAAACAATGACAGAACAAACGTAAATATAAGCACATAACTTGGAATGCAAACTCGCTAGCCATGATGTTAGGTTTTTATATTTGATTAATTTTCTGTATGGGGATACTAACGAAGAAAGAAAGTGATAATTATTGGTGTGTATAATACCAAGTTAATAAGCTTTAGTGAGGCGTAATTCACGACAATAAGTCTGGTAATTTCATTGTCAAGTTTACACACCATGCACACATGATCTCAGATTTGGTTGAAATGAAAATTCCAAAAATAAATGGATCACATTTTCAGAACGAATGAAACAACATCAATTTTGTTATACGTTGCTATTGAACTTTCCCATCACATTGATAATTTAAACTTTAGTAAACCACGTTTTTAACACACAAAATTTAGCTAATTATATATTATTAATGTATCAGTGGACTAAAATGCATATAGTATGATGTTATATTTTCTTCTGAAATTCTTATGACTTGGTTGAATTGTTTGCAAGGGAGAAACTTTATTTATATAACCCAGAAGCTTTTGCAATTGAAACAGATAACGCTACCACCTGGCTACTGAGCAACTTTGCATTCGGACTTGATCTTTACCCAATGATATGTGCATTGAAAACTTTGAAACTTCGAAGAGATTTTTCTCAGAAATAACTGTCTAGTGCATGCTAGTAGCTTAGAATTCTAATACCTACAGGGTACCCTACCACTACACGAAGTCCCTTCCCAAACTCAATTTCCCAAGCCAGGTGGTAGCATATCTTCTTGTTAGCCGAGCTATCATAATTATCACAAATGTCTGCAAAGGCCAAAATTGCAGTAAGTCATGAAACAAAAATGGCCACCATTTTTAAACGAAGTCGAGTTTTACAAAAATAATGACAGGCATTTTTTTAACTACCCGTGCATAGAAGTTATAATAACAAAAATATGAAAATTTTAAAAAATGGTCAAGCAACCAATTATTGTGTTTTTGTACCATTTGGTATGGGTTGACTCAAAGGGAAAGAAATATAGAAGGTAAATTGCAAGACAGTTTTGCTAATTGTTCAGTAATTTTTAGAAATTTTGTAGATTGCATCAAATGTCCTTTTGGCCCAAGTTCCTTTTGTTTTATTGTGATTTCATCATGCTACGAATGCAATTTTAAAATGGTTCGATTTTGATTTACTTCTGTTAACACATACTGCAGAGTTTTAGCGATAACTTCAGATTTTGTTCAATATACATATGCTTTCGTAGTTAGGTTAGGCAGGCCGGGTTTGGTTCATTAAAAGGAAGTCCCTAAATGCATACTACTAAGTTTCTGATTTACTTCTACAACAGCACCTTGAATAACGTAGTGTGGAAAACGACTTAAGAAACTGGTTTCCCAGACGGATGAGAAACACAGATGGCAGTGCGATCAATGTCGGTGCTACTTTTCTTATGAAAGTAATGCGGCTTTGTTAGTTTTTGGAATATATAATGTAGATTTGTTTGTCTTGAAAGGCAGTACGTGAATTGATGGAAACAGTTATATTTGTGGAGTGATTTGCAGTCACGAAATGACATTAATTTGGAAAGAAAAGTAAAATAAAATTAATAAATAAATAGCATGCGTAACACAAGAAGAAACATCGCAAAGTAATTCCAGATGTCAGGTGTTGGATAGTGTACTAGAGTTTTATTTTTCTATGTTATTAGAATATAAATAGTATCCTGAGAGATATTTCATACCGAGGCGACAAACCACAAGTGTCGCTTGGAAGTGAGCAGTCCGTAATGAATGCAGCCTTTCGAACCATAGGGACACAAGCTCTGACTACACCGTTTCCTCAAGGAGATTTTAGACCAAAGCGACACGCGACAAACGATACGAGGATTTCACACCAAAGCGACATGGGTCCTTCAGTCCAAGGCAACTTTCACCCCGAAGCGACACATGTTGCTTGGAAACGAGCCAATCAAGAGCAACATTTCACATCGTAGCGGCATGACGGGAAGCACAGGCCAGCGTTCGGTTGGTGAAATCCTCAAGCGATAAGTGTTGCGTGCCCCTTGTCGCTTTGGTGCACAATCTCCCTAAAACAGGGCTGGACCCTCCGTTGTGTCATGTTTGCAATGTTTTATTAAGCATTCGACACATTCTCGTTGAATGTGTCGATCTTGCTTACCTCCGGCAGACTTTTAACCTTTCTGGCTGTTTGTCATCCCTCTTGGGTGATGACAGCAACATTTTAACAAATGTTTTTAGTTTTTTGCGAAGAGCTGGACTCTTCCACCATCAGTAAGGAGGTTTTTAGTTTGTTTGTTCTGACTTTTTAATATGTTGAGTTTGTCTCGTGCAGGTCTCTTTACAGCCTTGCACTTTTAGTTTTTCCTAAGGGGCTATCTACACCCCTTTTTTAAATTTTCAGTCAGAATTTTAGATAAGGGGACATTTCCCCGTATACATAGAAGATCATTTTAGTTTAGTTCTTCGTCTGAGGAAGACCCTGATACAGGGTCGAAACGTTACGTGTTAAGTGTTTTTATCTTAATAAACTGCCTTGGTCAGCAACTTATTGGTTTTAATATGGAAACAAGGCTTAATTATATTACAATTAATACATAGAAGGGTGCAAAATGGCCTTAAGTGCCGACGCACCCAGAAATTTTAATTCAATCAATCAATCTCCCTAAAGCAAGACACTCATTGCATCGCGCATGCGCGAACAACAAACCATGGCAACATGTTGCAAGCTATTGAGGAAATGGCCCAGTTTGAGCAACGCACAGGCGACAAAGCGACTCGTGTGACTTATCGTGTTGCCTAGATCTGTTGTTGTAATGTGCAGTTTTTCGTGTCGCCTATCTGTTGTTCGCACAATTAGCAGCGAACGTTTGCCAATAGACTGAAGACACCATGTCGCTTGTCACTTAGTTGGGAACTCCCTCTGTAGCGCGTCGCTTCGGTCTGAGCACCCTTCCTTTATGGATCTTTCCAACCAAAGTAACAAGTAGCGCGCGAATACGCCATATGAACGTGTCGTTTGCTGTTTGGACCCTCATGTGCAATGAATGCTATTTTACAGTCTGGAAGTGTGTGTCACTAGTGTGACAGTGTGAACATCCCGTGTCGCTTGTCCCATTGGTTTGAAAGTTTCCTTACACTCATGTCGATGGCACTAAGAAAGTTTTGTGGGGTTCCCCTTGTCGTTTCATGGAATCATCATTATCATCATCACCGCGATTAGTTTAAAGCGGAAGAAAAGAGACAGTAAATATCCTAAATACAAATGCTTCAGTGTGTATATCTTTAAAAGAAATTATGATGATGATAATAATAATGAACCAAATTCATACACAAAAATTTAGTTGCCAAGAGCATTCCACGCGTATTTTTTCTCCCGTATTATTAATGAAAGTGTGCCGATAACAGGACGTGGTCGACTGTCTAGAATGTTTGTTAATATCTTCGCGACCACTGTACCAAATATCATAGCAATTCTCACATTCATAGAAATGCTTCATGTAAAAGAATCAGACGTTGCAGCAAAAACTCAATTTACTTCCATTATAAGCAGACGAATACCAAGCACCGGGTTCAACACCAGCGCCTCTAGCGGATAATTTTCGAGTGGAACCAGCCAGAGCACGCAGAACTGTGCCGTTTTCCACACTACGTTATTCAAGACGCTGTACTTCTACATTAATCCCCACTAGTCTACGATACTTACAGTTGCTTTTCAATGGAAAATATATTGTCCATGGGAAGCGTGCATGCTTGCGTAAGGTAAAGTTTAAGTTATTTTCTTCAACATAAATAACTTATTTTCGAAATCCAAACAGTGCTCATTATTTTAAGGAAGGTTCAAATTTTGTGTGACAAGGATTGCCAAAATTCTATGATAATTAGTCTTCCTGCTATGAGAATTTGAAAAAAACAAAAAAACATAAACAATCTGAACCATTACTGCACTTTCCACTGGACATACACACAAAAGTAAAAACAATGCATGTGTGTCATCATTTTCCAAGCAACAAGAGTGTGTATTTTTTCATTCACCAGCACTTTATTTTTTATTATTGAAAATTTTGTTATTTATTGCTCTGTTATGTCATTAAGTATAGGATAGGTAATACTGATTGATTTTGTTTTGAAATGTTTGCATTTTTTCATTGTTAATATCCTTGCCTCTGGTAACTTTGCATTGCTTTCAGCATGCTCCCCCCACCCCCACCCCGAACGTTTTCAGTTTACAGTAGGTCAAATGATTTTTTTGATTTCTTGTGGTGTGAAATAAAATATTGTGACGATAAAATTAAGGAGAGAAATAATTATCGAGTTCTATAACCCTGTTGTTGATAATATTGCACGTAAACTTTTCTTGGGCTTTCGGTGTTGTCGCAGTGAACTTGAGCACAACGTAAAGACTTGCCAGCATTTGGAAGCCGTACAACAAAAGTATCGCCACAAGTAGGAAGATTCTTTGTAATTTTTAATGTCTGAAAAGCACTGGAGGGAACTGTCTTGAATAAGAGAAGGAGTCGAACTACTGGCAATATGAACAATTCGTTTTATCTGCGGAACGTAACCTTCAACATGTTCAGTTTAATAATAAACGTTCTAGAATATATTGAGGATATAAATATGTGGCTTCAATTTCCAGGTTGTTCTGTACAACAGAATCGGTTAATGAGACTTCAGGGTTAAGTGTGACAGTTCATACAGTCGATTAGTGATCAGTCAGTGTCAGTGGTGACTCGTGGATTTTTTTTGGTGTAGGAAGTTATGTTAGAAACAGACCGAGGAAAGTTTTCGAAAATGCGTTCAGTTAGCCATTGCATGTATAATGTTAGCTGCAGGCCCTCCCCTGCCTGTCGTGTGTGGATTGAGAACAGCTTTGGCAATAGCAACCTCCTGATAAGAAAAAAATGTTGTTTTGAAATCATAAATTACACTAAATGCAATGAAATTATGCTAATGTATATTATTATCATTATATAATAATTATTAATATATCATTATCTGATGATTGTGATAGTTTTAAGTTCAATGTATGCAGCTATTTTTGAGCAGTGAACTGCATTATTGATTATTTAGATTTCGATCTTTCAATATAATGGGTTCAGTTAGTGCTTGAAAAAAGTTGAAGAAAATTCGCCAAATGGTAGCGGCGTCCGTTTGTTTTATTTGTGACCCTCAACTTTCTACTGATTTCCTTTCATAGAATGTTTCTCACTTGTTAAATCAGGGAGGGTAAAGAAAAGAAAAGCTTGTCCTTTGGTCGGCACACTTCCTTTTGTTTGAAACAAATCTGCTGGAGAAGTACAAACAAGATCCGTAGATTTAAAAAAAAAAAAATACTTTCTCAAAATATCTTCATTAGAATTAAATTTCTGTTTCCCAGGGACACCCTCTTTTGAGATGCTGCTGCATTTTACCATTATGTCAAACACAGAGTGCTATAGGTGCCTACAAAGTTCAAATTTTGCTAGGTTTAGAACTATTATGCTAGGGTTTGTATCACTGATTGAGGAAACCACTGGTGCTTCCTCGTGGAATGCATAACTGGGCAAACCCCCTCCCTCCCTTGCACTGCCTCTCTCCCATCTGACTAGTATCAGGAGAAAGCTTCCTCAGCCACTCAGTGGCAGGCAAGAATGGTGGTTTTGGGCAGCAGATCTGGAGCAAGTGAGTGATACCAGATTGACTCTTGACAGTTGAGTAGTGAACCTACATTGCGCTCATAATTTTATAATGGTCATTAAACTTTTAAAAAGTAGAGAACTGGAAATAAGTATAAATGAACTGTAGGAAGTTCCTCACTTACTACATGGAGGAATTGCCCCTGGTCAGTGTCCATTGGTAGCTTTATAAGATCTAGTGATTCAAAAATGAAAAGGACTAAATACCATAAAGTAACGGAAGTCTAGTACTAGTTCCAGTTCAGGTCCATAGCTGAGGACATTGATGACAGTGGAACTTCCGGAGCCTCAGTGTAGTGCTAGTTCAGGTCAAGGGCCGAAGAGATCGAATATCTCTATCTCTCTCTCTCTCTCTCTCTCTCTCTCTCTCTCTCTCTCTCTCTCTCTCTCTCTCTCTCTCTCTCTCTCACTCACTCACTCACTCACTCACTCTCAAAAGTGAATATTTCAGCAGTACCGGGCAGAGACCTGCACAAGACGTGTGGAGCAGACCCGTTCGCAAAACATCGCTCCTAAAATGCCATGCAACCTGCGCAACACCCTCACTTGAGCAGCTTGTATGCCCACCTGCCCAGATCGTTCCTGGCAGGCATTGTAGACACGCCGGGTACCCGCAGTCTTATGATACCTAGTAGGTCTCAGTTCATTCTTTCCATCAACTGCAGGTCCTTCCCTCTGCATGACGTAGTTGCTTCGAGTAGGAACTCCACCGGTCGCACACCTGTCTGCAAGTGTTGCCAACTGCAATAGATTTCCATTACTTAGAAAGGGAACTCAAAGCCACATCACCAATGAAATGAGATTTAAGAATGTTGCTACTTTTGCCCCCACACACATTGAAATAGGTTTTCCATGGTATAGGCTCCATAAAAATATGTCGTAAACAGCCAATAATCCAGGGCACTACTGGAACATGTCATGTTCGACGCCGAGGTCGCGAGTAGAGCAACACACTGTTCTACTGCGAACACCAGAGCCGTAGCCAGGGTCCAGGGGAATTGCCGTTATCCTCCCCCCCCTTTCTGAAGTTTGGTAAACTACTTTGTAAAATTTGTTTGCAGTGACGAGTGAAAATGTAGACTGCAGATATTATTTTACTCAAAACTTGATAGATAAAGGTTAAATTCACAGAATACAAAGAACAGATAGGCGTAAAATGATTTCATTTGATTTACGAGCCGAAGTCAAAGTAGCAGGTAGTAATTAGAATATTTTCTTTGGGCTTCAGCTATGAATGGGAAGATATTAGGGATGGGACCGATTAATCGGTACTCTATCGGTATCAGCCGATATAGGCATATCGGTGTATCGGTTTATCGGTAAAATTACCGATTATTTTACCGATCCGATATATCGATAAATATCTGATAGTTGTGCAAAATTCTGCAATTTTTGTTGTAATTTTTATGGATATTCTCCATGCTCTAATTTTTTAAAAAGTAAATGTCTAAATATGCAATTTCTCTTGCACTGCAGTCACTTTGAAACACACGTTTTTAAGGAGGTCAATGAACCTTTCAGGTTCTTCCAGGACCATTTCTAATTTTATATCGGATCGGTAGAATATCGGTTATCGGTATCGGTAAATTTTATATCGGTACTTTATCGGTATCGGCCAAAATTTCATATTGTCCCATCCCTAGAAGATATTGAAAATATATTGTAAGTACCAGGCTGTCCCAGAAGTCCTGCACCATACAAGGGCGAAAATGAAACACAGAATATCAGAAACAAAGACAGACTTTTTTCAGCAAAGTACAGGCCTCCGTGTTCAATTACCTTCACCCATCTCTGTGACAACAGTTCAATCTAATGGCGATAACAGGTGGCAGGTTTAGAATTGAAAAACTCGCGACAGGCAGAATTTACCTCATCATATGAATTGAAGAGCCGACCACACAAGAAATGTGAGAGAGAGCGAAACAAACCGTAATCCGATGGTGCAACTTCCAGACTATAGGCGGGATGAGGTAACAACTCAAATCCGTCAAGCTCAGCTAGTGTGTTGGTCACTCTTCGAGACCGGTGACTGGGAGCATTGTCATTTTGCAGCAGTAACCTCTTCCTCCTCGTTAATGCCGGGTATTTCCCGTTCAGAATGGCATAATCTCGGCGTAATTGTTCAGAATAAAGTTCACCTGTTACAGCATGACCTTCTGGAAGAAACTCATAATGGACAATCCCGTCAATATTCCACCACACACTCAGCATGAGCTTTTTCCCAAATCTGTCCTGTTTCACATGGGCGATGGCCTCCTGTCTTCTTTTCACCCACTGTTTACGTGTATCAGGGTTTTCAGAAACACCCACTTCTTGTCTCCTGTCACAATTCTCCTCCAAAAACGAAGATCATGCGGGTTCTGTAGCAATGTCTGGCAAATGGCAACTCTGCGCTGGGCCTGCACCTCTGTCAGCTCATGCGGACTTTGTCGGGGCTCTTTATTGGTGTAATCCATGTCATGCAAGCGACGGTTTACTGTCGATTTGGATGCCCCAACCAGTCTTGCTAACACACATGTGCTGAATTGTGGTGTAGCATTCACAGCATCCTGCAGAGACTCGTTAATTTCCATCGGAGGTCACCCCGTTCTGGCCTTGTCCGCAATGCGTAGATTACCTGAAGCGAATTTTTTAAACCAACGGGAAGCTGTCGATCGATTCACCACTTCTTCGTTCTCCACACGATAAATTTCCTCCGCTGCCGCTTTTGCTGTTAGTAGTTTTTTTCATAAAAAACGTAGCACTGCACGAAGTGCAATTTGCTCCTCACTCATCGTGCCCACTTTAACTTCACGGGAACACTCGCTACACATGCAGTGCGTGGCTTCACTTGATCCCACGAACCTATCCTCTATGCCTGCCAACAGCCTTCCACCGGTGGTGCCACCTACCCTCACAAACTTCACCTCTTGGAGCTCAGTGTTCTGATGGTGCAGGACTTCTGGGACAGCCTGGTATTTGAACAATATTTCTAGATTTTCTGTGTCCTACTATATTAACTTAATTATTAGGCTACACACACAACACACACATAATTTACTTTCATATAATACTATTAAACCTTGAAAATTGACTTGGTTTATGAAGCCCTCCCTGATAAACCTTGAGCCCCCCCCCCACCCCGCCAATCAATTCTGACTACGGGCCTGCAGAGGCGCAACCACGAATTTTCTTTTGGAGGGGCAAGTACCTGGATAAACATGCCAACAACAATAACAATAATAGTAATAAAGTAACATCAAAGGCATTATTATTCTCATAAATCATGCAAAAAGGGGGTTGGGTAGAATTCGGTTCTAACGCATTTGTGTTGAAACAAAGGATTTGAATTTTTTTTCAACACCTTAATTTCACATTAGCTAATAATGGAAAACAAGCACACAAACTGTTTTTGAAAGAAAGAAAGTGCATTCCGAATGTTCATATGGCATGTAAAATTTTCATGTAAAATATTTTCTTTTCACATATGAAACATGAATTTGAATTTAAAATTTTGGGTGTGTCAGCACTAAGGCTATTTTGCACCCGTCACATAATGCGGGGTCCAGTCCCTTATCGTTACACATAAAAACTCTTAACGTTGCAGAACTAAAATCATAAAATATTAAAATCTTCTGACTTTCGTTAATAGCTGAGGCTGTAAAGGAGCACTCAGCACAAGTAAGGACAAAACACAGGACAACACAAACAAAATTATACTGGTCATGGGGCCAGTCGCCAGACCCTCGTTAGTCTGCAGTCCAGGGTGTACTACATTTAAGACATATGAAAAATGGAGCGACGTAAAATAAGAAAATACATATGCAACATATTAACACTAAATTGCGTATGTACTCAGTTTCTTTAATGCATAGTTAAATACATTACATAATCAATTAATCAATCTCATAACAAACCAACATTGATAGCAATGTTGGCATTGGGCCACCATGGCATTCTCTGTTTTAAAACATTTTTCATTTAGATTGTTCGGCTCCCAGGGCCGACCTCAGCTACCCCCTAGCTACGGCATTGAACTTGATGAGACTGTATAATATACTTTAATATATTTCTACTTTCATAAAATTTGAAATCAAGGGGTTGCAATTGCCCCTCCGTTCCCCTCTGCAGGTGCCCTTTGCCGTCTGGTAGGAATAATACAAGTAAAATATGAAAAGTAATTCCATCTTGAGTATCCTTTAGCCTAGTTTTTCTTGTACTTTAATGTTTGCCCCCCTTGCCCAATCCCACTAGACTTAATTTTCGTGGAAAGTTAATGAGCAATGCCCCCTGCCCTCTGTGGTTGCGTGCCTGGTTAAGACACCATGTAATGAAAAACAATTAGTTTTCGATGAGGAGCTTTTTGTTTGCCTGATCATTCATTTAAATAAATGAAGCTGTAATATTGCGTGCATTTCCTGGCAATAAGATAAAAACTGCTTACAATGAACTGAAATCGCTAAGTATATACTGTAAATTCTCCTTAAAGCAGAGAGCTCTTCCTAGGACTTCGTAGGATTTTGGAGCTACGTAAGTAGGCAACACTGGCTGCAGCTGTCCACGTGGTGAAGAAACGCCCGGAGCGACACTCTGCAGTAGGGCTGTTTCCTTCCAGCAGGTTTTGCAGGCGCCCAGGTCTTGTTGAATGCCCAGGTACCTTGTAAGCGCAGAGTGCCTTGAAGACTAGGAACCCGGGTAAAGATGCAAGTTGACTCGTTGCCGTGGGCAGGCGAGCAGGTAAACCTGTTCTCGCGGGGCAAGAAGCACGGGTAGCCAAAAGCTAGACTTTGCACTACTCTGGTACCGGGTATTGGAGCAGTTTATTAAAAAAGAAATAAGTTGCACAGATCAACTGAAAATTAAAGTTTTGAGTGATGATTTAGTTGTGCCCAGACCAAATTTCGTGTATGCAGTCCGAGAATTTCATGGCACAAAATAATACTTTTATTTAAGTCTACTGGATTCAACACACACTCAAACATTTAACTACCATGAAGGGACAGCCGAGAATTTTATGAATATCGAGAAGAGAAACCAAGAAAATTTTGCATATGTAGACATATTAGCAGAAATTGCAGGCTCTACCAGGACCCGAATCAGGGCTCTGGCATACCTTGCCATTGATCTACCAACTGAACCACTGAGCCACCCTTGACTTCGACTGATTTTTCGCTAAAATGTATACATAATACATGTCCTGTGCATATCAAATCGTAAGATGTTGCCTGTATAATGAACAAGCACAGAAAATAAAGGATAAAAGAAGAAAAAACTGAGGGGCATTCCCACTGGTTGAGGAGACATTTTACTTCTGTAGCCAACATGAGCTGCCGCTTCGAGGTGATGATGACAGTGGCCTACTAAGGGAGATTTCACACTGTGTCGCCCAAGGATTTCACAAGTCGAATGTAGGTTTGTGTGGCCTTTTGTGTCGCTATGGTGTGAAACGTTGCTGTTGATTGGCTCATTCCAAACGACATGTATCGCATGTCTCTTTGGTCTGAAACCTTCCCAAGTCTTGAAGATCTCTGTTAAGGTTAGGTGTGAAGGCAGGCGACAGCACCCTAAATGATAATATCCAAACCTGCAGTAAGAACGCATCTTACTTAAGTCTCCAAAATGAAATGATAAAAACTTCTGGTGAGTTGATTTTAAAAAATGTGTCCGATATAAAGAGTGATGTGCCCAGGATTTTTGGAAGGGAGAAGGGTTATGCATACTATTTTTGGTGGTCAGTCCTCATTTTGCCATCTTTTCCTGTCTTTGGCATTCTTTTTTTAAGGAATACTTGTTCAAATGGGGTTTGACCCCACCAACCCTCCCTTGGGCACGTCACTGAAGATAATTGAGTAAGCATTTGATCATATTGGGAGATGAAACATTAGATGTGTTGGGAATGGAAGGGTTTTCACTATGCATTAATTGTTTCGTGATCCAGCTGTATTCGAGAAGACGTATTTGTTTCGTACCGATATATTGCAAAACTGCTGTAACACACAGTTTTGAACACTTGCGAGTGCTTAGGCTTGAATGTGAATAATTTGATGGGTTTCGGCTTTTATAAGAACTGCAAACATGGGAGGACAAGAAACATTAGTGGTGTTCAGGCTCAAATCTGAGAGAAATATTCGAGTACTTCTATATATACCCCTTAAAAAGATGGTGTTCAGCCCCCCCCCCCCCTTCCCCAAAGAAATTCCTGGATACGTGCCTGTGTAGTACTAATGGTCAGCAGTCTGGAATGTGTTTTTACCAATTTCCCTTTCAAGCGGTAACCAATAGAGAAACTTTGAAAGCACTTTTATGGTTGGGATATCTAGGCTCGCTTTCTGTGGAATGGCTGACATGCATGTGGCAGATGGTGCACTACTAGACACCTCTTCCTATAAAAGTAAAGCTTCACATTCCCACACAGTGACCTGCAAACTTCACAATTTTCATGGAAGAAAAAATACAAAATAATTAACAATAAGCAATGAAATATTTTTAATTCAGACAATGTCAAAATTATATGTAGATGTTGGTGTTTTGTTTGTTTACTTGTGGATGCACATGGCAGTGCGTAACTCACGTCATTCTTATGAGTGGCCACCCCTGCACAAAACCCATCACTACCAGTGCTTGAACACTGTAGTAACTAAGTTTTTTCACACTCCATCAATTTAATAGTTTCTTTTTAAAAAAGTATGCAATAGTAGTACACCCTGGACTGCATTTTGCAGACGAACGAGGCTCTGGCGACTGGCCCTGGCCAGTATAATTGTGTGTGTCGTTCTGTGTCTTGTCCTTGTGTGTGTTGAGTGCCTCTTTACAGCCCCAGCTTTTAACCAAAGTCAGAATATTTTAGTTATGACACGACATTAGGTATGTTTATTTTAGTTCCGTTAACCTAAGTCAGAATATTTTAGTCTCCCAACGTAACATATATGTTATTAGTTACATTTTAGTTCAGGCAGGAGCGTGCCGTGACCTTTCGTGATAGGCAAGCGATGGGTGAATTTTTCGTTTTGGTTAATTATAACAATTTCAAATATAATATAGGCCTACACACATCCCTACTTACAATAATATGCATAATGGTGACGTATCGGGCTTGAGTGTGTGAAGTGCATACATACCATAAAATCAAATCTTCGCTGCATGGTTTTTAAAGAAGGAAAACAGCCTTTCGATATAACTTTTAAATTCCAACCATGAAGAAAATTATGATTTACCTGATATTTGAGGGCAACTGTAAATTAAATTACGTTCTTCTTTAACCCTGAAAATGAGAAACATCCTTTTAGCATAAAGTTTCGATATTAAATAAACGGACGGGTTTCGGTTTCTTACTTGGCTAGAATTATGAATCATGAATTGTCTTCAGTTGGATGCAAACGCAGATGTGATTCTGCGAACGTTCATGTCTTTGCACTGCATTATAAAAATTTCTCAAGTCATTCACCGTAGCCTGTATAGTTCCATCATTGGCGTGCTCAGGATTTTCGAAAGGGAGGGGTTATGTATACTTTTTCTTGGTAGTCAGCCCTCATTTTGTCATATTTTCCTACCTTGGACGTTCTTTTTTAGGAATAATTGGCGAAAGGGGGGTTATAACCCACATCAACCCCCTCCCCCCTTGGGCACGCCACTGAGTTCCATGGCCCTAAATTTGTATTGAATAAAACGCATGGCCAACAAAATAATTTATTAAGATCAATGCTGCCACATAACCACATAATATTGTTGTATCGAGATGTTTTAAACTGCCTAATGAAAACTTCCCCATATTTCTTAGTTGGTTTGGTTATGAACAATTCAGGACATGGTCGCTCATGGTTCACGATCTCCAACCTTTCATGTTATGTTCTCGAACTGAATGGTTTTGAAAGAAGGCCCCTAATAATCAAGTCCTTGCCGACAACACTGCAAATCAATGGCTCATCTGGTATGTCAACCCTGGCGGAAATTTTTAATGTAGAATTATACTTTTACATCAGGTACAAAAACACTACACAAAGGACAGAAAAACACAGCACAATATCACAGTAAAAAACAACAAGCATCCGCAGCACCTACGCTTCTTCCCTTTCACCATACCTGCAGTGTTACATACCCTTCATATTTTCAAGTAACTGACTACATAACGGATATGTTCAAGTACCGGCTGTGATTTCATTTCTTATAAATAGCGTACGACTGGTGATCACTGGCTAACTTCATAATGTAATTTGTTAATTACTATAGAGTTTCAAACATGAAAATCGTACCGCGTGAGGTGGTGCTACGGACACACAGAAAATTCTGGAAGTTAGCAACCTTGTGGCCAGTGTGGACAAATTCTTTCCAACACCCTTGCCAAAGACAGATGCGGGGTTAGTGTCGCTTACCCTCGGTCTCTTTTCTTCATGAAGGGGGATCGACAGTGACCATGCAAGAACTGCATAAGTCACTCGAAAAGCAGGGAGAAAGCGAGCAGTCCTCTTCTTCTACGAGGGTCACTATTTATATTTTGAGCCTTGGCAACACTGATTAAAGTTAGGTGCGATTTGACGTTTGCACGGAATCGTCTGGCATTATTGATCATAACGTACTTCAAATGTTTTGTCAATAGCTTCATTTGTGTTGTTTATGTTGCCTTGGAGATTGCGCGACAACAATAAAATGGAATTAACTCGTGAACATTTTCGTGCGATGAATTTTTACGATTTTCGACGTGGATTATCAAGACAAGAGTGCATCGATCAACTTACTTCCACATTTGGTGATGAAGCCCCATCCTTTGCCACTGTGAAACGCTGGTATAACGAATTTAATCGTGGCCGCCATTCGCTAACCGACGAGATTCGCGAAGGTCGTCCAAAATCAGTTGTTGTTCAAGAAAACATTGATGCTGTGCAAAACCTAATACTGCAAGATCGTCATGTGACATACTGTGAGATTGAGGCAACCATAGGCATTAGTTCCACCAGCATATATAAAATATTACATGATCATTTAACTGTGAGATTTAGCTCGTTGGATCCCACACAATTTGACAAAAACTCAAAAAGACGCTCGCGTCAATTGGTGCAAACAAATGCTCAATAAATACAATTGTGGTGCTTGAAAAGACGTATATAAGATTGTAACAGGTGACAAATCATGGATATATGCATATGAGCCGGAATGTAAACAGCAGTCGACTGTATGGGTGTTTCAAGATGAACCCAATCCAACAAAAGTTGTTCGCGCTTGAAGCACATCGAAACAAATGGTTGCCTGTTTTTTCGGGAAAACTGGTCATGTGGCAACTGTGCCTTTAGAGGAACGTAGAACGGTCAACTCTGAATGGTACACAACAATTTGTTTGCCAGAGGTCTTCGGTCAAATACGGAAAACAAACAAACGCCGTCGGATCATTCTTCATCAAGACAATGCCATCTGTCACAAATCTCATCTAACAACCGACTTTATGAACAGTCAAAAAATCGAATTGATGGGTCATCCGCCGTACAGTCCTGATTTGGCACCCAATGACTTCTTGTTCCCGAATGTCAAGAATAAATTGCGTGGACAACGATTTTCGTCAGCGGAAGATGCCGTTGATGCGTTCAAAAACCATATTATGGAGGTGTCTCAAGAAGATTGGAAAAACTGCTTTGACAAATGGTTCAAACGAGTGCAAAAGTGTATTGACCATAAAGGAGAATACTTCGAAAAACAATAAAGCAGTTTTCAATGCCAAATTCCTGTTTTTTCATTTTTTGGCTCAAAATATAAATAGTGACCCTCGTAACGCGGTCAGTCGTGCCGCATCGCCCAGCTTCGTCAAAGGTGCAGCGGGTTTATGTTTCAAGCCAATAGAACAGGAAATAGGGCAAATGAAAATTCTGTAATGTAAATATCTTATAGTAAATAAATTCCATTCTAAGGTGTATAAAGGCATTGAAAAACACGGACTTAAGATATCAAAAGTGTTTTAAAAAACAACGCAAGCGGCGCTTGCCCCGCCTTTCCTTACCGCTCGCTTCTGAGTTCAGGTAAGGACCGGACCCTGTGGCCAAGTGGTTAGTACACCATGCTGCGACACAAAGGGTCCTGGGTTTGGATCCCGCTCGGACTTGGTTGTTTGTGAATGTCCATTCATCAATTTCATCATTCCATCACTCATCCCCAATTTCACAAATTAGCCAAGAGGCACAAAACGCCAAGTCAATCAATAGTTCAAATAAGGGGCTGGACCCTGTATAAAGTGACGGGTGCAAAATAGCCTAAGTGCTTTCCCACCCAAAATTTTAAATTCAAAATAAATTCAAATAAAAGTATGCAATAGTACAATCACTTATTTGTCACAAAATACTATTTTTTATCACAATTCTGGTGCAATTTTTTTTTAAAATTTCAAAGATAAGAAAACTAAATGAAAGTGCTACATGGTAGTTTTGCTGACCCAGGCTCCATATAGATACAGGGTTGGCTCGGGTGGACCCAGCCCAGTTTTCCCCATGCAGGTTTTTTTTTTTTAAAAAAACTTGAAAAACCTGCCAAAAGACCCAGTCAAAATGTTTTTTATTTTTATTTTCCAGAAAATGTAAATTATTGCTTTAAATACTTGTGAGATTCTAAGATTGTCAAAACTTTTTGGAAAACTTGTAAAGAAAGGGCTTAGCAGAGCTTATAATACTAAAAATAATGAATGTAGTACAATTCATAGTGGTTTTTTCAGCCTATTATCCCAATTCATGCTAGAAATGGACTTTTTAACATAAATAAAAAGAATTTATATATCCAAAAAGGAAAAAGTATCAGAAGTTTTTAGATAAAACGTTTGCATTGATTGATGCAGCATAGTTGAACAAAGCTTATAATTTTGAATTGTGGTAGCATTTTGGTTAATAGTCACTTCCTTATGTATGGGAAACCATAGTGGCACATCATAGTTTCAACTGTGATGATCAATTTATACAATAATTTTTTTGCATGTTTAAACATTACAAGGGAGAATTGAGTACATTTTATTGAAATGTCGTTAATTCTGGCATAATTAAATCTGATCATTCTTTAAATGATTTTTCTCATCATAATGGGTTGCTTGCCTATGCAAGATAAATGTTATTTATGTCTGGTTAGGAGCTCTATACCCTTGTAAGTCTTGCACCTTCATGATCTACCACAATTTCAGTTTTCTCTGTTTTTTCCTTCTTTTTAAGGGAGTAGGGTACTCAAGTAAATACAGTGCAAATGTATACTTTCATATTTTGACCATTTTTGACATTTTGAAACCTTTGAATAGATTATAGTTTTGAGCTTTGTACATGAAACTTACAGGAGCATTATGTACTTGCACTATAATTTGACAATAAAATTATCAAAATATGGTGCATGATTTTGGAGGAGCATGAGTTAGGGTGGATGGGCAGAGAGTCATCTATATAGTGACCATGCTGCTGTAAATTTAGAATCATTTCGGTAAAATTATTTCTGCAGCTAGAAAACTTGGGAGCAAAATTGGACAATGTGTTTCAAGATGGTGGATGAAAAACTGATTTTCCCCATGTTGCAGGCTCTATGTTCTGCTCTACTATTTTTTTCTCAATACTCTCAAAAATATATTTTTGGAGTATAAGGAATAAACTCAGTCATTTTCCATATTTCATTGGTCCGCAATTTGCAGTAAAACTTTTAACATAATATTTCATAGCTTAGCAGAGGAGTGGTGGTAAAATCACAAATGTTGTATTTATGATAACCACCATAAATGAAAGCTTTTGAGTTGCAATTATTATAGTTGCAAGATAACTTGAAGGATTGGTCTCACATTGTATTTAAGAAAATTGTTCATCATGTTTAAAGATAGTAGATGACAGACCGGTTTAACTTGTCTTGCGAGAGCTTTAAATTATGCTCATATTTGACTAGGTTACATTTTTGTAGATTAAGAATCACAAGTCCCAGCAATGTTGCGGCATCACTTGGAGTTTTGAGCTTTTAATAAAAACTCTATAATATAGTGTGTGTTTTAGGAAGGGTGGGGGTAAGTCATCAATCTTGAGACCATGATAACTGCAGCAAATTTCGAGGTTCTTGGCTGAAATTAATCACAACTAGATACACCTCGGGAATGATTTTGTTTTGCATTTGCATTTGTTCAAAGCATTTCAAGATTGTAGATGAAAAATGAATTTTTCATATGCTGAGGTAGATTCCAAATTCTGATGACACTTTCAAATGGCTAAACTAGCGACATTTCTGGACATTAAGAAACACTCTTTTAAGGGCATCACTTAAGCTACAGTTCACAATAAATGGTTTAACCAGGGGAACTGCCATTTTCATAGCAGCCAGATATTTTGGAGGATGTATAAGGTATTCCTTTGGGATGAAATCAGCCAAACAATTAAATGTGGCAAAATTATAAATTTTGCATGGTTAATACATGGAGGAGGTATTTATGCTTGAAACACCCAGAAAAATAATTTGAAAACACAACTGTGAAAAGCTGTGAACAAACTGTATTGAACCAGATTGAAAAGATTGTCTTGCATAGTATTTTTGTATTATTTAATGTTCTATGGCATATGAAATAAATGAGATAATAAATGTGTTTGTAGCTGTAACATAATTCATTCCAACATAGGCACAACACTGCATTCACAAAATAATTTGTTTCATAAACTGAAGTTCAGAATGGAATATTCACTAATAGTATTTACTAAAAATGTGCTGCATCTTGGAATATTCACTAATAGTATTTACTAAAAATGTTCTGCATCTTGAAAAACATATACTTTAACATGCTTAAATTTGAATATCGTTGCAGGAGGAAGAAAGTAACAAACTTGAATTATAAAATTAAGTCTCACTGTAAAAAAGTTACAGTTATTGCTTCTTTTTTTCTGGGAAGAATGGTTCTGGCACTATTCAAGTTGATTTGTTATGTTACTGTGTTGCTTATTAATGTGTTCATCATAACAACTACTCAAAATTGTGTTATGTTCATAAACGATGATGCATCAAAGTATACACACACACACACACATATGCATTTCTCTCGTTTGATTGACTGATTTGGTTTAATTTACTTCTCTTTTATGCCACATTTGGCTAATTGCAAAGATGAGAATGAATGCTGATATGATGAAATTGATGGAGAGACTTACCCATGCCAGGCTGGATTCGAACCTGGGACGTCTGACATCGTAGGTATTTCTCTTGTTAAAATAAAATGTTATTAGTCCTCACCTAAAATAAGGTGCCAGTATGGATTATCGTTTACTGCTATAAAAAAGCACTGGTTATAACATATTTTGTACTTCCCCCCCGTCGCTGGTAGTGCTATTGTTGGATAAACCAAAGTATGTGCCTCCTCAGGGAATGCAACCTTGAAAACTGATAACAGCATTACCTATTACACCCTCCAAGAAGAGTAGAATCAAACTATTGGACAAATATTTTATTACAGAATATGTTATCAGAAATGTTAAATAGTTTTTCATTGTCAACTATACCCTGTCCCACCTATTTCTGGGACAAGGCTGTGCATAGCATCAGAGACGGGGAGGAAATTGAGTGGGCAGAGTGAAGCAATACACGCTGCTGTGAAGGCTGGTAAGTGCAGTTGCTTACCCCCTCCCCCTTCCACGAAATCCAGGTCCCTTTCACGTGTTCATTGGAGGAGCCGTCTTGCATCACTACTTGCGCAGAGACTTGTTTTAGTTTGCCTGCTCCAGAGATATCTGGGACAGGATATAAAGCAATACAAATTGAATGTTATGGTACATTACTACCAGAGGGAAAATGTATTTCATTTTTAAAATACATATTTTTAAACATAATGTGAAAAAACTAATAAAACCCAGTTTTGCCTGTTTTTTGGTTTTATTTGAAAAAAATTTTTTTTTAAAACAAAAACAGGCAAAATGCCAACTCTGTATAGATAGATACCTGTTGATATCTAAGATTAAATTTGAATTGATAGTTTTCATTTTCAGTACCACTGGTATTGGCTGAAACTAATACATTGGTATCTGCTCAGCTCTAGTTAGGGCATAAAAATCACACTGAACCTACGACTGGGTGTTGTATGAAAATTCTCATTACTGGGCCATTACAAATAAAGTGTGTGTGATCCAGTACTGGTTGCTTGAATATTTTGTAAAGTAGTTTTCTGTATTGCTACTTTGATATACAGTTCAATGTCTACATTGATTTCTCATAATTTTTGTTTACAAGTGATGGCCATTTTTTCTTCAGTATGCACACAGATTTTTGTTATTTCAGAGCTCACATCTAGGCTTACCAACCCTCTTAGAATGGCTGAGTCTCTCCCGGAATCGAACTCACCCTCCCAGTCTCTCGACCTCTCCCAGAATGATGAGATTTAGTATTATTATATTCTATAATTATATTTTAATTTTATTTTGGTATGCATTTGAAACGAAGAAATTTGTTATTGGAAACCAAATAATTAAACCTCACAATAATATTTTGAAGACTGGTGATCCTGAAGGAGGAAGAAATAGACAGTTTAAACACATTGTTGTGCAAATGTGTCTACATAAGAGCTGCAGAAAGTGAAACAATGGCATTGTTGCACCACAGTCTTGTGATTTCTTTATTTTTTTCCACCCAATTTTGTTTCATTATGTAGATTTAGTTTGTAGTATGTTATAGTTGTATTAAGTGTGTTTTAGTGATCACATTGTTAGGCTTGTCAACTTTAAAGAATAAAATTCCAGGAGATTTCTTTGCAGCCTTCAAACCCTGTAGATACGATTGGCAACTTTAAATAATAAAATTCCGAGAGATTTTTTACACACTTCAAACCCTGTAGATTAAAATGTTCTGGAAGACTAATGTCTTGAATATCAGCTGCTATCTACATATTTGTGGTCTTGCTACTGTGAACACAAAATTAAATCAATTTGATCAAAACAACCTAGTAACCACAATTTCTAAGTAAACAAAACAAAAATTAATATACAGATACACAGACTCTTCTGAAGCTGTGATACTATAACAACATTCTTCAAAATTAAATACCATAAATATGTATAATAAGACTAAATCTGTTCATTCTGGAGATGATAAATTTTGGCCCAGAGACCAGAAGAGTGAGTTCGATTCCGGGAGACTCCTGGCCATTCTGGCAGGTTTGGCAAGCTTATGCATCGGAGTCATGAAAAAACAAGAAAATATTAGTTATTTTTACTTGCTTATTTGTTTACTTTCAAATTATGGTTGCTAGGTTGTTTTGATCAAGTTGATTCAATTTTGTATTCACAGTAGCAAAACCACAAACAGACAACAGCTGATGTTCAGGACATTAGTCTTCCAAAGTATTTTAATCTAAAGTGTTTGAAGTCTGTTAAGAAATCTTCCAGAATTTTATTCTTTAAAGTTGGCAAGCCTACTCACATCACCTGCAGTATGGCGAAGATAGAAATTGCATGAGGCTTTACTTCCCTCTATGTAGCATAGCATTTTTCAATACTTGGTATGAATAAAACAGTTTTTAATTATTTTCTAAGACATCTAATAATTTGATATTAACATTTTTCATATTGTATGTAGTAGTGCCAAAAAAGAAATACAATGAGTAGTAAGGCACAGGGATGCAGGAATATTTACATGGGGTGGCAATCACATTTAATATGGCCAAAAATACCACACAAAAATGTAACTTGGTTGAAAGAACCTGTCCTTATTTAGTTTTGCTGTTTTATGAGCTGGAAGGTAGCAAGTGATGCAGAGTGGTCAGTCAAACTGGGCTTGTCTGTACCCCCCCCCCCTCACTTGTCATCTGGCATCATCACTAATTGCTCAACTAAGAATTCAACATTTAAATCTGGCATATACAGGGTGGTCTATAAGTGTGGAAATGCCCTTCTATAACAAATATGGATAAAGAAACATGAACAAAACATAATATAGGAAAGGGGAAAAGCTTTTTAGGATATATTAGCAACATGATGGCAATCTTGGTGGCTTCTGCTGTGTTGGAGTCATTTTCATTTTTTTAATGGCAATGTGGTCATACGTCATATCAAATTAGGCTAGAATTTCATGAGGAATATGTTAGAATGCTTAATTTCAATGTAACTTTTCATCTGCATGCTGCGTGAACCCCAGTGTTCTTTATTTTTAAAATTATTTTTTGTGTGGTTTGATTGACAATGATTTTCCCTGGGGAGATTCCTCTGATATGTCACATTGTTACAAAATCCTCCCAAACGTCACCATAACTGACTACCACGTTGATTAAGAAATTTCAAGAAATGGGTACAGTTATCATCATTTATGAAATGAGAAACACTGGGTTGGAGTAGAATAAGGGATCAGACCACATTGAAAATCCACATACCAATGTGTTCTTGTGAACTTCCAGCCCATTCTGACATGTCACATGACCACCTTATCATTTTAGAAAAATAAAGTTGCCTCCATGATGCCACCATGTTGGTAACATCAGGGTGGTGACAGACCAGGAAAACCGGAAAAAGTCAGGGAATTTGAGAGGTTAAAAAAAGTCAGGGAATTTTGTCTTGATTGAAGTTTTTAATATTTTTATGCGATGAAACGGATGTGCCAGACGTTTGCTTGGAAAGACGACGTTATAAAGCGCTGTATGGGAACAGGACATCTTGTTGCTAAATCTCAGCCTGAACTTTTAGGCCCCTTTTATGCACAACACAACCATTTCACCAGAAACCAAGAAGAGAAGGGGGGAGAGAAATTTCCGGAGGGGCAGAAAAAAATTATAAGCCTCTAAATATTATGTGGGCCTCCTCGATGGCACAGTGGCTGCGTCGTCGCCTTGTAATCAAGGGGGTTCCAGGTTCGATACCCAGTATTTGCAATATCTGACAAAAATCACATGCATAAACAGAGCCTTGTATATCCGAGTTTGTCTGGTGTGGTACCACATTTCATTGAACAAACTTTTTGGGTTTGATTGTGCATGCGATTTATGTTGAATGTAGCAGTTTGATATTTGTCATTCTGCATCATCTGACAAAAATGGCATGCATTACTCTTTTGTGAATAAGATGTTTATTGGATGTCCCTTGTGCCGGTATGACATTTTATGTCGTTTACGATGTTTGTCGGATGGAACATCCAACAAAATTCACATGCATAAACTGAGCCTTATTAGTCTGTTGCACCACTGCAAACAGTGAAAAATGTTAATTGCTGCAAAGTAGTGTTTATGAATGTGCAGTGATGTCTGAACACATTTTTCACCCATTCAAAATAGCAAAATAACGCAAATTTGGCATAAAATGTGAATTGTTGGCATTTCTCACGAATTCAAACAAATGTGCTTTAACAACAAAAAATACCGCGAAATCCAACGTTCTTGTCTTTTTAGGCTTAAAAAATAAAATATGCCATATTTATGCACATGGAATGTGCAAGTTTTCCAACATTTTATCCAAGAGAAAAGTATAATGCATGTTATACATAGAATAATTCCGACAGCCACATTAAATCACATATTTCCCATGATTTTTTCCACTTCTATCAGAACAATTTGCATCACAGAGCAAAGTGGTGGGGTTCTGATAGGAGATCGAGTGTGTATCTACTTTAACACAGAGCCGCATCATTAGCATTTGTCGCGAGAAGTGGTGAAATTTTATCGGAGATAGAGTGCTCACTTACCACCACAGGGGAGTCTTAACATTGGCATTTATCGAGCTAGAAATAATGGAAAATAACTTGCTCCAAAATCGGTTCCAACATATTAAACTATCACGAAAATACATAGACGATGTGGTGTACAATTTGAAATAATAGTTTGAAAAGCACAATGGAAGTATAAGTTTTGGTATATTTGGCAGAAAAAATGTTCTAAAATATAAACGCAAATTTTTGGGTTCGTCGCCCTTCAGTATATATGGGGGAAAATCCCCTTACCTTAAAATTAAAAAGGGGGTGTGGAAAATAACTTCCAAGGTATCAAACTCTCACGAACATGCGTAGGCCATGTGACCTACAATTGAAAACAGTAGTTTGAAAATACCATGAAGGTATAATTTTAGGTAAATAACATCGAATTGTAAAAAGAATAAAAAAGAATAACACCAAAGATAACAAAAAATCAAAGTCCCTACTTATCAGGCATAAATAAAGAAGAATACTCCTAATTTTCAGCATAATCACTACCATTTTACTGGCAGTTGTAGCATAGCACTAAATTTTGTATGCCATGGCATGTGTGTCTCACAGCAAAAACTGGAACTATTTATACTACAGTGTAACTGTGAAAACCTTGTCCTGCCAGAAACCTCTTCAGCTGAACAAAAAGATGAAAGTTGGTAGATGCAAAGCCAGATTGTGGTCCAAGATCTCTCATCATGTGATTTTTTATTACATGAGTATAATTGAAAGCTTCGTGTTTTAGCATGGTGATTTATATCTACATATAAACATTCTATGTGCAGAAATTGTATACTATACGATGCACGGTTTTAGAAGCGATATGGGGTGGAGTTACGGAGAGCGCATTCTTGGCGACCAGCCAATAGCAAGAGTGCAACGTTGTACAGTTAAGAAACTGCGGCGAGCAAGTTAAGCGCCGTGTTCTGTATTTTTTTTGCACGCAAGACGTTCTTTATAAAACTTGCCACTTTAAGGTTCATCATTGCATGGGACACGACATTATGAACCTGACTGTCCAAGTCCCATGCATTTCTGTCGCCTACAGCCGGAGATATTGTTTCTCGAAGAAACGAGGGAAACAGCACGTCTCTACACACACACAGTGACCCTTAGTTTTCTTTCAGTGTTCCATCTGTTCTTTTTTTTTTATTTGCCACCTTGTTAACCCCGCTGAGTTGTGTCTTGGTAAAGCTATGGGTGTCAAATTCGGCTGAATATGAACAATGGCCGTTCATTGTCATGGGCGTTTACGAACAATGTGAGTCTGAGTCACTTTCAGTTCAGCATTTTCGTAACAAGGGCGGTGTAAGATAATTGTACTCATACGCCACGAAGAACAGTTGTAAGACGATTCAATATGGCCCTTATTGATTGATTAAATGTTGGTTTATTTTACTTCGCTTTTCTGCTACCTTTGGCTAATCCCAAAGATGAGGATGGATGATAATATGATGAAGGGACACTTACAAACACCTATGCCTGGGCTGGGATTTGAATGCGGGACCCCTGGCATCGTAGCGCGCTGTGAAGTCCAGCCCTTATGTTCAATAGTTATGCAATAGTGTGTGTTCCGCAAGTGTTACTTAATAATTTCGCGCCGGCCCCCATGGTGGAGTGGTTAGCATATCGCACTATGACGCCAGGGATCCCAGGTTCAAATCCCGGCCTGGACATGGATTTTGTGGATGTCCATCCATCAATTTCATCATATCATCACTCATTCCCATCTTCGCAATTAGCCAAAAGTGACGGAAAAGTTAAATAAAATAAAGTAAAGCAAATCAAATTAATAATTTTGCTCTCGAAACCTATTACAAGTAGTACAAACACCAAGGGTAAAATATTACATTCACAAGACAGAAATCTTAGTTTTAAAGCGTATTCTTGCTTCAAGGAATTGGCGTCTAAAGAAATGTGTGCTGAAACAGTGTTTTCTCCGAGTCGAGAACTTACGGCTAAAGCGAGTGGTGTCTGTGTGGATACTGTGTCGCTCTCGAAACCTATTACAAGTAGTACAGACACCAAGGGTAAATTATTACATTCACAAGACAGAAATCTTAGTTTTGAAGCGTATTCTTGCTTCAAGGAATTGGCGTCGGAAGAAATGTGTGTTTTCTCCGAGTCGAGAACTTACGGCTCAAGCGTGTGGTGTCTGTGTGCATACTGTGTTGCGTATTATAAAACAGGGTAACATATCTAACACAGAAATCGGTGAACACCTATTCAAATCTTCTGGGAAACATGCCAGAAAACAGAAACGAGAGTGATGATGGTGGTCTTGCAGTTCCTCTATAATAAATACCTTCAAACTTCATTCAGGTACAAGTTTCTCTTACATGCTGCAGTGATATGATATAATCCTGTGTAGAATTCTATACTATATATTTCATTGTACTCAAATATCACGTGCATGCATTATATATAAAAAGCTGAATATTGGACACGTCGAAATCTCTGAGTTTCCTTTCCGCTAGCAGTTGGTTTGGCAGCAGCGCGACAGCATAGACAATTTAATCTGTGTACACAACAGCATAGAATTAACATGGGTTGTAGAAGTGATATAAAATTACTCTGCATTTAAACTGTTCAAACACTGCTAAGTACCAAACACCATATATTATTACCCTTAAGTGAGTATGTTTTCAAATGCCAAATCTCACACAATTGCTGGTGGCTATATGCCGGATTCTGAGCGTGCAACAATCTGATTACCACACGTACCTTGCAGTATGAGTGTTGTCATCTTTAACCTAAAACGGTTGCGCTGCGACTCTACCAGATTACAGCCACTTTTACCTGCCTACATATGCGTATCGCGCTCCAACCACTAGTGTCGCATACAGATGCCATTGGAACTTTTTCTGGATGGAATTTCCTATTTATTGATTACTTTTATTTATGCATTGTTTTTAATATGGGCAAAAGATGACAAAACGTTGGCACGCGTTTATTTTATGCTCCGTGATTGTAATTGAGAATTTGTGTGTGCTCTAATAACCGCATTCAGAGTCGGAGTCACTTTGTAACACTTTCTGCCACTCCCCAAACTTACGTAGAGGGACAACAATTTTATATATTTACATGTAAAATATATTGTTGATTCCAATCTTGCCCCCCAAATGTATTTTAAGTAAGCACCTCTGACTCAGAAGTCAAACATTAAGATTTCGATTAAAGCACTGAGACACATGCATGGACGATTTACTTACCACAATAAATTCTGAACTCCTGGAAGTGTCGCATACCCTCCCCCCCCCCTCATTTAAATTGCAAAATAATACACCCCTGAGGCCTCCCCAATGGCATAGTGGTAACGGCGTTGCCTTTTAGTCAATGGGTCCCGGGTTCGATACCCAGTTAAGGCACATTGCACGGTAGTTCGAATCCCACTTTAAACTGTAGGTCCAGTCCTGATAGCCTATCTCAAACAAACAGTAAAACCGTATCAACCGTTCCCAAATTTATGTTAGTTTCGATTAATTCACAGCACAAACACCAGCAACACACACACACTTCCTTGCAAACTCTTTGCCCAACAGCATCCAAACAAGATCACTTTGAAAAGCTCTGAAATGACAGAAAGTGATACCAAACTATGTCCTTAATTTTATCGCTCACGGGAAAAGATATATCAATTTAGAGATAGAAATTACGTTGTGGGATCAAAATCATTACAACAGAAAGAGTATGTATATAATATTCAAGTAATTAAGTGCCATAATAATACAAAATGTTCTTATGTTCTTAATGTGTACAATGTATACAATTTACTTTTGTGCTGTTTACAAATATCAGAAGGTACTTTTTTTATCACCCAAAAGTTCTATTCAAAAGTCATCATTTTATTGAATTTACTTGTAAAATTTGTTAAAAAGTTCACTTGAATTACCATGTAAATAATTTGACAGTTGCCAACACTGTAGCTGTCAACACTCATGGTGCCATTCGAGCTGGATGCAGGGTGAAGACTGCAGACATTCCTCTTTCCGGAAACACAAACGCCTGCCCTTACCATCTTTGACCCAAGTCGTCAATTTTTTTACGAATTTTAAAATTTGCGAAATACAAAATAAGTTGTAATTTAAGTAACCTATATGGAATTTAGAGCAGTGATAATAGTTTCTTTCAGTTATTTTATGACTAATAAATAATAATATCCTCGCGATCTTGTTTACGCATGTAGGAAGACACACATTGGTTTCTGGCAATCTCTCCTGCTTTCGGTTGCTTTCTGAGAAGCACTGAAGGCTCAGCTTTTCTGAAAGGATTGAGGCCCATTTCTCCAAAAAGATTTCACACTTCACCATGTGATCCTATGGGTCCATTGGTTGTATCGTATGGTATTGTGGCCGTAAAAAGTTTCCAAATCGAGTGTGATGGAAACTAACTAGGGCTAAAACATTAAGTACATTATATAATAATCTCTGGTTCAATCGTCCTGCATATGACGAGCTACAGCCCTGCTTTTTTTATATTGAGTTAGTTAATATTTCCGCAATGAGATGTCACTCTTCAGAAGTTCCAGAGAATTTATCTTGACATAATCACATCGAGATGGAGACAGTGCTTGCACATTGGCACACTGTTCACTGTGTTTATCTTTCACTTGTATATAATATTGTATATAATCTGTGCTTGGAGCCAAAGGGTGTGCCAATACAGGAGCAGAGTGAGCATTTTTTCTTGATTGAGCCATTGGATTAGGTTTTTAGGTTACTTTTCTGTCACTTTTGGTTAATCATGATGATGAAGATGAGTGATGATGAAATTGACAAAGGGACACTCACAAAGAAAACCCATGCCCAGATGATTCTAATTCGAGACCCCTTACTTCTTGAAATATGAAGTCTTGCATTTTACAATAAGGAGTATAGAAGATGCACTTTGAAAAGTAATGAGCAGGGAACGGATTTATATATATATATTTATGTATGAAGCTGAAATCAGTTATATCTTGTATTATCTTTGCGTCTCATGACATGTACACTCAAAAAATTCAGTTTTTGTTTTCCATATTTGTACATATATTAGGTTTCGGCTCATATTTTACTTGTTATTTTTACATATCATTTCCATATTACAAAATTTTTCTCAACATATACTACATGTCCCCACATGACCAAAAGAATTGAGTGAATTTCTTGCGAATAAGTGACAAAGTCCGAAGCGACATTAAACAAACTATAGTTTACAACCTTTTTTGTGCCCTCCAACTGTGTTAATTACAAGTTTTCTGTCATCGGAACATTTTTTTTTCAATTTTACATCTCCCAACTGTTTGCTTTTGCTATTGTAAAACACTTGAAATTCCTGTTTATTTACAATTGTTGTCAACAATAGAGAAATATGGCTCAAGCATCTGCTCCTGGTTGTTACAAATGTTATTTTGGCAATGTTGGAAGAGAGTCCCAAGTCGAGCAGCCTATTGCTAACTCCATAACATCACCAGACGCAACAATTTTGTGGTAGAAAATTCGCTTCCGGTTTCTCTTCAAGACAGTAACAGTATTTTATGTAGCTCATGTAGTCTTATATTATTAAAAAGGTAAATTTTTACAATTTTAAGTCCATATTTTTCTGGAAATAACTGAATATGTATTTACATATTTAGCACATTTTTACTACATATAAATCTGTTCCCTGGTGATGAGCAATTGTAATTTTTAAAATTACCTCGAACAGATTTGGCATTTGAAAACATACTCACTTAAGGGTAATCATATATGGTGTTTGGTACTTAGCAGTGTTTGAACAGTTTAAATGCAGAGTAATTTTATATCACTTCTACAACCCATGTTAATTCTATGCTGTTGTGTACACAGATTAAATTGTCTATGCTGTCGCGCTGCTGCCAAACCAACTGCTAGCGGAAAGGAAACTCAGAGATTTCGACGTGTCCAATATTCAGCTTTTTATATATAATGCATGCACGTGATATTTGAGTACAATGAAATATATAGTATAGAATTCTACACAGGATTATATCATATCACTGCAGCATGTAAGAGAAACTTGTACCTAAATGAAGTTTGAAGGTATTTATTATAGAGGAACTGCAAGACCATCATCATCACTCTCGTTTCTGTTTTCTGGCATGTTTCCCAGAAGATTTGAATAGGTGTTCACCGATTTCTGTGTTAGATATGTTACCCTGTTTTATAATACGCAACACAGTATGCACACAGACACCACACGCTTGAGCCGTAAGTTCTCGACTCGGAGAAAACACTGTTTCAGCACACATTTCTTCCGACGCCAATTCCTTGAAGCAAGAATACGCTTCAAAACTAAGATTTCTGTCTTGTGAATGTAATATTTTACCCTTGGTGTCTGTACTACTTGTAATAGGTTTCGAGAGCGACACAGTATCCACACAGACACCACTCGCTTTAGCCGTAAGTTCTCGACTCGGAGAAAACACTGTTTCAGCACACATTTCTTCCGACGCCAATTCCTTGAAGCAAGAATATGCTTTAAAACTAAGATTTCTGTCTTGTGAATGTAATATTTTACCCTTGGTGTTTGTACTACTTGTAATAGGTTTCGAGAGCAAAATTATTAATTTGATTTGCTTTACTTTATTTTATTTAACTTTTCCGTCACTTTTGGCTAATTGCGAAGATGGGAATGAGTGATGATATGATGAAATTGATGGATGGACATCCACAAAATCCATGTCCAGGCCGGGATTTGAACCCGGGATCCCTGGCGTCATAGTGCGATATGCTAACCACTCCACCATGGGGGCCGGCGCGAAATTATTAAGTAACACTTGCGGAACACACACTATTGCATAACTATCGAACATAAGGGCTGGACTTCACAGCGCGCTACGATGCCAGGGGTCCCGCATTCAAATCCCAGCCCAGGCATAGGTGTTTGTAAGTGTCCCTTCATCATATTATCATCCATCCTCATCTTTGGGATTAGCCAAAGGTAGCAGAAAAGCGAAGTAAAATAAACCAACATTTAATCAATCAATAAGGGCCATATTGAATCGTCTTACAACTGTTCTTCGTGGCGTATGAGTACAATTATCTTACACCGCCCTTGTTACGAAAATGCTGAACTGAAAGTGACTCAGACTCACATTGTTCGTAAACGCCCATGACAATGAACGGCCATTGTTCATATTCAGCCGAATTTGACACCCATAGCTTTACCAAGACACAACTCAGCGGGGTTAACAAGGTGGCAAATAAAAAAAAAGAACAGATGGAACACTGAAAGAAAACTAAGGGTCACTGTGTGTGTGTAGAGACGTGCTGTTTCCCTCGTTTCTTCGAGAAACAATATCTCCGGCTGTAGGCGACAGAAATGCATGGGACTTGGACAGTCAGGTTCATACTGTCGTGTCCCATGCAATGATGAACCTTAAAGTGGCAAGTTTTATAAAGAACGTCTTGCGTGCAAAAAAAAATACAGAACACGGCGCTTAACTTGCTCGCCGCAGTTTCTTAACTGTACAACGTTGCACTCTTGCTATTGGCTGGTCGCCAAGAATGCGCTCTCCGTAACTCCACCCCATATCGCTTCTAAAACCGTGCATCGTATAGTATACAATTTCTGCACATAGAATGTTTATATGTAGATATAAATCACCATGCTAAAACACGAAGCTTTCAATTATACTCATGTAATAAAAAATCACATGATGAGAGATCTTGGACCACAATCTGGCTTTGCATCTACCAACTTTCATCTTTTTGTTCAGCTGAAGAGGTTTCTGGCAGGACAAGGTTTTCACAGTTACACTGTAGTATAAATAGTTCCAGTTTTTGCTGTGAGACACACATGCCATGGCATACAAAATTTAGTGCTATGCTACAACTGCCAGTAAAATGGTAGTGATTATGCTGAAAATTAGGAGTATTCTTCTTTATTTATGCCTGATAAGTAGGGACTTTGATTTTTTGTTATCTTTGGTGTTATTCTTTTTTATTCTTTTTACAATTCGATGTTATTTACCTAAAATTATACCTTCATGGTATTTTCAAACTACTGTTTTCAATTGTAGGTCACATGGCCTACGCATGTTCGTGAGAGTTTGATACCTTGGAAGTTATTTTCCACACCCCCTTTTTAATTTTAAGGTAAGGGGATTTTCCCCCATATATACTGAAGGGCGACGCACCCAAAAATTTGCGTTTATATTTTAGAACATTTTTTCTGCCAAATATACCAAAACTTATACTTCCATTGTGCTTTTCAAACTATTATTTCAAATTGTACACCACATCGTCTATGTATTTTCGTGATAGTTTAATATGTTGGAACCGATTTTGGAGCAAGTTATTTTCCATTATTTCTAGCTCGATAAATGCCAATGTTAAGACTCCCCTGTGGTGGTAAGTGAGCACTCTATCTCCGATAAAATTTCACCACTTCTCGCGACAAATGCTAATGATGCGGCTCTGTGTTAAAGTAGATACACACTCGATCTCCTATCAGAACCCCACCACTTTGCTCTGTGATGCAAATTGTTCTGATAGAAGTGGAAAAAATCATGGGAAATATGTGATTTAATGTGGCTGTCGGAATTATTCTATGTATAACATGCATTATACTTTTCTCTTGGATAAAATGTTGGAAAACTTGCACATTCCATGTGCATAAATATGGCATATTTTATTTTTTAAGCCTAAAAAGACAAGAACGTTGGATTTCGCGGTATTTTTTGTTGTTAAAGCACATTTGTTTGAATTCGTGAGAAATGCCAACAATTCACATTTTATGCCAAATTTGCGTTATTTTGCTATTTTGAATGGGTGAAAAATGTGTTCAGACATCACTGCACATTCATAAACACTACTTTGCAGCAATTAACATTTTTCACTGTTTGCAGTGGTGCAACAGACTAATAAGGCTCAGTTTATGCATGTGAATTTTGTTGGATGTTCCATCCGACAAACATCGTAAACGACATAAAATGTCATACCGGCACAAGGGACATCCAATAAACATCTTATTCACAAAAGAGTAATGCATGCCATTTTTGTCAGATGATGCAGAATGACAAATATCAAACTGCTACATTCAACATAAATCGCATGCACAATCAAACCCAAAAAGTTTGTTCAATGAAATGTGGTACCTCACCAGACAAACTCGGATATACAAGGCTCTGTTTATGCATGTGATTTTTGTCAGATATTGCAAATACTGGGTATCGAACCTGGAACCCCCTTGATTACAAGGCGACGACGCAGCCACTGTGCCATCGAGGAGGCCCACATAATATTTAGAGGCTTATAATTTTTTTCTGCCCCTCCGGAAATTTCTCTCCCCCCTTCTCTTCTTGCCATCACTGGTTTCTGGTGAAATGGTTGTGTTGTGCATAAAAGGGGCCTAAAAGTTCAGGCTGAGATTTAGCAACAAGATGTCCTGTTCCCATACAGCGCTTTATAACGTCGTCTTTCCAAGCAAACGTCTGGCACATCCGTTTCATCGCATAAAAATATTAAAAACTTCAATCAAGACAAAATTCCCTGACTTTTTTTAACCTCTCAAATTCCCTGACTTTTTCCGGTTTTCCTGGTCTGTCACCACCCTGATGTTACCAACATGGTGGCATCATGGAGGCAACTTTATTTTTCTAAAATGATAAGGTGGTCATGTGACATGTCAGAATGGGCTGGAAGTTCACAAGAACACATTGGTATGTGGATTTTCAATGTGGTCTGATCCCTTATTCTACTCCAACCCAGTGTTTCTCATTTCATAAATGATGATAACTGTACCCATTTCTTGAAATTTCTTAATCAACGTGGTAGTCAGTTTTGGTGACGTTTGGGAGGATTTTGTAACAATGTGACATATCAGAGGAATCTCCCCAGGGAAAATCATTGTCAATCAAACCACACAAAAAATAATTTTAAAAATAAAGAACACTGGGGTTCACGCAGCATGCAGATGAAAAGTTACATTGAAATTAAGCATTCTAACATATTCCTCATGAAATTCTAGCCTAATTTGATATGACATATGACCACATTGGTAAGTTGGACATACATGGCTGTACTTTATAGCTTTTCTGGAGTTTTTTGGTTTATCACTCAGTTATTTGTAATAATTAGGGCTCGGAAGTTGAGGAAAAATCTTTTTTTCCCCTAGTGTCCAAAGACTAGGCCCAACATAATATATGTTCATTTTGGGTCATTGTAGGCCAGAAAAAGGTGGGCTTTATTTGTCCTTTTTTGCCTTTTTCGGCATTTTTTGGCTTATTGGTCCTTTTGTAGCCTATTTTTAGGTCTTAACGGCTTTTTTTTTTTTGCAACTTCACCTTCTTTCGACTAGGTTTTTACTGACCATTCTCAATTCGAATCTTCATCAGTTCATCATAACCTCTTAAACATCCTTTCTGTAGTAAATAAATAAATAATATATATATAAACCATAATTGAACCATCCCTGAAATGAGAGAAAAACATTTTTGGACGACTGAAGTAGGTACGGTACAAGGTCCTTTAACCATAACTTGTCTGGAAGGTCACGCTGTAAGTGGCAGCTTTATCTTGTTTTGAAGCTTTCAGTACGGTGTATACGACCAGACAGCACGCGCCTGAAAAGATCTCAAGTCAGATAAGGAGGTGTTGTGCGTATTCATTAAATATGTAATTAGAACTGAAGTTTTTAATTAATTTGGATCACATTTATACATCCTTTTTTTTTTTCGTTTTTAGGTCCTTTTGTTGATATTTTTACATCTTTTATAGGTCTTTTTTTGGCAATTTATAGGTCTTCAACTTCCGAGCTCTAGTAATAATACTTCAAGTTTTGTCATTTAGTCTGTTCATTACACACTCAAGTTTTTTTTTAATCATTTGATAAAAATCTTGTTTTAACCAACTAAGCATGATTAAAATATTTTTACATTTCAGTTTGAAAAACCTGGGAGGCGAGAAGATTTTGACTATCCACAAATGGCAAAAGAATCTGTGACAAAAGCATTAAATGATGCAAGACTGCATTATAGGGACTTAAAACAGGCATGTGTGGGATATGTGTATGGTGAGTGATTAGTATACTTCCCTTACAACTTCTTGGAAACATGAACTCCTATTCACATGCATATCCTACAAATTGGCTGAATAATTTTCATTGAAAAAAGTGTTCCAACATAATGCTCATTAATTCATGTGTGTGGGTCATATATACTCAAGAATACTAAATTACTATTTATCCCATAAAAGTAAGATTCCTGTCTGTACTTAGATTCATATGCAATCATGAGTCTGTACACATTTGTCATATTATAAAGAGGCAGAAATTTTGTATATCAGCAATCAGCTGGTTTTGTTTATATCAGTAAATATACAGCATTTGACAATTCCATATCTGTAACAATAATTGGAATAAAGCTGCTCTGTGATATGAAGATAAAGGTATGTAGAGGTTTTTAGTCCGGGGGAGAGTGGATTCTAGACTGGAACATGTTGTTCAGTAGCAACTTCTTTTAACTCACCTAGGGGTATATCCATCTCAATGAAATTGGATTTTGTACAAATAAGACTAGACATTGTGGACGATTGTTTTGACATATGGAAGGGAACGAAGAGGCTGCTCAACATATTTGCCAAAGATATACAAGATGAAGAAAAAGGGATATTATTGGAACTCAGAATAGAAGAAGAAGACAAGATTAGCTACCTAGATATATTGATGAAAAGGAAGAGAGGACAAGAAATTGAAACCGCTTGACATCAGAAGAAGCGTGCAGCAGGGGTATTCTGCCACAAAAGAAGTGATGTAAGTGAGGTGACAAAAAGGAAATTTTATACAGAATATGGAGAACAGAATCAAGAAAATATGCACGAAAGAATGTCAAAATGAAGGCAAAGTAAATAGCCTATGGAAACAGGTGGAAAAAATGGCTATGAGAAAGAGGATAGACTGGACATAAACAGAAGAAGGAAGAAAAGTGGCAGGGGAGAATTGGAAGAGAAAGAGGAAGAGAAAGAAAAAGAGAGGAGGTTTGGAATAAGGAGTATGCGGAAGACCACAGAAAAGATATGCAAAGTGCTTAGAAAAGCGGTCATTAAAACTTACGGGAAGGGAGGGAGAAGCATCTTAAGAATAGCAAAGAATGCAAACAAGAAAAAGAAAAACAGAGAAGAGGAAGAGGAAGGGATTATCTACGAAGTGAAATGTAAAGAATGTCAGAGTGTGTACATGGGAGAAACGAAAAAGAGGTTGAAAGACAGGTTGAAACAACATAGGGATGATGTACGACTTAAGAGGGAGAGAAATGCAATATTTAAACACAGGAGAGAAACAGGACATGACACAGAGTGGGATGAGGCTAAGCAGCTAGGAAAGGAGAAGAGAATACTAGTGAGAAAATGGAAGGACTCCAAGGAAATAGAGAAGAAAGGCGAAGAAGACACAATGAACTGGAATGGGAGACTGAAGTTAAACAAAGAATGAAAGAAGGTGTTAGAAAGAGTGGAAAGGACAAGAGAGAAAGAGGAGAGAAGAAGGAAGAAGAATAAAGGAAATAGAGCTTGAGATAAAGAGTCCAGCGACATTCTCTTTCAGGTGAAAGTACAGTTAACAAGGATAAGCCACCTGCTAGATTGTTCCAGAACTACTTTCTAATAGTCTGGAGGGGAGTATTTTTGTGTATATACAGGGCTGTTCTAAATGATCTTCCCGATTTCAAAGTTTAATATCTCACGTTTATTTAGTCACAATGACATGCAAATTATTTTAAATGAAAAAAAAAACTCAAAAAGTTTTTTTTTTTTTTACATACATATGTGTTATGTTCCACGTCAAAGGTGCTCAATATGAGTGCCTTTTGTAATTCGGCACACATCAAGCCGATAGTCAAATTCTTGCCACACTCTTCCCAACATCTCAGTGTCAATGGACGCAACTGCTTCTTGGATGCGTACTCGAAGTTCAGGTAAGTTGTTAGGTAGGGGAGGCTCATACACTTGGTTTTTAACATAACCCCACAAAGAAAAGTCTCACGGGGGGCCAAGGAAGAAAAACCTGATCCTCACGACTAGCTCGTCCTATCCATTGATTTGGTATTGGTAACCTTCTGTTGAGTTCCCTCCTGACATCCTGGTGCCACACTGTTTTCTGCTTCAAGTTCAATTCTCTACTTGCACGAACCGTTTATTTGTTGGGGTTTCTGACGAAAGTCGCATGCACCCGATCAACTGTTTCATCACTAACTCCTGGCTGGCTGTTGATTTCCTCTTGCAGATACACCACTTTCTTTAAATTGTCTATACCACTTCCGTATTGAGTGACCGCTTGGTGGATCTAACCCGAACTTCGTCCTAAAACTTCGTTGGACACAAATAACTGACTGTTGTACATGATATTCCAGGACACAAAATGCTCTCCTGTCTTTGTTTCCAGCCATCTTGATTTACTGTCGCCCTAGCGGTAGAATGCGTAACTAAACATTAGCTTTGCCAGACACTAAAACTTCTTGCGTTTTTCTTTAATTTCTGTGTTGTGTAGGGAACTAAACGAATCACATAATTAACAAGCAATTTATTCAGCTTGCGTGTGAGGATAAGCTTCATATTGTTGTTGAATTTTTGCTTTTTGTCCACTTCGTGCGCAGAGAGAGGACTGGACTTATTAATTAATGTGGGATTGGAACCACTATGTAGCTCTATGTTTTGAGAGGACATGGGTCTTGCCATGAGAAATAGACAGCATGCAATGGATGGGCGAAGCCAAGAAAATGCAATAAAAAATGAGCGACATTGATTTTTCAGCTGCAAGTGTGCAACTATTTGACTCCAGTTTTCCCTGTCGTGTTCTTTGTAAATTGATGGCTCATTTTAGTGAAATGCATGGAAGTATTTGGGAGTTTTTGTAAATATCAGTATAGCTAATTGTACTGAGGAACCATACATTTCCTTACTGATTCTAACTGCAGGAATTATTCAGTTTGATTCATGGGCCTCCCCAATGGCATAGTGGCAATGTCGTTGCTTTGTAATCAAGGTGTCCTGGGTTCGATACCCAGTGGAGGCACATGGTGGTTCAGATCCCACTTTAAATTGTAGATCCAGTCCCAATTAGCCTATCTGTGCATAAAAGTGGACATAAAACAAAACTCAAGAAACTCAATTTGATTCGTGTACAGCTATAATTTTGTCCATTTGTAAACTTTTTTCCTCAAAAGTGTGAAATAATATTTGAAATGTTATTTTGCATGTTGTAATACAGTTTGATAAGGTGTTTAACTCCAACATCAAGGTGGTGACAGACCTGGAAATCCTGGAAAACCGGTAAAAGTTAGTGCCAAAAAAAGTCAGGGAAATGTCAGGGATTTTTTTAATATTTTTTTTTAAGATATCGTTATGGAACTCTGCATGGGAACAGGAAATCTTGTTGCTATGTTTCTGCCTCAGCTTTTAGACCAATTTTATGCACAACACAACCACGGCACCAGACACCAGTGATGGCAGGAGAGAGAAGAGAGAAAGAAATTTCCGAAGGGGCAGAAAAATTTGTTAAGCCTCTAAATATTACGTGGAAAATGCATTGAATTATCATTTTTTCTTGTCCTTATGGGAGTAGTAAGGGGACGGAACTGTCAACAGATGGAGGGGATGGGAGCAGGTGGCGCCGTCAAATAGTTGTTGGACATTGTAGTAAGGCATTTTGTTGGACAAACTGAAGGAACATGGAAACAAATAGGCTCCATTGATACATACAATTTTTGTCGAATATCGCCACCCGACAAAGTATCTCACTACAACATGTGACAGAAATTCCATGCATGGGACTCTTATGATTTTTGTTCGATGTCTTCAGACTGCAACATCCAACAAAAATTGTATGCATAAACAAGAAGAGCTTTAGACTATGGATGCCCAAATGGATCCGGATCGGGATCCGAAAGTTCCGGATCCGAGAGTTCCAGATCTGAAAATTTTGGATCCGGATCTGGGTCTGAAAGTTTCGGATCTGGATCCGGATCCGAGAGTTTCATATCTCAATCCCATTATAATATTACCACACCTTAAAAGGTATTATGATCTTCGATTACAAAGAAATTTTTCATTAGTTAGTCCTACAAGAATTTTTTTCAAGTGTTGTTCCTAAAATACTTTGCTACGCATCGGCTAACACACTCGTGCACAAAAATAATCTTACTTGTTTAACATAAAATGTCAGAGGTGATTTTGTAAATGCCATTGAAATGAATATGTATTCATTCGAATGTATTGGAAATGAAAACATACATAAATGTGAGACATTCAATTCCAGGATGAAACCTTTAACACGTATAACAAGATAGAAATGTTATGCAAAAATTATACAATTGTTCTACAGTTACAGTTTTACAAATTAAAATAAAACATTATAATATATGCAGTGTTATATAATTACAAAGTGTAAGACTAACAAGGGAGGTTATCTAAGTCCCTCCGATTTCCATGAAACTTGGCAGGCGTATAGTGGGGCCCAAAGGAAGAAATACTTGTTTTTTTGTTTCAGCTAAAAAACGGTTTTAGGGGGCAAAATCACCTCAAATGTCAAGATGAGGGCAAATTGATGTGAGGATCTGACCCCTGTGTCCCCCTCCGATTTCCATGATATTTGGCAGGTGTGTGTATAAAAGGGCCCAAATGAAGAAATACGTGTTTTTTTTTTGTTTCGGCTAAATAACTGTTTTAGGGGGCAACCCCCCCCCCCCTCAAATGTCAATATCAGGACAAATTTAAGTGTGCATTTGACCTATGTGTCCCCCTCTGTTTTCCATGATACTTGGCAGGTGTGTGTATAAACGGGCCAAAAGAAAGTTCCGGATCCGGATCCGAAAAATTTTAGGATCCGGATCCTTAGGATCCGGAACCAACCAGATCCGGATTTCGGATCTGTCAGGATCCGGATCTGGCCATCCCTACTTTAGACTGCAAATATGCTGCTGGAATTTTATTACTCTTCTGGCTCACTTCACCTTATTTAATGTAGCAGTGCTTACGAAGGTTTTCTTTCATCATCCTGATGTATAACTGGTTTTGCACAAGTTAACATATGTTTACAATGACATTGCACTATTCTTAGATATCAAGAAGAGTCCAACAAAACTGGATATATATTGAATACTATCACGAAAAAGTGAACCATAAATCTGCATTGGTGAATGTTATAAAAATTGGCAAGTGCATGCATGCTCCCAACCTCAAATTTACTGCAACACTAGTATTGCAATGAAAATAATGCCACTCTCTGTCCTGTCTGTTTAAACTCGTGAGAGATGGTCATTAATCTCTCACTTGAGTGAAGTTAATGTCCAATATTATGAAATAAAATACCAATAATAAATACGTAAATATTTTAATATCATATTTACTCGAATCATTCAATCATAAAAGCAAATTGCTTTCTTCAAGAATTGACTTTTCTCTGCCAGCCCTGCTAAATTTTCACTTTCCATCTACTGATTTATACGAGTGGTGGCCAGAAAGTAATTTCCAATTAGTAGGGACATTGATTTTTTGCAAACGTGAAAACCGTGAAAAATGTTAATTGCTGCGAAGTTGTGTGTATGAATGTGCAGTGATGTCTGGACACAATTTTTGCCCGTTCGAAATATCGAAATAATGTGAATTGTTGGCGTTTTTAGCGATTTTTTTAAAAAAAAAATTCCATAAAATCCAACATTCTTGTCTTTTCTAGGCCATGTTTGTGTACATAGAACATGCATGTTTTCCAACATTTTATTCAAGAGTAAACTATAATGCTTGTTATACATGGAATAATTCCGACAGCCACATTAAATCATGTATTTCCCACGATTTTTTTCAACTTCTATCAAAACCATCACAGAGCAAAGTGGCAGGGTTCTAACAGGAGACCGAGTGCGTATCTACCATCACACGGGAGCCACATCTTCAGTATTTGTCGCATGAGATGTGTTTTGAATTACCAAGCTAACTGCGCACCATCGGGAATTTTCAAACGAGAAATAATGGAGCTCAGTTGTTAGGGCATCTTCTGACTACCATGTGAGAGACCCGGGGTCGATCCCCTTGCGGGGGAGAACTAGGATCTTTTCCACCTATTCAAACTGCTCCGGTGCTCACCCAGCGTCATATCAAGCGAGAACCTGGAGGAAAGTTTGAGGGATAAATGTAGCCAGGAGCATGGTGCTGATCACATCACCCCCACCTTCAGCCATGATCAAGAAAGTGTGGGGCCCTAACTCCACACCCCTATACACCTTCATGGCAAAGTGCAGGGGAGCACTTTACTTTCTCAAAAACCGGTTCCAACATATCAAACTGTCACTAAAATACGTAGATGTGACCTACAATTGAAAATAATAGTTTAAAAGCACAATGGAGTATTAAGTTTCGGTATATTTGGCAGAAAAATGTTCTAAAAAAAACCCGAATTTTGGAAAAATAAAGTCAAAAAAATATAATACCAGTTTTTGGTGCCATAATATATTGGTATCTGTCACGTGAGATTGATTGATATAATGTTTTTGGGTGCATCACCACTTATGGTCGTTATGCACCCTTCAGTATGTACGGGGAAAATTCCATTATCTAAAACCCTTACCTTAAAATTAAAAAGGGGGTATAGAAAATAACTTTCCCAAAATAACTTTCAAGATATCAAATTCTCACGAAGAGGCGTAGGCCATTTGACTTACAAATTGAAACAGTAGTTTAAAAACACCATGAAGGTATAATTTCAGATATTTGCCAGAAAATGCCCTAAAATGAAAATGTGAATTTTGGAAAAAATAACACTGAATAGTAAAAAATAAAAAAATTAAATAAAAAATACACCAATTTGAAAAAAATAACAATAAATCAAGGACCCTACTGATTAGGCATAAATAAAGCAAGAATATCAGTTGTAATTTATTGCATTAGTAACATTGAGTCCTAACCTAATTTTCAGCATAATCACCACCGTTGTTCTGGCATTTGTCGTAGCATGGCACTAAATTTTGTATGCCCATGGCATATGTGTCTAACAACAAAGACTGAAACTATCTCTTCCACAGTGTAGCTGTCAAATCCTTGTTCTGCCAGAAACCTCTTCAGTTAAACAAAGATATGAAAGTCGATACATGCAAGACCAGGGCTGTACAGGGAGTGGTCCAAGATCTCTCACCTGAAGTGATGCAAAAGGCCCGTGTGTACTCAGCTGTATGGGGTTGTGCAAATTCGATTGGCCTTCTGTGAATTGTTGCACCATCGTCTGACCATACTAGCCCCGCCTAGTTGGCTGCACTTTTTGACTCGCTTTGACTCTCTTTGCACCGAAACATCTAGTTGGTTGCACGGTGCAACACCGAGTCATCTAGTTTGTTGATTTGGAGTCAAGTAGTGTATTTGGTGTCTGCACCGTCTGCAGTACCTTCCGGTGTATGTTTGGTGTATGGTCACGTGGTATGTGCTAACTAATCAAATGACCGTTTAAAGCAGCAGACAGGCATTTGTTGAATATTCTGAACTTGAACACCGCTTTTCGTCTAGTTGGTTGAAAGTCATTTCTTTGCACCACCTTTGCACCACCCTGACACTGGATACACCTGCACTGCACCGAGTGTCAAAAAGTGCAGCCAACTAGACGGGGCTAGTATCACTCACGACGTCCGGTCTGCACACCTCACATGATTGCTGGTGGTTCTGTGCCAAATTCTGAGCATGCACAAATCTGATTACTACATGTAGGCAGTTGGTGGGAGACTGTATGAGAGCTGCAATCTTTAACCTAGAACTTTCCTAAAATGGCTGCATTGCAACTGTACCAGATTACAGCTACATGCCACTTCTTCCTGCCTGCATGTGTGTGTGTGTTGCTGTTCGACCACTAGTGCTGCGTATAGGCACCATTGGAGCTTTTTTCGGGATGACCCTCGTATATGAACTTTCAGAAGCTGTTATTAACAGAGTGTTCCTGTTTTAATGTGTGGTTAGCTAAATCAGGTACCTATACAATGCAATTTTATAAATTCCTTACGTTAAATTTCTAATGCTTGCATACCCTTTTTGTCAGCAATAATGGTATAACTGCATGTTGTCAGTTTCACAGTACTTCACTTGGATATACTGTACTGAAGCAGAAATCCCATTGATAATGTAAGGAAATATGACACTTTCTCTTGTACAATTCAATTGTTTCACTTATATGCAAGAGTTAAGTTCTTTGCTTTACAGAGAAGAGAGAAGTAGCTTTATGCATCCAAAAATGAGTCCACACTCATGGTTCTTGCAAGCAGAGGGTTCCAAACCTCAGTGGAAATATCAACATATAATACCGAGAATGTATAAGGAGACGGATAAATTACAAATTGTATTTCTTGATCAATCACTCTTCACTCTTATCTCATTTAGTCGTAACTTTAAAAATAATCAAGTATTTATTTTAAACTTACTGTGTATGATAAAATTTCGTAATCCTTCCCTAGCTTGTGAATTGTAATAATTTTCCAAACTCACTATTTTGCAGTTTCAATTCAAATCATAGAGAATAGAGAAATTAAGTCAATTTCATAGAAGATAATATTGGTACTTAACAAATCCATGCCTGGATCTGTACGAGTTTATTATTTCCATTTGCAAACACATCGAGATAGTTTAATTTGTAATTGTCAGGGGAAAATGTAAATGTTGTCCTGGAAAACCTGGAATAGTCCGGGAATTTCACTTCTGCTTGTTTGTAGCCACCCTGAACATACAACTCCAACATTAGTCCTTAATTATATTCATACACATTTTATTCTTGAATTAGTTTTGTTTTTAGTATTAGAAAGTGAACTAATATGAAATGTATGCCAATAGGAATAAACTATAAAATTTACTGATTCTGATACTCAAAATTCAACTGGTCCAATAAAAATTTGCAAGTGATTCTTGCAGAACATGTGTGGTTCTTTCACCTCCTCAATTAGTGTGTTTGTGTGATGAAGTGATTGAATGGGTTTTGCTTTTAATAAAGAACTGTGTATTTAAACATGTCTTTACAAAAGTATTACATACAAATTGTGTGTTTTCATTCATAAGAATAATAACAAAATTGCAGAATATTATACTAGATTACAGACTATTTATAAATATATCAGATTGGTAAAATTATCACTAACATTATTGATGCACTGATACCTATAGAATAACAATCTGTCCCATAATAATAATATATAATAATGATTATTATTATTATTATTAAGAAGGTGAGGATGGTATGGCTATGAGGGAAAATGTGGGCTATTGTAAAATAAATTTAAAATAGTACATAGGTATTGCATTGTGTGTTGACTACTATGGTAAACTCAGGAAAATACATTTCAAGTTCACGTGGGAACTCTGAATTAGTTCCAGTTCAAAAACAGCATTTGACATGCTGACCTTGTTACAAAGACTACATTGCCAATATTAAAACTAGGGAAACTAGAGCCAAATCAAGATGCAAAAGCAACATCTGAAAACTAAAACCAGCTTCTGTAATGGTATGGTCAACATAATGTGCCACAAGTGAGAGGTCCCAACCTTGAACCTTGGTCATTTCATCAATTCTTCATTATTTCTCATCACTGCAATTAATAGAAGATGTAGAACAGGGATGGAAACCAACTAAAATGGAAACAAATATATTTTTGCTGCCTTGGTGGTTGTTTCATGATCTTGCATTTGAAGGTTCTGGGCTCATGTGTCAGATTGGATATGGGCATTCCTTAACTTTTATACACCTCGTTCAAGAAAATACTTTAAAAGTTGAGGCAATTTTATTCACAAATTTTGTTGTGTGAGCTCTATCATAACTATAATTCTTGAATTGTAGAAACTATGGAACCATTTATTATTTGGATTAAATTGTAGAAGAAGGCAATATAACCTGGTTCCTGTATTTTACACTAACATTTTCAATCTAATGCAGTTTTTACTTTGGTTATTCTGTTCAAATACTGAATAAGTGAACTTTTTTCTGTTAATAATAATAATTTCTGCTTTTCTGTAACTTGAAATTAATGGTTCCTAGGAGAGGATCCATTCGACCACTCCCGATGCCCAATCAGATGCTACAAAGAATTTTGACACCAAGGGTAATACACTGCTTCTTTTTAAAAGCATTATGCATTGTTGTTACTGTAAGCATTTTTAATGCGGTTTGGCATGATTTTGGTGACCATAGAGACCTACTGAATATATGAGGGTGGAACGGAACAGGGGCCGTAGAATGAAATCAACAAGGTTTATTTCAAACGTAATCTCCAAAGTTACACAAGCACTTGGCCCACTGTTTCACCAAGCGGTGAATACCCTGCTTGTAGAACTCCTTTGGTTGAGATTGGAACAAGTTGTGAACATTGTCCATGACTTCATTGTCTGAGTGGAAGCTCCGACCCTTCTTCTGTTTTATAACTTTCATTATTAGGAGGGAATATGGATAAAATACACTTCCACTGAGAGGATTCTTATTCAGCACAAAAATAAAACCAATTTCTGCTCTATACAACAATTAGTTCTCATGCTATGGATTTTTTATATATTGCAGCATATTTGAAAAGCATGTGCCAGGAAAGCCCAGTCCTCAAAAGGTTCATTCAGTCAGTATGGCATATTCACTGGAATATGTGCATTATTGAAGAGTATTTTAAATACTTGTTCTTATTCTTGTGTGTAGATGCATTATCTTCATTGCTCTTTAATTTTTCTTTAGAATATGCTCTTAGGAATATAAAGAAACTAATGAAGGACTAAAATTAAATGGTGTGACTGTTGTTAGCATATGCAGATGATGTATATTTTGAAAAGCAGCTAAAGAGATAGGTTTGGAAGTTAGCAAGGAGAAAACTAAATATATGCTTACAGGCCAAAACCAAGTGTTAAGCAATAATCAAAATTTAATTATTGATAACAACTCGTTTGAATCAGTTTCCAAATTCAAGTACTTAGCAGTAATACTAACAAATGAAAATGATATTAAAGAGGAAATAATTCAAGAAATGAGTGTTACTTTTCTCTTCATAAACTTTTATCTTCTCGTATAATATCTAAGAAACTAAAATTTATAATATACAAAACAGTAATTTTGTCTGTATGAATGTGAAACTTGGTCCCTTACATTGAAAGAGGAGCATAAATTAAAAGTATTTGAAAATAAAAACCTTAGAAAAATATTTGAACCTAAAAGGGATGAGGAGACAGGTGAGTGGAGAAGGTTGCATAATTTAGAACTACATAATTTGTATTCGTCCAGATATTATTAGAGTGATTAAATCAAGAAGACTTAGGTGGGTAAGCCATATGGCACAAATGGGAGAGGAAAGAGATGTTTACAGGATTCTTGTTGGGAGGCCTGATGGTAAGAGACCAGTAGGAAGGCCAAGACAAAGATGGAGGGATAACGTTGAGATGGACCTAAAGGAAATCAGTAGGCATGGAAAAGAGTGGATGGATCTTGCTCAGGATAGTGACAGGTGGAAGGCCTGTGTTGCTACAGCCATAAAACTTAGAGTTTAAGAAGGTTAGATAGTTAGTTAGTCTTGTGTGCAAGAGGTGTTCCAAGAAAAAAATACATTGGTTTTACTGTACTTTACGTGAAACCAGAAGTGTATGAATTACATGTAGGATCATTCAAATTTATGAACTCAATGATGGTGAGTTTAATAATTAATATTTTAAAATTATTTATAATTAATAATAATAATTAATATTTTAATATCCAAACTGTAATATTAAAATTAATAAACATGTAGGTAAAGGGATTAAAAGGAATATACAGACTCAATGAAATAGAGACATCTAGTAGCCATATTTACGACTCACTCTTGCCATTTCAAAATGAGCATTTCACCGGACATGCAATGGCAGTGTTGCCAGGCCCATAGATGTTTACAATTAAAAGTCAAACTTCGGTACATTGTCAGACATCTAATTATGACCCTTTGATAATTTCTTATATATTTTTCTCAGTGGAGAAATTATTAATTTATAGAATTTTCTGTATGGAGTAAACTCATAATGTTAAGCATTAAAAATATCTCAATGGATGAGGCTTCATAATGAGGTTTGGGGCTAGCAGGGGGATGCTCTTATGATGTAAATAGTAATGGCTTAATTTGTCAGTCTTTTATTGGTGAATTCAACTAATTTATGTTCATACTCTCTTGAAACAAAACATACGTTTCTTTTATCCTGCCACTTGTTGATCATAACACCTTCATCACCTCTAGTTTCCTCTTTTTTAAACTTTGACCGTGTAACTGCCTGGGGATTGTTTTTCCTGTTAGAGTGAAGAGCAGCACTTGAAGTGGCTATTGTTAATTGGAGGGATGTTTGGTCGAGGTTTGGGGCTGGCAAGGGGATGTTTTTATGGTTTAACAAGGTGACAAGACAGCTGGGGGATGCTTCTTGAATATTTTGCCAGCTGGGGTAGGGGCTTACCATCCCCCATATCTCTCTCACCTTAAGCACTGGTTAGTAGTACCTGTACAATAGGTGTTTATCTCCAGGAGAGTCAGTGCTAGGTCATGACTGATGTAGAAGTTGTCAATTTATAGGATGTGTCCATTTTGTACATTTTACTACATGATGTGCTTGAATGGTTTACCTGAGGACCAAGTGATTTGGTTCTGTAAGGTGGTGTATTTTTATACCATATTTATGCCTCCTGCTTTTTATATACTGCCTAAAGAAGAGTTTACCATGTCACAGAACCATTGCTACATCTATGGTGAGTTCTTTCCTAGGGTAATACACTGAGAGTATTTTATTGTTAAAATCAGTGGCGGCCCGCGCCTGCTATGATGGGTAGTGCCAACGTGATCGAGAAATCGAAAAAATCTCCGTTAGCATATCAATGACAGGAATCTAGTGAAATAGTAATTTTAAATGGAATTTTGTTTAATAGAATTTACATGCAGACAAAATATCAATTTTCTAAACAATAGTCACAATCTGAAATGCTTTACTCACCGAGATCCAGAGAGGAAAAGGCCTGCATTCCTCGCGAGACAGTCAGCAAGAACGATAGATGAAGTCCATCCTGCGTTCCTTTTTGTTTGCGAATAAATCTATCACTTTCTTGTTAAAATTGTCTATGTTGTTCACAAAACTTTTCTCGCAAGAGAGCATGCCCAACGACGCGAGTCTTTCTTCTTTCATTGTGTTGCGTAGAAATGTTTTTATTCTCTTCATCATCGAAAATCACCTTTCTGCTTCTGACGATGACATTGGCATTGTTATTAGCAATTTGAGCACTTTAGTGGTTTCTTGAAATGTATCACATAACTCTTCGTTCATGATGAGAGAAAGGAACGGAACAGCGCCAGACACCGCTCTCAATTCTGGTCGGGAGTAGCATACTTGGAGTTCACTTTTTAGTCTTTTGTCTTCTAAGAACGGGTACGCTTTGGTCAATTCTTTTAGGTGCCCATCGGGGAAGTGTTTTAAATGGTGTTCAAATTCCTGCACATCGAACAAATTTGCCGCCGCAAGGTGTGTCGTGAACTGAAATCTTGTTTTCATTTCGGACAAAATGGTATCGCATACTTCCAGTGCTTCTCTTCTCTTGTTGTCAGAATGTACTGTCCTCTGTCTTTTGGGTGCACTTTCATCACCGCCAGTTTCCAGTTTAACAGAATCAATTACATTATCAATCTGCTGCCGCACTGCCTGTATGCATGTTTCGAAGTTTTGTAAACACTGGCGAGCTTTTAATGAATCGACGATCCTCCTTTGCAGTTGGCTGAAGATTATTTCTACGTGCGGCATAATGTGATGGAAGAAAGTCAACCAAAACACGAAGTTCGCTTCGCGCAGCAGCAGCTTGTAGGATGAGGCTTGGGTGAGGGTGGCTTGCAGAGTTATGTCATCGCGGTTCTGAATTGTGTCCATGACGGTAATGAGGTCTTCTCTGTACTCGTGCACCGTGTTCACTCCACGAGAATGAAAGTTCCATCGCGTCTGAGATGCCCGAGGCAACCTCCTGTGAACGATCTCGTCCAGAATTGCCGTTCTCTGCGAAGAACTGGAGAAAAACGAACAAATCGAAGACAGATTAGCGAAAAAGATTCGCACGTCCCTATTGATGGAAGCTGCCTTTGACATCACTAAATTCATTTGGTGTGCATAGCAATGGATGTAATTTGCAAAGGGATACTTATCTTTTATTTGCTTTTGCACTCCATTGATGCGCCCGCTCATTACCGATGCTCCGTCGTAACTTTGTGCGATCAATAAAGGTGAATTATTTCTTATAATTGACTCAAGTTCTTGAAGGATGCATTTCGAAATAGCGTTTGCATCGTGTCCACCTGGATTCATGAATTTCCAAAATCTTTCGACAGGCTTTCTTCCAACTATGTAACACAGTACAATAACAAATTGATATTGGTTAGACACATCGGTGGTTTCATCAGCAATAATCGCTATGTAATCTGCACCTTTAATCTCTTCACGAACTTCGTTATGATACACTTCCAGCATGCACTGAAGCAGTTCGTTCTGTATTGTTTTCGAAGTGTATTTAGCAGCGTAGGAACTATACTGAGCTCTATCAAGGTGATCTTTCAAATCTTTATCTAATTCGGAACTGAAGTGAATTAACTCCCGAAAAATGCCTTTATTTTCCGATTGCTCTCTCTCATCATGACCCCTCAAAGCCAATTCAAGAGCGCCACAGAAACGAATACAATTTATTATCAAATTCAACACATACCTGTTTCTGTCCACATGTTCGTTGTGCTTCGCAATGGATTCTCTGTAATACGAACTCAGTTGAGCTTCGATATTAACTTTCCCCAACATGGATAAACTCACTACATTGTTCATGTGTTCTGTTGATTTTTCATGAGCTTTCATTTTCTCCCACACATGCACAATATCTGTAACACCCCCTTTAGTCCAGTGGAATTCCCCGCCGAAGAGTACACACGGAAAACAGAACAAGGCCATTTTCTCTTCACAACCACATAACCACTTGTTCTTAGAATATATGCCACTATTGAACTTTCGACGCCTCTCGCCTTTACCACTCTTTTGTGTACAAGTGATGTTTAAATCTGGCGTGGGCCGGCCAAGATGCTTAACTTCTAATTTATCCTCATATGGTAACGTGGAAAACGAGGTATGTAATAACGCACTAATCTGATTCATCTTCACTCACTACCCTACCGTTTGTACACTATCGGACACCTTCCACTCCACTGAAAGAACAACAATTAGAGCCGCAAAGTCCAACACGGAAATAACGCTTTGCTTTGTTTCCAATTCCTCCACTCCAGCAAGGCACATCAACAACCAGTGTTACTAACAACTACAATATATTTAGCGCTAAAACTCCAGTAGCATCTGCTGAATAAAATGTGGATCTAAATATTGCAAAATCCAATGTAAAAAATCGAATTCTATCACCAAGTAAAGTTCATATACTAAGTTTCCTGCGTGTTTTTATTAAAAATATAAAAGTGAAAGATTCTATGGTGATGGGAATTTCATTCGATATTTCGACTTATTTTTTCTTTACAACAGATATGTAGTATATTTTCGACGTCCAGTTGGATTTTTTTTCCAAAATAGGCAGAAAAGTAGATATTACTTTTCTCACGAATTACTTCCCCAGCGGGTCCTACAAATCAGTCAGATTTAGCGACTTATCTCTGAAGAGCAACACTGCAAAAGTTCCCTCCTTCGAGCCACGCAAAATCGGGCCCGACGGCTGGGTCTTATGACCAGAAAGGCTACCCCCCTTTCCCCCGCCGCCTTGCTTTCAGCTCAGACTTCTTCAACCCTCCGCACATGTGGCAACTTCGTTAGACCACCTACAGCGCCTTGTAGGCCAGCTCTTGGAGGGCACGGACCGTTCGTTGCCTCTCGACTCGCGAGGGTAGAAACAGCTGGCGATGCGGCGAAGAGGTTGAGGCGGTCGTCAGCTTGACTGATTGCGAGATTCGAATCTCCTTGTCTGTAAATTATAAATGTATTATTTTAACAATACTTTGGCAGGGTATGCTTTTCTTCTGAGGGTAGTGCCATGGCACGGCGGCTCTCACCTTTGAGCCGCCACTGGTTAAAATGGTCTAAAACCAAACTAATCTTGTCAGGTGCAGGTTCAGCAGAATTTGAATTTTTGCAGAAATGTAATAAAAAAAACTCTGTCTGCTCATAAACTGAGGGAAGCTACTGAAGAAGCAAAGTAATAATTTTCCAATAGACTTGTACACGATTGTCTCAGTATGGAAAAAAAAACCTACAAATAATTTTAGCTCTTTCAGAGTCAAATCCTTTCACGTAGAAATGTCTGATTTTCCTTGAGTCCCCCTTAAAAAATATACATTTTCAACATAATGATTGGTATATCATCTAGAAATGCATCATCAAATAATAACTGAAAATAATTATATGATGTACTATTTCCTGGTACAGGAACAAGAAATGTTGCTTTTATTAAAATGAATGTTTTTATACTATGTGAAGGATCATCAGACCATAAGGTATGTCTGCTTCCCTTGAAAACACACCAGTGGAACTTTTTGTTTCAGAGCTACTGACTGAAAATCCTTACTCACTAGCAACACTATCCAAACATCTTCATTTCCTGCGATTTAACTTTCACCACTTGAATGGAAAGATACATCACTCTAACCTACAGAAATTTGTCCACTTTACTAATTGTTATGTTTTCAATGGGGAGGCTCATAGTAGGAATAATAATAATAATGGTATCAATAATAACATTAATTAATTACACCATACAACATGCTTGTTCATGATTTTTTCATTAAAAACATAGAAAGTTTAAATGGCTTTTAATGTGTATCTGTATAAGATGAAAGTGTAGTTTGTTAGGTTGCAAAGCTGACTCACACAGTACAAGACCATTTTGTTTATAAAAACACTTTGTATCCTTGCAACCATTATGATCCTAAGGTTAAGTAACATATCATCATAGCTAGGAACCTTGACATTTTGCAAATGCAACAGCACCGAAAAATGTTAATTGCTGCAAAAAGGTGGTTATGTATATTCTGTGACATGTTCTGAACACATTTTTCATCCATTCGAAATTGCGAAATAATGTGAATTTGGCATAAGATGCAAATTGTAGTCTTTTTCACAAAATTCAATACATTTTGTGCTTAAAAAATGAAAAATACACCATTCTTGTGTTTTACACTTAAAAAATGAAAATTACCACATTTTTGCACATATAACATGCATGTTTTCTGAAATTTTATCCAAAAGAAAAACCATGGCATGTGTTATACCTGGAATTATACTGACTGCTACGTGCACAATTTTTCACTTTCTATCAGAACGTTGTATGGACTGCGGTAGCTTAGTTGGTAGAGTGGAAGACCAGAGTTCAAATCCTGGAGCAGGTGATCTGGATCAGGAATTTTTCCAGTCATTTTCCTGTTTCTGCATGGCTCTGAGGCGACCAGTTTCATACATCGGTTCATGGGGGGGGGGGATTAAAGGTGGTTGGGCATGATAAAAGTACATCATCCCAACTATGGCTGAGATCAAGAATATGTGGAGATCTACCTCCACATCACCCCATATGCCTTCATGGCATGTGTTCACAGGCACAGGGGAATCTTTACCTTACCTTACCTTATTAGAACATTTTGCATTCCCAGACAAAGTGTCACAGTTTTGGTGGAGATCAATTGTGCACACCTACTGTCACTCGGGAAACATGACGTTTGTATTTTCAGCACGAGAAACAATTTGGACTACTGGAAGTGCCACAATTTTGGCAAAGATCTGGTGGTCACTACCATCACTAACATACTGATAATGTGCGAATTGCACACAATGAAATATCAACTAAAGGTTAAAGGATTAAAAATCAGTAACTTACGTGTGTGAGCATGAGATTGGTCAAACGACGTTTCGAACTACCTTCTTCAGGTTAATGCGAAGTTTTCAGACACCTGACATGGTGCCTCGTCGAGAAAGTGTTGGTTGAGGATTTAGGTCAAAAGGTATAGGAAAGAATACTTACTAAAATGATGATGTAAAATATACATACTTAAAACCGCGCAATACTCTATTAAAACAAAAGAACGTTCAAAGTTGCTGAAGGCAAACTGCCGATTGGTGCTCGGGGTAGGTGAATGTACGGTGTCAGCTCATGCTTGGAGAAGGAAAACTCCTCCTCTCTGGCCTTTCCCCAACTGGGGCTCATGAGTCACCAGTCCGAGGTGAATTCTACTTCCACCTCGGCGGCTTTCCTAACCTCGGGGGTAACATGGAAGCCCATCTCGGCTCTATTCCCGGTGGCTTTATCCCATTTTAAAAAAAGTTAATCCAGCCATCTTCCAAGTTTCCGTCATCTCTATTGAGTTTATTCCAATTATCTGTGCATATATAGGCTGCCTCATATACATTCCTATCTAATTTGTTTAAATTTTCCTGATGATTTCTCTTTTGGCGATCTTATGCAGGTTAATATGCTCAGATAATCCTGTCTTGGGTATACCCTCTTTTACATCTGTATTGTGCTCACTCCACCTAATTTGCATACTCTTCCCCATCTGTCCCACGTATTCCTTTCTGCATTCACATATTATCTTGTACACTCCCTTTTGCTCTTCAGGGTTATCGTGCTTATCTCCCCTCCCTTTCTTATAAGAGGTGAAGTGTTTTTCAATGTTCAGAGGTGCTCTCACCCCACATTTTATCCCGTATCCCCTTACGGATTTTTCAATTTTCTCAGAAACCCCTTAAAATATGGAATCCCAACAAAATACGTGTTCTTTTCATCTTTTCCTACCTCTGTTTTATCTTAATCTTCCTCTTTATCATTTTGTGATAATTCTTGCCTAACAATCTTCTTAGCTTTCCTAGCTACTTTTTCCATGTCATGGATCGTATATCCATTCTTTATACCCACCTTCCTTATCCATTCTTCTTCTTTTTCTTTTTCCTTTTCGTCATTGCAGCCTTTCGGCGTGAATGAAAAAGAGAAAATGATAAAGACATGTACAAACCATGAAATGTGCAGTGTATCCATGCTCACATGGAGTGTTGTGGTGGTCTCATGTTATTAGAACCATGCATTCTCATGTTGATGAAGAGAGTTGTTTTTGTGATGGTGATTGGCATTTGTAGTCACTTTTCATCTACGATTTTCCAAGAAATAAGACCCACACAGTCCAGCATTTGATCTCAAACTAAATTCCAACATGGAAACTATACATGTGTAATTTTTGGAATTATGTCGGAATTATTAGCTCTGGGAATTATGCTGGAATTCTACTTGAAATTTCTATACAAACTTGTAAAATTCCAGCAGTAATTAAATCACATTTATTTAGACAGATGGGGGATGCATGTGATAAGTGTATGTATTCACAGATTATTAATGTTTATATTGGTTGGGGAAGAAGCTCAAAGTATCTTTATTTTGTCAATTTCACGTTAAAAATTATGCAGTTTAAGTTTCAAACTTGTGTGTTTGCATTTAAGGCTACTTATTTTTTCTTTATCACACAGCAGTTGAAATTTAACAATTTGTGCTACAAAAGAGCATTAATTATGATTTTGGAAGACTTGTAATTAAACAAATTTTATTTTCTATGCAAGTTTACACGATTGTGTGATATATTATTTTCTGCACCTTAAATTATGTACTTTAGAAAGTAATGCATTATAGTTTTTTTGATATGCTGGAAGCAGCTAAAATAAAATCTTTGTTTTCATTCCATTTTTAGCCTTTAAATGTCATCTTGGAAACCTGAAATTATACTTGAATTTTATTGTGATCTTTGTTTCGCCCCCCTTGCTGTTGAATAGTTCTAAGCAGGCCAGTGTTGACAATGTATTGACATGCTTGAAAATTCTATTTTTGAAACTTGTCTGATTTTATCCCTCACTCCTAGGGAAGGAAATGGATCTCGAGCAGGGTCTGGAAAAAGAGTAGATTTCTAGGTCTCACCAGAGGCAGTGAGGGTACATAGTAGCCTATCATAAAATATTCTGCATGATAAAACATCTAAACAATGAATAAGTATTTTAAGAACTTGGTTGAGTGTTTGTAGGGAGTAAATTTACAACACATTGTAAATTACTACTGTAGCAGAACCCTTGTGCCCATCCAAATAAAATTCTACATGGCTGATTACATGCTCATCATGTAAGCAGTGAAGGACAATAGGGCTGAAACTATTGATGGTCCCAGTTTCTGATATGATTTTGAGAATATTTATTTTCATAGACAACAGTTCTGGTTTGCTGGTGTTATTAGTGTTATGATTGTAATATAATAAATACATTTGTCTTCCAATTTTAAAGTCAAGATAATATTAATTGCTGGACCATAAGTGTGAAGCAATGCCATGAAGAAATAATGAACTTCAAACACATGTATGTTACAAAGAAGTTATTGTTCTTTCATCTATTTATCATCGTTATTCCTCATAGTCTTGATTAACATAAAAATGAAATAACCAAATGTAGGCAAACAAAACACATTTATAGATTTCCATGAAGCCTTGTGGGATAATAGGTCAAAAACCAATTATGATAGAATCCAGAATTTTACATTTGAAGAGCCCAGAAGTAAGTGACATTTTGGTCATTATTGAGTTTATTAAGAAGAAAGGTAATTTGAAGATTTAAATCAAACTGTGGAAGTTTCCCATAGGCATTACCTAAATTTATTTGGATTCATGAGTTTCACACATTATTCATTTAAATAAATCGCTCCCTTCACTGTTACATGCAAATTATCCAAAAACAAATATATTTAAAATTGGTGAATTACAATATACATGTTGTACATGCAAAACATGAAGTCTTGCAATATCGTCACTTATCTGGTAGAAGGATGTAACTGCTAATCACATTGTGTGTTTCCTTTTTACCATGAATTATGTTTACTTTTTACCATGAATTGAATGTTACAGGCAGACACATCAAACTGTCATATCATAGCAGAAAATTTCTAAATCCAGTGGTAAAAGCTCAGCATCTGGTGGTGGTTACACCCATTCAGGACTGGGTTTTCCATGCCTGGTCAACTTTTTGGGTAGCTGACTACCAGTTGGAGTTTACCTCCAGTTTTCACCAGCTCTGGGTTTTTCAATGTGAAAATAACCAAAGGTACGCTCACCATACTTTGGCCCCAAACAGTTGTAAGTTGGCAATGCTGATGAGAGAAAGTCGATCACTCTGCCATCTAGATGTCTAAATTCAAATACAATTTGGGTAAAATCGTTACCTTGTAATCAAGGGGTCCCAGGTTCAATACCCTGTGGAGGCACATAGTGGTTTGGCTCCCAGTTTAATCTGTAGGTCCAGTCTCGTTTAGCCTTCTGTGCATAAAGTGGACTTAAAACTCAAAATCAAACCAATGAAATCAAATTTCGCCTGGTGTGAAAAGGTACATGCAGTTGTTGAAATTCATTGTTTATACTATAAATACAAAAACTAATGCATGTGTGTTGTGTGTTTGTAAAAAGAAATGCATGTAAGGGGAAAGCATTTACTACACATTTGGCTTTCTTACAGAACAAAAGAGAAAACATCAAATATAAGAGAAAACATCAAATATAAGAGAAAACATCAAATATAAATACACTCCTATCTATCTATGTAATGTCAAAAGATACGTTAAAATTTTGCACATATCTTTGACTAACATTATATACCCACTTTGTATATGTTTCTTGCTCAGGAGAACACAACATCACAGAGAACTTAAATATCTTCATTGATCATTCATTTTTTGTAGGCAACTTCTACATAGTATCTCTACCCTATGATGTTATAAAAAGCAACAATTTTAATACACATTTTATAATCACGCAAAAATAAAATATAGAATCAATGGTAAAATTGTGGTAAATGAACAATAAATAAAATGTCAGCAGCTAGACTCAAACTCACGGTATGGAACAAACACACTCCAAGCTAGCGCCTTTATCCACTACACAAACTTGACACTTGAAGGACTTGCTTCACAATAGAACAGATGTCGCCATTACGAGTATAGTGACTTTTAAGGTTTTTGTTAAAACCTGTTACTACGTGCATCAGTTGACCTTTTTTTTTTATCTTCCGATGAAGCAGCCATGTTTGTTTGCAACTACCAGTTAACCTTCATGACCACCGGATAAAGCAGGGATCAAGTTCACTGCCACTCAACCTGCAGTTGAGGAGCTAACTGCACATGGACAAACTGAAAATTGCAGTTAACGTCTAGTTACTTGCCAACCCAGACTTTAATTAATTGCACATTGAAGAACCAGCTCTTTGTGCAAAAAAACAATTCTAGTGGTGCTTATGCTCCTATTTCAGATAAGTGACCAGTGATCAGAACTCTTCATTTTAAAAGTATCTTCGCTACAGCTACATTTATCGAAAAGTAGCTTGCTATGCTGCTCCTGCTCGCTACTTGCTTCTTTGTTACTTTTGTGCTACTTCTGCATGACAAGAAAAAAAAAACAAAAACATATGGATATTGAAAGAAAGCCCCTAGTATGATAGTTATACTTACTGGAAAATAGTTTGTTATTTATTATCATGATTACTGTCATTCAATAATTTTGATAGCAGTGTTAGTTCAGTTACTTATTTTTTCGATAGTGTTTGAGAATAACATACCTATGTAAGTGACATATCAATTCAAATTTGATATATGAATATTGCAATTAGGGTGTTACCAAATTAATGATTACAATTACATACAAATAAAATTTGATAGGATTATATATGTTTATATATCAACATATTTTTCTTGAGAATAAATATTTAATTTTTTTTAATGAATTGATACGAAGTCAGTATTTTGAAGGAAAAATATATCTCACTCTTTCAAGTATGATCTTTGTCGTGAACATGATGAATAACCAGATTTTCTGTAACTAGATAATTATGACATAAATTAAGGTAAAATAATATCTTCTATAACTGACATTTCCACTAAAAGTTTATTGATTGATTTGGTGTAAGTCCACTTTATGCACAGTAAGGTTAATTGGGACTGGATCTACAGTTTAAAGTAGGATCAGAACCACTATTTGCTTCCACCAGGTATCGAACCTGGGACCCCTTGATTACAAGGTGACTACGCTACCACTGCACCATCGGGGAGGCCCTCACTACACGTTTATGTACAACCATTTTAAAAACTACACCATAGAAACATGACCCCTGCGTGTTCTTGAATTTCTGTCCATTCAATTTAGGGTAAAAACCGAGACTTCCAAAGTTGCAAGGCCAGTTGGGCACCAAAACATGATCGACCATGTTGATACATCACTGGTTCCTGGTTGTTTTGTCATCTGCTCGTGCAGAGTTCATTTTACTATGCCTACATAGAGACAACATGTGGGGAAGTTTTACCATCTGCGCAGATTTTAATAATGAAATAATGGAAGAAGGAGTAATAATTGGAGTGTAAACTATGCTTTGTAATGATCATTACAATAGAAATATTCTGTCACTGGCTGTTTTTTAAAAAATAATTGAAATTTATCATATGTATCGAAATTTACTATAATGTTGTGTAAAGGGGAATAACATAAAAATGTGATATTTATAAATTTTATCTTCTTAGCCTTAAATGGAATGTTAGTTGTGGGGGGGAGGGGGAGGACTTTGGGGATAACTGGGAATGCTTCTATGGTATAAATGAGAAACAGGTGGAGCGATACTTTATATAAGCTTACCTCTTGGGAATGCTCCGCTGAAGACATAGTGGAAATTTTGTCACCTTGTAATGAAAGGGGCCCAGGTTCGATATCCGACGGAAGCACATAGTGGTTCGAATCCAGTCTCCATTATTTTATCTGCATAAAGTGGACAAAACCAGAAACTAGGAAAGATACCTAGTTGGGAGGATGGGATCCCCCTGCTCCTCTATTCTCCACACTGCACATCATCATTCTTCCTCATTTTCACAATTAGCCAAAGGTGGCAGAATGTGACTCTAGATAAGAGAATTACTAAATAAACCCTTTATCCTCATTGCCATGATCGAAAGTTACATAAAAGTGACATAAAAGTAGGAAAAATACATAAATTTGGAAACTGCGTATTAACTAAAGAAAATTGTCAGTTCTGCAGAAAAGTTAATAACTCGTATGTACTTTTTGCATTATCATAAAATATATTGAGGAAACTGATGTGTAAACCTGACTGTTCCCTAAACGTATTGTAGTTTTAAAATTTGTGAACAAATATGATGAAAATAATTGAAATTCAAGAAAGTGTATGTCTACCATTCTTGTAACATCATCATCTTGCTGCTGAGATTTTCTATATACTGTTAACGTACTGAGTCATTGATTGCTGGCACTATTACTATGTCCTTGTAGTGGAAAATGGATTGCTCGTTTTTGCACTGCAAGTTGTGTTTTGCACAGTAATTAATTACATTTTTCTATCTCATACACCATGGATATCCACAGGATTTGTTCTGCGGGTGGCGCAAAGCAGGCATGTTTCTTCCCAAAATAACGATGTAGCTCGAAAAACATAAGTCCTAGCCAGAATATATTCATATATGCCAGTTTGTTATCTGGATATTAGAATTATTCAGATGCTAATGAAATAAATTACGTGGTATCAAGATATATCCATGAAATAGACTTTGTCATTATGAACATCCTGCAAAATAAGCGTTATTGTCGATTTTTTTAAACAATGTTTCCACATCAAATTTACCTCAAAATTTTGAGAAGCGAAATTTGTAGCAAAATTTTTGCTGCAACTACAGGAATTTTGTAGCTTTGCTACAGCTACAATTTAAAAAAATGTTGTGCCGCTACAGAGCTAGCTACAGTAGCATGCTACTTCTGACCACTGTAAGGGACTATAACAGTTGGTCTGAAAAGTTCGTAGGTTAACATAGTAAAAAATATTTTTTTGACAAAATTCGATTTTATTATTCAATATAGTTGCCTTCGAGGGCGATACAATGATTATAGTGGTCATACAATTTTCTGATGCCATTTTTATAGTACGATTTCTCTTTAGCCTCAAAATAGGCCTCAGTTTCGGCGATTACCTCTTCATCAGTGCTAAATTTCTTTCCAGCGAGCATTCTTTTAAGGTCTGCAAACAGGAAAAAGTCACTGGGGGCCAGATCTGGAGAATATGGTGGATGGGGAAGCAATTCGTAGTCTAATTCATATAATTTTTCCATCGTTTTCATTGATTTGTGACACGGTGCATTGTCTTGATGAAACAGCACTTTTTTCTTCTTCAAATGGGGCCGTTTTTTTGTGATTTCATCCTTTAAATGCTCCAACAACGCTATGTAATAATCGCTGTTGATGGTCTGGTCCTTTTTGAGGTAATCGATGAATATAATACCATGCGCATCCCAGAATACTGATGCCATAACCTTGCCAGCCGACTGTTGCATCTTTCCATGCTTTGGATTCGGTTCTTCACGTGCAGGCCACTCGGCTGACTGTCGATTGGACTCTGGAGTGTAGTTATGGAGCCATGTTTCATCCATTGTAATATATCGACGGAAAAATTTGTGTTTATTACGGTTGAATATCGTTAAACATTGCTCCGAATCATCAAAACGTTGTTGCTTTTGATCGATTGTGAGCACACGTGGCACCCATTTTGCACACAGCTTTCGCATGTTCAAATATTCATGCACAATATGTCCAACACGTTCCTTTGATATTTTTAAAGTCTCAGCTATCTCGATCCACTTCACTTTACGATCATTTAAAATTATTTTGTGGACTTTTTTGATGTTTTCGTCGGTAACAGCCTCTTTGGGGCGTCCACTGCGTGCATCGTCTTCGATGCTCATTTTGCCTCGTTTAAATTTAGCAAACCACTTCTCAACGGTTGATTTTCCTGGTGCAGAGTCCGAATAATGTTTATCAAGCCAAGCCTTGGCTTCAACAGTATTTTTTTTTTTCGCCAAAAAGCAATGCTTTATTAACACATGAAATTCTTTTTTATCCATTTTTTCACAATAACAAAAGCTGCTTCACTCACAATGCTATATCTCACGAACTAATTATCCGGCAGCTGTGAAATTTATACACGTATCTTTTGAAGGTTAGTACTAAGTAAAAATCACATGGATTTAATTCTAGTAATGCCATCTATGAGTCAGCCTACGAACTTTTCAGCCCAACTGTTATGTGATGTTGTTTTCCATAATTTAAAATAGTATTAAATATCTCAGATGTTTTTCATTGTTTGATAGAAATAATTTATTTCAAGCAATTAAAGAGATACATAAGTTCAGAATACAACGGTTTGTAAATGTGTTGGGCAAAATTGGAGGAATAATAATGTTTCTTCCCAGGATGAGGTATCACACTTACAATTTCAACTATAGAATGTTTCAGAATCTCTATCCACAGATTGCATTAATGTAAATGCATTATCTATAAATAGCCTATAATTTAATGCAAAAATCTTGCATTTTGTTCTTATTTTTGAGGATATAAACATGTAATTCATATGACTTAATTTCCTAAAGTAAATGTGTGCAGTTTCTTTTTCACATCAAAAACTATTGCAGGCACCTTTTTACATACATTAATTAAGGCAGTTGATGTTCAAGGAACATTTACAATTTTATATTGGATCAGTAGAGTATCAGTTATCAGTAAATATTATGTTAGTACTTTATTGGTATTGGCAAATGTTTCATATTGGTTCACCTCCTAAACTAAACCTTTTATCAATGAATGCAAAATGCATTAGCATTTCTATGTTGTCACGATATTTTCTTCTTCTTTTCCCCATAGTTCCCACGAATGGAAATTTGCTTGCTGCTTGTGACCCAAATTGCAGGGCAAATTGTTGCAGTGTTGCATAATAATCCTGTACTTTTCTAATTTATTGATTTGTAAGTGAATTTGGTGGTTATGGTTGTGAAGGAATATTTTGGAGCTATTACAATCTTGTCTCCATGTTTATAACAAACTCTTTTTAATTATTTATTAGTATAGAAAATTCTTTAAATTTTACTTTAATTTTATAGGTGATTCTACATGTGGCCAGAGGGCACTTTATGAAATTGGAATGACTGGAATTCCAATTTACAATGTGAACAATAACTGTTCTACTGGGTCAACAGCTCTCTTTATGGCTAAGCAGATTGTTGAAGCAGGAACTGCAGATTGTGTTTTGGCATTGGGATTTGAAAAAATGGAACGGGGCTCACTATCAGCAAAGGTATGTATTACTGAAGGAAAGTAGTGGCAAGTGTAGAATTAAAGAAGCCTTTTTTATTTTAATTTACATTCATCTCTTTATGTAACACCTATTTCCCCATTAAATATTTTTTTCATTATACAATAAAGAGGGGTGGGGTGGAAAACTGAAAGTGATACAGATGTTTTAAACCAAGGTGGATTGATTTAAATCACGATTTAAATCACTTTAAGGAAATTATTTATAGAATAATGCACATAAGGATTTTGTAGATATCAGAATCACTTTTGGTGAAAGTAAATTAATCTCATAATCAGTTAATGGCGTTTATTAGGCTCTAAGAAAGGAACAAAAAAATAATTGTACTAATGGGGTGAAACTCATTCGAAAGGTAATGTAATATGTAAACTGCAAACACACTTAAATTTATCTTGATTTAAAATTCAATAATTTTTATAGGCAAAAATAGCAAACATTTTATGTAGAATAATATATAAAATACTAAACATGTTATACCGTAAATAGTGTGTGTCCTTTTCAGTGGCGGTTCCTCCATGGAACAGAGGGAACAGGCTGTTCCTCCTACTTATCGCGCTTTTGAGCTATTTAAATTATTTCTATTAACATAATAAGAACACTTTTTTCTCCCGAAATCAACATTTCCAAAAGTAACGCTGAAGAAAATCTTTCACTGTTGCTGGACGTTTGTTTACATCACCTACCCCTAATGCATCATGGTTCTCACCCTCTACTGACGCAGAGTATTTCCGACCACGCGCGAAGGTCAACGATCCCCACAGCACCACAGAAGCTGAACACACTAGCTGTTGTTCCCTCAGAGAGATATTGCAGATTCGCTTTTCTTCCAGTTTTTGCTATGTGCTGAAGTTTAATCATGTCATAAGTGATACTTTTGAGTGTAGAAAGTCTATAACTTCCTAATCTCATTGAGAACTTGCGTCTGGCATTCATAACGAACTGGAAAAATCTTTTACAGTCTTAGCATCTGCTAAATGCCTTGGCTCAACTGTGCGAAATAGCTTCCTAGGGAACAGCTCACATCCACCTGTTCCACCAACCCCAATACCAAAGTTTCAAGCCACACAGCAGCAGGACAAGAAAGCGAATGTTGCGAGTGTTGTATGATCGACCGACTGAGGATTTAAGCCTTTAGTTCATTGAACTTTGCAGAAAATACAACAAACCAACACACATCCTAACAATTAAAAATTAAAACTAAATCATAAACAAGGCATTTTCAAACGAGTTATTTACTACAACTCTGTAAAATGATTAACTGGATATTCTTCCAGTGGCAAATAATATTGTTGTCCTTGTTTAATCCTGAGAAGTGAGTCTGGAACAGGTCGGGTTTTGTCACATTAACAACTTCTACTAATCTAGTGGACGTCGTGGAAAAACTCCGCCATCTGTGTGGCATTATTGCATTGAGGATGTTTGAATTACAAGAATTCTCAACTCTATGAAAAAACGTCAACTTAATCTATGAATAAAGAGATGAAACAGGTTCCGACAAAACATTATTTTTTTTCTCTGATCACTCATAAATTTATATTATCAAATTTTTTTTGTTGCGCATCAACAATTTAATTTTTAATTTTTTCTTTATATTATATCACATTAGGTTAGGTGGCAGAACAGCCTCAGGCTGAACCTCGCACACACAAATAAGGAATTTGAATTTGGATTTGCTTTAAAATTATTATTGTCATATAATTTTAACGTGCTTCATGTTTGTCACATCTGACAATTTGTAATACAGTATATGTACAAGGTGTACAACTTTGCTTCCACCGTTTTTTCCCCAAAAATATGACGCTGTAATGAAAAACATTGCTTACCCAGGCATTATTCAAAGTATTGTCCATCGATGGCCACTACTTTCTCCCATCTTTCGGGCAGCGTACGAATGCCGCGTCTAAAAAATTGTTCATCTTTGGAGGCGATTCACGAATCGATCCACTTTTTGACTTCTTCATAAGATCGGAAGTGTTGGTCAGCCATTTCATGAGCCATTGATCTAAACAGGTGATAATCAGAGGGAGCGATGTCTGGAGAATAAGGTGGGTGGGGTAGGACATCCCATCTTAATGTTTCCAAGTACGTTTTCACCACTTTGGCAACGTGGGGTCGTGCGTTTTCATGCTCCAAAATCACTTTGTCGTGCCTCTCGCTGTATTGCGGCTGTTTGTCCTTCAATGCTCGGCTCAAACGCATTAATTGCGTTCGATAACGATCACATGTTATTGTTTCACTTGGTTTTAACAACTCATAGTACATGACGCCAAGCTGGTCCCACCAAATGCAGAGCATGATCTTGGAGCCATGAATATTCGGTTTGGCCGTCGACATGGAAGCATGGCCGGGATATCACCATGATTTTTTGCATTTTGGGTTATCGTAATGAACCCATTTTTCGCCCCCGGTCACAATCCGATGCAGAAATCCCTTCCGTTTTTGCCTCTGAAGCAACTGTTCACAAACACACAACCGCCGTTCAACGTCTCTTGGTTTCAGCTCATACGGGACCCAAGTTCCTTCTTTCTGAATCATACCCATGCCAATTCTTCTTGAGTTTGACGCGAGTCTTCACTCAGCAATGTCTCCAATTCTGCATCTTCAAAAACTTTCTGTCTTCCACCAGTATGCCGGTCTTCGACGTTAAAGTCACCGTTCTTGAAGCATTGAAACCACTCACGACAGGTTCTCTCACTTATAGCGTCCTCACCATACGTAGTGGAGAGCATTCGATGAGCCTCAGCCGCAGTTTTCTTCATATTGAAACAAAAAAGTAGAACCTCCCGCAAATGGCGAGAATTTGGCTCGTACACTGACATTTTCAATCGCGAACAACTTCACGATGCACACACCACTCAACTAATGTTTGAATGGGGTTATCTTGACAGAGGTCCAAGCTAACTGCGTGATGTCTGCGATCTGCTTCTTTCGACCGCTACTTCCTGTTGTTGCCACCTGTCGGAAAATGGCGGAAGCAAAGTTGTACACCTTGTATCATATATTTATTTGGTTCATTTCAATAAGGGTTGACTTTTACTTGATCTACTTTATTATATTAAGACACCCATGAGGAGGGGGGGGGGCAAGTGAGGGTGACCTGTTCCCCTGCCTGATTTATCACCGCATGCCACTGGTCATTTTCATTAAACTAAATAAACATGGCAGCTGATATTTGGGCAAACTATCATTAAAAAAAATGCTAAAATTCAGCTACAAATTATGAAAAATATTTTAAGTTACAATTATATATTATATTATAGTATAGTATAATTATATATTACTATTAGTCCAGAATGTTTTATCATCACTGGAAGAAAAGTTACTGAAATATTTATAGTTTCATTAAGACACTTAACAAACATTTCCATAGTAGGTTCATATATCAGAAACAGAAAAATGTATATTTACATATATTTTTTTTATTTTCTTAAATCAAACTGTTCAGATATTTTACAGGTCCATTTACCAGAAAGAGCCTTTCTATATAAAAACCTGTATCTGTATGTATGATGCCAAAAACCATACAGCAGTTTCAAGCATTTTTTTAAATAAAAAAAATTGATTTAAATAAAAAGAATCCAATTTAAATGAAAAAAATCCTTAAAAATGATTTTTACAATAAAAAGCATGATTTTTATCCACCCTGCTGTAATCATCATCTTCCTTTCTAAGAATTAGGTGCAAAATTCCCCTGTGATGCTGTCATCGAATTATCAACCCAAAGGGAGGGTGCATGGATGCGGCAATCAGCTGTTTTCATTGTTCCCCCATTTCTGCATTGCCAAATTGTGCAGCATTGTCAAAACATTGTTTCTCTTTCAGTTTGAAGTGTTTGATTTCATCTGAAAGGGAAAACTATACAGTGTAACGTGCAAGTTTTTGCCCATTCATGAATTTCTGCAAACTTGGATTTGGGTGCGATTCACAACAGGAAGCACTCAAGGTGCTGTGGATCTTATCTTCATCAGTCCACATTACTCTCTCCCCTTCAGAGCAGTAAGGTCTGCAACAACAGGTAAACTGTGGTTACTGCATTGGTTTCGTGGAACCGATTGCGATCAGCTACCCTACATGAAGGCAACCCTACATGTCAGGACACCACATGAGAATGACCCAATGACTCTAACAAGGACACCAGATATGATCAATCTTCTGTTCACGCATCCCTGACCTTCTAGACTTCCTAAGGATGACACAAGGCAACAGAAAAAAACCCTGCCAGTGGTTGCTTCGGCCAGACCCAAAGTATATAAACTCTAGTCGTTGAACTAGAGGTGTGGAAGTCGACCAACAGAGATGAAGTGGGGCTGGAGGTGCTGTCCAGTCTCCGACTGAAGATGGCTATCCACCCAGCCAAGTCCAGGCTGTCTTCAGACACTTAGAAGAAAGACAAGGATCTTTCCAAGCAGCTCCCTTACTTCTAACTTAGATTAAGACAATCCTTGTATATCAGCAACTACTCTTTTATAATAAATCTTGTTATTGTTAACCATTACTTATGTATCTAATTGTGTCTACAGGTTCTCCCACTTAGACTCTACCAATTTAACCGGGGGTATTCTTTTACAGCTCTTATACCAGCCATCTGAGCTACGTTCTCTAATGGTAGATTTGGAATCGCTCAAACCTACCGCTACATTTGGTGGAGATGTGGGGCTGCATATACTTCCAACAGTGTTTTTTTTATATAGCCAGACCTCGTATGTTCAGATTGATTCTATTAGTCTTGGTTGATAGATCATGGATACTTTCAGTGAATTTGGGACATGGAAATATTTATTTGCAGGTTCAGGTTGTTGTTAACCCAATTTCTCTTCAATCTTACCCTTTCTTATTTGTAGTATTATAATTTAATTACTATACATCACTTTTTATCTTCCTAAGTTAAATGTGAATATGTGAATAGAAGATAAAACTATTAAGAAACAATGAGAAAGAAATCACCAAGAAACACCTGTGGTTCAAACCCAGATTCCATAGCATTGCTTGATACTTTATATATGTAAAGAATTAGTAACAATGAAGAAATTAAGCTGACTTTGAAACATTCACATTTTTGCAATGTCAAAATGTACTCATCTCTCTCTCTTTTTCACTCCCTCACTTTTCTATGTGTATCTGATTTTTCTACTCTTAAGTATTCATTTGGAAATATATTTTTGGTTGCTTTTAGTTTGTGACTTCTTCGAAGCTGATTGCTTTGAATGCCACTGGGCCATACCATTACTTTGTGATTGCTTTGAATGCCACTGGGCCATACCATTACTTTGTGAAAACTCATTGGTTTTGATCGCTGGACATGGCAGTTAAATTATTCAAAAATTCTCCTCAATTTTTTATAATTGTAACATTTGGAGTTTGCCAAAAATCAGTTGAATCAATATTGCAGTGTGTGTACATTATTGTAGATGGAATGATTCAAGAATTTTTCTTAATTTTCTCCACAGTATTTTGACAGAACAAATCCAATGGACAAACATGTAGAAGTAATGGCTGACATTGCTGGAATGAATGAATCTCCTATTGCAGCACAGCTTTTTGGAAATGCTGGGAAAGAACATATGGAAAAATATGGAACCAAACCTGAACACTTTGCCAAAATAGCCTACAAAAACCATAAACATTCTGTGAACAATCCGTATGTATATCAAATAATTTTGTTATCACTCTCAATTTTAATTTAAACTGTGTTTTTAATTTCTTTATCAATACATGCATACCAGGTGTAGAAGTATGAAACCGGAATTTGTTTGCAAGAAGTAAACGGCTGGTGTTTGCAACTGAGAAACAATATTTTATTCAAAGTAAGCTCCATTGCTAGTTACACATTTCTCCCACCTTTCCGGCAGGTTATGAATGCACGCCAAAAAAAAAAACGTTCTTCTTTTGAAGCGAACCAGTCTGCGAGCCATGTTCGTACATCTTCATACGAATTGAAGCGCTGTTCTGCAAGAGCGTGTCCCAGTGAGGCAAATAGATGATAATCTGAAGGAGCCAAGTCGGGAGAATACGCCGCATGCCCTAGTATCTCCCATTTGAACGCCTCGATCGTTTCCCGGACCCGTTTTGCTGTGTGCGGTGAGGCGTTGTCATGGAGCAGGATGCCCTTGTGTTGCCTTGCTTCATATTCCGGCCGTTTGTCATGTAATGCTCGATGTAAATTGATCATTTGCTGTTGGTAGCGATCTGCGTTAACGGTTTCACCGGGTTTTAGCTTGCAATTCGTTGTCTTCCAAATTTTTCGGAGGTTTCCCACGTTCCTCGTTTCACAAGTCAAAATCGCCACTTTTGAATTTCTTGAACCACTCGAAACACTGTGTTTTCCCGAAAGCATGTTCGCCGTAAGCTTCGACGAGCATTCGATGCGATTCTGCGGCGGTTTTCTTCAAATGATAACAGAACACCAATGCTGTCCGCAAATCGTAGTTCGTAGGCACAAAACTCGACATGTTCCGGGTGTGCAACACCTTCCTCTGTCTGGCACTCGGGTTACTGTGTTCCGATATAACGTCCTCGGGAGTGGCGGGCAGCAGCTGGCGCTGCTTCCGCGATCTTCCGCGCCCTCCACTGCCAGCTAGCACCATCTATCGGCCAATTCCGGTTTCATACTTCTACACCTGGTAATCATTAGTGTTCATTTTATAAATAATAATTAAATATACATATTAAATTATGCAACTAATTTTTTTCTGATAATTTTAACTGAGATACCTTCAATGATCAGATTTTGTTAGACAGGGTGGCTACTCACTGGGAATTCCTTGAATTCTGGGAATTATGCATGAATTATTTGCTCCGGGAATTATACGTGAATTCTGCAGGAATTTTGGTGCTTAGACGTGAAAAATTGCAATCTGTATTAATCCATATCTCATTTAATCTTTAACCTATTCATATTCATAAATGTTCAGAGGCATGTTTTTCATATTTTAGATTTTGTGTTTGTCGAGGAAATAAAAGAAAGATGCATTGGAAAATATTATAAAACAGAATTCTTATCTGAACTCGTGGTAGGACAAATGTGTAACGTTGGTAGGCCAGGATAATTGCTAGATGATCCCAGAGGAAAGTACAGTACAGTAATGGAATAAGTATAGATTCCTATTTTAGCTTCTCTTGCTGTCTTTCCTTATTTTAGCTTGCCTTACTAAGTGTCATTGGTTTCAAACTTATTTCTATGAACAATGTATCATTTCTAAAACTGTGATGTTTATGTACGAGTACAATATCAGAGGTAGACCATTATTTTGCATCATTTATATTTCTTTAGGATAGAAACAGCAAGTTTACTTTCCAGAACTGTAAATATTATATTTTTTTCTCATTTGATACAATCTGTGACAGTTTTGGAAAGTAATATACGAGACCTGCTTGATGTGCTTTATCAAAAATGTTGTACTCTTCTTATCCAAGCATCCTCCTACAAAAAATATTGTTTTATGCAACACAATCTTCAACTGTAAAGAAATTTCCAGAGAAAAAATTCTATCACTACGTGAACTAAAAAAATTTGAAATATTTTGCTAGTGATCTCTCTGGCCAGGTCCTACTTTAAAGCATCCACGTTCAGTGGAGTAATTAATTATAGAAAAGGCCACCCGCTCTAGTGGAAATACTGTTGTGAAGTATGTGGGTTTATCTCACACTGTTGAGTACTAGCATGCAATAGGGTCCATATTAAATCTTGGATGAACCTCATTATTTTGTCCATAAATTCCGAAAAACTGACACCAAAACATATGATGATTCTGAATTGTGTTTATTGAACGGCAAAACATTTTAGAAATACAACACCATATATTGTGTGTTTTAGTGTTCTTGCCCCTATTGTTTTTTTTTCTAACACAAAGAATATTGTAAAGGTAAAGTTTTCCCCTGTACAGTCACCGGCAATAGAAATGGGATATATAGATCTTGAAATACTCGCTTCCCTGCAAGATGTTATGTGTGTTGGTTGCCTAACTCAACGGCGATAAACTAATTTAATAGATAATTTTCAGTGGCAACTTCTACCAGCCCCGTAGATTTAGGCAATACACACAATGCCTTGTAGGCAACCGAATCTTTCATGATCTAGGTGTCCCATTTTTATTACCGGTGACTGTACATTGCACCATGCCATTCAGGAATACAGAAGGTGTGGAGGATAGAGCTTCATGCATTCTCGATCTCAGCCATACTGGAGGTGATGTGATCAGCACTATGCTCTGTCCACCTTAACCTCCAGGTACATGTTGATGAGAGGCTGGGTGAGCCACAGAACTTCTTCTGCAGCGACATTTTCTGAATATTCCCATATTCCCATATTCCCATCTGAAATCAATGACCTTGGGATTGGAAATCTGGTTACTTAACAACGAACCACAATGTTTATTTTTCAGTTGAATTAAATTAGAACTTTTGGGTCCATTGGAACCACAAAAACCCTTTGTATTGTTAATATACAATATGTGTGTGTTTTGGGAAAAGAGGGGGAGGGGGTTAATGAGTAAGGTTGAAATATGTAGATGAAACTCTTGCTTGTACCCTTAAATTATTTGCCTTGAATTTTTTGAAAGTTCGCCTTGAAAACAAGGAATTATACTTGAATTTTATCACGGTCTTAGAGTAGCCACCCTGTTAGATCATGTCACATAAGAATCAAATGGCAAAAATAAAAATATTTTTTGAAAATGAATATTACAATTATGAATACCAAAGTTGCAGGGAAGGTAAGTACTGTCATGTATGTAAAATACTAATGTTAGAAATTTTTGTTTTCAACAAAGATTCTGTCAAGAAATTCTACCTAATTTGATACATTTAATTTTGGGTCCATGGTCATTTAATTTCTGGTCCATGGTCACACAACCCACCCTCGATTTCGCAAGGATTATTTTTTTTAATGAAGATTATGTGTTGCTAAGTGTGAAGAAGAAATTCTGGAGCACGGAAAGAAGTATTTAGTACTGTACAGCTGTTTATAGTTGAGATGTAGCCGTTTGAAGTTGCAAGGTGGAAGTCTACTTGCACGCCATGTTCATTTCGTAGTACCCGTACTCTACTTGTGGCCATGTTAGTTTCGTAGCACCCATACCGATGGATGTATGTAAAAGTCGGTTTATCAGGGCTGTACCTGAAGAAATGTCATGAAAATTGCTGTCAAAATTTCCCGCAGATTCCGGGCTCCGCCCCTGGGGTAATTAACGTACCATGTGCTACTGCTATCATGGCCCTGCCTCCACTTCGCTCCGGCTACCTGCCTTTCTCTATAGAGTCCCTTTGGAAGGCATGTTAGAAACTGCCCGGAGCAATCTGCTCAACACTATTTTCTGCACTGAAACATTAGAAAGGTACCAAATAATTAAACCTCATAAGGTAACTTACCTCTTTATCGCAAGGCCAGGCAGGCACTTGAGGGTCGAAGTTAAAGTTGAAAGTCGTAAGTCATATGTTCAAAGTCTTTGTTGTCCTTTTCCACAGAATACTACCCTCCCCTTACGTTCCATCATATAAGAAGTCTCAAATTATCCCATCCCACAAGTCATTCAGAAAATGCAACCCTCCCCTTTACGGCCTGCAGTTGCCAAAAAAAAAATGAGCACGATGTTCCAGAAGATAACATATTTACACATGCTGAAGATACCGTTCAACAATATGTACAACCTTGGTGACAATGAAGTTCGACCAGAAAGGAATACGTGATTAAATGCACAGAGGCATAGGCAGTGGAATGGGTGACCCGCAGAAGTGACGCATGTGTGTAAGAGGAGGCGTGTGAGCAGGCAAGAATCGTGATCCCAGCATGTTGCACCCAAGGTCACGTAAAGAACGAAAACGGGGAACTATACGCGTGACATTGAACTTCGACCAGGCACCAGACCCATACGGAAAATTCCAGATAGTGGCGCATTCGACGGAAGCATGATGTCACGGACACGATAAGGGAGTCCGCCGTATATAAGTGCGTGCTGTCCATCGAGGAACCGCAGTGCATCATCACCATGGCCAGGGGCAAACCTATTGACAACACCGTGAGGAGAAGAGTGGTGGAGTTGCAACGGGATGGACTCAGTGAACGGGAAATAGGTCGCCAACTGAACTTACCCAAGTCAACCGTCCACTGCATCATCAAACACCACCAAAATATGGGTACTACAGAGCCAGGTAAGGCCCTGGTCGAAAACGCCTGCTGAGCGTGCGTGACCTATGGATATTTAGGCGCTATATCCAGACCAACAATCATGTTTCTGTGGCCGAATTACGACTGTGGACTCGAGAACGCTTTCACATTGAAGTGTCAACGAGAACCATTCGCCGTTACCTACAGTGATGCGGTTACCGAGTGTACAAGGCGAAACGTAAACCCTTCCTTTCCATGTTGAACAAAGGCAATCGACTACGGTGGGCACGAATGTACCGGGGATGGACATTTCGGCAGTGGAACAGGGTTTTGTGGACGGACGAATCCATTTTCAATGTTGTGTACGGGAAAATACAGAAAACAGTCATTTGTCGGAAGGAGGAACAGAATGAAGCAAAATATTATGCACGTCGGGTACAGAAACCTGCGTCAGTGATGGTATGGGGATGCATGACGGCATCTGGGGTTGGCCCACTACACGTCTGTGAGGGCATTGTGAATGCACATCCCTATACACGCATACTGGAGCGGCATCTTCCCACAGTGCGAAGGCACCTGTTCCACAGGTGGCGTCTCATCTTTCAACACGACAATGCCAGGCCTCATACAGCGCGGCTGACAAGAGAATGGTTGACTCGCCATCACGTGCGAACTCTGCCATGGCCACCATCGAGTCCCGACCTCTCGCCCATTGAGAATGTGTGGCGTGTTCTTAAGCGACGTGTGCAACAGAGGGGACCCACGACAGTGGCTGCTCTTTATCGCCTGCCTGCAGGAGGAATGGCACCGCATCGATGTGGAATACCTTGAACGACTCGTCCGCAGCATGCCCCAACGCATTGCCACAGTTATTTGCCGACGGGGCGGCGTCACACCATGGGAAACAGGATCCCCTCTAACAGTGGTCAAACTTCAATGTCACGTGTAGATGGACGAAAATGTTTTATTTTGTGTGGACACCATACATTGCTGCGTTGCAGCGGAAATTTATGTTTTCCTTTGTTCCATGTAGCCTGCTGAATAAAATATGTCCAGCATATGCATGTGTTCTCCTTCTTTCACAACACACTCCTATATTTGTGACTGGTCGAACTTCATTGTCACTAAGGTTGTACAATGATATTCCTCATCACGTCTCACAGCTGTTTCCGCCAATACATCACAATAACATATCGCAAATTATCCCATTCCACAAGTCAATCATAAGAAGACAAAGAGAATGTGTAGACATGTGCCTGTGATGATGGAAGCCCTGGAAAACCATATGAACGTTACGTAGGTAAGGAATTTAAATATTAAAAAAATGTAAGTTTCGTAGCACGTAGATCTCCAAAAATTACTTTCTGCACTCCAGAATTTCTTTCTTCACACTTAGCAACACAATCTTCATAAAAAGAAAAAATCCTTGCAAAATCAAGGGTGGGTTATGTGACCACGGAGCCTTAATTTCTTTGTGTGTGTGGAAAATTGTGGTGCTTATACTGCCGAAAAACACTATTGAACCAATGCCATTCATTGTACTGTACATCCACAATCATACTCTTAAGAGAATGGAAAATTAATTACAAAAAAAAGTAAACCCCCCCCCCAAAAAAAAAATGTAACATTCATGTTCATGTATTTTTAGTAGGAAGTGTTTCTTTTGACACTAGCAGGACTGCCATTTGAGATTTCAATTAATCATTTTGGTTTTACTTCTGAGACAAATTTTGGTTTATTTTCCCCATTTTAACATTTAGTGGATGGATGGAAGATTTTTCTCTTGCGCAGGTATTTCTGTTGAGAACAGATGGGAGATATATATCTCTCACCACCTTACAGCAATTTATATGTCATTTCTTGAAAACTACACACAATATGACAGTTCTATCTTTTTTGTTCATTAGTATACATGTAAAGGTATGACATACTCGAATTACAAAACAATATATCAAGTTTTGTTATTTAAATACCGGAAATTGTTTCTGTAAGCTGGCAACATACCTCTCTTACACATTGTTATTATTTTTTTCATGAAAAGTATCAGCCTGTTTTCAACAAGACTTTGCGTGGTTGAAGGAATGTATCACTGCTACATACTACATTTTTTCATTCACTTTGGTCTAATGTGGGGGTCTCAGGCAACAAAATGCATTTTTTTTTTTAAAAAAATGTTTTCTTCTTCTTCCTTTAACACTCATTATTGGGAGAGACAATGCATAAATTTTACCTCCACTAAAGGAAGAAAACAAAACCAATTTCATTTCTCTACGACAATTAGTTCTCGAGCTATGATTTTTTTATGTACTGGCAAGTTTGAAAACGTGCACTTGAAAAGGTCCCATCTACAGAGGCTATCCAGGTGCATGAGACTCCATCCTCTAAAGGTTAAAATATGAATCTCTGTGGTACATACTTTTTATGCAATGTATTTTTCAGAAATTCTCAGTTCCAAGAAGAATACACTCTTGAGCAAATAATCAATTCTCCAACAATATTTGGGCCTCTAAGTAAGCTCCAATGTTGTCCTACTTCTGATGGTTCAGCTGCGGTGATATTATGCAATGAAGATTTTGTACATCAACATGGACTGGAGGGTCAAGCTGTTGAAATAATTGGAATGGAAATGGCTACAGATTTGCCTTCAACTTTCAATGGTCATAGCTGCATGAAAGCAGTAAGTCCTAAATGATTTTTCTTATTAGTTTTCTGTGCACTGTAAGAGTTGTCTGTACCACTATAAAATGTCATTGAATTATGTCATATATGTACAGGCCAATGACTTGTGTCAGTATGCATGGTATGCATACCTCTACTTGAAATATAAAATGACTACTATCAGACATACAATAATGACTAGGGCCCGGATTTATAATCACAATCCAACAGTAAAATAAGCAAGTTAATAAGCACAAAAAATAAAAAAAATAAGCAACAAAATAAGCATAAACAAATACAGGAAAATCTGAAAAAAACATTTGTTTATTAGATCTCTTATCTTATTCAAAGCTGTTACAGTATGTAAGGAAAGTCATCCTGAGATTTTCTTGTGTGAAGCTTCTGTGTCTGTCAGTGAGGAATTATTTGTACAGTGAAAATGTTCTTTCCACGTAGCATGACATCACAGGCGCATGTGAAAATCACCACAGTTCTTCTTCGGTGAATTCCACTTCAATGTCTGTTTCTTCACCAGAAATATTTTTATAAATTTGACACAGTGTTTTGTAACCGGGATTTTTCAGTAATACCTGACAGCTTGTCGGACACAATTTTAACAACACCGTTTCTGAAGACAACGTTACTGAAATTTCATCAATGAGAGAAAGCGAATGTTGCAATGGATTATTTCGAGCTTTCAACTGTGTTATAATAATAGGTAATTTGGAAAAATGATTTTGGATGTACTGTATCTTTTCTTGGATGTCGTTTCTCCTGTGCAGCTATTTAGATGCATTGATCTCATCATTCCAATGCCATCGTGTGATTGAAATAGAATTGAAATATGACAGATTTGGATAAAATATGCTATTTTAAACCAAAATCATAAAATAAGCAAGCATAACCATTTCCTGCAGAAATAAGCATTTATAAGCACTTTCAACCTTAGTTAAATAGCTCATCAAGGTATGTAATACGAAATATAACCTTTCTCCTTACCATTATAAGTCTGGAAAAGAATATGCATCTCGCTTACAAATCCGGGCTCTAATAATGACTTTAATGTCACTTCAATTTTTCACTGTTATCTTGGATTCCTCCATCCTATCAATAAATACACAAAGAAAGGCACTTACTGTTCCCCATATGCCTTTAAAATTTTAAATTCATCGTGTATTTGAGTGTATCCAGCAGTCTTCTCTCCCTGATTGATCTCCTTAGGTTGACATCCTGGCTTCGATAATCTTGATCTGGTAATTTCTCCATGGATGACATCAAACTACAGAAAGCCACAGGATCTGAATTTGGGTTGTCATTAATATCATCTGGATCTTGCAAATCCATGAATATTTCATTATCATAAAATTATCTCTGGTATGGCCAGAACAATATGTTGCCTTTAGGGTTGTATATCTCATACAACCCAAATTTTTGTTTTCTTTGCTATTTTATGTTGGATAAATGTGGGAATATCAATGATAAAAATATGTAGCCAGATTGATAATATACTTTATTTGGATAATGTACATTTTGTATTATTCACTGAGCGTATATTATGATATAATGTATTGTACTTTTATTATTTCCTGTGTTATATGTAATAATCACATCTATAGTGTGCAAATCTCATTGCTGTGGATAAATTCCTAAATATTAATAAATTCGAACACACCTCATTTCTGATACTTCTTTAAATCAAGCAACAATATATAAAAAAATGCACAACCAACACTCACAAACCACAAACAAAAACAGATTTTTCTTTCCAAACTCTCAGATTATCTTTACATGACCAACTGTTCGTTCTGATTGATTGTTAAAACAGCATCGAGCAGAGAGGCAAATTTCAATTAGAAGACAGTCTAGTCTTCTAAACCAGTCTGGCAGCCAGCCTGGTAGCCATCATTTCTATCCTGGTAGCTAGTCTAGCACCAACAAGGTCATTCCAGTAGGAAATCCAATTCCATGCGATTGGGCTTTTAGTCTTCTATGTCACCGACACAAACCTGCGTGGCGAGATTTTGCTCAACATAAGGCTACATCTAGGGCTCAAAATGGAAAATTTTATGGAACCAAACATTTTTTTTTTCATGAACATGGTGTTGCCTTCTGTGTCTGGTTACTAGAGCAAAGAGACAACAAGTAGTGAAATGATGTGCTGTATGTTTACATCAACATCAAATAATATCAAGGAGCCTTCTGGAATTTTCCTCCCCTTTTAAAATTTAACCAGGCAGAAGTTGTGGATGGTAGTCAGCTTGCCCAACTGCAAAAAATATTTTAAAATTAAATGTACACATCTTCAATATTCTGTCTTAATATTACTTATTAAAAAATCAATTTGTGTAAGTTAAAGACATTTCCATATTATTATTTTACGTATGATCAGAGATTGGATTTATTGTTTGACAGACTTGAAGTTTGACTGTTGGGTTAATCTGTCAGAACAAATGAATCCATAAAACATGAAAAATAATAATAATTAAGAAATAAAAGTAAAAATGAGAACCATAAGGCACAAGAGATGATGGCAAACATAGACACCATCATACTCTGCTAAGTCCCATTGCGGCAACAATGCATCTCCACGTAGAGGTAAATTAATATGAATTCTATAATATGTACAATTAAAGAATCATATCAATTTAATTCACTCTGAAAAGCAAAATGTAGTGAAAATCTCAAATAATAATAATAATAATAAAAACTGGAATAGTCTCTTGCCATTTCTGATGAGAGGGAACAGGAAGGTTGTAGACATTCACGAACGGGATGTAGTTCTTGCCAGCCCCGGTCCATTTCGAGTCCTGGCTACATCAGATAATCTAAACGGCTATTTGATGATGCAGATCACATCTTAGAGAACACTCTTTCACATAAACAACTTGCCACAGGGTAAAAAATAAACCAAAAAACTGAAAAGACCTTCAGCATTTTTAAAAAACATTGTATGTTGCAGTTAACGTAGTATCAATCACTCAACTTTGATGACATTGTGGTAATGTCGTTACCTTGTAATCAAGGGGCTACAGGTTTGATACCTGGTGGAGGCACTTTAAACTGTAGGTATAGTCCAGATTAGCCTATATGTGCAAAAAGGGGACTTAAAGAAAAAAAACAAAAAAACAAAAAAAAAAACAATCAATCAACCACTTAAGCTCTTCCACAGGAAGTCGAAAGTGAAAATGTCAGGTCAACCAACTACCACCCCATGTGCATACCTATGAATCCTTGCCCCTCAGTGGAAGAAAATGGCTAACTAAATGAACATGTAAAAAATGAGTTGTATAGAAAACTTACTAGGAACAGTGGCGAAGCGTGACATTTTTACGTAGTCATCGCAAGATTTGCCAAACGTCAGGGTCGATCTTGCAATGGAGGGGGAGGGTGGAGGGGTCACAATATTTCTCTGTGATAAATGCCAAGGTCATTTGCAATTCATACCACAGACCTTACGACTACAAAAGAGACATGATTCTATCCCATAGGATGAGAATTATTAAATATGATGGAAACTGAAATGCAAACACCTCAATTGTCACGTTTAATGGTAAGAAGAATCAGATTTTTGGCCATTTTTTTCATTTTCTTTGCAACTGGAGCGTGACGACGCTTACTTTACCTTGAAGCTATGGTCAACGCGAATCGCATGGACCTCCGCTTCGAGGTGAGGTAAGCGTCACCGACCTCTGCTTCATTTACTGTTAGTGTGCCATGTGTCTGGGACTTGTTTAAGCTCCCTGGCAGGTGAAGGCAAGCGTAGTGGTGAGTGTCCCATTCTTTCACACTTGATACAACTGGAGTACGGTTACACTTACCTCACCTCGAAGCTGAGGTCCACGTGAACCATGGTTCGCCGCCAATTGTTTTGATAATGAAAAGCAGATTTCATATAGTTCAATGTGTGCTTTTCCTCCTAACAAGTGAAAATAGCAGACATTCGAGACTTTGAGTGGTGTGCCCAGGATTTTCGAAGGGGAAGGGGTGACGTGTACTTTTTAGTAGTCATTCCTGAGTTCCTCATTTTGCCATCTTTCCTTTCTTCGTTTATTTAAAAAAAAGAATATTGAGCCTAAGCAGGGATTATAACCCTCACCAATCCCTCCTTGAGCATGCCACTGGACACTCGAAAGAATCTTGATGACTCCAGAGAAACCTTGCGGTAGCTGTAAACATGGGGATGGGGGTTTAAAAAAGGCCTCTTATGACCCAGACCTTCAAGAGTGGGGGAGAGTACAGGTCGTTGGTTGGACTACAGCGCTGTAGTTGGACCTGGGTCTGCCTGTTCAGAATCATTCGGCTGAGAGGGCCTCCCCGATGGCGCAGTGGTAGCGTCGTCTCCTTGTAATCAAGGGGTCCCGGGTTCGATACCCGGTGGAGGTACAAGTGGTCTGGATCCCACTTTAAACTGTAGGTCCAGTCCCGATTAGCCTTACTGTGCATAAAGTGGACTTATACAACAAATCAATCAATCAATCAATCAATCATTCGGCTGAGAGAGATTCACACCATTCTGCGATGAGCTGGGCCTTCGAACACCATTGCCTTCAATAGGAAACTTGGCAGGAGGGTTCTGCACAAGGGGTAGTACTGGGACCTTATTTTGATGCCCAAAGATTAGCGAATCTCTTGGCTGTCGCTTGGCTTATTTCGCACAAATATGCAAGTATTCTGACTTATTTCTTCTCTAAAATATATAAAATACAATATTTTTATTATTTTTGCCGCATCTCCCGATGACCAGACGCCTCTGACTAGGAAGTATGCAAACAAACACTACTCAATACACATTCAATTTCTTAGGCCTCCCCGATGGCACAGTGATAGCATTGTCGCCTTGTAATCAAGGGGTCCCGGGTTCGATATCCGGTGGAGGCGCATAGTGGTTCAGATCCCACTTTAAACTGTAGATCCAGTCTCGATTAGCCTTACCCTTACTGTGCACAAAGTGGACTTAAAACACCAACTCAACAACATTCAATTTCTTGTAAAAAGAAATGGTATACAATTTAAATAATTGATGTTTTATAGAGTTTTGATTTAATGATTGCTTAAGTAAATCTAAGAATCTAATTTTTGTTGTGTTATGTTAATAGATAATTCAGTTCTTCCTAAAGGTTTGCATAACCACTTTTTGTAGATGCAAAATAATTTAACACAGATATAACAAGGGGGTGGATTTTTGCATATTTGCATATTTTTTCGTTGTGGAAAATTCATATGCTTTCAATGGATTCATTCATTTGACATGATTGGGAAAAGACTGGCAAAGTTTTATAGTGCATATTTGAGCTTAATGTGCATATTTTGTTTTGCATATATTGGAAATAATTTAACCCTTTCAGCGAGTATGGATATAATTGGAAAGTTCACAGCCAACTTATGATTTTTGACCCTTTTGTGAAAATTAATTTCTTTGTTACTATTTATATAGACATGAAATTTTGCACACTGATTCAAAATACTAAGGGATAGAAGTTATCGTACAGAAACGTCAGTGTTGCCATACAAAATTATATTCCAAAATCTGGAAAAAAAAATTTCTTTGTTCTTACATACAGGGTGTTTCTAAAGGTCGTTTACAACCCTTGGGAGGTGATTCCTCACACAAAAACAAGCAAAAAGTGTGAGTTCCATTTTTATGACTGAGGCTTCGTTTCCGAGATAGGAGCCTCGCAAAAGGTGACAAGTGAACGTCACACCTAACTGGGACAAATACTATCACAGATAGAGAGGCGGTTCCAAGAGAATCATCAATGAATCGTATGTGCTCAGTCCGGAAGTCACGATGAAAAGTTCACTGCATGCATGCGCAATGGACTCCTCAAAGGAATTCATCTGTTCTTACATCTCAAGTCTTTCCTTGGCGGTCAACACTTCAACAATGACGACGAGCTGAAAGAAACTGTTTCCAACTGGTTGAAGACACAGGCGGCAAATTTCTATGAAGAAGGTATACAAAAACTTGTGCCACGCTATGACAAATGCCTGCAAAATTTCGGCAGTTATGTGGAAAGTAGTTTAAGAGTTGTAGAATTTTGTGCAATAAATAACTTTTCTGTATCTGTACACAATTTAATTTTATTACCAAACGGAACTTACTTTCTGGACGTGCCTTGTATCTTTACTTTTCCAAGTATTCAGTGGATTATGGATATTCATTACAGTAAGGTAACATTTTTATTTATTATTTATCAATTACTATTTATTATTAAGTACGATTACATTGACATTGGACATGAAAAGCCATTTCACATCACGAGAAATAGTAAATTTATCATTCATCTGGGAAAAGAAAGATGACATGAAACATACAAGAAATAAAGTTGACATTGGCATACAAACATATCTTCAGACCCTCAATTTTGTGTTTGAATACAAAATACTAAAGTTTACAAAATAATTTACAAAAGTTTATGAAATTTTCTTCAAGCATCAGTGTTGCCATCTCATAATAATAAAAATTTCTAAAACTTGTCAGTATGATTTATTTTTAAAAAAATATTCAACCAATGATACATATTCATCCAAGAAAGGTATTTTTTTATATTTTTATGTGGTATAATTTTATAATTTCGTCAGTGTTGCAGCAAAACAATCGCCGAACCACATAGAAACAAGCAAGAATTTTAATAAGCACTCAAAAACTAAGAACGTACATATATGTTATCCGCGATTTGAGCGCAAAAGAGGAAAACATATATATACGTTCTCCGCGATGAAAGGGTTAATATAATCATTTATTTCAAGTTTGCATCTTCCATTTTTTTGTTCTTTGTACCAAGATTATTGCATATCATCCTTGTTGGGTCAAGGACATCTAGTAACTGGAAGTTGTTGTAAAGGTCAAGAAAACCACCCTCCCACCAATCACCAACATCAAAAAGAGATGAGTCACAGTGATGGCAGTGACAACCTTAGGGTGGCATTATTTGTTAGCTTTTGATAGGTGTGAGTGCCTATATCTGAGAGGTACTTTTTTTGATTGGGGATATAGGGGGCATTTCCCATTCTGGTTGCAACTGTTCATTCCTTTGTAGGGGCAGGGGGGGGGGGGTGCTACATATATATGCTTATGCTTCCAAAGAATTTACTGAAACTTCCCATCCCGACCTGAAAATATTTAAAATACTACAAATGTGTGCTATTCTCGATCCACTGTCAGAATGAAGAAAATGTAAACAAATGAGTGTGACTTGTGAGGTTCGGACTTGATTCCATAATGCTGACGTTGGCTCATTTTTAGATAATGTACGTGAAATAACTCCTCTTCCCCTTGCCACAGTATAAAAGCTTAGGGAAATGGTATTACTTTGTCAAATGCTATATATTCTTATGCTTTAGAACAACTGGCATTCGAAATAATCAATAGAATTTATCTTTGGGCAGTGTACATCTGTTTACATCCACTCAGTGCTTGCTGTGAACGGACGATAGTTAGAAATTTTTAAAACCGAAGGATGTAAGAGAAAATTGCTTCAACAATGAATAGAGGCTAAGATGTGGTTACCACTGATTGAACACTTATTTAATGCCAAGTCTACTCTGATCATTTAAGTATGGAATTTAATATTTTAGAAATCTTCCGAGGTGGGTGATCTAAGGTTGGAATTTTCTGGCCTTGTCCCTGCATAAAGTGGCTCTGGGGCTCACCCGGCCTCAAATCAATGAGTACCTGGAGTGGTGGATAAAGGTGGCCAGACTGTGGTGCTGATCACATCACCTCCAAAATAGCTGAGATCGAGAACGTGTGGGGCCGTACCCCACACATCCCCTAAAAAATGTGCCTTCGTGGCACAGTGCTATATGCATGAGGAACTTTACCTTTACCTGTGCCATGAATATCTATGTATTAATATTATTATTATTATTTATTTTATTTTTCTCCGGCACAATACTGGAGTTACTGAAAACCAGTAAACTCCCTGCTCAACCCTTAAAATACTTTTGATTCAGTTAGAAATTACTATATATATTCCTGACCATACTAGTTTTATAAAATGTATATGTTAGTAAATAAATATTGTGATTAGCTCTAAATATCACTACATGTAATAATAAACTAATACCATTTTTAATCTTATAGCTTTGTATTAGGTTTCTGCACTCAGGATATTTATTTATTTACTTTATTATTATTATTATTGTTATTTTCCTTTGATATCTAACTCATATTATTTTACCTCTATATGCAACAATTTAATTGAATAAATATACCCCTAACACCACTTATTTTCCAAAACTCAATACTCACTTAAAATCAACATACTGCAAAAATTGATTCTAACCACATTTCCTCAAATATGTTTGAATAAACACTTCTACACCAAAATAGGATAAATACTGAAGTTTTACAACAACAATAATCAAAAGATACACCACATCAAGTGAAACGGAAATGGCCTGTTTTGGCTCCCAGAACTAGCTCTGTATCTTTTCATTTATGTCTATATGCATTTGTCAACCAAGATGGTGCCGAGTGCAGATTGTGCGAAATTTGTAGCTCTGGTCTTTATCTGTTTTGCGCTTGTACTAGTGCGAATTTGCATAGTGAAAAAGTATTGTCCGCCTTGTGAAATTGCAGTTAATGATGGGAATATGTTTGTAGATCAGTTCTATGACAGATACTTGAAAACTCTTGAGTGCTTTTCCAGTGCTTTGTGCTCTTCAAGGGGCGAGCGCATGCAAGGACGCTTCGAGGAAAGCCTCGCCCGGGACCTCCAACAGGAAGTATGTGCTCCAGCACCTCTTTCTCCTTCTGCTGTTGCTGCACGGAGACGTCGAACTTTAGCCTGGACCAGGGACGTCTATGGGGAAAACAACAAGTGATAGTGCCTTTCACCTATATTATCAAAACATGCAGTGTCTAAAGAATACGTTTTTGGACTCTGAATTAATGATGACCAAGTTCTCCAAATACGACTGTGTGTGCTTTAGCGAGTCATGGTTCAATTCTGATATCTCGTGTGTTGAAATTCCCCTCTATGAACAGTTCAATGTTTACCGTAAATATCGTGAAATGCATGGCGGTGTCATGGTGTGTGTGAACAAGAAGTGGCACAGCAAGATACGATTGGATTTACAATGAGACTGCGAATTACTCTGGATAGAAGTAACTACTAACCACCATAAAAAAATATGTATAGGTTGTTTCTATCGGCCTGATAGGCGGAGTCCCAGAGAACTCTTAGAGTGTTGCTATGATTCCACTTTGGCAGTTCTTTCCAGCTTTTCCAGCCACGAAGTTATTTTGTGTGGGGATTTTAATATTCATACAAAGTGAAATAATCCTGTAAATGGCATACCAACCACTGGAGACGAAGACTGGTTCATAGACAATTTTATTCATGGACTGGGTCTTCTTCAACACAACATGTACAACACGGAGAAGATAAAAACCTTGACTTCATATTGTCCTTGTTTGAAACCTGTGATGTCATGCACTCTTTGAATCTGCTTCAGTCAGACCATGAGTCGCTGCGTGCCATCTTCAAAATCCCGGTGAAAGTGAGAAGCTCCCCTTCTGCACCCTCCCAGGCATAATATTCCGCTGTGGAAGAAAATGCCATGGGATGCTGTCCGTCGAGCCATTGACCTTTTCAACTGAAACCTGCTTTTTGAAGGGACTGTGGCTGAGGCTGTCGAACTGTTTACGGACGGACATGATTCATGCCCTAATTCAGGACTATGTGCCACATAAAACAATGACATCTGAAAAGTTTCCCCTGTGGTTTGATAATGAGTTGCAGCATCTGTTGCACAACAAAAAGAGAGCCTGGCAACCGTGGAAAAGTTTTCCCAATCCCCACACACACAAAGCACTTTGTAAAGACCTTATGAAACAGAAATACACAGAATATGTAAACACTGTCACAAATGAACTCCTTACTAATCCGAAGAGATTCTGGACATTGATAGATTCACGGAGACAAACCAAACGCATTCCTTTGGAAGTAACACACAATGGCATTTCAGCTGATGAACTATTCAATCAAACATTAAAAAAAAAAAAGTTTCCCTTGGTGTTTTAATTCACCTGCCTATCAAATCTATCTGCTGTCACTCTCTTTCTACCATCTTTAAGAACCAGGTGAAGTATTGCACTTCCTTACCTCCTTTTCTTCTCACCAAGCATCTGCTCCAGACAATATTCCTAGTATTTTCCTTCAAGAAACCGCTCACTCACTATCTACTCCTCTTGCAATGTTATACAATAGGTGTTTCTCTGAAAGCTGCTTTCCCACTCAATGGAAGAAAGCAAATATCATTCCTATTTTTAAATCTGGCAATGCGAACCATACTACATGTTACGGGCCAATTTCTCCCCTATCCACACTTGCTATTGTCTGTGAAAAAATTCTAAAAAATAGACTTCTGAAATTCACATCCCCTTACATTAACCCAGCACAACATGACTTTCTTTCAAATTCTTCATGCCTCACCAATCTGTCTTCTATGCAATCCTATGTCATAAACGCCATCACCTATCGTAATCAGTTGGATGTTGTGTACTTTGATCTGTCCAAAGTTTTTGATTCAGTGGATCACCATTATTTACTGCATAAATTAGCTAACAGGTTTAACATCACTGGAAACACATTAAAAATAGTGAAAGACTATCTAAGAAATAGACAACAATGCTAACTGGCTTGCGGTTATATCTGGTGTGCTGCAAAGAAGCATTCTTCGCCCTCTATTATTTGTATTATATCTGGATGATCTCGCAGATCTCTTTAATTCCCCAATCTGAAGCACAATTCTAATGTTCGCCGATGATTGCAAGATTATGAGAGGAATGAAACAGCCATCAGACATGCAACTTCTCCAAAATGACATAAACAGATTCTCTGAATGGTGTAAGCAATGGAAACTGTCCATAAACCCTTAAAAATGCTTTTACATAACAATTTCATTGAAACAAAACATTCTTGAAGGAAATTATTCACTCACCAACATCCCTCTAACAAAATAAGAACACCAAGATCTAAGTATCCTCATAGATTCAAAACTAACTTTTGATAATCACATATCAAGCATAAAAAAAAAAAAAAAAAAAAGCAATACGTATGTTAGGCCTACTTTACAGATTCACCGAAATCAATAACCCGAATGCACTTTCCATTTACTTCAAAATATTTGTGTCCCCCATTCGAGAATACTGTTCACCCATCTGGAACATGGCTGCCCCTTCTCATACCTCCAAGATCGACAGTGTTCTCACCTTTTTCCTCTCCATTGTTCAATATAGAGTGCCGGCCCTGAGACACCTACCTAAGAGAGATCTCCTCGTAAACTTAAACATAAATACTCCAGAAATGAAATTACTACATAAGATCATAAATGGAAACTTAAGATGCAGCATCCCACTCCACGAACTCTTCCTCAGAGTGCCCAGACATAAAACATGGAGCAAGGAAACTTTCCACACCACAACTCCCAGACTCTCTCACTCATACAACGTTCACTATTCCACAAGCTACAGAACCAATTCAACATCATCTCAAACCAAGTAGATATATTCAGTTCATATTTGTCTCTCGTCACCAACTTATAAAAAAATTGTACATAAGTAAGGCATTGTGAAAATAATGTTTACCTTGGTATTGTCTTGGCTTGTTTATATTTTGTTTATTTTATTTATCTTGTTTGTGTGTTTTTTAACACTAGTGTACTGTTTTACTGTTGTTTCTTTCCAGTTTAAAATTGCTTGTCCTGTACTGGAAATTTCTATAAATAAATAATTAATGTCTTCACATATTTGTTACATAATATCTGTATGAAATATGTATATGTACAAGGTGTACAACTTTGCTTCCGCCATTTTTCCCCAAAAATATGACGCTGGAATGAAAAACATTGCTTACCCAGGCATTATTCAAAGTATTGTCCATCGCTGGCCACTACTTTCTCCCATCTTTCGGGCAGCGTAGGAATGCCGCGTCTAAAAAATTGTTCATCTTTGGAGGCGATCCACGAATCGATCCACTTTTTGACTTCTTCATAAGATCGGAAGTGTTGGTCAGCCAGTTCATGAGCCATTGATCTAAACAGGTGATAATCAGAGGGAGCGATGTCTGGAGAATAAGGTGGGTGGGGTAGGACGTCCCATCTTAATGTTTCCAAGTACGTTTTCACCACTTTGGCAACGTGGGGTCGTGCGTTGTCATGCTGAATCATACCCATGGCTTTCAGACGTTTTGAAATGGCTTGCTGCGTCACTCCCAATGATCGTGCCAATTCTTCTTGAGTTTGACGCGAGTCTTCACTCAGCAATGTCTCCAATTCTGCATCTTCGAAAACTTTCTGTCTTCCACCAGTATGCCGGTCTTCGACGTTAAAGTCACCGTTCTTGAAGCATTGAAACCACTCACGACAGGTTCTCTCACTTATAGCGTCCTCACCATACGTAGTGGAGAGCATTCGATGAGCCTCACCTGCAGTTTTCTTCATATTGAAACAAAAAAGTAGAACCTCCCGCAAATGGCGAGAATTTGGCTCGTACACTGACATTTTCAATCGCAAACAACTTCACGATGCACACACCACTCAACTAATGTTTGAATGGGGTTATCTTGACAGAGGTCCAAGCTAACTGCGTGACGTCTGCGATCTGCTTCTTTCGACCGCTACTTCCTGTTGTTGCCACCTGTCAGAAAACGGCGGAAGCAAAGTTGTACACCTTGTATATGTTTGAAATAAAACATAAGGAATGGGAAAACCACTAAAAATCTGAGGAAACTGATGTCCTTGTTTAATTAAAGGCACCAGGAGAAAAGAGTGCATACCCCCGAAAGTATGCGGGTGGAGAAAGGCTTCTTCAGGGGGTTCCCCCCCTTTTTTTTACCTTTACCTAGATATCTAGAATAATTTCGTGTAGTTCACATGGAAATTTACATATACTATTATTGTCACACACATCAACTACTTGCCATTCATCATGGCCACGATTTCGCCGTGAAGAGCATGGGCTACTCCTTCCAAGCTGTAAGGGCCAAGTTAAGTGTTGTCAAAGTTTGGAGTTCTTTCCTGTCCCAGGAAGGTACTACTTCATTCTTCCTTTTTTATTTTTAATTAGAACACAACCACAATGCCATAAAAAAAGCAGACATAAAAAAAAGCCCTGAAATATTTCTGTGATGATTTTATTTACTTCATTTAAAAGAAAGAAGAGCCCAAAATGTTTCAGGAACCTTTAGTTTCCAATTTGTATGGTGATGGCATTCTTGAGAACACGTTTTAACCCTCCGTTAGGCATGTGGTGTTCTCCATCGATATTCATAGCGAGATTGCAACACTGTGAACTATACTGCACACAGTGTTGCTGTGTGCTGAATCTTCTTTCTTTATCTTTGTTCTAAGCTTATCTGTTCTGTTCTATTGGGCCAGCCCCCTTGGCAGAGTGGTTACCACATTGCGCTATGGTGCCAGGGGTCCTGCGTTTCAATCCCGGCATGGGCATGGATGTTTGTGAGTGTCCATTCATCAATTTCATCATATCATCACTCATCTCCATCTTCACAAATTAGCAAAAAGTGGCACAAAAGTGAAGTAAAATAAAGCAAATCAATCAATTATGTTCTATTTCACTTCTAAGCCATGTTAAATTATGAAGTTAATGTTACGTCGCATTCAGTGACTGCAATTTCCCCTACACTCTGACCTCTTAATGCTATGCCTTGTCTACCAAGAGAAAGTATACTATCTTTGCTCCCCCCTTCTCTTCGCTTCTTTTGGCACCCAATCACTTCTACTTGTCACACACTTGCAGGCTAAATGCATACCAAGAACAATATCAAAGTGAGAAAGACAGAGTGCACAGCAGATTCAGATGCTATATGGAAGTGGGCTAGTGATGAAGGAGAGGACACGTAGGTATGTGTTAGTGACGAAAGTGATCATGACCAAAAGTGAACATGACACTGCTTTGGTTGTTACGTATTTAGGCACATGGGGGATGACAGTCTCCCAAGCATGCAACTGATGTTAACTTTATAATGTTATGTCATTTACAAAGTGCAGCAGAAAATTGCAGCTGACCTTAGATGAAAGACAAAGAAAGAACTTTCAGCATGTGTGCGCCATTTAGTTCACGATGAATTTCATACCTTAAATATAGTTAAAGTGACCTAATGTGCCTATGCATGTTACAGAAAATAATGTGCCTAACGCATGGTTAAATTGCCATGAAAAATGTTTAGTCATTTGTATAAGTGTGCGTTTGCCATGATTTCAGCTTTATGCATTCTTTATTGTCTTTTTCCTTGGTTTGTAAATGTATTCAGTGAATAAAAATACTCAAACTAGAATATGCATTGACTCTTTCTAGGTTGGATATGACATGACAAAAACTGCATCTGATAGACTGTTCCAAAAAGCTGGTTACAAGCCACAGGATGTAGATGTTGTTGAACTCCATGACTGCTTTTCTGCAAATGAATTGATAACATATGAAGCTCTTGGCTTATGTGAACTGGGTAAAGCTGCTGACCTTGTGGACACAAAGGACAATACATATGGAGGAAAATATGTCATCAATCCAAGTGGTGGATTGATTTCAAAAGGACATCCTTTGGGTGCAACCGGTATGTAATTGAGGTGGAAATATTATAGGACTTAAAATATATATCTCTCTGTCTGTCTGTCTGTCTGTCTGTCTGTCTGTCTGTCTGTCTGTCTGTCTGTCTGTCTGTCTGTCACTCACTCACTCACTCACTCACTCACTCACTCACTCACTCACTCACTCACTCACTCACTCACTCACTCACTCACTCACTCACTCACTCACTCACTCACTCACTCACTCACTCACTCACTCACTCACTCACTCACTCACTCACTCACTCACTCACTCACTCACTCACTCACTCACTCACTCACTCACTCACTCACTCACTCACTCACTCACTCACTCACTCACTCACTCACTCACTCACTCACTCACTCACTCACTCACTCACTCACTCACTCACTCACAGATGAAATAATTTACTCTGTCCTTTAATAAGTGGTGGTGCATATTGCCTGGTGAATTTTTAGTAGAAATGCATATTTTTGCCTGGATTCCAGTGTGGGTAATTGGAGCTCTTATTTCTTATGCTACGAATAGCCCAATTTTGCATTTTCTCTAGTTTCGTGGTGTTATTTCTATTAATCGCATAAAGTACAGAGGAACAGTATTCAAGTAACAGCCTAATAAATGCTTTGTAGAATGTTAATTTGTGGACAAGGTGTACATATTTGCAGACAAATTGAAACTGCTTGATTCTATTTGCTGTACGCGCGCACATTTTTTTCACATGTTGTGAAAAGGATAAATTCTTATCTAGGTGCATACTGAGATAGTTTAGAGATTCACATGGTTTTATATAGGAATTACCTATTTTAATGTTGTCAATTAGCTTATTGTTATTGTTTTCACTGGATAGTATTAATACTTGCATGTGAGACTCGTTCACTTTCAACATGTTAGATTGATACCACTCAAGAATTTCGGGCATGTTTTTCTCATTATTTGCAATCACTTTTTCTAATTTGCTTGACGCACAGTACAGGAGACAGTCATCTGCATACAAATATAATTCAAACCCAAATTTCCTGTCTGTGATGTCATTCACAAACATGTTAAACAGTTTAGGACCTAGATAGATCCCTGTGGTACACCAAGGGATACATTTAAACTGTTTGAAATCAAGTTGCCTACTTTTGTGTCTATACTCCTATTGCATAAATAACTTTCGATCCAATTGTATGCAGTGACAGAGAAATTGAATTGCTGATGTAATTTCTGTATTAATAAATTTGGTTGAACACTGTCGAATGCTTTACTGATGTCTAGAGAAATAATGCCTATGTATTGCTTTCTTATTATGATCTAATATATTTCGCCAGTTGTGTAACAATTCATTCACGAGTAATTCTGTCAAGCGATTTTTTCTAAAAGCAAACTGTCTGTCAGTAGATTGTTAGAATGTAAGTACTGTTCTAATTGCTTGTCTATTATCTTTTCAAGAATCCTACTTAATGAGGAAGTTATTGATGGGGCGATAATTATTTACTTGCGTCGGGGACCCCCCTTTAAATATAGGTGTGACCCTTCCATGTTTCCAAGTGTTAGGAAAGATTCTGCTTTTTAAGGATGAATTAATTATATCTGTGAGAGGTTCGACAATCCATGGGGCGAGTAGATAGATTATGCGATTTACTTATTTCATTGAAATCTGGACCTTTTCTGAGATTAAGTTTTTGATGAATTTTCATAACGTCATCACTTGAGACGGGCTTAAAACTGAAGCTGGTTTCTTGATATTTAGCGTAGTTTTCATTTTGTTTGTTACTTTCATTTTTCTTCACCCTTAAATCGTTAGTGAATGTGTAGGATACTGACTTGCCAATGTTAGCAAAGTTGTCATTGAGGACGTTCGACACCCTCGCATCTTCCGTAATTGTTTCATTGTTATGCTCAATAGATGCGATGGATTGGCTTTTGCTATCATTTCCAGTCAAGAACCGGAAAATCTTGAATTTGTTATTGTCTGAATATTTATCGGAATAGATCTGCTTAAGGATATAATTTAATAACATATTGTAGATTTGTGTGTGTTACTCACTATTAAAGGAAATAAATACGTTAAATAGTATTGATTAATTTAACTACTTATGTGAGTGAGTATGGAGTCTTATTAGGACAACGTTTCGGAGGTCAAACTGCCTTCTTCATCAGGTTCATGGATGTTTCTAGGCACAGAGCATAGTGCCACGTAAAAGAAGTGTTAAATGAGGATTTGATTGAGGGTTAAGGTTAAAAACACTTACAAATACTCTGCCATATTCAAACTTAAAAAAATCTCTGTATGTTAAAAACTTTGTAAAAATACTCCTGATGCCTGGGCTCGTAATGGCCAGTTGGGATCCTTTTTTAGTTATTTTAACATAAGTGTGGAGTATTTTTACGAAGTTTTTAACATACTGTTTTTTTACGTAGTTCCTTAAGGTCTTATATTGTTCCCACGTGTAGTTATTATTATTTGAAGTACGTGCATGCTTAACACATTCGCGTCTGGCCTCATAACACAGCATTTTTACCTCTGGTCTGCGGTTTTTGGTTGTTTTTAAAAAAATCATAGAAAAAATATTTTTAATTTGTTTTTATTTTCCACATATTTCTTAAATCTACAAAACTTCCTCTTTTCAATGAACAAAAATTTGTCAAATTTTCTTTTCATTTTCAGACATTTTTTTATATTTTTTTCAGCAATGTTTTGTGAAGAAAAAAAAAGTACAACATTGTAACAAATGTTAATATAGAGATATTTTAAGTTCGTAATCTGGAAATTTCAATAATTAACTACATAAACTGTCAATACATCTTTTGAATCTTGCATAAGAATACTTCTTATGTGCACATAACAAAAAATAATTACAAATTACATGTATGAAAAAGTGGCTGCAGGACAGGACCAGATGATGTATCAGTTGGTTCTGCGTCATCTGTAAAAATTAAACAAATAAATAAATAAACTAAATAAATAAAATAAATTTTCATTTGACATACACTATACAAAATAATAAATGGAAAAACTAAAAATATATCAGTGCATGTAGGAGAATCAAGCAAGAGGCAAGATGAATAGACTCAAAAAAATTACCTCTTCTCACTTCATTCATAAAATACTAGAGTTTGCAACACTGTTTATATTGTCGACAATAATTATTACGAATATAATCTACCTTCCAAATCTTCAAATTCATCTGCATCATCAAAATCGTCGCTAACTTCAAACTCTGAGTCCGAATCCTCTATGCAGTCTGGATCTAACGACGCCATTCTAAACAATGCACAGTACATCAACCCGACAACAAACAGTCGCTGGTGTGAGATAAAAATAGCACATGAGTCACCTAGTGGTCGGAATTTCAACAGAGAGGCTTGAATGAACACGCGCATGAGACGAAGTATGAGCATAGCCCGTTGTTCAATTTGGCAAAGCGATTGCATACAGCAGGATGGGCTATACCCGTCGTTCGTCCACATTGACTTTAAGTGCACTGCGGGCTACGCCCATCGTGAGACCCCAGTGTGTTAAACATGCGGTTCTTGAGTGATATCAATCTAAGAAGACTGCCAGTGATCCATGGATGCTTGTTGCCCCTAACACGAAACGTTTTTATTGGCACATAGACATCAAGAGCTTCGGTTATTAATGACTGCAAATATGTTACCTTGTCGTTTATATCTGGCATCCTTGTTGTTTTGTGAAAGGGTAGATAAGAACAATGATCAACGAACTGTTGTTCAGGGAAATTTTTAAATGAGAGCCTAGTTACGAGTATTCTGGGAGATCTTTGTGGCCTTAGGTTAATGAGGTGTATATCAGAAAATGATCGCTTAAATCATGCATTACTACGGTGGATTTATCATACAATTCTTTCTTGTTGTTAAAAATGTGGTCTATGAGACTTTCACTCATGTCATTCACACGTGTCGGCAGGCGAACGAGCTGCTTGTACCCGCCAATTCCATCGTATCGAAAAATGCATTGTCCCCTGTAGTAGGTTTGATGAAGTCATGATTAGTATCCACGACGAGAACTGAAGCGTGTCAAGTCGGAAATGACTGCAAAATGTTTTCTAATTTTTTATTAAAAGTGACGGGGGCCTTGGGGTGTCTATATACTCATCCTAGAATTAAAGGTTTGTTGTTCTGTTTGAGTTTTGAAGACACCAACAATCCTTCAATATCTACATCCAACACACAATATATAAGTTTTGATATTACAGCTGTTTTTACGTAAACAATAATACCTCCCCCTTGCTTAGGATAGTCTTGATCAAGTCTATACATTTCGAACCCTTCAATTTCAACGTGTCTGGAATGGAATCATCTAGCCAAGTCTCGGTGATTGCAACGCATGTGAAGTTTGTTATATGTGAAGCTGCGATTTAATCTACTTTGTTCTTTAGGCGGTTCATATTGATGTGGCCCACCATGATATTTTCTGCGTTTACGGGGAAAGCAAGGTCTTCTACGTGCAGATACAATTTTGCAAGGAATCTCCGGTTTGCCACGCTCAGCCTGTGTAACGTCATGGGGGTGGCAGCTCATTGGCAGGCGGGAAGAGAGGAAAGCTATTTACAGCCCCAGCATCGACCTTGGCCTCGGGGGGGGGGGGGGGGGAGTGACCATTCTTACAAATATCAGGGAACATCTTTCAGGGGTGTCTAACGAACTATCTGGCAATGACACCGCACAACATTGACCTCTTGCCTTTCTACATTAGAAACAACGAAACTCATTATTAATAAAATGACTGAGAAAAAACATAATATATGTGTGACACAAAATTAAATTATTGAAAGGAGAAAGGTAAAAGTAAAAGAATATAAGGTTGAAAAGCACATGATTGAAGGAGTGAATGGTTATGGTGGTTAATGTATGCAATAAGTGCCAACCAAGGGAAGAGTTTGTCACTTTCCATACTTGTTTAGGTCATCCAGGCTGTTTATTTTCACTGTGGCGTTGTTGTGAAGTGCCAGGATGTTGTCATCGGAAGTCCACACGTGCTGAAAAGTTCCACTATTTGTTACCTGGTGAAACAGCTGCAGGTTTTGCTGGGTGAGGTTTTCCGTGATGGAAATGTGGGGGCCGGAATCCTTCACGATCTTCTTCTTCTGAAGCACCAACCGACGAGTCCTGTAAGACATGAAATGCATGATCAGCACCCTGCTCCTCCTGTTGTGTCGCTTCGTTCCCAGACAGTGACATCTCTGGAGCTGGGACCTGCACCTTGTCCCGGAGGATGTCCAGCACATTCTCCTCACAGTTCTCCTTCTCAGATTCTCCCATGCCATGGATCATTAGGTTCAGTCTTCTGTCATATTGTTCGATCGAGTTTATGTGCAACTGTAATGCACTCACTGTTGATCTAAGGGCCTTGTTTTCGGCATCGTATTTTTCCATTATTTTACAAATGGCTTCCTCCACCGCCTCGGCTATCATTGAGTCAGGGAACTCTTGATTAGTGACTGAACCTTATCGCTAACAAAGGCCAGGGCTATTCTCTCGTCCACATCTCCCAGTTGAGAGTTGAGTTATTTCGCAACAATCCTTTCAATTGTGCTCTCGATTCTGTTACATTCACCTCTTGTGATGCCCATGTTGCAAAAAAAATATTAATGCACAAACACTCCCAACACTCAAACACAGATGGCTGCTCCTGCAAAGATTTGCACGCACAAAAAGATCACGTTCACTGCAGCACAACGTTCACTCCCTTCAGAAAATCACTTCACCACATTTTGTCCACTTCTGCACGTGGAGCTAAGGAAAAACACATCCATCCTCTACGACGTCAGCTCTTTGTTTATCACAGATAGACTAATTATTGAACACTTTGACTTATTTTTAGCATGTGAATCATACTGAAGAAAAGCAGCAATCATACTGCATTTTCTTTCTGCAAGTGCCATTTGATGGATTGATTGATTTGCTTTATTTTACGTCGCTGTTTGTATCACTTTTGGCTAATTTGCGAAGATGGGGATGAGTGATGATATGATGAAATTGATGAATAGACACTCACAAACATCCATGCCTATGCCAGAATTCGAACTCGGGACCCCCTGGCACTGTAGCGTGATGCGCTGACCACTGGGGGCAGACACAAGCGCTATTTGAAAAAGCCCTTTGTTTTTCCCTTCTTGTTACTATGGGATAAATTGAAGATAAAAGGCTATAAATGCTCAACCACTGCATCTTTTTGAACAGTTTAAATCCTAAATGTAAGGATAAGCAAAATGCAACATTTTAAGTAACATCCAACAATTAAGGGTTCAGGGGGGAAGCAAGGGCAAAGGCCCAAAGTTCTAAATTTTCTGAAATTACACCAAATTTCCAAACGCCATAATTTCAGTTTTTTAGTTGCGGCACAAGCATTACATATCCTCATAGAGTGGTATTTTGTCGTACTTCCCTCGAAATTTGGTCCATTCAGCATCCATGGAGCTGGTGCTAAGAGCGAAATTCCGGATGTCTCGAAGCTGGCAGCACTACTGCTTTTACTCAAGAAATATCAGTCTGATTTCAACGAAACTTTGCATGGTTGTAGGAATGTGCCATCACTACATACTATTTTTTTCCATTCACTTCACTCTATTGAGGGGGACACAGGGGTGTGCCATGTGCAATTTTTTTTTTTTAGTTCAATTTTCTTCTTCATCATCTTCCTTTAACACTAATTACTGGGAGGCACAATGTATAAATTTTACCTCCGTTAAAAGCCCTGTCCTGAAGAAAGGAAGCAAAACCAATTTCATCTGTCTACGACAATTAGTTCTCAACTTATGATTTTTTTGTACTTTGTGACAAGTTTGAAAAGCCGACACTTGAAAACGCATCGGTTTCAATGGGAATACAGATGCGCGAGGCTCCATCCGCTAAAGGTTTTTAAGTCCACTCTATGCACAGAAAGTTAATCGGGACTGGACCTACAATTTAAAGTGGGATCCAAACCACTATGTGCCTCTGCTGGGTATCAAACTTGCGACCCCTTGATTACAAAGTGCAAGATAACAGTTATGGTTTTTATTTTATTTTATCTGCAATGTTTCATTCTGGTTTCCCAGAACTTTTTCAAGCTGCACTAAGATATACACATACAATAACATAACACAACCTCACATGGCTAGTCACTCTACCCTTCTCTAGTCACACAGAAGTGTGAAGAATATTTTAGTTTTTTCAATTGTAAACACCATGCACTCACCATAGATAGTGTAACTCAATGTGCTTTTCATGCTGTATGTATTATACATGGTAATCGCAAAAGCTAACCAAAATGTTCCATGAAAAGATTAAATGCTTTAATGTAAAGTACTATCTTCTATAAGATTTTTTGAAGCATTTTCTTAGCATTTCTGCTTGCAATAATGCTAAGGTCCGTGTAAAGCGGACTCAAGAAAATACATCAACATCACACTTCTTTTGAGTTTCTAATATGTCCTACTTCCTTCTTTGTTACGACTAATAGTGAAGAAAAGCAGCAATCATACTGCATTTTCTTTCTGCAAGTGCCATTTGATGGATTGATTGATTTGCTTTATTTTACGTCGCTGTTTGTATCACTTTTGGCTAATTTGCGAAGATGGGGATGAGGGATTTATTTCTTTTCATGCCATACACACAGTCACGTTTTGGTTAAATGTAAACTTGTCCAAATTTTCTTTGATCATGTACTTGAGCACTTCCAGACCATTCATGATTTCCAATAGGAACGCTGTTCAACGACTTTCAATTGCGTTCAATTCAACTACTTGTTCATGAAATTTGATCGTGTACAAGGTGCTTAAACCAATATTGGATAACTGGGGTTGGCAAATTCTTCTTACTCTTTCCCCGGCAAACAAGAAGAAAGGAAAGTTTTCCAAGCAAGTTCCCCCCTCCCCCTCCCTCTCCTATGTACTAGAAAGGATTATGTAAAAGCATTGGTAAAGAAGTGTGAATTGTGATTGAGCCATGTTCTCAATTGTCCACATACGTTTTTGTGGAGGGAGGGAGAACAAAGACACCTCAGTCACACTTTTAGAATGTGTTAAAACCCTAGAGAAAGCAGCATGTACAGTGACTATCAGTTTGACAACAATGTGCTTGTTCCTGATCATAAGGCAGGAGTTCAAGGTCACATGGTGAATGAATGAAACTGCTACAAAAGCAATTAAGAGGGGGGGGGGGAGAGGTTGCCTGGCATGCGGAACAGGATTCTGGCAATTTTTGTCATCGGCAGGACTTGGAAAACATATAAAGTGGGAAACAAGAGTTACGGTAAACATAAGATCAAGATGAACATCCTAATGTTTAACACGTTCTTTTGCAGGGAATGGATTAAGTGGGTAAACTTGCTTGCATCCCTTCCACCCCCTGGCACCTTCACTGTCTATTTCTTGTGATTTTGTGAATTTAAAATAACAGAGTAGTGCAATAGCAAATTTTGGTGTATATGCAGTAAACCTTTTCTTTCTTTGTGTACTTAATTTTACCATTTTAATTATCTTTCAATAATACATTTTTCTCAGTTGTACATATTTTTCCCTTCTGTTCCCCATAAAATGTATAACTGAGATTAGACTGTACCATGAACTGGTGCTATTCTAAAACGTCAGGGTGGTTGTGAATTGTGAGTGTGTTTTTTCAACCTGTTATGAAAATATATTTTTTGCTGTTATATAGTAGGTTTATTGTATCCACAATGTAGCAATGTTTGAACCGTAGAGCTATTCTTATCGATATCAGATGCTTTAACCCTCTGTGACCCACGTGGCGGCACTGAGTGCCACATTATTTTCCTTACGAGCGCAATAATGGTTGGGAAAGCACTAGGTAACTTATCTACACTAGTCCCATGAAAACATAGAGGCATTCGTGCCTTTTTTCTGGTGTTCTTTCAGTTGCTTACAAGCTTCTGAAGTAACACCCCCCCCCCCACTTAGGCAGCACTCAGTACCGCACACGGGAACATTTCCTACCTTAAATCCTAACATGCCAGCCATGTATTTGGCGGAAGTAAGAAGAAACAAATGATGGCACGTTGTTCGGAATGTAAATTATTTGTATGCAGAAGCCATTGCAGTACCCATTCGAAATGTCAGAGTTGTCCAAAATAACGATATTGATAAGTGACAACAGTCAGTTCATTTTATTTCAGTCAGCATGTGTTTTTTTATGTATATCTTGTAAAAGCAGGAGAAGCATTGAGATTTGAACATTTTAAAATATTTTGTAAGTCTGTTAGAGTTGTGTTTTACACATTTGATTGCTTTTTCTGTGAGTCAGTAAGATTTTGATTGAGAAATGTGGAACAAATATTTCCTTTCTAAGCCCATATAAGTTGGTTGGCCATGGTGGCTCAGTCGGTAACGCGTCTGACTACCATGCTGAAGGTCCCGGGTTCGATCCCCAGCTGGTTCAAATCCGGGAACTTTTCTAACGGTGGAAGCGGCCCCGGTGCCCACCCAGCGTCGAATAACATGGGTACCTGGGGTTAACCCTGGGGGGTAAAGGCAGTCAGGGGCGTGATGCTGATCACACCACCCCCACTCACGACCAGATCAAGAAAGTGTTGGGCGTTACCCCTATACGCCTTCATGGCGTGGTGCTATGCACAGGGGAGGACTTTACCTTTTTTTGCCCATATAAGTTGTACCATTTCAATTAGTTTTGAAAAATACGTTGAAAATTTTGTGAATAGAGAGTTCATTTTTTAGTTCCTTCATTATGTAGCAAAGCTTTAATTATTTTTAGAATAATAAGTTGATGCATTTGCTTCAAGAGTCTAAGCTTGTAATTCTATGAAGTACTTGCTCTCATTCTATGAAATTAAAGCTCTCTGAGGCCAACGCCTCACCTCATGCACCTCATCCAGCCAAAACTACAACATACACCTGCACCAAGCCCTAACCAACCATGGCTACCTCTCCACCCTCATCAATAAACAAATCACAAGAGCCACCTCCCACAACCGCACCAAACAACCCAAAACCAACCCTCCAGCTCTGATCACCCAATACCACCCCCACCTTACGAAAATCAGACATAACCTCCACTCCCTCCTTCCCATCCTGCACAATGATCCTGACACCAGGGACATCTTTCGGGATAAACCTAGGGTCGTCTTCGATCACCTTCCCCCCAACCTGAAGAACATCTTGGTCCAAAACACTCCCACCCCTTCTATGCCACTCCCCCCAGCTCACAGGTGCCACAAACCCAGGTACAAGATCTCCCCCACCCTCCTGATCCCCACCCCTGCAGGTGAGTTCACAGTTGAAATCCACACCAACAGCCATAATACCACCTTTAACAACTGTTTCCGTGTGGCTATCATCCATCTTTTGCCCCCCCCCCCACTCAGACACGTCTCTCTTCAGGCAATGGGAAATGCCCTATATATCAGGCATGCACGCCACTATACCCCCCCCCCCCAGACTCAACCTAGCCAACCAATGGATGTCAACTTTTGCTCGCAGACTTAGGTGGTGTATTTTTGGGCCAAGAATCACCCCTCCAATGCCAATCCCTCAGACATACATCCCTGTCTCCTCCAGTTCTGCTCCCTCCCCCCATGATCCCCCTCCCTTGCCAACAACCACCCCTCGAAGGATACATAACCTCTGTTGTCAACAACGTTTCTGATAGTTCATACCTCCGAAACTCCTCTTCCCACCACAATCTAACCACAGCCCAGCACCAAGCCCTCTGATCCCTCCACAACAACCCGGACATGAAAATTCTCCTCGCCGACAAAGGGTCCACCACAGTAGTCATGAATTCTTCTGACTATGTCCCACCAACTCTCTGATTCATCCACCTACAAGCCCACCACGGTTGATTCATCCACCACACACCTAAATAAAATCCATGATTTTTTCCTCTCCCTAGGCCCCCTCTGAAGGTCTATCCAACTCCAGCATCTCCTCACTCATACCTGACAATCCCCGCACCCCCACTTCCTACCTCCTCTCCAATATTCACAAACCGAACAATCCCGGGAGACCCATTGTGTCCAGCTACAATTCACCCACTGAACGCATATCAGCCTTTCTAGACTCTCACCTCCAACCCCTCGTCCAAGCCCTGCCCTCCTACCTCTGTGACATCATCCACAACTTACCATCTCTACCACCAAACACCATCCTCACCACAGTTGATGTCACCTCCCTCTACACCAACATCCCCCATGCTAATGGCCTCTGTGCCACCGAATCATTCCTTAACATCCAACCCAAACCCCACAACCCCAGCACCCACTTCCTGATACAACTAGCCAACATTGCACTTACCTGCAAAAACTTCTGCTTCGGAGACCAACAGTACCTGCAGATATGTGGCACAGCTATGGGTACACAAATGACCCCCTCTTATGCCAACCTGTTCATGGGCAGGCTGGAACAGGAATTCCTTGACTCCCAACCACTGAAACCACTCCTCTGGCTTAGATTCATTGATGACATTTTCCTCCTCTGGACATGGCAAACCCTCCCTCACTACATTCCTAAACCAATCGGTGTATAGATTCATATTTTTATTTTGTGCGAATTACTCAGCACCTCTGGCAGCTCATTCCTAAATGACCTCCGCAACCAAACAAACCTCAACTCCTCCTAACAGAAAGATCTCCTAGATCTCCGCAACAACCATAACATCAAAATCCTCCCAGCGGACAAGGGGTCTACCACAGTGGTGTTGAACTCTCAAGATTACCTGGCAGAGGCCACTCACGAGTTGGCTGACTCCTCCACCTACAAACCCACCACAGTTGACCTATCCTCCGCCCACCTTAACAAAATCCAGGAATTCATCCATACCCGAGGACCGCCTGAAGGCCTGACAGCTCCTATCACAGCCATGTTAATTCCTGACGACCCCTGCACCCCCTCCTTCTATCTACTGCCCAAAATTCACAAACCTGGCAACCCTGGTAGACCCATTGTGTCCAGCTATAACTCACCTACTGAAAGAATCTCAGCCTTTGTTGACTTCCATCTCCAGCCTCTTGTGAAAGCTCTGCCCTCCTACCTCCATGATACCATGATCCCTCTACACCAACATACCCCACTCCCATGGCCCCCGCTCCATAGAATTCTACCTCAATAGCAGACCCAAATCTTACAACCCCATCACCAACTTCCTGATCCACCTAGTCCACCTTGTCCTCACACGTAACAATTTCACCTTTGAAAACCAACATTTTCTACAGATCAGAGGTACAGCCATGGGTACCAGAATGGCCCCATCCTATGCAAACCTTTTCATGGGCAAACTTGAGCAAGAGTTCCTGGATACCCAACCCCTCAAACCCCTCCTCTGGCTCCGCTTCATGGACAACATCTTCATACTCTGGACACATGGAGAACCATCCTTATCAGCTTTCCTGGATCAACTTAATCACTTCCGTTCCATAAGGTTCACCTGGACTCACTCCCCCAACCAGATCACCTTCTTGGATGTGGATGTGCACATCGAGGGAGGACATCTGAAAACCTCTATCCACATAAAACCCACCAACCACATGCAATACTTACAATTCTCCAGCTCCCACCAGTTTCACACCAAAAGAGCCATTCCATTCACTCTGGCCCTCAGGGGACAGCGCCTGAACACTCCACCCACCTCCCGCCAGAATTATAACCTCCGCCTACACCAGGCCCTGGTCAACCGTGGATATCCCTCCAGCCTGGTCACCAAACAAATATAGCAAGCTGTCTCACACACCATTAACACCAAGAAACTTGCTGCCACCACCCACCTGCTCTCATCACCCAACATCATCCCCACCTCAACAAAATCAGACACACACTACACTCTCTTCTTCCCATTCTCCACAGTGACCCTGAAACCAAAACCATCTTTTCCAACAAACCCAGAGTGGTTTTCAAATGCCCCCCCCCCCTAACCTCCAAAACATCCTGGTCCACAACACTACCTCACCACACAACCAACATCCCCCTGCCCAGAAATGCAACCACCCTAGGTGCAAAACCTGCGCCATTCTTATTACCTCTCAGACCCTCCAGGTGTGCACATGGCCACTGGCAAATTTACCCTCCACCCCAAAGGGACCTGCCGCACCTCATGCTTGATCTACATCCTCACCTGCAACATCTGTGGTGATTTTTACCTGGGGGAAACATCAACCACCCTGAACCTTCACATCAATAACCACCGTGCCTCCACCCACAACCTGGACTTCACTGTCGCCATCCATACCAACCACCACAATATCCCTTTCAACGACTGCTTCTGGGTAGCGATCATCCATCTCTTACCCCAACCAGCCAACACCTCAGTTTGCAAAAGGTGGGGGAGGCCTTATATATCAGCCATGAGTGCAACCACTCACCCTGGCCTGAACAAGTCCACCCAGTAACTTCCCCGCCCACCCACCCGCAACCCATCCCTCCCACCTTACCCTGTCAACGTACTCACAGTTTCGACAAGCCTGGTAACGGAGCAGTGTTTTTTTCATTTTACACACTACTACTTCTACGATCGAGAACTGGCAACTCTGTCAGATCTCCAACTTCCGGGTCCTTCTTTCTCCTTACATTCATAATGCAGTGATAGTCTGCGAGAATTTGAATTTTTCCACTGTCTGGTGAGTGTTTCCTTTCTCCTTCTTTGCTTTATATTTACCCCTTTTGGCCCACATTTCTTTTATCTATCTATCTATATGTATATATATATATATATATATACACACACACACACACACACCCAAAACCATCACTATGTAAGGTTTACAGCTCCTGAGAGAGTTGGCTGCCAAAATTTTTCGTGAAATGTTTTGCAAAGATAAAGATATTTGACAAAAGGAAAAAGACCTTAAGAATTATTATTATAGTAGTGCAAGAAGACTGCCATACTAAAGTAGAAATAAAGCTAGAAATAAAAACAAAAACTAGAGATAAAGCACTTGCAAATAGCAGTAAAATTAGTTTTAGCACGATCCTAACCATTAACAGTTGCTGCTATCTGTTGGCAGTTCTGTAACTTCCAACCAAGCAGATTTTCATGGGAGTTCACAGCCCTGAGTGTGCTCCAATTGCCTTTACTCGTTGTTTGGCTTCCCCTGGTTTCTCTTGGCTTCCTCAGTGAGGCTAGGAAGCAGAAGAGGTTCTCGCTAAAGGTTGTACCCCCACTTCTCACTGCATCATTTGGTGCAATTTTCTTGTGAAGAATCAGGGAAAAATCTGAAATTTAAAGCATTATGAATACTTTGTGAATGAAAAAAACTTGTTTAAAATACTTATCTTGAAACGTAGTGTTTCATTGTGCTGAAAAGAAAACCATTTGGATTTATTGTTGGGCTGAGCCGGTACTGATACCAATGTATTGGTAAGGACCGATTCTAGCAGTATGAATATCGGAAAGTATCAGTTGAAATTTTCCCACCAATGCTTTTTGATATCATTGTTCATGAGTCCCTTTTCAGAGGGTCGTTCACCCTTCCTAGTGACAGGTTGAAAGGCCAGCACAAGAACTTCTGCATATAGATTTTGCGAGAAAAGCTGAACAAACCCCAACCTCCTGAGAAGCAGATGATTGACAAAATCAAAGGCAGGGTAAAGTTAAAGCTGCTCCAAAACTTCTCAAAGGCACGTAACTGCCTGGTAAAGGCTGTGTGAAAATAAAAGAAATCATTCATTTCCAATTCCTGGTCGCAAACTCATGGGGTAATGAAGGGTGGACTATTCTAAAATGAGCATTACTATCATGCTGGGCTATTTCCACACAAGATGATTGCCGAGTTCTTGGGAAAAACGGATTAAGGTCGCTGTGGAGTTTGTTTTGTTTTATCTATTTTTAAGCAGGGAAGGAGGGGATTCGACAAAGTCTTCTTGTGTTCTTCCCTTCTGTGTAGGGAGTATTTTATACCTTAGTGACTGGTTTTTATTGCAAATGACAGAGAATATGAGAGAGCAGGGCATAGAGAGAACCGGCCAGATCTTTATTTTAATAACTATCTCTTTTCTTCTTCTCCTATTAAACCAAATGGTAAGAACAAATAGTGTTTACATGAAATTGAAGAAGAAACACAATCCACTGATTTTTGGTGTAACTGTAACACTTTGAAAAGTCTTGCAACATTTCAGAAACTTCTTTCTGTGTCTAAGAGAAAAGTTCACATAAAAAAAGAAAACTAGAAAAACTTGCCAAATGTCGCAAGACATTTTAATGTGTTATGATGCTACGTGAGAATAATTTGGAATTATTTAATGTCATTAATGGAATGGAATGTGATGAGTTATTATGACTCGGTAACTAGCCTTTGTTATTTTTAAACTGGAATTATACAAGTATCGGTATCAGCATCGATATTGGTGGGAAGGGTGAGAGTATTTGCATTGGTATCGGTTCAAAGTGGTATCGGCTCAGCCCTAATTTACTGCGATTTCGGTTGGGTGTTCCTGTGAAGCCCTTCAGCCGATGGCTGTTTATAAGGTTCAATGTTAATGAGACTCATATATTGTTCTTGTTGATTTTTAACATATAATTGTTTGTAGTAACTTTTGAGAATTATTGCTGATTGTATCTTGCATATAAATGATACTTTTCTAGATAAATACATTTTCTTATGCAAATGCTGTTTTGTAATAAAGTGTTATGTTTTACTTTTAGGTTTGGCACAGTGTACTGAATTGTGCTGGCAGCTGCGAGGTATGGCTGGCAAGAGACAAGTAACAAATGCCAAGTTAGCTTTGCAGCACAATATAGGTCTGGGTGGAGCCGTGGTTGTAGCTCTCTACAAATTAGGATTTCCAGGTGCTGTAAGGTAAGAAATCAATCCAACTTAGATTTGTATTTTAAGTTAAAGAGTGTTATGATATATGATAAGCTTCAGTAAGGACTCCCATCACATTGTTAATTCTCAAACTATTAATTTTGGATTTCAAGTAACTTACTGAAAATTTTCTGCTCATTCTCAGAAGAAAAAATTGAAAAGACTAATCATTATTCTGCACTCTTTCGGTATGATATGTTGGTTTATTGGTAAATTTACCTTAATTTTACCAATCTAATATTTATAGCCTATGTGCCATGTAATGCATTTCATGGAAAAGTGGACCTAAGTTGAGGACAAAACCAAAAATGTTGCCATACAATATTCCTCTCAAAACTTTGTTCAACAATGCCCATATGACCTTGTGTTACTTACACACAAGCAAAAATATTTGTTATACTCAAAAAAGTAATTTACTCACACAAAAGGAAATTTGTTTTTCTGGCGCTTTTAAGTAACATGGACACTGTGAGTAGAAAAAATAAGCATCATGCTCAAATTCATTTTGTCAGTGACAATACAGCTTCTATTATGCATTGTGTAATGCAGAGAAAGTAGACAATGAATGGAATTAAAAATATAAACATTTAACATGTGATGAATTGGGAAATATTACTGTTCAGTTTATTTAAAAGAAAACATGACACTGGCAAATAAAGTTGCTGAAACTATTTCATTCTGATTCATCATTTGCTACCCAAACAACTTGCAAGTCTCGGTAAAACTACATCTGGTGATGAATGGCATCTTTCTTCCTTCTTATGGAATGATCAGTTGGATACAATAATTCCACATCAGAGTGAAAACTGTTGTTTGGGTGACCTTTCACTTTCTTATGCAAGTCCAACACCATGTGGTCGACATCTTGCAATGTGTAAAACAACATTACTGCCTTCAACTTGGCCTTGTCATAACGATGTGCTGTGTACAAAACCGAAACCATGATACCTTCAATTTGGATTCAGTAAGCTTCCTCATGACCTTCATCACTCACTACCCATGGGATAAAGTCATTTGTGCCAGACTCGCCTATGTGAATAACAACAGTATTACTTTTTGTACCACATTCCTTAATTGGATATCATAACACTGCATGCTTGCCCGATTCACTCGAAGTGCTATCTGTAGTGGGCACATAAGATCTGTTGATGTCACTATCATAAGAAGAAAATAAACTGTTGTGTGTATTCACACTGGTATTCATTGTGATTGTCACATAGCCTGATGTGGCACAAATTCTACACTCGTTCTTAGAAAGTGCTGGAAATCACCACTTGATATAGTTATGGACAATATTTTATGATAGGAAATGCTTTCCAGCATAAATTATATCCATTGTCAGTCTGTGGTATTAACTGTAAAATGTTGGCTTTGACACGTAGGAATTGTGAGGTGAAATCTTATGTTGATTGTGCTAAATCTTATGTTGAGATAAAAGCATAACCCATTAGTGCCCACATTATTTTTTTTTAACATTTATGTCTTTTTTTCTTATTGAACTTTACTTTTTATGTATAAAATAATGTATAAACACAAATCAAATATAAGTATTATACTCCAAGTAGCGGAAAACACCTGTACCATAAAGATTACATACACTAGGCACTTATGAGAGCAAAATAATAATATGTTTGTAGATACCAAAATACGCAATTTATACAAACTAAAGGTTAAAAGATTAAAAATCAGTAACTTACGTGTGTGAGCATGAGATTTTTCGAACTACGTTTCGAAGGTTATACTACCTCCTTCTTCAGGTTGAAACTATGTTTTCAGACACCTGACATGGTGCCTCGTTGAGAAAGTGATGGTTGAGGATTTAGGTTAAAATGGTATAGGAAAGACACTTTCTATAAAAAAGAATGTAAAATACACATACTAAAACTGCGCAATACTCTATAAAAACAAAAGATCGTTCAAAGCTAATGAAGGCGAACTGCCGATCGGTGCTCGGGGTAGGCGAATGCACGGTGTCAGCTCTTACCTGGAGAAGGAAAACTCCTCCCCCCAGTCTTTCCTCAACTGGGGCTCGTTAGTCACCAATCCAAGGTGAATTCAACTTCCACCTCGGTGGCTTTCCTAACCTCAGGGGTAACATGGAAGCCCATCTCGTCTCTACTCCCGGCGGCTTTATCCCATTTTTTAAAAAAAGTTTATCCAGCAGTCTTCCAAATTCCCTCATCCCTATTGAGTTTATTCCTATTATCCGCGCATATATAGGCTGCCTCATACACATTCCTGTCCAATTTATTGTTAATCTTCCTAATGACTTCTCTTTTGGCGATCTTATGCCGGTTAACTAATTTTTAAAGTTTTTTAAGGCATTGAAACCAGTTTTACTTTGTGAAGTGCAGAGATAAAAAGAAACTACTTAAGAATGTTAAAGAAGGGAATATTCCCATGGACTTTGGGATACCAAAGACCCATAAGGAAGGGATACCCCTCAGACCCATCAGCCCCATGTATACACATCCAGGTTATGGTCTAGCTAAAGAAATGATTAAGAGGATGGGGAAAATTAATATGGACACTCAGTTTAGTATCAAAAACTCTCTTATGGTCAAAGAAACCATTGAAAAACTTACCATAGGTGAACGAGACACAATCTGTAGTTTCGATGTTATTAATCTGTATCCCAGTGTCCTCCGGGACAAAGCCGGGGATTGCTTGTATAGATGGGTAATAGACCAAAATGTTGAAATCTTGGTCGCCTGGGAATATGTCAGGTGGTTTTTTCTCATTACAGGGTACAATTACTTCTACGTTAATGATAAAATCTTCCAAAAAAAAGAAGAGTTGGCCATGGGTAACCCCATTTCCGGCCTCGTGGCCAACATCTTCATGCACTATGTCAAAAAAGCCACCCTGGAGCATGTCGGGGGAGGGGTAAAATACTATGGAAGATACGTATTGGGTTGGCAACTAGGTTCGACGCCATTTTTTAAGGAAGGTGTTAAAAGGTTAGTTTTCAATAAACAGATACAAGTAGTTAATCAATAATGTATTCTCCTGTGTTGTTTACAACATTTTGCCAACGTTCAACAAGGTTTTCAATACCTCGTCGGTAGAAATCACGTGGTTTAGACTCGAAAAAGTCATCCAACCAAGCTCTCAATTCTGCATCAGTATTGAACGAAACTCCCCGCATAGCATTTGAAAGAGATCGAAAGAGGTGAAAATCCGTTGGTGCCAAATCTGGAGAGTATGGTGGGTGTGGCAGCACTTCCCATCAATGAGCTTGGTCATATTGGCGATATGAGGGTGGGCGTTGTCGTGCAGCAAAAGAACACCATGCTGCCGATTCGGTCTTTTCTCTTGAATAGCCGTGTTGAGTCGTTCCATTTGTTGCACATAGAGTTCCGCGTTGATCGTTTGGTTCCTTTCAAGCAATTCGAAATGGAGAATCCCTTCCCAGTCCCACCATACGCAAAACATCGTTTTACGTGGATGAAGTTCCTGTTTCGCACGTGGGCTCACTTGTTTCCCGGGGCTCAGCCATTCCTTACGCCGCTTCATATTCATGTAAAGGCACCATTTTTCATTGCCAGTAACGATTCGGTGAAGAAATCATTCCTTGTGTCCATGGGTTGCACGGTGCCGAGCAAGCAAACCAGCGGAGATTGTGGCTCGTTGATTTTTGTTGGTGACACTTAAAGTGTGAGGCACCCATGCTCCACACTTCTGAACCTTTCCCATCGAGTGAAGATGCTTCTCTACAGTAGTGTGGGAGCAACCCATTGTCTCTGCCAGTTCCCTTGTTTGACGCAGATTTTCATGCAACAGGTGGTTCAACGCTCTTCAACGAACTCAATTGGACGGCCAGAACGAGATGCATCTTTGAGATCAAAATTTCCTTTTTTGAACTTCGCACACCAATCACGGGGGTTCTTTCAGCTATAGCACCCACTCCATACGCAGCACAAATGTTGCAAGCAGCTTCTGCAGCCTTAGAACCTTGATTAAAGGCAAAAAGGAGGAGGTGTCGAAAATGCTCATTCTTCTCAACTTGACATTTCATTTTAATGATCTGTAAATAACAAAAAAATGTGTCTTAGTAACAAAGAAACATAAATTTAGGTAGAACAATATATTCTCTTTCGCATGATGTACACCTTCGTGCCAAACGTATTTAATGTCATAGAGATTTTTCCAATTAAGAAAAATGGCGGGAACTTAGTTGCCAACCCAATAGATGACATCGTCATCATAGGGAATGAAACCAAACTTGATAGCATTTTCACCCAATTGGGCAAGCAAGATCCCAGAATTGGTTTTACCAGAGAAGATCTGGCCAATGGAAAGATTCACTTTCTAGACATATGCCTTACCAAAACCGGACAACGGATTGTAATCGGGGTCTTCCATAAACCGTTGGCTGGTGAGCTGTACCTCCATAAGAGATCCCAACATTTGAATATGACTAAGTTAAATGTTTTTCTTAACTTTTTCATTCGCGCTGAAAGGCTGTGCAGTGACGAAAAAGAGAAAGAAAAAGAAGAAGAATGGATAAAGAAGGTGGGTATAAAGAATGGATATACAATCCGCGACATGGAAAAAGTAGCTAGGAAAGCAAAAAAGATTGTTAGACAAGAACTATCACAAAAGATGAAGATGAAGATAAAACGGAGGTAGGAAACGGTGAAAAGAACACGTATTTTGTCGGGATTCCATATTTTAAGGGTGTTTCTGAGAAAATTGAAAAATCCGTAAGGGGATACGGGATAAAATGTGGTGTGAGAGCACCTCCGAGCATTGAAAAACACTTCATGTCTTATAAGAAAGGGAGGGGAGATAGGCGCGATAACCCTGAAGAGCAAAAGGGAGTGTACAGGATAGTATGTGAATGCGGAAAGGAATACGTGGGATAGACGGGGAGGAGTATGCAAATTAGGTGGGGCGAGCATGATAAAGATGTAAAGGAGGGTATACCCAAGACAGATTTGTGTGAACACGTATTAGTTAACCGGCATAAGATCGCCAAAAGAGAAGTCATTAGGAAGATTAACAATAAATTGGACAGGAATGTGTATGAGGCAGCCTATATATGCGCGGATAATAGGAATAAACTCAATAGGGATGATGGGAATTTGGAAGACTGCTGGATAAACTTTTTTTAAAAAATGGGATAAAGTCGCCGGGAGTAGAGACGAGATGGGCTTCCATGTTACCCCTGAGGTTAGGAAAGCCACCGAGGTGGAAGTTGAATTCACCTTGGATTGGTGACTAACGAGCCCCAGTTGAGGAAAGACTGGGGGGAGGAGTTTTCCTTCTCCAGGTAAGAGCTGACACCGTGCATTCGCCTACCCCGAGCACCGATCGGCAGTTCGCCTTCATTAGCTTTGAACGTTCTTTTGTTTTTATAGAGTATTGCGCGGTTTTAGTATGTGTATTTTACATTCTTTTTTATAGAAAGTGTCTTTCCTATACCATTTTAACCTAAATCCTCAACCATCACTTTCTCAACGAGGCACCATGTCAGGTGTCTGAAAACATAGTTTCAACTGAAGAAGGAGGTAGTATAACCTTCGAAACAATCTCATGCTCACACACGTAAGTTACTGATTTTTAATCTTTTAACCTTTAGTTCGTATTTAATTGTGAGTAATCAGCACATTACCAGTATGTTACGCAATGTATTGTGCAATAATGAACATAAGACATAGGTTAGAAATTTAGTTTACACAAATTTACTTTATGCCTAAAATACTGGGTTCAAATACTGGCATGAAACAATCTATACATTTTGGCCAGTGTATGGGACCAGTGGCCACCCACCATCTTGAAGAAATTGGGGAACTACGACTGGGTAGCGTAACCCGGTCATGGAAACTACAACAACGACTGGAGGTTTGTCGTGCTGACCACATGTCACCCTGTAACTGGTTTGATGATCTCTCACCTCATCAGGTGCAAGAGAGGCTGGTAGTCGGTAGTCAGGCCCTGAGCCTCATGGGCTGTTGCACCACAGGTTTGAATTGTCTGCTATCAACTTTCCTTTCTTTCATTTTCACTAATAGTGCTAATATCACAAAATATAATAGAATAATAATAATACAGTAAAACTTCTCAATAACGGACAGGCCTGAGGGAAAAATAAATGTTCGTTAATAATATACTTATAACGTCCTGAGAACATTTTGAACAACAAACATTTTCATGTTCTAGATATCGAGATTGATGCATATTGCATATCCTGAAGCTCAGATGTCACCGTAAGGCTCTCCTCAATAGTGCATTTTTCCTTCAGAAAATACAGGGCTTCCCCGATGGTGCAGTGGTAGCGTCGTCGCCTTGTAATCAAGGGGTCCCGGGTTCAATACCCGGTGGAAGCACAAGTGGTTCAGATCCCACTTTAAACTGTAGGTCCAGTCCCAATTAGCCTTAATGTGCATAAAGTGGACTTAAAACACCAATCCAATACAATCCTTCAGAAAATACGCTAAAATAACACAGGTGGGGCATTCCATGTCAAAGTGCACCTGAATCTCAATTTTTAAAATTAAATGCAATGCTGTAACTTTATCCTATCTTGTGAGTGAACAATCTAAAATTGTCATTTGCATAAAAATTCCAATTTACTGTAAATATGCTCTGCTTCCTGTAATTGTAAATCTGTCTACACCCAAACATACACAAACTCTGAAAATGTATATATTCAGAATAGGCCTAACTCAACATCCTGTGGAAACTCGATTTCCTGGTCTTTCTGCTTTCTTGTGGGGGAAAGAGGCAATACAAGCACTGACATCCCCTTAGCTGACTAGGGGAGGAAATCCTGCCATGTAGAAAATTCAAACACCCATGCAAAGTCTCCCTCCCCGTTAGCCTGAGGCAATTTTTCAACAGAGACATCGAGTGGCTAAGTGGTGAACTATGCTGGATGAAATTAATCTTCCATGATCGTATCTATCGTTGTTGAAAATACAAGAGTTTTTTAAACAATCATTGTGGGCTATGCAAGTGACTTTTTAAAGATGCTCCCTTTCTAGCCATGTCATGAAAGTATTGAGTGAGTAATATTGTGGTACAGTACAGGATCGTTCAAAAGTAGGTTGGTCAATATAATTTTTCCGAATTCGAAGCATGGTAATTTTAAATATTTCCTTTGCATAGATAATCAAAATTTGTAAGTAATCTGCACTGTGTTACTCCAAACTGTGCATCGCTCGCTAGTGGATGGTGGTCACGTGAAATCCAGTTTGAAATGATTTTTTTTTTAATTTGGGTAATTATGAAGATTGAGGTTTGATGATTAGGTTTTCATGTGGCATAAGGGTCTAGACACCTCGCCTAAGATGGCGGACCATTGTAATAATAGAAAACACAATTCAAATATTTTTGTGTTGACCTTTGTAAACTCAGTTGTTTTTGCACTTAAGAGGTTTAACATTTCATAATTAAAATTTATTATTTTAAAGAATGGTCCAGTTAAGATAACAGAGCAAAAATGATGTAAAAGTGATGTCAAAAGAAGACACCAAGTGTCCTGAAATGTGGATGCTGAGCGTTAATGGATTAAAATTATTTTCCTTTTATAGAGTTTACATACAATACTTATATTACATTGTAGTTCAAGTGTGTCATACATTCATATGCATATGGCTGCCCCCGTGGTGGAGTGGTTAGCACATCGAACTATGATGCCATGGGGTCCAGGTTCGAATCCCAGCCAGGCCGGTTGCGAGTGGCCATTCATCAATTTCATCATATCATCACTCCATCCCAATCTTCGCAAATTAGCCAAAAGTTGCAGAAAAAGCAAAGTAAAATAAAGCAAATCAACCAATCAATCAATCTCTGTGTGCATATGGGTAAATGCATCAAGATCAGGAATGAAATATCAAGAGTATTTTTGAAGAAATTACATGAGTATATAAGTCACGTGTTACTGGGACTTTTTAGGTCCAGGCCATCATGAATATGGCTGGAATAAGATAGGTCCCAGCTGGTGTTAGAGGTTAATCAATAATTTTATGCATTAGAATTTATTCTTAACACGAGAAACTCTTTATGAAAAAATGGAAACACTGTCACTGTACTGCAAGTACACAAGATTGATTTTGATCTTCAGCTTGAAATAATGTATGGAATTATTTCTTGGATACTTCTGGTATACAAGCATTCAAAGGTAAATCTGGAAATTTTCGCTACAGCTACATTTCTTCTTAGAGGTAAATTTTTAATGTGGCAACATAAAGGTAAAAAAAAAAAAGTAAAGGTAAAGTGTTCCCCTGTGCATAGCACCACGCCATGAAGGCGTATAGGGGGTGTGGGGGTAACGCCCCACACTTTCTTGATCCGGTCGTGAGTGGGGGTGATGTGATCAGCATCACGCCCTTGACCGCCTTTACCCCCCAGGGTTTCCCCCAGGTACCCATGTTATTCGACGCTGGGTGGGCGCCGGGGCCGCTTCCACCGTTAGAAAAGTTCCCGGATTTGAACCGGCCGGGGATCGAACCCGGGACCTTGAGCATGGTAGTCAGACGCGTTACCGTCTGAGCCACCGTGGCAACATAGTCAAAAAAATGCACAATAATGCTTACTTTTGCAGGAGGTTCATAAGGACAAAGTCTATTACATGGAAATACGGATAATCTAAATTATAAATATCTTGATATCACAGATTATAGGTATCCATGTAATTTAGAATAATTCTAATATCCAGATTCTAACGGACATATATGAATAATGAATATATTCTGGCTAACATTGTTATGCTTTACTTGCCCTTCAGTAGAGAGTAACCTGCCTTGGCTCAACCTGTTACTTATATTTGTTACTTCCCAGACAAATAAGACGCTTTACACTTTTAATAACTAATGAAAATGCTTCAATCGAATTAAAATACATTGAATATCTACCATATTCTTTACCATGGATATTAGGGAAAGTTATTTTATCTTTGAATGATAGCTCAACCGTTCAGTTTAGAAATATATAAAGAAACCTATTATTTATTTCTTGGATTAAATATATATAAAGAATTATGTAAGAAATAAGCCCCACATAAAACATGAGTTGATCCTCTTTAATTAAAACACTGAAATTCTCATCTGAAGTATATATACAGGGTGTTTCTAAAGGTCGTTTACAATGCTTGGGAGGTGATTCCTCACACGAAAACAAGCAATAAGTGTGAGTTCCATTTTTACGACTGAGGCTTCGTTTCCGAGATAGGAACCTCGCAAAAGGCGACAAAGTGAACGTCACACCTAACTGGGATGAATACTATCACAGATAGAGAGGCGGTTCCAAGGGAATCATCAAGGAATCGTATGTGCTCAGTCCGGAAGTCACGATGAAAAGTTCACTGCACGCATGCGCAATGGAGTCCTCAAATCAATTGGGGATTTCCAGCAAGAACAATGCATGGAAAGGGTATGTAACACAGCAAGAAGGACCGTGACAATGAGAAATGTGTTAAAGACAACACATCCCGACCTCAAACATCAAAACATGAGCACGGAACACAAAATCCAAAAAGTTGAGCACAGTTGCATACCCCAGATACATGCGAGGAATGAACGAATCATGTCATGTGGCATACGAGAGACATATTACTCCACCAGGAGGAGGGAAAGAAAAGCAGAATATCAGATGATTGTGACAACGTGTATTTTTACATGCGACAACTACATAATATCCCCCCCTTCACACACACACACAACAAACAACAAATGCTACAATGTCTTACGCACAGACAGTGCGTGTCACTGTACACCAACTGAAGATGTCACTTTCACCACACAAAGGGGATGGGGAGCAATACCAAGAATGTTCACACGCGATCACTGTGACGTAAAAGAGACCAGTTTTGGAAGCACTGCGCAGGCAAGTCTGGCTTTCGTAGTCTATGTTTGACCTTCATGACTGCTGTACCCGCGAGAGGAGCTCGAAGGGTTGGTTCTCTCCGGCAGTCATCCCAGTCGTGTTGCAGGTGCTGGGATATGTTCAGCAGTTTGCTCTAGGTTGTCATACACATTGAAGAGTACCAGTATGTTGTATTGAAATAAGTTGATGTGGTGGAATGGGCAAGTCAAGTATCGCAACAATTGGTCTGTGGTGTTCGTACGGTGATACAGCCAATTTGTGCATTGTGCCAGTGTTAAACAAAAACTATACTTTGCAGTTCCGGCTCCCTATTACACAGATGGCTGCCTATACGACCCAGCAGCTAGCAGACATGCATCTCATGTATGGGGAGGCATGTGGTAATAGCCGTGAGGCAAGGCGTCTTTATGGAGAATGCTTTCCACATAGACAATTACCGTCTCACGCCTTCTTTCAGGTGGTGGACAGTCGACTCCGTGAAACAGGGTCAGTGTTACCACCGCGGCAAGAAGTTGGAAGACCCCGAAGTGTAAACACACGTCAGTTTGCAGAAGATGTGTTAACAGCAGTCACAGAACATCTTGGCACCAGTACGCTTGTGCTCGCTCGGGCACGAAACATGTCTCATGTGAATGTTTGGCGAGTGTTGTCAGAGGAAGGAATGCACCCTTTTAAACTGCAGAAAGTACAAGAAGTGTTACCTCGTGACTTTCGCCCTCATATGGAGTTTTGCCAATGGTTGTTGCATCAGCTGGACACAAACCCTCACTTCGGGGCAAAGGTATTGTGGACAGATGAAGCCATTTTCACCAGGATGGATGTCTTCAATAGTAAAAACAGTCATATCTGGGACTTTGACAACCCACATGCACTTTTTGTGGCCCATCACCAGCACAGGTTTTCAGTGAATGTGTGGTGCGGGATAGTACATGATCATTTAATTGGACCATACATTCTCCCTGTTTGCCTGAATGGTTGCACGTATCATGCATTTCTTAGTGAGGTTCTGCCTGAACTGTTGGAGACCGTACGTTTGGCACTGCGGCAAGAAATGTGGTACCAACACGATGGGGCACCAGCTCATTTCGATCGTAATGTACGACATTTCCTGCATGACGTGTTTCGCAATAGGTTCATTGGTAGGGATGAGCCTGTGCCTTGGCCACCAAGGTTGCCAGAGCTCAACCCTCTCGATTTTTTCTTCTGGGGCGAAATGAAAACCCTCGTATATGACACACCTGTCACATCAGCTGAGGACCTCATTGCTTGCATCAACGTCGCCGCCGCCGCGACAATAGCAGATACACCTGGCTTGTTTGCTCGTACTCGACAATCCTTGATTCGTCGCTGTCATCTCTGCGTAGAAGTGAACGGCAGACATTTTGAAAACCATCTGTGATTATCGCAAATCCGAGTGAGAACACGCTTGGTATGCTCCCCATCCCCTTTGTGTGGTGAAAGTGACATCTTCAGTTGGTGTACAGTGACACGCACTGTCTGTGCGTAAGACATTGTAGCATTTGTTGTTTGTTGTGTGTGTGTGGGGGGGGGGGATATTACGTAGTTGTTGCATGTAAAAATACACGTCGCAATCATCTGATATTGTGTCTTTCTTTCCCTCCTCCTGGTGGAGTAATGTGTCTCTCGTATGCCACATGACATGATTCGTTCATTCCTCGCGTGTAACTGGGATATGCAATCGTGCTCAACTTTTCAGATTTTGTGTTCCGTGCTCATGTTTTGATGTTTGAGGTCGGGATGTGTTGTCTTTAATGCATTTCTCATTGTCACGGTCCTTCTTGCTGCGTTACATACCTTTTCCATGCATTGTTCTTGCTGGAAATCCCCAATTCCTTTGAGGACTCCATTGCGCATGCGTGCAGTGAACTTTTCATAGTGACTTCCGGACTGAGCACATACGATTCCTTGATGATTCCCTTGGAACCGCCTCTCTATCTGTGATAGTATTCATCCCAGTTAGGTGTGACGTTCACTTTGTCACCTTTTGCAAGGCTCCTATCTCGGAAACGAAGCCTCAGTCGTAAAAATGGAACTCACACTTATTGCTTGTTTTCGTGTGAGGAATCACCTCCCAAGTGTTGTAAACGACCTTTAGTAACACCCTGTATATGAGAGAGGTTTGTACACTGACCTAGACCAGCAGTACTAGTTCAAAAATGTATCAAGCTTGTCACTTTTATACATGGCATGTTTCTCTAATTCCCACTCTTTCTTGTTTATAACAATAATTGCCACGCAAAAAGAGACTAAACTTGTTTGAAATTACAACAACTAATTATGCGCTATTCTTGAAATTCTGATATAACTGTGTTGATGCTGTTGACTCTGTCAATGTCCCCTTTAATCCCAGATTAAAGCTAAAAAACCGGACACCTTGACAGTGTTGAATCTACAATTTTAAACTAATAATTTCTCTCAACAAAGTACTTGATTTTCACCAATGTGTAGAGGTATACTTGAAAATAAATGAGTCCCTTAATCCACTTGGATACGAGTACAAAATCTCTCCCTTCCATGGCTTGAAAGATGCTTCTCTAAGAAGAAAAACAATAGCAATGTCGACCGAAACTAAACGTTGGCTTGTCACCAAACGTATCAAAGAAATTGTATGGACTTACCTTTATTTTTCCATGGAAAATGGTTGAACCGTCACCGCTAGCCCTAAAGACTAGCCACAGCCACTCTGTCGGCACTGGGAGAACCATCCAAGGTCTCCCCTCTTGCCCAAAAAGAACGTAAAAAATGTCAACCCCCTTTACTCAACAGGTTCCCTTATATAGGCGATTTGAAAAAAGCCAGTAAACTGGATTTTTTAAACCCCCTTTTTGTTTGAAAGGACAAGATTTTAAAACTGACCACTTTCTACAAGCTGGCTTTCACCGTCACATAGGCCAGCCCTACAACAGGTTACATTTGAAACTGCATAAAAAAGAAGTATAGCTGTCACTAATGAAAAAATAATATTGAATATACAAAAAAAAAAAGGATCATGTAGTGATTCTATCATTACAATATCTACGTATTTTTGAGCTGCATTGTTAATTTTGAGAGAAACCTGCCTTGTTTGTGGCACCCCTGGGAAAAAATACCTTGTTTGCACCACCCCCAGAACAAATCCTGTGGACAGATATCCATGGTGTAAGAGACAGCTAAATGTCATTAATTACTGTGTAAAACACATCTTGCAGTGCAATAACAAGCTATCCATTTTCTACTACAATGACAAAGCAATAGTGCCAGCAATCAATGGGTCAGTAGGTTAACAGCATTGATCATTGTCAGTATGTAGGATCTCACCAGCAAGAAATTATTGTTACAAGAATGATAAACATACACTTTCTGCAATTACAATTATTTTCGTGCTAAATATTTGTTCACAAATTTTAAAATTATAATACGTTTAACACGTTTACACATCAGTTAACTCAATATATTTTATGATATTGTAAAAAGTACGTACAAGTTATTGACTTGCCTGCATAAATGACAGTTTTCTTTAGTTAATGTATAGTTTCCAAATTTATGTCTGTTTCCTACTTTTACATCACTTTTGTGTAACTTTCCCTAATCATGACAATGAGGATGAATGGTTTATTTATTTATTCTTTCATCTAGAGTAGCTTCCTGCCACTTTTGGCTAATTGTGAGAATGAGGAAGAATGAATAATGATAAGCAGTGTGGGGAATGGAGAAGCAGGAGGATCCCATCCTCCCAACTAGACATGTTTCATAGTTTTTGTTTTGAGTCCACTTTAAGCAGAGATAAGTTAATTGAAACTGGATCCGAACCTGTATGTTCCTCCACCGGATATCGAACGTGGGTCCCTTTGATTACAAGGTGACAAAATTTCCACTGTGTCTTCTGGGAAGCATTCACAACAGGAAAACTTACGTAAGGCATCGCTCCACTTGTTTCTTATTTATACCATAGAAGCATCCTCCAGCTATTGCCAAGGTTTGAGCAAACATCTCCCACCCCAACTAACATTTTGTTTAAGGCTAAGAAGATAAATTTGATAAGTATCACATTTTTATGTTATTCTCCTTTTCCACAACACGTTATAGTTAATTTTAATACATATGATAAATTCCAATAAATTTTTAAAAAAGTAGTCAGTGACAGGAATATTTTTGATATGATTTAATGAGAATGGGCACATGTGTAAGGCCTCATTTCAATAATCTTCCACATAGGCAGCACGCAGCAGAAATATTTATATCGAAATATGATCATTACAAAACACAGTTCACCCTCCAATTGTTGCACCTTCTTCCATTATTTCATTATTTAAATCTCCACATATGGTAAAACTGCCCCAAACGTTGTCCCTCCGTAGGCATTGTAAAATTGACTCTCAAAGGGCAGATGACAAAACAGCCAAAGAGCAGCAACGTATCATAGTAGATCATGTTTGAGTTCCCCACTGGCCTCCAAACTTTGGGTGTCTCATTTTTTACCTTAAATTGAACAGGCAGGAATGCAAGAACATGCAGGGGTCATGTTTCTATGGTGTTGTTTTAAAATTTGTTGTACATAAATTTTTAGAGCATATGTCGGTTATAGATTAATTATTTTATCTTAACAATGGATATCAGATATTATTATCATCTACCTAGGTAGATATTCAGAAAGTCTGGATGTCCATCATGTTCACGACATCCTTGAAATAGTGAGATATATTTTTCATTCAAAATACTGCCTTCATATCAGTCTATTAAAAAATGAAATATTTATTCTCAAGAAAAATATGTTTATATATAAAAATAAATAATCCTACTAATTTTTATTTGTGTAGAGTTGTAATCATTAATTTGGGTAAAACACTTGTATGTCAAATTTGAATTCCTATGTCACTTACGTTATTCTCAAACACTATAGTAAAAATAAGTAACTGAAGTAACACTTCTTTCAAAATTATCGAATGATGGGAATCATGACAATAAATAACAGAATCAATTTTCCAGTAAGTACAACTATCATACTAGGGGCTTCCTTTGAATATCCATGTGGTTGTTTTAAGTCTATGCAGAAGTAGTGCAAAAGTAGCGAAGTAGCAAGTAGTGCACAGGAGTAACGTAGCGAGCTACTTTTTGGTAAAAGTAGCTGTAGCAAAGCTACATTTAGGAAGAGTAGCGGTAGCTGTAGTGAAGCTACTTTTAAAACTTAGCATTCTGATCACTTCTGATATCCATACTAATGCCAATATTACAGATTTCCACCTATAACAACACTTCATAGTTGTAATAATTATAAGTTGTTCAAAATATTGATCAATGTTAGTGTGCAAGTATTCCACTCCCAATTATAAGCAACAATTTATCAAGTTTTGCTTTAAAATATTCAAGAATTACATTGATATATTGAAATACATGTTATGTGATCACAAAATGCAGTTTTTCACACAAATCTGGTGCAAAATAGAAAGAAAATTTGAATTTTGCATAATTTCCAGGATAATTAGACTTCACTAAAGAGTTGCGCAGCATTTTTGCAGACCCAGTGAAAGATCAAAATACCAGAAAAATATCAGCTGGCATTGGTAAATAAATTCCAACTGATACCTTCCACTGGTATCTGTCAATACTGATACATTGGTATCAGTACCAGCTCGGCTATAATTTTTTCTTAATGATCTACATGTAATTAAGTTAGCCCTTAGTACCAACCAAAAAAACAACGTTAATACTGTTAAAGCCATCTCTCCTTCCTGCCACTGTGAATTGACTTCTTGGCACCCTTTATAGCCCTTCTACTACCCTGGGTAATGCATTACATCTGTTATACTTGTAATTTACAATCATGAATTAGTTACTGATTATAGTGTCTTACCACCACTTACAAACATATTAATTAACATATTTCCTTTAAATATTGTTCTCATTTTACTAGAATTATCAGGTTCTTCATTAAAAATTTGTTTTTCAAGGTCTCAGATTGGGCTCCATTGGACTGCTGCTGCCACTGATCCAGAGGGATTTAAGGCTACCTACTTCTTCAGAGAACTAGAGAAAGAAATGAAGCATGATCCTGATAATCTAATAGAAAAAGTCAGAGGAGTGTATGGTTTCAAAATACGAAATGGACCAGGTGCCACAGAAGCCTATTGGATTATAAATACCAAAACTGGACATGGCAAAATTGAATTTAATGGGAAAGGTATAATATGAAATTTTTCTGTGTGTGTATTATATGAGGCATATTTAGAAAATAACTATGATTTGTAAATATTTTCACTGCAGAGTTGCGTTTATGATTTTGCCCATGCACTGTGATGTCCCTCAGTGGTGTATTCTGAAAATTTGACCTGGTTTACCGCAACAATTCTTATTTATTGTACATACAAATTAGATAATAATAATAATAATACACCAATGCAGGCATGCAAAACAGAAGTCAGACAACTTCAAATTTTCCAGCAATTTGTGAGTAACCTAACATTACTACCGGAAATATTCCATGAACAACAGTAAATATTGGAAAATTACTTGCACAGGCAAAAATTTTGGAAAGGGGCTCATGAAATTAGTGGATACCATACATTCAACCACTTAAGGAAGTATGATTTTCAACACAAACTTAGGTTTTTTAAAATGGAAATACCATATAATTTTTAGCGCAATTGAAAGTAGGAAAAAATACATTAAGAATGGTGTTTGTTATGTCAATAACTTCCTAAATAATTGTAACATGAACTTGATGCTTGAAACAAAGATCTTGGAAGTTTATTTGTGTGTTGTAAGAAACATGTTTCCCCTTTTAACTGTTCATTCTTGTGTCGTAACAAACACTGGTTTGTTTGTTAGGTGTTTCATCTGCTGTATGTATCACTTGTGTTTGTTGCTGTTCTGCATAGGCGTTGTGCTTAGGAAAGTACATTGATTAACCAGACGTCTTTGATAGTGTATGTACATCAGAACTGTTCCTGGGAAAATGGTATTTTCAAACTCTGAAAGGACCGAGACCTATGGCGAGTGTAGGAAAAATGCAACACAAACATGCAGGTTGTATGCATAAAGGTATCCGGACAGACATCAACCATCACGCTGCACATTTGGAAACCTCTTCAAACAGTTGTCTGAAACAGGTAATTGTAACAACATGCAAACGTGTCCATCGCAAACCTGTCACAGGAGAAGCAGGTGAAGTTCACACTGTGAACAGTTAGCTGCTGTTGCCAGAAACCCACACATTAGTTCACGTGAAATTGCTAGATGCAGTGTAATTCACATACTTCATCATCACAGATTTCATCCTTATGTGTTGATGCATCAGGAATTACATGAAAATGACTTTCAGAATCGAGTCAATTTCTATAAATGGGCATTAACAGAGAATGCATTGGAGTCCTACCTGTTTACCAATGAAGCATGTTTCACAAATCACAGGGGAGTGAATCTACAAAACATGCATTACTCATCCATAGAAAATCCTTGTTGGCTTCGACAGGTAGAGCGACAGTGACCGTGGAGTGTCAGTGTATGGTGCGGAATAATTGGCGACCATCTCATTGGATTTGGCTTGCAGGGATTGAAGATGAGATTGATGTTAACTCGTGGAAGCCTATCCGGAAATCACCTGGCTGATATCATGAGAAAACCTCCTCCTCATTATTTCTAGCATTTGCTACTAGTCATTGTGCAGTTGTGGACACTTCTGTGTAACACTCCCATTAACTTCCAATGGAATCGTCACAACCCAGAAGTGTCCATGAATGACTGTACATTGCAACTCAATGCTCACAAGGGTAATTAACTAGAAGTGTGCGAAAATACCCCAGCATGTTGTATTGTTATTTGGAATAAAAGAAATTTGCCTACACTTTTGAATTCCATGCTTTTTACTTGTTTCTCTCCTGTTTTTCATTCTTACATAAAATAGTTCTTCCTACAAAATAATGCATGTGAGAAACAGAATTTACTATTCAGAAATTTATATTGTAGTTGTGGCATATTTATTTATGGGAATCTTAGGTCACAAGTGATTTTTTTATTTGGCCTATTTCGGTCATAAAAATCATATTCCTAGTCTTCAAGTACTTTCATCAGGTGCCCTGAAAAGCATTTTCTAATATGGAACAGTGGATGTTATTAAATACATATGTTGGAAATCATGCTCTTACATGTGACTGCAAGATGTATAATTGTTTGTGTCCATGCATTGATTTTCTCGATTTTAAACCTACATTGATTAGCAGTAATGTGAGAAAGAGAATGATCTGAAATTTTACACATTCCAAATTGTTGAATCAAATGAACTACTAATACATTGACTATTATCCTGCTTTTGTTATCAACCTAAAGAAATAAATATTATTTTGTTATTTCTCATGCAGCAAGAATACACATGCTTAAAAACATCCCTTTGATATATATAAAACTATTACAGGGTTATTCATTTATTTTCTGTTTCTGAGCTTGCTTGCTCCCCCTCCTTATTTTTCTCACAGTGTGCTGCTATAGTTAGGAAAAATATTATGCATCATGTTGTTTATAATTTTCTACTTTGTGTCTTACAGATAAACCAGATGTGACTTTCATTGTAAGCGATGAGGACATCATGGATTTAATGACTGGCAAACTGAACCCACAAAAGGCTTTCTTCCAAGGAAAAATCAAAATCCAGGGCAACATGGGCCTGGCACTGAAGTTAACTCAATTGCAGAAGCTTGCTGCTGATAGAATTACTCAGATTAGATCAAAATTGTAAAAGTATGGTTTACACATTTTGTTTTCAAGCCAGTTGCAGGGACAGATACTTTTTCATTGTCCTGGTAAAGGGGTCATAATTATTATTTCAACACATAATAAATATTTTTTATATTAGTTTTTATGGTTGATTTTATGCTATTGCTTTAGTACATGGGTAGATCTTAGTTTATTTGAAAATATTAAATTGCTGTAGTTCTTGAACAATTTGAAGATTATGTAATAGTACCATGTATGCGTAATGAAGAAAACTTTTTAGAAGTGATATAATTCCCAGTGATGCAATTTTTTCATCTGTGGTGCTAGAAATTATTTGAAGTAATATGGTCATGTTAAATATAATATATTTTTATTCATGAAATGGATAACTATGAACCCTGTAATAGTTTTATGTATATCAAAGGGATGTTTTTCAGCATGTGTATTCTTGCTGCATGTGAAATAACAGAATAATAGTTCCTTGTTTAGGTTGATAACAAAACAGGATAATAGTTGATGTATTAGTAGTTCATTTGATTCAACAATTTAGAACGTGTAACATTGATATCTCTGTAACTGCAGTGATTTGAAAGATATAAAAATCATTATACTTAAACGTATTGTGTAAGAATAATGACAGGATATACAATACTAAACTAATAATAATTAAACATTGAATAAATAAATATATTGCTATTTTTGTGTTGCATTCCCTATGTATTTGGCAACTCTTTTTTTGACACTAATGAAAGAAATTGAAGATATAAGGAAACAATTGTAACACATTTTATATAATACTTATCTAAAGAATGATAAAACCATGGTTTTACCATGCTGATTACTGCATCCACGTACAGCATGCCTTTTTTGAATGCATATGAAACACGCACACAATTACTATTGGAAACAGCTTTCAGCTGTCATGAGCAGAGGATATTGGTTCCTTAACCACGTGCCACATGCTATAAACATAGCAATCAAATTGCCTCGGCAGATTATGCTGAATTGAAGCTTTCTCCCAGTCTAGAAAAATCAGTGTCATATTTTACCATAATGCCTGCTCATCATCTTCAGCATTAATATCCTGCGAGTGCTTCACAAGGAGATGAACCCATTTTGTTGATTGTAAAATTGACCCACATCACATGACATCTTCTTTACTCCACGCAGGCAAATCCTGCCTAGGGCATGAATTTTCCTTCCATTTACTCTTCCATCTATTTAATCAACATCCATTCTCATTGTATTGATTCAGTGGCATTAAATACCAAAATACAAAAGTTATCATCTTAAACAAAATACACTAACATGTACGAAAATCATAATAACTTATAGAATTTTATTTTGTTTATGATCTGATAATGTATATAATAAAATAAGAATGGATTTGAATTGGAAATCTGAATATTTGAACTTATTCCTAAAGTTTCTCATTTGATTAATTCTTCAATAATTTGTCAAAGGGTAGCTTTAATAAACATGCTGTACAACATTCCTTTTCTTTTTGTACTGTGCAATTGTAAAATGTTGATGCCAATGGTGATAATAAGCAAAATGATGCCTGCATCATTTTTTTTAAGTTGACTGATTCTATTCTCTCATTAGTTGTAAAAGATGTTGTTTCATTTTTTATGGGTTTCCTATACTCTATCCTGGAAATCTCTGGAGCAAGGTTGCACAGAAGAATGGGAAGGAGGAGGGTGGAGTGAAGCAGTACACTCTGATACAATCAGCTGGGAGCTGCAGTCACTTTCCCCTCCACACAATCCTGTTCTCTCTCACGTGTTCATTGGCCGGGCCCTCTCAGGTTACTACTTACGCAGACACTTGCTTTTGTTCACTCACTCCAGAGATTCCCGGTACAGAGTATACATTGATATATGTTACTAGTTTGAAATAAATACAGGACGTGTATAACTGTGATGACATTTTTTAAAAATTTCAATGAAGGAACATGTGCATTACAATTATGTTTTTCTATAGCTTAACATGACTTAATATGGGGCCAGTGTAGCTTATTGTTGTGGAAAGTGCTATGGTTAAGGTAGTTTGGAGGGCAATTTGGAAAATGTTGGAAGAATGTTAGAATGTTAGAGATCTTATTTTTATACTTTGTATTACTTTTATGAAAATAAATAATGTTGACTTTTATGATGTGTAAATTTATGCCAGTATAATTTGGGATTATATAGCACATTTAGGATTAAGTTATTTGACCTTCCTTTTCTCTAAAATGGCAAATGCTGATGTGAGGGGGTCATTGGCGTAGTGGTTGTAAAACATTTAGATTTCTTGCTTCCAAAATACCACTTTTGTTTGAACGCAATGAACATCACACATGCTAAAAAGTAAGAGTTTCACTTTAACTTTGTAAGTTAATCAAATGAATCACGTTTGTTGAACATTTTTGAAAATAAATGAAAGAACCTTTTTATAAGCAATATTACCAAAAAGGAAGATTGTTGGGAAGATAAAACAAAACGTGTTTCCGGTTACAAATTCTGCAAAGCAAAAATAATTTAATTCCCCTGACTTTTCCAGGTTTTGAAAATTTTAATTTTTTAAAATCATTTGTTTCCAATGACTTCAGTCCTAGCCTTGTTTTCCTGACTCCTCCACTTGCCAGGGCTTTGGAGTCAGTGTGAACCCTGTAAATAAATTATCTGAAGGCAACGGCTAAGTGACTTCACCCTGGCAGTGTGTCTGCTGGCATAATACTATTTCTATGGTGTATTTTTGCTTTTAGAATCTTATTCTTTTATTTGGCAGTAAAAATAAATGCCAGTGGCAACCAAGAAGCTATTAAATGGGGATGCATATATGTGGGAAAGAAAATGCCATTTTCAACTGCTCGTAGGATCGAATTTTTTGGCCTTGATGTCCTCTGCACACTGTGAAAGTCTGTTGTATGGTCACACCACTGTGTATTTATGTTCAAGGCAATTACAATTAGAAAATAAGAAAAGGTGCAGTAAAACAAATTCCGATTGACAGAATTTCATAAATAATAATGTACTTAATTTCTTGAGTGTTTTGGACAAATAACAATATATGTTAAAAGTACTTCAGGCAATTTTTGCCCCAAATATCTAGCGTCGATTCTGCTGTGAAGTTGATTTTCCTATTTACGTAATATTAATTAACCCTAAGCCATTGAGTATCAGAATGGACATCAGTTGCAGAGAACGCCTGATGTTGGAGAAAGAAAACAAAGTTTTTTATCCTTCTGCTCAGTGGTGGCGAAAAGGGATCACAGACCTTTCGGTGCAGGTGGAGAGCTAAATGGCCCTTGTATGGTTGGTTTTGTATTGCAGTCATTGAGGAACCTTTCTTCCATAATGTAAAAGTATAGAAAATTCCCCTCTATTCTAATTATATGAAACATTAGTGACACTGTAATAGAGGAAACCATTCAACAATCAAGGGGTTCCTATTTGTCGAGTGTCAAACAACTGTTCTTGACTCATAAAAAGTTCAGACAATTTTAATAATGTACACAGTATTCTAGAAAGTCCTACATAACCAGTACAATGTCTGGAGTGGCACAAGAGTCTTTCTTCCCTTATAGTAGTGTCCGACCTGAGACGAAAAAGTCAGGACATGGATTAAAAGGAATGGACTGTCCCAACTAAATTGGTTAGTGTGATAGCCTTGCATCAATGGTTATAGAAGTAAAATAGCCCAATATTGCAGACTGCAGACTTCTAGAGCCTGCCTCTGTCTAGAAACAACCTATTAAAAGGAATGGACTGTCCCAACTAAATCGGTTAGTGTGATAGCCTTGCATCAATGGTTATAGAAGTAAAATAGCCCAATATTGCAGACTGCAGACTTCTAGAGCCTGCCTCTGTCTAGAAACAACCTATTCATTTGCGCAAGGACAAAATCGAAATTCATGCAAATTTAAAAAAACAGTCAACTTCATTTTTGTAGGTTTTTATATATTCAAATTAAAAAATTTCATGGCTCGAGGCTCCCCTTGGGTATGGGCCTGGGTTTCAATATGACTGTCATTGGTTAGGTCCAACTTTTGTGGATATGAAAACAAGGTGAGGTTCATAATATGGAATACTATTCCAGATGTAGAGCCTTATCATTATTTTCATTATCTTCATACAAATGATTAAGAAACTAAAGATATGGGAATAACAAAATATGATGGCTGCAATTCAAGACATAAGAAATAAAAAATGGAGTACCTAAAGGTGACAAAATTTCATAACGTCCCCAGAACAAATTTATTTAATTTAGTTGCATCAAACCAGATACCACGGGGTTGTTTTTTTTGTTGTTGTTCATTACCTGTGGCATTCCATATTTGAAGCACTTTTTGATGGGATAGAATTTTCACTTTTTTTACGATTTCAATTGTTTTGGTTCCTGTTGTGTTTTTTTTAGGTAACTGAATGGTGGATACTCTAAGGAACATATGAAAGAGTAACATATACTTTTATCAGCACTTAAATTTGCTCTAGTTAGCTGAATTTGCAAAAAGAAGGATTTGTACTGCATATTTAAATACTTTCCACTATTGATAATAGAGAAATGCATTGTATTCATACTCATAAATATTTGCATGCAATACAATTATAATAACAGTGATAAATTCTATTTAAATTCAGGGGGAACCCACTGAAGCTGGCCTGCCTCTACTGGCATACATTCGAGGGTATGCGTTTATGTCCTGGTGCCTTCAAATAAACCTTTTGCTCTGAATTTATCAGTTCCCTCACTTTTTTCTTTTCTTTATTGTTCTTTATTTGTAACGTACAATTACATATATATCACTCAAAAGAAATAACGGATAAGGAGAGAAAATATGGTTACATGTATTAGTGTTAATCTATTAGTTTGTTAGAATGTTCAGACCATTCTGGTGTCCAGAACAAGTCATATTAATTGATTTATGATATTTGTAGATTGATACATTACAATATAATTATAAAAAGTAAGTTCATTTTTAATATTTCTATTGCAGTGATTATTGTGATAATGTTAAATTTATGGTTATAAATTTGTGTGCGTTTGATGATTGGGAACTATTCTGGCATCCAGAACAGTTCTAGTTTATGTAGGTTGCAAAGTAAAGTGTTTTGCAGATTCGAATTGGTTTAGTATTTCAGTATCTGGGTAATTTATGGTTATTTTGAGGTAGATAGGGTATTAGTATACGAGTTATGGGCCAGGCCCACTCTGGTTTCCAGAAGAAGTCCTGATCAAAATGATCACGTTTATTTTATTTTATTATGCCTAGTTGGTGTGGAATGATTAGGGGTGTATCTTGTTTGTGTTAACAGTTGGGAAATTTGTAAAGTAAGGATGGTTGACTGTTGCTTGGTTAGTCAATATAAAAGGATCAAGATGTTCATATCTGAATTAAATAAATAAAATTGATATAATATTGATATAATGTTATGATACAAAAAATATAATATTACTGTATCACAGTGTTGAATACATTTTTTATATTTCTGAATAATATGACACAGTTGTGTTGTAACATCTTGGGTGAATGAAGAGAAATATATATTCTGTTTAAGTACATGTCCTGGACACAATGCTCTCTCTCTCTCACCAAATTTCTCTGCACGCTGAGACGATGAATATGTGTCTAGTGTGCATTGAAAATTGTACAATTCAAGATTCATGTAGTGATTTGCAAAAAAAAAACAACCAAAAAAACCTGCTTTGATATTTTATCTGTCGCTGCAGTCAAAGTCAAAGTTTCTCAAAGCTGGTGTGATATTCCAGTAACATTCTTATTATTAAAGTGGATTTAAAGTTTAGAGAGGTTCTCGTTCCAACACACTGTGGGCAGCAATTTACACAAGAAATGAAGAGTTTTGAGGTTTAAACACTGCGATATAAGAGAAGGGGAGAAAGAAAGCTGTTTCCATGTTTTATTTTATTACTACACTACTCTATTTCAAGAATATATCAAGGGGATTGAACCTCCAAATCCCCCCCTCCCCCTTGGCTACTGTTATCAGTAGACCTCGGATTTTAGGTTTTTAACCTATTTTTTCCTTTGAAGGTAAATAAGAAATAACAAGTTATGTCAGTGTTTCATTAAAAAATGCACCAACTGACGAAGTTTTATAGTGCCTAAAATAATCAATTTTGCTTGTTAGAACCTATTTTAGGTTTATGTGGCTAACTTAAACCTCTTTTTAGGTTTTTATATATTTCTTTAGATTTTAAAGGATTTTTATATCTCACAGAGGTAATTACTAGGTTTCGTGGTGAAATAATTCAGTGACTGGTGTGTTTAAAACATGGTTTATGTCGATTTCCCTCCCTCCAAGTATATGATGTTTAACAAAGCTCTAAACAAAACAAAATGTCTGACGCTACTGTCACCTGCACACAGTGGCGGCAATTAAACGGGGCAATTCCCTCGCACTATAGACTCTTAATGCTAAGCCTTGTCTACTAAGATAAAGTAAACTGTCCTTCCCCACCCCCTCTCTCAGTTTTGGCACCCAACAGTCTTTACTGCCAGCACAGTCCCAAGTGCAATCTTCTGAACTGTTTGGCCTTGCCTCACTTTCACGTCAGTTTGGTCCTTTTTGGCATTCACGCCTTGCGAAGTAACGTTTCAGCATTCAAATTAGCACTACTGACTATGTTTCTGTTGAAAGATAATTTTCAGCACATGAAATGATCCTCACAGACAAAAGGTGGAGTTTGAGTGTGGGTAACATGCAAAAAGATTCATGGTGGTCACTAGGACCATAAAATTCAAGTATAATTTCCAGGGACGTAGCTTGGTTGATTAGTTTGGGGGGGCCCAAACGTAAGATTTTTTTCTATCAAACTATTATAAATTTACAAACTACTTATATACCATGTAGGCTTATACTGCGTGTTTGAAAAAGAACTCCCTAGTTTTAATGTGTCCTAGAATCTGTACAAAGTGACATACAGTATTCTAGTTTGTGGTGTTTGATTCATCAACTCTCCAAGTTTGGCACCCTTGCAGTTGATAGGTCTGCTTGACCTTGAGACGGCACCAGTGCTGTGTTTTTTCCTTTGTTCCCTCAGTTCCGTTCCAGCATTCGTGTAGTGCAGAGCAACTCAGCAACAATGTGTACTCCGCAACAGAAAGCGCAGTGTGTTATTTGGTTTGTGAAAACTGAGTCAGTTATAACAGTGGAACGTAATTTTAGACGTCAGTATGGTGGTGAACCACCTACAGCAAAAACTATCCGTCATTGGCTAAAGTCTTTCAAGGAAACCGGTAGTGTTTTAAAAGGTAAATCACCAGGTAGACCGAGAACTTACAAAGATGTTGTTGAACAGATCCGTGTTTCGTGTGTTCGGAGCCCGAAGAAGTCATTGGCCAGACGTAGTCTACAATTAGGAGTGCCTGAAGGTACAGTGTATGATGTTGTTCGTAAAAGACTAAAGTTGCGCACCTACAAATTGCAACTGTTACATGAAGTGAAACCTACTGATAAAATCCAAAGGTATGAGTTTGCTGTTGACTTTCTACACAGAATTGATGATGATGACAATTTTTTACCAAACATTCTCTTTTCTGACGAGGCTACATTTCATGTCAGTGGAACAGTTAATCATCATAATTGTAGAATTTGGGGGGCAGAGCATCCACATGAAGTTATTCAGCATCAACATGACTCTCCCAAACTTAATGTCTGGTGCGGTTTGATGGAAGATCGTGTGGTTGGTCCTTTCATTTTTGTAGAAAAAACAATAAACTGGGATGTTTACCATGACATGTTGACAGAGTACGTCTTTCCCCAAATGGATGATATTGTGGCGGAAAAGGGGCTTGTGCTTTTCCAACAAGATGGCGCCCCACATCATTACAGTAAACAGGTGTGTGCGGTTCTTAACACTCGCTTTCCGGGAAGGTGGATAGGCAGGGCTGGCCCAATACCTTGGCCACCACGAAGCCCAGACTTAACTCCACTGGACTTTTTTTTTGGGGCCACATAAAAAATGTTGTGTACAGTGCTAGGATCAGAGACATCAATCATTTACGGGAAAGAATCGTCGCTGCGGTTGGGACAGTTACACCTGAAATGTTGGTGAATACGTGGCGAGAAGTGGAATATCGTCTCGACATGTGCAGGGCAACAAATGGATCCCACGTTGAGGTGTACTAACATTGAACAAAACTTGAAGGAATCCTCTTTCATGATATGTACTCATTGATGTAAGTTTTCATTACTTTTCATATTAAATTTATACTTAAAACTAGGGAGTTCTTTTTCAAACACCCTGTATATATTTATAAAATATAGTCTTGGAACAAGGGCCTCCTCGATGGCGCATGGCAGCATCGTCGCCTTGTAATCAAGGGTTTCCAGGATCGATACCCGGTGGATGCTCATAGTGGTTCGGATCTCACTTTACACTGTAGGAGCAGTCTCGATTAGCCTTACTGTGCATAAAGTGAACTTAAAACACCAACTCAATCAATCAATAAATTGGAATGGAACATCATTTTTTTCTGTAGCCCCCAACAGTCTACGGATATAGACTCGCGAAATCCACAGCCATTATTCTGGAAACTAAATGCAGAATGAACTCATTAACTTAATGGCCGATACACCAAGAACAATGTTATTTAGTCTTTAGATTTGTAAATTTGCTCGAAGAAAATTGAGAAGTAAATAAAACCCTTTTAGATATAAAGTGCTGGAATCAGGTTTACAAGTATTGAGAACAGTGCAAATATAAAATTTGTGCGTAATGAGTTCATGCTAGGCATCTCATGTATACAGTTTGTACCAGAATCAAATCCGGTATCTCTTAGTTCAAGGTTCGGCAGGTTCAACAAGGGGTCCCAGGTTTGATTCCTGATGAAGGCACATAGTGGTTCGGATACCACTTTAAACTGTAGGTCCTGTCCCGATTAGCCTTACTGTGCATAAAGTGGACTTCAAACACCAGTTCAATCAATCAATCAATCGAAAGGTTCAAGATTCGATCCCTGGTGGTCAGGCTGGTAGTCAGAATTTGATTTCGAAAGGGGTTTATCCCTTATCGGCATCTAAAGGTGAAGATGTTGTGGGGAGTGGTAAATGTGCTGAAGATGAATTTATCGGTATATTGCAATTTACCATATACAAGATGTTTAATCCTGTTAATGAAGTAAATTTAATTACTACTACACATTATTAAATTAGATATTCGTAGGATTTCGGGAAAGGACTGCAGCCCCCGAGCCCCTTCCCTGGGTATGTGGCTACTTGTATTAGTTCCAAAATTTCTGTGCTGTCCCAACATCGTGAGGAAAATTTGGGAAATACTTGAAAGCAATATGGAATCAAATTCTGCTCTTGAAACTAGATGTGATGACCACGAGCAGCCGAATGAAAGAACTCTTCGCAGGCCCTGTCCTTCAATATTAGTTTTACTGACTAATTGTAAGTTTTTCTGGGCCTCCTCGATGACGCAGCAGTAGCGTCACCACCTTGTAATCAAGGGGTCCCGGGTTCAATACCCGGTGGAGGCATATAGTGGTTCGGATCCCACTTTAAACTGTAGGTCCATTCTCGATTAGCCTTACTGTGCATAAAGTGGACTTTAAACACAAACTCGATAATTGTAAGGTTTTAGGAGACGTAAACATGGATTTTTATCCATCATACAATTTTGCTTCCTTTCACCCAACTTTTAAAGTTTTTCTTACTAATAATTCCACTGAGTATAACACGCTACGAAACCAGATGTCCAAGGTTCGTACCTTGGACAGGTATGGTTGTATCATGTCTGTCCCATCGCCATTCCTTTGGCTCACCATTCATCCTCATCGTCGCATTTAACCCAAGAGAGAGAAAAGCAGCGTAATATAGAAATATATAAATGATTGATTTGGTTTATTTTACTTCTATTTTCTGACACTTATTGGCTAGTCGTGAAGATGAAAATGAGTGATGTGAAATTGATGAGAGGACCATCATAAAGAACACAAACGCTCATTCCGGGATTCGAACCCAGGACCCCTGGATTCGAAGTGAACCTTGTTAACTACTGCACAACAAATAGAAACAGATAATGTTTGATAAGTAATTTGCTTCTGCATAACTCATATTATATAACTATTCGCTGTATGACTAGGGATTAATTATATTTGAATGTCTAGTCAACCTTGCCACCTAAGCAGCAACAGCTTCCGCATTTGCAGGTGGAGGCTAAATGAAGAAAAATCACAGAGTCAGAAAGATATACAAATTTTGAATTTATGCAGACGGCTGTAAAAAGAAATTGCAACATACTTAGTTTTCAGAAAGAAACAGGGAAATAAGAAAGAAATGCCTTGCTTGGGATTCGTGCTACTGAAAATTGAAGAAGTGTTTCAAACTGCAAGCAAAATTTACTGAAGAATTATTTTGCAATATTTGTTATCAAAGTAAAATTTCCAGCAAATACAGAATAGTTTCCTGGGGCCACATGGACGTTTGCAAGGGCCAGTGCCCCCCGCCCCCCCTAATGACGTCCCTGATAATTTCTGTTTTTCAAGGGGAACTATCCAAATATTCAAGGATACAAGCAGATGTTTTCTCTATGCCAATCTTACATATTACCGACTGTCACCCCTCCCCCCCACACACATACAAAAATAAAGGATTGAGAATATATATTTTTTTACCATGTAGCTTTCTTTTTCTTCCTAAAAAAATTAAAATGAGATAAACTTGCCGAAGGGCATTTATAAACATGTATAAATCTTATGGAATTTAGATTAATAAAAGTTGCAATTTTTCACGTCTACAGAGAAAAAAATTGGAATAGAGAAAACATCCCCTTGTACTTTCTCTCATGTTTTACCAAAATTCATGAGTAATTTCCAGAGCCAATAATTCACGCATATTTCCCACAATTCAAGGAATTCGCAAGTGAATAGCCACCCTGATATTGTGCAGCAAATTATACATACGTGATTCATTGTTCATATCAACAAGTAACTTTTGCTAACAGCACAAGTGTAGTATTATAATAATTTGTAGATAATTTTGAAAATGATACAATGAAATGAAAATTTGTTTAGAAAATTAATATTTGGATATTATAGTTCTTGTGAAATTTTGTTTTTAACGATCTAATCAGTCTTTTTCAGGAATTTTTTACCAATTTAATATTTTTTTTGCAAACTAGTTCAGGATTTTTCAAGCCTAATTTAAGATTTTCAGAACCTATTTTAGGATTTTCAGAACCTATTTTAGGATTTTTAGAACCTATTTTAGGATTTTTAGAACCTATTTTAGGATTGTTAGAGCCTATTTTAGGAACCTAAAAGCACACTTTTTAGAACCTAAAGATCCGAGGTCTAGTTATCAGACGTATTTGAACAGAATTGTAAATTTTTAGCATCACATAATTTGAATTAATAAAACAGTGTTTCAGTCGAATAAAGTGAAGCCATGCAAGTTACTGCACCACCAAGTCAAGATCTGAACTATTGATGGTTGACTAGCAACACCACATTCTTGTGATAATCGGTGTGTTCTACAATTTGGGAACTTTGCAAATTAAGCCAGGTCTGCTGTGGCTGTTTCTTCGTAAGTGGAAGTTCTTGGACATCCTGATCATCACCCCTTGTTGACTGATCCTGTCTCTCGGAACTTTTGGAGAAATTGTGAAACTGACACATGCGACACTGGATCTTGTTGGGCATGTCATTGATTAAAATCATTTGCAATGGCACGTGAAATTCTCTCCCCAGACAGCAGTATGATTTCAATGCATTTCTCACACATTAGGAGCATTTCGGTACTGTTTTTCCCACACCTGGAAAATGAGACATTTGTTACATTTGTTACAATCATGCAGTCATAACTTTTACTGGTTAAAGATATGTCAAAAAAAACCTTCGCCATTTCATTTCTCATGCTATTCTAGCCTGATTTAATATATTACATGACACCTTCCCATTTAAAAATTTTGAGTTTAATTCAATATGGCAGCATCTGCTTGGAACACATCAACATGGTTTCCCCCTGTTTCTATGAGGAGGTTTTGATAAGTCTCCAGCCTGACAGGCAGGCGCGTGCCCAGGATTTTCGTAAGGGGGGGGGGTTATGAATCCAATACATTTTCCAGTTCACAGGTCAAATTTCTTGTAATAAATTAGATAATTAATATACTTGGATTTTACCCCAATGAACGCAATCAATGTATTTGCTATGGATGCTTCATGTTTTTATTGCATCATATAAAAGCACCTGCTTGAATATTTCCAAATTATTAATATTTTATATTTAATTGCTCAAATATAATTTTTAAACAAAAAAATATATACACTCAACATTGTAACCACATTAAAGAGATTAAGACTACTTGATGTCTTAAAGACAGTAATAAATAAGGTACCACAGTTCAACAATTTAAATTCTGAAATTTAGGCACCGAGATTTCTGTGCGAGTTCTGACAATATGTCGTCACAAGTAACTTTTATATCCCGGTGAATGTTCAGAGCAGCTAACCCATTTAATCTTTCTTCGCAAATGGTATGTCGAAGATAGGTCTTCAACCGCCTCAAAGTTGAGAATGATTTATCATTTGATGTTGTTGTTACCGGGATTGTACATAATATGCGCAAACGTGTGTTTACCCAGGGAAATATTACTTCACTGCATATATCAATTGCTTCAAGAGCATTTACTGGACGTCATTGCATTGCTGCAAGATGACGATACCACAGTTTCATTTCAATGTGAGCGTCGTCGCCTTGTAATCAAGGTGTTCCGGGTTCAATACCCGGTGGAGGCTAATAGTGGTTCGGATCTCACTTTAAACTTTAGGCCCAGTCCCGATTGGCCTTACTGTGGATTTAAAACATCAATTCAATCAACATTGTACTTGTTGTGGAGATGATTTTGCTAAATATTGTGTACATTTTTGGCATTGTATTATTATATTATTGGTGAAAACATTTGTTTGACAGTCGACAAACAAATACGAACCCCTTCAGTAATTAACATTTTCTACTACAGTGTCATTAATGTGTCATATTCATTTTCATATTAGGTCTATGGAGAGGAATTTTGTATAATGTTAACGTTATGGAACTGCGAAACCAACTGTTGAAGGGGCCACTCCCCCCTTCCCCTCCGAAGCCCAGTACCGCACCACAGGATCTGTCACTGAGCCCGACAAAATCTTGCCACACAGTGCTCGAAATAGAAATTCGTAGCCGAAAAGGGAGGGGATATTTGATCGATTTTGGAGATACGAGGGGGTACATCCTTGTATGGATCAACATGGAGACAATAGAGTAGGTGGAGGATGCTCAATATGAAAATTATTCTAATTGGGGGTATGATTTGTGAAACTTTCTTAACTGGAGGCAGCATCCCCTACTTCGACCACTGATGCCAGAAAAGATGAGTAGTGGGATTGGCTATATAACCAGCACGAGAAATGATGAACCCCCCTCAAGCAGATTTGGCTACATTTAAACAAGCTCAACATGCCCATATGAGCTTTTTGCTCAAGTGTGGAACCCCGTCTAATCCAAGATTTTTGTAAAAATGCCCTCGGGAATTTCCTGTGAAATGATGAGCCCCCTCAGATTGATTTGCCCACACTTATAAAAGGCACTTCTGTGAGATTGTTGTCCATAAATTTGTTAAAAATATGCCCCTCTTGATATTTTTTTTGGCTACACTTAAAGTTAGGCCAAAGGTATTAACACACGCACACACATACACACATATTTACTTCTGGTTTAAGTTCAATTGGGCACCAGGCTCAACTTGTATATCTAGTATTAAAATAATGTAATTTTTCTAGAATTGCTCTGTGACTCTCTCATTTCTTACATCATAAACATATGATTTTTCCCCTATGAGAATAACACTACATATGGTGTCATCGGGGAGTGTATCGTGGAATTCACAGATAATTTTAATGTTTGTCCTGTCATTAACCACAACTTGTTTTCTTTTTGAAGTGTTGATGACAAACATGGGCCTCTGTGCCTTGAATTCATCTGGTGTGTAATACATGTCAGTATTGACAGTAGTGACCCTTTTGTATGCTGTAAATGCTTCATATAATTTGAGGAAATCATCCTTGGACATGTCTAAATTATAATTTTCTCTAGGAAATACCTCATTTCTGCCATTCTTAAGATATATGTTCTTGATGTTGCAGTTATCAAATTTACTTGAATTTTTTTCTTGATTATTGTGTCTTCCAGTCTGAAACAGTACCACCACAAAATCCGGCATGTCATATTGTATACTGGAGAATGAATTTGTAGCATCAAACTCATAATAGGTACCAGTTGCGGGCTTCTGTACACATTGATATGTATAAAATTGTAGAGGAATCTGTGGATTTTTTATTATATCAGCTTTGTATTTAAGAGCATAACTGGCCTCATATTCAACAACAGGGATTCTTAGCTCCATAGTCTGAATAATGCATTTGCCCTCATCAGGTAGGGTATCAGGCAGAGCTTCCCCTGTAGAGTTTATTGCACTGTACCTCATCAAAGCATTATTATCATTTGCAGCTCTTCTAAATGTGATTCTTAAACCACCCTTCCACATAATATCTTTGTAATCTGAGAAGAATCCTGACAACAGGCGCATGGGGAACAGCACTGTGTGGTTCTTAGATAATATCTCATCACCAGCCTCAAATCCACCTATTTTGTAGTAAGAAGCCTCGGTTTTGGATAATTTTAGTGTGGCCAAAGCTGTGGAGGTAATACCCGGATAATCCACTCTGTTTATAACAACACCATGCTTTCTGACCTCAATTTCAGAGAATAGATGTGGCACAAAATTGTCCACCAATCTTATATTTGAATTTGCCGGATAATCTGTACCATCGAGCTTTACAACATCAAATTTGATATATAAATCTGCTCTGTGGGGGTGTATAAAGCCATCCCCTACATCAAGATCAACCTCAATCTCTGTGTTGGGTTGATTTAAATTTGCAAATGTCCTCCTGTTTGGAGGGAATGATTGTAGCTCATAACTCTCAATATTCTCCATTTTTTTCTTGTATGTATTTTTATTTAAATATTAATCTCTATGATTGCAGTTGTTGTGGCTCCAGCAAAATCAACTAATTCTTCTTTTTCATTAGTGACCATCAATTCAATATAATCTATTCTGTTGTGGCACACAGGAAAATATAATGTTGGGGATGGATTGTAGATGATGGGCTCCATAAATTCAGAGTTAGGTTTAAATGTTGCAATAATCCCAGTTTGTTTGTGAGTGCCTATGCCATTTGGTTTGGTGATCATACCCTCGGCCACATTACAGCGAATATTTAGAGTTTCTATGGCTAAGAATTTAGGTATATTCATAGCAGTGTGTTTGATGCCTGCTTCAAGTTTTGTGTTGTTCTCAAAGCCTAACAGCTCTCCTATAGTACCCAGATCCACTGTTTCTGTAGCAGATACAATCTCTACTCTGTGAGTGACAGAATTTTGAGTTAATACTACACCTCTGGGTAATTGAGCATTTAGAGTAGATAGATTATACTGCCCTGGAGTGATGACAATTTTTTCATCCCCAACTGCAATTGTGTTGTTGTGGTGTGTAATATTAGGGATCAAGTACATGCCGTAAAATGCTCTGAGAGCTATTGTTTTGGGATACACTATGTCATCATGTAATTTGAGTTTCAATATTGAATTTTGGCTGGTGAGATGGAATACCCCCATGATGTTTTAAATACCACAAGGCTCTTTGAAAATCTTCAATTGATGGTTTATTTATTTGAGACATATATCTAAGAACAGATAAACACAAATGTCCGCAATTAACATCTTTGAAGTTTTGAACACGGGCATTATTGTAATAAAGATTAGCTGATTTTAGATATTTTACTAAATTTTCAGGTGGAACACCTCCAAATGAATCAAACACAAATGCCTCATCTTTTAAATATTTAAGATAACAGATCCAGTGAGTGCCCTGATTTTTGTACTTATCCAAATTAACTATGCCACACTCTTTGTTGAGTGGTTGTTCTGGTAAAGAATCAGACATGTACACACCTCTAAAATGTTTGATGCCCAGTGGCTTGATTAAAGCTTCAATATCTTGGTTTGTAAGCGGCTCTTGTTTTTTTTAAACTTATTCATGGCTCTCTTAACACCTTTGCCTTGTTTCTCAATGGCCAGGTTATGGCGCCTCTGCTCATCTAATTCTGCCTTATTTTTCTTGGCATCTATTACTGTTTTTGCTATGGCAGCTGATCCCCCAGCCAAGCTCCCAACAGCCCCGAGAGCAGCTAAGATGGCAGGGATGGTAAATATAAATCCCCCACATGTGATTTTTTCCTTGATTGCTGTAATTTTTTTTAATTGGGGGGTGCTAAGCAACAATTTCATACCATGACCCTTGGCAATACAAGAATTTTTTTTCTTGCGCTGCTTTTTGGTTAAAAGACTGTCAATAGTTTTAAGAGATTTGAGACCTGCATAAGGTATTTGATACATAACACCCTTGGCCTTCATTGTAGGTTTATTATATATATATTCACAACCCCCACCCCAATTTTTGTTTGGTGCTCATAGCTATGGTGGTCCCCAATGCTGCTATTTTTTCACTCAAAGATGCATCTTTGCTTACAAATCTACCAAATGCAGCCTCTTCTAATTTCTTGTCTGCAACATGTCTCTTGTCAAGATCAGAATGTGTGTTGTATGCTATGTCATGGTCTCTACAAGCAGCATCTAGGGGATTAACACCAGGATCACCTCTGTTTAATCTATGGTCCAATTTTGTGCCTGGACCACAATACTGATAACCTGGAATATGTAATTCAAATGGCAGCTTGTTTATAATGTCATTAACAAGCCCCCGGCCCTCAGAAATATTCCAAAATTTAGGTGGTAAAGTATTAATCATTTTTATAAGATATCCAATCCCCTTAGTGTCATTCACTATAAAATTAGACAATTTGGTGCTTATCATGTCCATAATTCCAACCTTTTCATTGTAAAAATTGTGGTTCCCAGCATTTTCCTCCCCAGCTATCACCAATAACCTATCTACAAGTTTCCTGACATCATCAACCCACAGAAATTCTTTGGGCAGGGTGTTGTATTGTTTGATTCCACTGCCAGTCTTGATCTGTGACCATATGGGCTTGATTAAATTGTTGTATTTTGCTCCACTGCTAGACTTGACTCTTTTTTGTGTGGGATCATTCTTCTGGTATAGAGCATCTGATTTTATTAATATTTCTTTGTAATATTCATAACCTTGATCTGTATAGCTGCCAGGTCTCTTCCTAGTCATCAGTTCCCACAATCCAGGTGTGCCGGGGAACTTAACAAAAGCACCTTTTTCTCCAAGACGAGGTTCTGAATATACAATCAGATCATCTCCCATAAATGTTACTCTGAAATTGCCAATTCTATGTATGATGCTACCATCAAGCTCTGTGTCAGCATATAAGCCAAACACCTCATCTTTGTTGTCTTTAGGTGTGGTTAAATATTTTTGAGCAAGAAGACCCAATTCAATAGGATCCTGAGTAGCTTCAATTCTTCTAGGAGCAATAGGACTAGGTGTATGAATACTGGAAAGTGGGGTGAATGGATAATCTAATATGTTCCTTGCAGCTACAGGTACAAGCTCTGTGATCAAATTTTGATTTTGCTCTGTAACAGTTTTGATATTCTTACCTAATTCACCAATAGCATCAATTATAGGCTGTTCTGTTTGTTTGTGTTTTTCATAAATTCCTCGGTTCTCTGATTTCCATCCCTTAAATCTTTTTACAAGATCATCTCTTAATTTAAGATCATCAATGATTGGCCTTTTCATGTTTATTTATATATGTTTCAATGTCTAGAAAATTGTTGATTTTATTTCTGTATTTGCCACTATTGGGTGTTCTTGTCATATCAATTGTGACAAACCCATAACTGTCCTGGTTCCAGCACCTGCTGCAAAAATTAGAAAAATCATTGTAGCTCAGGTCCCCACCTACATATTCATCATGTATGTGTTTGAGGTTGGTATGGTCTTGATGAAACACACATATAAAATTGCTGTTGTCTCGGATCAGTTGCTTCGGTATTTTTGAAAAAGTCTGTGCCAGGTAGAAACAATCTATGTTTTTGTGCCGGCCCTGTGTAAAGAAGTTTCTAACCTTGTTTTGATTATCCAGTATAATGTCATCAAACACAACAACAGAATTATCGAGACAGTCATGAAGTGGCTTAACATCTGGTTCAAAAGTGGCTATATCCAATCCATCATATAGCTTCATCAGCTGTTGATATTTTAATTGTTCCAAGCTCTTAGAGAAGATATACAAGTGCCTGTTTTTCCAGTCTAACCAGTTGGGTGCCAATAAAAAATTATCAACCATTAGTGTAGTTTTACCACAAGCAGATGGCCCAACAATAAGACATCTAATATTATCAGGTAGCAACTTGCCATTTCTCTTATTCTGCTGTTCAGGTTCTGGCAGCCTCTTTATAACATCCCAGGTGCTCATATTATTATTTTGTTTGCATCGATCCAGCTGTGTTCTGGGAGTCCTAGCCATTTGACAAGTAACTTGTTGCCTTTTCTGCGGATGATTTTTTCTATGAGACATGTATCAGGCTGTTTAGTTTTGCTGAGCTCTTCTTCATAGAATCGGCCTTTGAGAATTTCTCCTCGGTGATCTTTTATTATATATGTGTTAAGGGTCCCGGGTTTAACTTGAACCACTGTAAATAATTCAGTGCTCCAGTTTCTTGTAAAGCCCCTTTTGAATAAGTGCTTATATTTACTGATTCTTACTTGATCACCCACCCTGTATTTGGCTTTTCTTGTTGTTGGCTGATATTTAGGATAATAAACAGTGCTGATCAATTTTTGCTCATCAGATGAAGTTACTTCAGAGGGTTTCATGTTGATTGTGGAATGGACCGAGTTGTTATATTTATGTAGAAGTTCTGGAAGAATATTAATCCATTTATAATTACCTTGAAGTGTAAATTGTTTATACATAAGATTTTTTAAGGTTCTGTTGAATCTCTCTACAATTGAGGCCTTGAGATCACTGTAACTCGAGTAATGTTGTATTGCCTGGCTTTTAATAAATTGTTGAAACACTGAATTATAAAATTCTTTGCCATTTTCTGTTTGCAAATAGCGCGGTGATCTTCCACTCTGATTGATGATTGTGCTGATGGCTTCTGTAACACATTTCCCAGTCTTGGATTTGAGTGGCACAGCCCAGGCAAATTTTGAAAATGTGTCTATTACAGTGAGTAGATACTTGTAGCCCTTGTTGATTTTGTCTAAGTTTTTCAACTGTCCACTTGCCATTTCAATCAAGTCGCTCTGCCATAAATCATCTATGTTTTTTGTGACTACTGGCAGTCTCTTAAAATTATGTCTGGCCTGTCTGTGTAATTCATCAACAATAATTTGTCTAGACATAATATGTAAACAAGAATATTGCAACTATGGGGTGTTCAGCAGCTGATACTGCAGGATTTTCTAAATATAATTTGTCCCCTATTTGTATTTTAAATTCCAGAGAGCCATCATCTTCAACATAAGATGTTTCCAATGTATTGGGGTCTGTAAAATCCTCCAATTCTGCACTGGTGATTTTTACTTTGTTATCAGCATTTGTTATTGATAAGGTGGGGTAGTGGTGTGCTTGTGGTTGAAGCCAATATTTGATTTTGATTGGTCTCAATGTGCCCCCAACAAAAAATTGGTAATAAAATTGTGCAGGGGACAGCATATATATTTTGCCACCTGGTGTAAATGGTGAATCATATTCTTTGTTGGGGATGCTGTACAATTCAAGAATTACTGTATGTTTTGGATTCTCAATTATGCCTGTTATTTCTTTTTCTGCTGTGAGCAATCTACTTGTTACAGATTCAAGATGCTCATTGATAGTTCTAACAACATCATCATGGCCTGGCTTGATCTTTATGTCCACAACAAGTTTCTTGTATTGTTGCACAATCTCTTGTAGCTGGGTGGCAGAAACAGACAAAGCATTTGCTTGATTGGATTCCATGGTCCCTAGCTGTTGCTTGATATTAGCTACAATTTGCTGTAAATTTTCAACAACTGCCAATTTTGAATTTTGAGCAGTAAGATCATGGACTTGTCTTCTGATATCCTCAAACAGGGCATGCAGTTCATTAATATGTTGATTGGTTGGTAGAGTGGCCACTGTCTGAGTGAGTTGTTTGATCTCTGCTTGGATATTCCTGATATCTTCTGATTTCAATATGGGATTCACTGCTCTCTTAATATTTTTAAGTTCCTGTGATGTAGGAAGATTTGATACAGTATTTTGCAAAAATTCAAGTGCCAATTTCACATTGTTTAATTCAGAAGCATCAGCCACATTTTGCATAGCATTTTGGAGCAGGGCTATATCTGCCTGAGAGGGTGTTGATTGTTGTAAAATTTCAAGCTTTGTTTGGATATCATCAATCAAATGATGAAAATGAGATAGCTCAGATTCAGTGTTGAGGTTTTCAAGCTTTGTGATTTGTTGCTGGACACTGACAAGGGTATCTACAATCCCAGGCAGGCGGGATTCTAGAGATTCTTGTACATTTGTCAAATCACTTTGCACTGCTGCTATTGTACCTTCAAGATGGGTTATGGTACTTTGAATTTTTCCAAAATCTTCATATGTTTCAAGTTGCAGCTTAATGTTTGCAACACTCCGAGTTATTGCATTCAAAGCATCAGAAGATGGCAAGTTGTTCATAAAATTTTCAAGTGTCTCAATTTTTTCTTTAACCTCGGCTAAGGCATTGTTCAGAGGGTCTAGATTAGGTATTTGGAGTGATTGAATCTGTTCTTTTAGAGTGGAAATCACTAGATCAAAATCTTCTTGTGATTTTATGCTTTTGACAATTGTTTGGAGCTGTGTCTGGACATTATTAATCTGCTCCTCTAATTGCTGTTTTAATGCTCAGAGTTGTTAGCCTGGGTCTTAAATTTGGCTTGAAGAGCTGCTACAGCCTCTTCTAAACTTTGAAAATTATCTAATGTGGCCAAGTCAGTATATTTCTGAAGCAGCAATTTGAGTTCAGAGTCAATTTTAAGAAGAGGGTCCATGCATTGTGATTGCAAATTTGTAATTTCTAATTGAAGACTGGCATTGAGTGTGGTTTGTAAAGCTTGTAAATCACTTCTTAATTTCTTGACTCTGACATCAAGCATCAAAATCTCATCACTGTGATCTTCATGTCTTGTATGGCCAAATATATCATTAGGCATTTTTGATTTATTGGTTATTTATTATAGAGTATCTGATTCTTAATTCTATAAAAAAAGGTATAAGCTTATCATAGGATCCAGGGACCTCAATATATAAGCAGTCACCAGCAGAAACAGTATAAACAGTGCCAGAAATCATGTTTGAGTGCTTAATTCTATAAATATTTCTCCCTACTGAAATTTTAACATCACCCTCAGGGGTTGTAATAAATTGTAATTGCCCACCTACAGGTAATTGGTAATGATTTAAATTATTGTTAAATATGTACAATATTTTGCCTGTTTCATCATCAACATCTGTAAGTATGCTGTTCAGATGAATAATTAAGAAACCACTTAGTTTAGATATTATATCAGAAGAGGGTTGTGGTGTTGGCAGCTCCATAACAGCCCGTTTTTTGAACCCAAATAAGTTCATAGGCATGTTTATTTATTTCAAATCATGCTCTGTATTTGGGCATTGATTGCCATTTTTCAAATCACAATGACCCCATGGTAGAGTATGTATGCCACATGATAAAATGCATCTCTTATCATCATGTGGGTCCAGAGCCACTTTTCTTACAATATTGCTAGTCAATAAGTGATCCACACTCTGAATTCTGCATTCTGATGTTTTGATTGTGCTACATGATTTGAGGCAATTTTTGTAATCCTCAAATTCAAGCTCTTTGTCAACAGTCACTCTGCCAATGCCCTTGGCCTTTTTGGCAACAACACCGCTACACGTTTCAAAACTGTACATCTTGGCCCTTAACCCAGCAAATGCCACAATAACATCACCAAGTGTCTCATCTTTTAACTTGCCAGGCACCTTTTTGTTGTGGGGTTGAATTCTTGTATGTTCACCGGTATCAAAATATTCAAGCAATTCAGGCTCTGACATATCTTGATAAATATCTTCTGTCTGAATATCAAGAATAAAACTATCCGTGTCCATGTACATCAGTTTTACACGATCCTTATAAAAAGGCTTCAACACATCATAATAGAGCTTTAACATATGTAATTTGGCCAATTCCAATATCACAGCCCCTACATAAATAGGTTTATCAAACTTAATCTTTGTTTTTTTCATGTTGAAAAGTGCCATATTTTCATCATAAATTCTTCTATAATTGAAATTAGGCTTTGCAACCAATTTTTTGCTCAGGCTGGGGTCAGTAATTATTTTAACATCGGTATGTTTTCTGACATTTTCAATAGTTTTGCCATATACAGAATTGACCATCAATTTAAACAAGGCCTTATCAAATTGGCTCATTGCAGATGTTCGAAGCTCTGTGTTTGTATCAATATATGGCTTCAACCATTTTGAGTGCCTGAACCTCAAAACTTTGCCAATTTTGGTCACTTGAACACCATGATGCATCAGGAACTGGAGGTTTTTGTAATATATGACATAACCCTGTTTTGGCTCCAGTGTCATCATGAGCTTCTTCTGTTTAGAGCCAGGTGAGCACTGAACCTCAGGAATTGGGGGCAGATCAGAAAATTTGTTGTGTAAATCATCAGGAATTGTCAGATCAACCTCTAAGAAGAGGCCATAGTCACTGTCATCAAAATCCTTAAGATCTTCAATATTGAAATCTTCAACCCATTCAAGCCCTGAATATGGCAATTTATCCATCATAGCGTAACCATAGAGGCTATTGGCATCTACATACAGTATATAATTTGATGGCAGTGCTGGATCATAATCGGGAATATATTTATTATTTGCTCTGGCATATCTCTGAGAGCATTGCACCATGCCTCCTCTTATACATTGTTCCATAAACAGATACATGACTTGATCTTGGATCAGATCCAATTGCTTTTTAGTGTTCAAAAACATTGCAGACCATGCTAGGCCTGGGGCACTGTAAAAATACACTGGATCCAATCTATAATTTTGCATAGAAGATTTTCTGAATGCCTGCAATATATCAGCTAAGAGGGTCACATCAAGTTTTAAATATGCCATGTGATAATCACCAAATGTCTGGCATTTTAAATTGTTCCACATCAACTGGGCATGATGATAATCATCATCAGTGATTCCAGATCCTCTGATTTTGCTGTAAAACTCTTGTTGCGGTGGCAGAGAACACTCATCAAATTTAGAAAAATCTGTAACATAATCATATGGATATACACCCTTCCGCCTAATTAATTTCAGGTCCTGATTTGGAAACAAAGCACATGTGATTTTGAATTGATCATCAGATAATTGAGTGGCCAGTGTAGCCAGGCTAGCAGATAAAATTCTGTAGGAATCAAGAAATCTTAAGTGAATAGGAACACCATTAACTTTAATTATTTTGCTAATAGCAATATATTTCTCATCATTTTCTGCTAAAATATTTAAATTCTGTTTGTCAAACCCCTCATATCTGATCAAATGATGAAAATCATAATTGGATGCTCCATGGCAAAATATAGTTACAAATTTTGGTCTCTTGATCTTAATATTACAGCTATTACACAGGGCCTGTTTATATCGACCATCTGTATGAGAATGGTGTTTCACCTTGATTTTTGTATCTGAAAATTCAAAATCACATACCGGGCATTTTTCTGCATTGTTGAAATCTTCAATCTGTTTCTCTGTTAAAGGCAACATGGGTTTTGATTTTAATAAAATATTAGATGCTATGTCACAGCACTCATTTTCCATTCTATGTGCAAATTTTTTGATGGCATCTGGTCCCAAGTATAAATCTTTTTTAGTAACAACACCATCCTGTACAACAACATAATAAAAACTGGAAGGTTCATGTAGCTGGTATGGTGTAATTGAAGATTCTTCAGGATCTGGATTGCAGAATGCAAGAGGTTTGAGGTTTGATTCAAAATCACACACTATATATGCTGGGTGTTCCAACCAGGCTTCAAATTTTTTGAATTTGCAATTTTCACTTGGCATTGGCATCACCATATGAACAGGTTTATAGTTGCCACAGTATTTCAGATGCTCAATTAACTTGTTTTTGGCAATTTCTGCATTCACTTCCCGAACCCCATTCACCATTTTTCTACCATCAAATACACTTAAACATCTTCTGCACAACTTGAATATTGTATTGGATTTGTCTAGTTGTGTTCTCACTAAAGCTTCAAGATTATGTATCAGAGTGTAATGATATGTACCATCCCCTTCAATTAAGAGCAGATCAATCGGAACAGCAGATTCATCATTAAATATACTGACTCTGAGAGGTTCTATCAAGCAATTGCCACGGCCAGTGGAACAAATAAATACATTAATAGATAATTGTTTGCCATTGATATTCCTGGCCTTTTTTTCAAATTTATCAATATTCTGAACAGACATTGAATATTCTAAACCCTCCATTGCTTCATCGAAATTGTGTTCATATTGTTTATAATAACTTATTCTCTGAGGATTCCTTGAAACTGGGTACAAAGCAGCTAAAATACACCACAAAAAGCATTTCTCATCATTATTTTTTATATTAACCACGGCTTGTTTATTTTTTATATTGACAGGTAATGGCAAATATGTAGATCCTTGTAATGGGTTGAATTCAGAAATATTAACATATAACTTGTGTGGAGATCCGCATAGGCTCCATCCAGACTCTTTTCCAGCAAATTCAGAGTGTTTAATATTCAATTGTTCTATCAAACTGCTTATTATTTTGTCTGAATTTGCATTTGAATATACAGGTACAGTTTCTGTTATGTGGGGCTGTGTAAATTTTGTGCCATTTGGTTTCTTATATTGTGTAAACAATTTGAGGGACAGCTTATAAGAGCCATTTTGTGCATTTAGAATTGCCTGCACATCAGGATTTACACTGTTCAAAAAATTCTTAATACCACATCTTGGCTCTGATACAAACCGATAATCTCTTAATTGGCCATTAAAACTGCTATGGATAGGTGGTGCATAGCGTGGCTGCTTTGCTGCTCTAGCATTAACAGGTGCTTCATGCTTTCTTTTCAGACCAGATGTAGATGGTTGTGGGGGCAATGTTGATGACTGTGCAGAGCAAGTACCTTTATGTTTATATGTGAAATATTCCATGCTATGTTTTCTATGGCATTTAGGGCATATTTTTGTGGGAGTTCTGCATTTGTCTAGAAGACAATTCCTTTTGTGCCTGGCCCAATTGGGGCTGGATATATTTTTTTTTGCATTGATTACAATATTTTTGATTTGGCATTTTTATTATTAGTTTATTATATAAAATTTCTTGGGTTTCAAATCAAAATTCTATGCTTAATAAAAAATATCAGTTGGGTTCAGCACTGTGCTTTGTATATTTTGTATGTGTGTATGTGTGTATGTGTGTTAATATTTTTGGCTTTGGTATTTATATAAAATTTCTTGGGTTTCAAATCAAAATTCTATACTTAATAAAAAATATCAGTTGGGTTCAGCAGTGTGATTTGTGTGTGTATGTATGTATGTATGTGTGTATGTATGTTTGTGTGTGTGTGTGTGTGTGTGTGTGTGTGTGTGTGTGTGTGTGTGTATGAGTGTTAATATTTTTGGCTTTGGTATTTATATAAAATTTCTTGGGGTTCAAATCAAAATTCTATGCTTAATAAAAAATATCAGTTGGGTTCAGCACTGTGCTTTGTATATTTTGTATGTGTGTATGTGTGTATGTGTGTTAATATTTTTGGCTTTGGTATTTATATAAAATTTCTTGGGTTTCAAATCAAAATTCTATACTTAATAAAAAATATCAGTTGGGTTCAGCAGTGTGATTTGTGTGTGTATGTATGTATGTATGTGTGTATGTATGTATGTGTGTGTGTGTGTGTGTGTGTGTGTGTGTGTGTCTGTGTGTGTGTGTATGAGTGTTAATATTTTTGGCTTTGGTATTTATATAAAATTTCTTGGGTTTCAAATCAAAATTCTATGCTTAATAAAAAATATCAGTTGGGTTCAGCACTGTGCTTTGTATATTTTGTATGTGTGTATGTGTGTATGTGTGTTAATATTTTTGGCTTTGGTATTTATATAAAATTTCTTGGGTTTCAAATCAAAATTCTATACTTAATAAAAAATATCAGTTGGGTTCAGCAGTGTGATTTGTGTGTGTATGTATGTATGTATGTGTGTGTGTGTGTGTGTGTGTGTGTGTGTGTGTGTTAATATTTTTGGCTTTGGTATTTATATAAAATTTCTTGGGTTTCAAATCAAAATTCTGTACTTAATAAACCTATGACAGGTTGTCAAAATTCTGTATATTAAATCAAATAGATTTGTAATTCAATTTATACAAATCTGCAATATTTTTGTGTTTAAAAAATATGAGCAGCACTGCAACAACACAACCTTTCTCTTCAACAGCTCTCACAATACTGGCTGATATGCAATGCAAAATCTCTTTATATACCCTAAGCACGGACCGCATTGAAAATATCTGAAACAATAAGCCAATCAGAATATAACACATCATCACATTATGTCATAAGCAACCAATCAGAAAACAACACGTGTCTAATAATTTGTTGCAAAACATGATGCAATATAAATAAACCAGAAATAGGCCACAAGTGGACCAGAAGTAAATATGTGTGGGTGGGTGTGGGTGTGTGTGGGTGTGTATGAGGGTGGGTGTGGGTGTGTATAGGTGTGTATGTGGGTGGGTGTGGGTGGGTGTAGGTGTGTATGTGGGTGGGTGTGGGTGGGTGTAGGTGTGTATGTGGGTGGGTGTGGGTGGGTGTAGGTGTGTATGTGGGTGGGTGTGGGTGTGTATAGGTGTGTATGTGGGTGGGTGTGGTCAACGTCAACGTCAACGTCAACGTCAGCGTCAACGTCAACGTCAACGTCAACGTCAGCGTCAACGTCAACGTCAACGTCAACGTCAGGGTCAAGGTCGGGGTCAAGGTCAAGGTCAAGGTCAATACGGGTATGTGTGTGTGTGTGTGTGTGTGTGTGTGTGTGTATGTGTGTGTGTGTGGGTGGGTGTGGGTGGGTGTGGGTGGGTGTGGGTGGGTGTGTCGTGGCCTAGCTTTAAGTGTAGCCAAAAAAAATATCAAGAGGGGCATATTTTTAACAAATTTATGGACAACAATCTCACAGAAGTGCCTTTTATAAGTGTGGGCAAATCAATCTGAGGGGGCTCATCATTTCACAGGAAATTCCCGAGGGCATTTTTACAAAAATCTTGGATTAGACGGGGTTCCACACTTGAGCAAAAAGCTCATATGGGCATGTTGAGCTTGTTTTAAGTGTAGCCAAATCTGCTTGAGGGGGGTTCATCATTTCTCGTGCTGGTTATATAGCCAATCCCACTACTAAGATGCTTTCAGAAAATGAATTTATTACTGCACACGTATATTACTTATTGTATTTGTTGTGTTTGTACAAGAGAAATATTCAGAAGATTTGTAAGGAATATTTACAGTTAATAGGATGCCTATCTAGTCTATCCCGTGTCGTAATACAAATTTTATCCCTTTCCTACAAAATAATAAAACTGTCCATGGCAACCGTGATTTTATAATGTGGTTGCATACATATACACTGTATAGTAGCACCAAGCTTTCTGGGACCTCGGAAAATACGTGCCACTGCTCCGACGCCAGGGTTTCAAATGCCTTGGTGGATCTATAAGATAGGTAATATCGTTTTTCGAGGGTTCGTGAACAAAACAAAAAGTAAATGATTGTAAAGTCCATTTTATATTCAGATACGTTAATCGGGACTGGACTTAAAGTTTAAATCGGGATACGTACCACTGTGCAATGCACCTTCACAGGGGATCAAACCCAGGACCTCTTTGATTACACCACCATCGGTGAGGCCCCTGAAATCATTGAGGGAACTTGTTCATCTTCATGTTCTCTCGCCCTGCGAAAGTTTATTGGTGATATAGGGTGACATCCTACACACGTCTTCCAGACATACACACGCGGGCACCCCCCCCCTCCCCTGCACACACACGATTGTATGCTTACAGCCCATGCTGTGGCCTCCCAGAAAAACAATTCTAAATCCGCCTTTGGATATATCTGCTATCAAATAATGAACGTCACTTACCTCGACAGTTCCTTGACATAATTTTGCAACAAGGTTTGCAATATCTTCTGTTATGCCTTCTTGTTGAATATCAAGAGTCTGAAAGTTCGCACGTTTCACTCTCGCAATTCGGATGGAATTCCTCTGAACTTAAATCGACCATTTCTGACGTTCTATTTGTGGAAGGTGAAGCTTCAACTTCCATTTTTTGTTTCTTTTGGAAATAATCTAATACGTATTTATCCTCTTTTCTCTATCCATCTTTAGTTCCACGTCAAAAATCTATTACACACGCAGAAACGTAACACACAACATGACCACTTCGACTTGCTACCTTGCAGACTGCAACTCGCTACAACTCCAGTGAACACCAGGACTTGGGACAAAGATACCGGGCGGTCGAATGTCTGAACCATGCATCCAGCTTGGTCCAGCTCAAATTACGTCACCAGTGTTGACAGCAACCAGTAGTGTCAGTGTCAGTAGTGTTGGCAACTGCTAAATTATTTACGCACAAATTCGAGTGAGATCTTTCACACATGTTACAAGAAAATTCAATAAACTGAAGGCTGGAAATTGGTTGAGAAAAAAATATCTAATTTGTAAAGAGCACAAGAGTAAAACGTATAATATTTTGGCATATTATTTGCTTTTATTTTGTTTATGAACTGACTGGGCCAGTTGGGCTATATAACGCATCCTTCACCCCTCCCTTCCTCCCGGCATGCTATTGTACAAAACATCGCTTGCCTCCTTCGTAAAACCATGCTTCGCTACTGCCTGCAACAATTATTTTTATTATTATTATTATTATAATTATTGATATTTTGAAATAAATATGCATCCAGGTGCGAAATAAGATTTCGACTTACTTTGCCTACTAATTGTAGTGATTCAAATCTCACAGAACTTTGCTCTGCTGGCATAAATGGTATAAGAAGGGAAAATAAAGAAAAGGGAAGTTAGCAGCACTGTCGTAACAGGACAGTGAGGGTCATTCTCCTAAGAGGGTCATCGTGGGTGAAAGAAAGGGGAGGAGGGATTCCTTCAGTTCGCATTCCAAGGGTTACGGCTCTTTTCTTGACCATACTGAGAAGGAAATTCTCCTTCCTTTTCAGTGACTAAGGAATGAATGAATGCTTGTGCATTGCTGTAACTCAACTCCAATATTATCAAAAGTAATTGAAGAAGCAAATACATTTCTCATTGCCAAATGTAAACATTTTACAATATTGGCGATTTATGAAATAAAATGTATTTCTGTTTTGAATTTTTTAAATGACGAAACCAATGGGGGGTTTTAACCCCCACCAACCCCCCCCCCCCTGGGCACGCCACTGCTGACAGGGAAAGTATTGGAATAGATGAAAATCCTTTTAGTAAGTTGTGAGTCAATGTTTCAGAACATGTTGTGCAAAATAACACTTTTGTGTTATGATACTTTGCATAAATAACAAATGGAAAAGTGTGGTGCAAGTGACCTGGATCGTGACTGTGAAATTCTGTGGGTTGAGGTGCTTCTCGGCAAGAAAAACAAACTTTTCATCGGTTGTTTTTACAGGCCACACAAAACTTGCCCCGGAGCAGTTCTGGAGGCTTGCTACGATTCTGTGCTGTCGGCATCCTCTATGGGCAACGTAATTTTTTTTGGAGACTTCAATCTCTCAATTACATGGACAGACTCCACGCGTGGCTTTACAAAAGACAAGAACGACACGTACTTCATGGATCACTTCATACATGGCCTCAGACTTCAACAGCACAATATGTTCAATACACGAAAAGACAATAACCTGGACTACATTCTCTCCTCACTCCCTTCAGCGCACATTACCCCTTTGAGAAACCTTCCTTCGGACCACGAATCACTGGATGCTGTATTCTGGCTCCCGGACCACCTGAAGTCAACGACCTCCCACCCCTCGATGCCAATACCTTGTTTGGCGCAAAGCACCCTGGGGTGACATCCGTTCAGTGCTGGATTCCATTCCCTTGACAATCCTGGAGAGTGGAAGTGTCGACGAAGCGTGTGATGTACTGACTGATGTGATTCATGCAGTGATAACAGGATTATGTGCCACTCAAAAAAAAAAAATCAAGCAAATACCCTTCCTGGTTCGACTCTGAGCTCTTACTTGCCCTTGGAAACCAAAAAAGGCCTGCGATCTCTGGAAACATTTTCCTAATGAATACACACGGAAAACTTTCACCGAATTACGATGTCACTCTAAACAACTGCAGAAGACCAAATACAGGGAATACATCGGTGCTATCACAAACAATATCAAATCAAATCCCAAAAGTTTTTGGTCACTTATCAGCTCAAATAGGCAAAATTCTCGAATACCTTTGAAAGTAAAACATGACTCAGTATGAGCAGAGGGCTCTGATAAAGCTAATCTTTTTAACACTTTTTTTCTCCATAAATACAACCTCGAATACACTGGCTTCATCCCTCCCCAACCTCCGTCCAGTTTGCTGTCACTCTCTAACTTCTCTCTCCACGTCTCCAGAAGAAGTGCAATACATCCTATCTTCAATGCCTCAAAATCTCGCCAATGGTTCTGATGAAATCCCTTCTATTTTCCTAAAAAATGCTGCTTCTTCTCTCGCTATTCCCTTCTCTATTTTATTAAACAGATGCTTCAATGAGGGTACATTTCCAGATTCATGGAAAAATGCTTACAGGCCTATTTTCCTTCTTTCACCACTTTCTATCGCCTGTGAAAAGATAATAAAGGATCGACTCTACAAATTTACCTCTCCATATATAAATACAGCACAGCACGGCTTCTTACCAGGCAGCTCCTGCTTAACCAACTTAAGCATTTTATTATCTGACGCTATCAACTCTATATCTGAAAATTCTCAACTGGATGTAATATATCTGGATTTTTTTATAGCTTTTGATTCTATATACCACAATTTTCTGCTTCATAAATTATCCCACCATTTCAATATTCATGGAAACTTTCTCTCTCTGCTCAAGCACTACCTCCAAAACAGACAACAAAAAGTTGTTCTTTCCGAAATCTCTTCTTCTTATCAAGCTGTATCTTCTGGTGTACCTCAAGGCAGTGTTCTTGGACCTCTTCTCTTCATCCTGTACCTTGATGATCTTCCAGAATATCTTTCCGATTCATGCAAAAACCTTCTCTTGTTCGCTGACGATTGCAAAATACAGGGTCTGTATTTTAAGTAATGAGAATAAATCCAGAAAACAAAATTTATTACAGATATCGCTACAAACCTTTAGTAGTCTTCAAAGTATGCCCCTTGAGCGTCAACACACTTCTGCAGGCGAGTTTTCCACGCGTCGTACGCTCCCTGAAAGTCAGCAACTGGAACAGCCTTCAGAGCACGCGTGCAAGCCGCTTTGACCGCATCCAGGGTTCCGTGGTGGTGTCCTTTGAGGGCTGTTTTCACTCTGGGAAAGAGGAAAAAATCTGCAGGGGCAAGGTCGGAGCTGTAGGGAGGCTGAGGAATCGTTATGATGCCAGATTTCGTCAGGAACACTCTAACCACGAAGCACGTGTGACATGGCGCATTGTCACGATGGAGCTTCCAATCGGCGGCAATTTCTGGTCGCACTGGGTTGACCCGTCTCTTCAACCTTTTTAACACCCCCACGTAGAAGGAGCCATTGACTGTCTGTCCTCCAGGCACAAATTCCGCGTGGCCCGCACCTTTCTTGTTGAAAAACACGATCAGCAATGCTTTGATTCTGGACTTGGACATGCGTGCCTTTTTTGGTCGAGGCGACTGCGGAGTGTGCCATGCGGTGTGCTCTGCCGTTTGGTTTCGGGATCGTACTCGAAGATCCAACTTTCATCTCCGGTAATGACATTGTTAAAAAACTGCGGGTTGTCTTCAATGCGTTCCAAAAGATCTTGCGACACGACCGCGCGGTTGTGCAATTGCTCGTTCGTCAAAACTTTCGGGACGAGGTTGGGCGCAAATTTTTCTCATCCCAAGATCCTCGGTGATGATTTTGTGAACAACCATTTTATCGAGTCCTAGCGTATCCGCGATAAACCGCACACTGACACGCCTGTCCGCATTCAGCAAATCTCGCTCACGTTGTTCGTTGTCTCCGGTTCTTGAGGTTGACGGGCGCCCTGCGCGGGGTTCGTCCTCCACGCTCTCCCGGCCTTCTATGAACATTTTGTGCCACCGAAACACTTGCGCTTGTGATAAACTGTCACTGCCGTATGCTTGCCGAATCATTTCCAACGTTGCTGCACCAGATTTTCCAAGGCGCACACAAAATTTGATCGCGTACCGCTGTTCCATGCTTTGCTGCATTTTGCTCTTGCACACACTACTTTGCAGACGTCCACGCCACGCGTGATCATGCCTCAACGGACGCCAGCAGGCAACTGAAGCTTGGAGCGTTTTCAAGGTCACACACCCCACTACCAACTCCAACCGGTCCCAGCGGGCTCTGACGTCTAGTCGCGGCAGAAAAAAATATATTCTCATTACTTAAAATACAGACCCTGTATATAGTAAAATCTCCAATTTCAGTGATATGACACTTCTACAAAAGAATTTAGATTCTCTAATAAAGTGGTTTATTTGACGAGAAACTTTCCTTTTCTGAGCACATCTCTGCAGTCACAAGGGGTTCAATGCATATGCTGGGTCTTCTCTATCGTTTCACGGAAATAAACAACTTGACTGCCCTCAGCACCTTTTACAAATCTTTTGTGTCACCTAAAATTGAATACTGTTCTCTGATCTGGTCTATGGCATGCTCCTCAAATTCAGATAGACTAAATTCCATCCTAAATTTCTTCCTAGCCATTGTTCGACACCGAATTCCATCCACAAAACACTTGCAAAAGTCCATCCTCCTGCAAATGTTAAATATCCAAACTCCTCAAGAGAGACATAGATTCGCTGACCATATATTTCTACATAAAATAGTGAATGGCAACATCAGAAGTGACCGCCTTCTTTAGGAAATTCACTTTCGTGTACCTGCCCACTCAACAAGAAGCACTCAACTTTTTGCTTCTCAGAAGCCGAGATTGTGCCTCATCCAGCGCTCTCTGTTCCATAGACTGCCCAGTGAATATAATAATCTAGGAAGCCAAATATACATTTTTGAAAATATGGACCGTTTTAGAAGAAAGTTAACTAAAAGTATGTAAGTCTCTTAACCACATGTAATTTTTCTATGTTATTATTTTTGTTGTTTTATGTTATTATTTTTGTCCTTATGTTCTATAAATCCGTTCCAATGTAAAATGGCTAATGCTGTATTTGGAATCTTCTGTTAAATAAATAAATAATTATATATTTGATGTCACCATAGCAACGCAGAGTGTGCAGTTTTCCAAATTGGAGTAGAGAAATGTCATCAAGTACCTCTTCTTGAAGAACATGCGAGCCAAGGAAATATACGACAAATTGCACAAAGAATGCCCAATGACTGTCCTCATACAGCACAGTGAAATCGTGGGTGTCAGATTTCAGGAGGGGGAGAAGAAGCGCAGAAGATGAGGAAAGGCAAGGAAGACGCAGAACAGTAGTGACAGGAAATGTTGATAGGGTCCTTGCAGACAGGAGGATTGGTCTGCAACATATAGCAGACACCCTAGGCATCAGTTTAAAGTGGGTACATTACATTGTGCATTGAGAATTGGAGAAGAAAAAACTTTCTACCAAGTGGGTGCCCAAACTCTTGACAGCTGATCACAAGCAGAAAAGAAGGGACAGTTAGGCCTTTAGCCAGGCAAGTTATCAGTACCACTCGGGGGTGATGGGTTCTAATATGATTTTTTGGTAAGGTTAGGATGCCTGGAGTTGGAAAATATGTGATAGCATGTCAAACTCTTTGCCTTCTGTCTGTTATCACTAGACCTCGGATTTTTAGGTTCTAAAAGTGTGCTTTTAGGTTCCTAAAATAGGTTCTAAAAACCTTAAAGTAGGCTCGAAAAATCCTGAAATAGATTGCAAAAAGACTTAAGCCAGTCTCACATGGTAGTTAAGTAGGTCCTCACTTCCCGACCCACCTCCCAACTCGAAACTACCATAAGATTTTTTACGTCTACAGTTCACGAAGGCAGCAACAGGGGGTCTCAGACGATCCTTAAAATCACATCTTTAAAAATGGCGACTGCACAAACACGGTATACCACTTTGCAAGTTTAAATGCAAATAACTGCTGAAGATTTGGGAAAATAATGTTTTCTCTTAAAAAAAAATAAGAGAATGACATTGGCACTGTTGAAAAATGCAGCACATGTAACCCGTGGCAGTGAATGTGAGTATATAACATGTTATTTCAAGTTGATATACCACTTTACGGACACTAGCATAAAGTTGCATTACCTGCAGTGGCGGCGATTAGGGGGGCAGTTGTGCCCCCACTTTTGCGCTCTCACTATGCCAAACTTTATCTACCAAGGGAAAGTAAACTGTCCTTGCCCCTCTTTTTGGAACTGATTACCCATACATTACGATAGAAGTTGCATATTCTAATGAAACCCTTCTTGTATGGTTTTGAAATATATTCCCAAATACAAACTAGTCAAATAAATTACATAAACTTCACAACATTCAAACTGTGAAAATTGTGGTGTTTACCATATTATACTTAATTTATATTTCATTGACACTTCTTTGCTCCTAAAATACTATTGTGAAATTTACTTTTGACGTCCATGAAGAACTAATTACAATTCATAATTAATATATCATTACAACACTAGCTGATTTATTTACTGTGGTGCTACACACAGCACAGTCTATTTGTTACAGCCAACAAACAAGAGAGTACATACATACATGTGTGGCTGTTCAGTGTTTACTTCAAAATAGTATTCGCGTCGGTTGTGAAGGTATCACAGTGGGAAATTTAGACATATGAACTATTTATTTAAAACAATAATAATTAATAGACTCTTCACTCAACAAATAAAATATTCACCCCAATCATTTATATAGCTGTATTGGTCAAATCATTTTCTTCTTTAAGCTGCCTTGAACAAACAGTCAAACATCTATTGTCTTTCTTCTTCTACTTCCTGCTTCAGCTGGCCAGTGTGCTCCTCAATTCTGATTGGTAGGTCTATGGTATTAACGATGGATTTAGAGACGGTTTCTAATTCTGGCGGGAACTGAATAAGAGAAAGCTCTCACACGATCATTAAGTAAGGAAGCTAGAAGTCGATCGCGAAGTAAGGATGTACCTAACTGCAGTGTGAGACTGGCTTTAATTTGGTACAAAATTTCTGAAAAATACTGATTAGATACAATCATTAAAAACAAAATTTCACAAGAACCGTAATAACCAAATATTAATTTTGCAAAAAAATTTTCAATCCTTTATATCATTTTCAAAATTATCTACAAATTATTATAATACTGCACTTGTGCTGTTAGAAAAAGTTACTTGTTGATATGAAAAATGAATTATGTATGTATAATTTGCTGCACAATATCAGGGTGGCTACTCACTTGGAATTCCTTGAATTCCGGAAATTACACGTGCATTATTGGCTCCAGAAATTATGCATGAATATTGGCTCTGGAAATTATTCATGAATTTTGCCAAAATATGAAAAAAGGTACAAGCGGATGTTTTCTCTATTCCAATTTTTTCTCCGTAGACGTGAAAAATTGCAACTTTGATTAATCCAAATTCCATTAAATTTATACATGTTTATAAATGCCCTGAGGGAAGTTTCTCTCAGTTTAGCTTTTTTTGAGGAAGAAATAGAAAGCCACATGAAAAATATAACAAAATTTTCTCAATCCGTTTCCTTTTGCAGAACAATCTATCTGACAGACGCAAGATTATTGCAAAATAATATATCTTGATGTTGATTAGGTAAATTTTTGGGTACGCTGGAATCATACTACCCCTTTATATTGTTAATATTTTTGTGTGTGGAAGGGAGGGTGAGAGTCAGTAATACATAAGGGTGTAATAGAGAATCCATCTGCTTGTATCCTTGAATTTTTGGAAAGTTCACCTTGAAAACCAGAAATTATACTTGAATTTTATTATGGTCTTAGTGACCACCATGAATCCTTTTTGTTATCCAGTCTCAAACTCCGCCTTTTGTCTGTGAGGATAATTTCATGTGCTGAAAATTATCTTTCAACAGAAACATAGTCAGTAGTGCAAATTTGAATGCTGAAACATTTCGCAAGGCGTGAATGCCAAAAAGGACCAAACTGACATGAGACAGACATTTTTTGTATTGTTTAAAGCTTTGATAAACATCATATACTTGGAGGGAGTGAAATCGACAGGAAACATGTTTCAAACATGCCAGTCATTGAATTATTTCGCCACCAAACAGTAAATACCTCTGTGAGATATAAAAATCCTGTAAAACCTAAAAAAAAGTTTCATTTAGGCACATAAATCTAAAGTAGGTTTTAACAAGCAAAATAGGTTATTTTAGGTACTATAAAACTTCGTCAGTTGTTGCGTTTTTTAATGAAACGTTCATATAACTTGTTATTTCTTATTTACCTCCAAAGGAAAAAATAGGTTAAAAAACTAAAATCCGAGGTCTAGTTATCACTCCACTTCCAAGATACCTTGATGCAAATTTTTTGATAATTTTTAATCTTGTGACTTTTGCTATTAGAATGTTATTACAAATAACAATTAAAGTATTTCCTATATAAATCAATAGTATTGATGATAATAATTATGATTATAATAATTACACCAATTAAAATATTTCAATATTCTAATCATTTAATTAATAAGTTGGATGAGATTTAACACCATTACAGGATTCCATCATTTATGCCGATATACCTGATTTGACAACGGAAGTGTGCAGCTGCGAGAATGACAGTAGCAGTCCAAAGACAGTGCAAGAATTTGTGGATGGAAGGTGGGCAAGTGGTACGTACAATGCCTCGATATAGCGATTTGCCAGAATTGATGACGTGGAAAGCCATTGGAAAGATGGAAGCTGGGCAGAAACAGCGGGAGGTAGCTATAGCCCTTGGAGTGTTTCAAAGTGTCATTTCCTGTCTGTAGATTCAGCTCCAAATGACTGGAAATGAGCTACGAAGGCAAGGTGAAGGCTGTCTGTAAGCAACAACAGCAAAATGACCGGTCTCCTGTTAACAACCCGTTGGAACAGATGACAGAAAGCAATGGAACTGCAACATGCCCTTCGCACAGCAACAGGACACAGGTGCCATCTCAAACTGCCTGCAATCGACTTCGTGGATATTGCCTCTATGCAAATAGGCTCAAGGCTCCATTAACCGAACAACACCGTACAGCTTTCAGTCTGTATAAACTTGACTGAAGAACATCACAACTGGGGCCACACCAAATGGAGTTGATTGCTGTTCTCTGATGAGTCGCAGTTCAGTTTCCAGCCTGCCAATAGACGTGCCATAATCTGGAGGGAATGTGGAACATGCAATAACCCTGCTTTTGTGCAAGAAACATTCCAAAATGGAAGTGGTTCACAGATGGTGTGTGCTGGAATCAGAATTGTGGGACCTCTAGGTCATCCAAAATGGCAGTGTGATGGCCCTTAGATATAGGGACGAGATCCTCAGACCTCTTGTCATGTCGTGCGCAGATGCAATTGGTGATCATTTCCTTTTCATCGACTATAATGCTCATCCTCACAGAGTTCTGTTGTTAGTGCACAGCTTGTCAGAGGATGAGGGAATCGAGAGTATGGAGTGGCCAGTGGACTTAAATCTCACTGAGAATGTTTGGGATGCACTTCGCAGACACATTGCAGGTAAGTCGGCACCTCCATCAACTCTTCTAGAGGTGAAGATTGCCATAAGTGAAGAGTGGTGAGGAATCTCCCAAGCTCTCATTGATCACCTCATCGAGCTCGTGCCACACAGATGTGCAGTGTTGTTGTCCGTTCGAAATCACACATCATACTAGGGGTGAGTTACTGCTGTGACCATTCCATTTCTGAGCTATTCTATTGCTACACACATTGCTCTATGATGACGTACAACATATGAACATTGGGACAAGTGACTGTAGGGTCTTCTGTTAACTATACTAATCCATACTCTACTGTATCTGCCCTCTGAATGTTCTTTCAGTCACATAAACATCGGTTGTACATGGTTTACATCTCAGTTTTTCTGTTCTTTTCTTGATTCCCCCAATTGTTTTGCGCAACGTACTTTAAAACAGAGATTTGCGAATAATCCACCCATTAATAAGTTTCATGGCCCAGTGAAAATGGACAATAAGCCATATCTAATATATCCAAGAAGACGGTAGTGCAAAGCAATGGCAGGTTAATTATCAAACAAAACACTATTTGATCGAATTGTTGTGACAGCACAGAATCAAAATATATAAATGGACCTTCTCTTAGAACCTTTATCATGGGCTTTAGTAACTCCAGAAGGTCTGCTATGAAAGACAAACAAAACTGTTGGCAGAAAAACGTTTTTCCTCCTGAGGAGATATCTGGAAATTCAGCCACGGTAAAAGAAGAATAGTCAAACTTTGGTGAGGTGGTTATATTTGCCTTGTCCATGGCTTTGCGGGAAGCATTTTATAGACCAAGAATAGATGTTGTGTATTATACGTATAATGAGATGTCTACAAGGAGCAACGAAAGGACAATTAGAGGGAGAGAACTCAGACAACAGACACAGAGCATCTCATCTTCCCAGAAATTCAGAAAGCAAATGAAATTCCTAAGTCTCAACATCTCTCATTGTATTTCTTGTTAAGGAAACCAGAGCTTTTAAAACTTTTGAATAAAACACTGTTTGCGAACTGTGGAGATAAATGATGCAAAATCAAATCTGAAGGGAGCCACAAAGTACCCGATCTGAACAGAACACACAAAGAAGCAGACCGTCATTTGTTGGTGCTAATGAGGGTTATGAAGCGATAATGAGAGGCTTAGATGACACAGATGTGTGTATCATGTGTATTAAGTGTTTGAGATTCCATGAAAAAATCGTGGCTAAATTGATTCTGAAATATAGTACTAATATACCCATGCGTGTCCTTGACATTAGGAAAATAGCTTTAATTCTTAGTGATAATGTTTGTCGAGATATGATAGGTCTCTACATGTATTTGCAGGATAAGGAAAGTAAGTGTATTGAAAAACCATTTTTGCTAACAGACACACACAAGAAATATTTTCTCAGCCCCTGAGATGAATGGGATCTCAGTGAAAAACTAATGGACAAATTGGAGGAGTTCTCATGCTTGCTGGATGCTCCAAAATCTTCGGTATGCGAAGACTTGAGATGCAGTGGCGAAGCGTGGCATTTTTATGTAGACATCGCAAGATTTGCCAAACGTCAGGGTCGATCTTTCAACGGAGGGGAAGGGGGCACAATATTTCTCTGCGATAAACGCCAAGGTCATTGCAAATTCAATGTAAAAGCTCATACCACAGACCTTACGACTACAAAAGACACATAATTCTATCCCATACGACGAGAATTATTAAATATGATGGAAACTGAAATGCAAACACCTCAATTGTCGTGTTAAAAGGTAAGAAGAATCAGCTTTTTAGGCCATTTTTTTGTTTTCTTTCATACCGAACGTGACTGGAGCGCAGCTTCGAGGTGAGGTAAGCGTCACCAAGCTCTTCTTCGTTTACTGTCAACGTGCCATGCGTCTGAGACTTGTTTAAGCTCCCTGGCAGGTGAAGGCAAGCGTAGTGGTGAGTGCCGATGCAACTGGAGTGCGATGACGCTTACCTCACCTCGAAGCTGAGGTCCACGCGAACCATGGTTCGCCGCCAATTGTTGTTTTGATAACACTGGTCTACATATGAAAAAAAATTCTGCTGACTTAGATATTTTCACTGATTCTATATAATTTGAGGTCGCTGATTCCAAATATGTAGTCAGAAAATGTGTATCACGTCACAATTTTTCACAAATCACATTTGAAAATTTTCACAATATTATAATACTGGGCTAAACTCCAACAATTTTCCATATAGATATCTGCACATAATGAAATTATAGGACTATACATAAGGTGGCGGAGCTGATAACAGGTATTAAGTTACATTGTTTGACAAGTCACATTTCAAAATTTTCAGAAAATTATATCCGGCTACATTCCAACAGCACTTGCAAAGAGAATGTGACGTAGTCAGATGTCCATGCAGAGTATCACGTCACGTTGTTTAACAAACATACATTTCTATTTTCTCAATAGGGAGTTCTTAATGGACAAAAAGTTTAGGTAATTCCGGCAAATTGATCAATTTGTTTCACGAGCACATACAGTCAGCACCTGATGCCTGTACTTATGCTAAACTTAACATACACCACAGAATAGCACAACATGCATACCTACTTAGGCAAATTTTTTCGTTTCTTTGATTTTCTGGAGTAGGTGGCCTCAGGAACGTCACGCTGCAAGCACCAGCAATAGTCGGCCATCATGTTTTCATTCCATATCCCCTGATATTGGTGCTCCATGGTTTTTATGTCTTGGTGGAAGCATTCGCCCTGTTCTTCACTTACGGCACCAAGATTGGACGGAAATACATCTAAGTGGCTGTGCAGGAAGTGAAGCCTGACACTGATATTTACTCCTAACTTTTGAAACGTCACCAACAAATTTTCAAGTAGAACCTCGTAGTTGTGCGCCCTGAAGTTTCCAAGAAAGTTTTGTATTGACATCAGAAAAGTGACACCATGCATCTTTCTCTGAGCGGTTAATTGTTTGTAAGAATTCTTAATCTTTCATTAGTATCCTTATCTGAGGACCATCAAAAATACCTGCTTTTACTTTCTCATGCGTCAATGCAGGACATTTTGAGCAAATGTATTTAAAGCAAGCCCCATTCTTATCCAGAGCTTTTACATACTGCTTCATTAATTCCAACTTAATGTGCAGTGGAGGAAGTAACACTTCCTTAGGATCAACAAGCGGCTTGTTCTGGATGTTTTTCGCCCCGACTTCAAAGCTTTTCCTGGCGGCCACAGTCTTCGTACCCAATGTTCGTTCCTTGCTCGACTGTCCCATAAATACAAAAAGCATGGATATTTCGTGAAACCTGCTTATTGACCAAGTAGCATTGAAATGACCTTGAGATCTCCGCACACAAGCCAACTGTCATTTGCATACTTTTTCTTTCGAAGCAGTTCTTTCATTGTTTCGTAGCTTTCCTTCAAATGTACGGAGTGGCCAACAGGAGTGGATGCTAACTTATTGCCATTATGCATCAACACACACTTCAAACTCCTCTTGCTATCAATAAAAAGCCTCCATTCTTCTGCATTATACGTACATCCCATAGTTTCAATTAGTCCCTTCACATCTGTACCATAGGGCCTCCCCTATGGCGCAGTGGTAGCGTCATTGCCTTGTAATCAAGGGGTCCCGGGTTCGATACCCAGTGGAGGCACAAGTGGTTCGGATCCCACTTTAAACTGTAGGTCCAGTCCCGATTAGCCTTAATGTGCATAAAGTGGACTTAAAACAACAACTCAAACCAAAACATCTGTACCATAGACATATTCTTCGTCCCTTTGAAAATATCTTAATAGATGCCTATCTCTGTCCCGATACATGAAGGTTGTTCCAGACGCTAACATGTTTCTTTCCTTCAGTCTACACAGGTCCTGCATACTTTATGAGGTGCCCAGGATTTATCTTGGTCACCCAATTTAGTTCCGAAATATGCACTATATGCTTTCCTTACAAAGTCAGTAATATTTGTCCTTTGTTTTGAGGTTAACAATGTTCGAATAACTGATTTAAATAATAATCATTATAATATTCCATGTGCTGCCATCTTGTGACCTCTACGGACTACGTTGTTTCATTGCTCTAAATATACATCCCTAATATTAGATAATTTTCTATTTTCCTCCAAAACCTGACGTGATAGAAAAAAACGGATTTCGGTTTTGGATTTACCACCCTCGAATTACTAAAGAACAACCATCAGCCTCCAGTCAGCAAAATGGACGTAGACCAGTGTAATGAAAAGCAGATTTCATATTGTTCAATGTGTGCTTTTCCTCTTAACAAGTGGAAATTGCAGACATTCGAGTGGTGTGCCCAGGATTTTCGAAGGGGAAGGGGTTATGTGTACTTTTTAGTAGTCATTCCTGAATTTCTCATTTTGCCATCTTTTCCTGCCTTTTCTTTCTTCCTTTTTTTTTAAAAATAAAGAATATTGAGCCTAAGCATGGATTATGACCCTCACCAACCCCTCCTTGAGCACGCCACTGGACACTCGGAAGAATCTTGATGACTCTAAAGAAACCCTGCCGTAGCTGTAAACATGGGGATGGGGGTCTGAAAAAAGGGCCTGTTATGACACAGACCTTCAAGAGAGGGGGGGAGTACAGGTCGTTGGACCTTGTAGGGTGTCTGCCTGTTCGGAAGCATTTGGCTGTTTTCGGCACCGGCAGAGACCAGAGAGATTCGCACCATTGCGTCATGAGCTGGCACGTCGAACACCTAGGAAACTTGGCGGAGGATTCGGCGTGAGGGGTAGAACTAGGCCCTCATTTCGATGTGCTAAGATTAGAGAATCCCTTGTGTATTTCGAGCTGTTTGATGCTGTCGCTTGGCTTATTTCACACAAATATGAGAGTATTCTGACTTATTTTTTTACTTCTTCTCTAAAATATATAAAATGCAATATTTTTATTATTTTGCTTGGTCATCGCCGCATCTCCCGATAACCAGAGATGTCATCTATTCTGTGCAAGGAAGGGTGATTCCACCTTAGAGGAACTGTCTCAAAAAAACATACCAAACGTGTAAATTATTATCAAGTCGCTATAGGCAAGAGAATGATCCACATACATCTAGTCCAATAGGGGGAGAGGGTGGACATTACATAAACGTGATGGAGCAGAGTAGCTGGTAGTGGATTGGATGGAGTGTGAACCAGCACGTCAAACTGTGCTAGATCTATACTAGTTTGCAACTCTATTAGGAACTTTAAACTGCCATCGTGTATATTCTGTCTAAATAACATGAAGTGCACTGAACTGACAAGTGCAGATTTCCCCTCATGTAAAAATCAATGAATGATAACACCTATTCAGAAGATGATGATGATAACGAATGTAAATAATAAAAATTTTGTTTATGCTCAATCATAACACACATGTGCATGTAAGATTTAACAACTATTATTATTGGAAATTGTAAGTGAAAGTTACGCATTGAATCTATGTCGGTATATAAGGAATACAATAAAGTTTTATTATTATAAGGATGATATTAATATTATTACACTTAATAACTATATTTATTGCAAAATAATATTGAATGTTATGAGTCTCTTGAAATTAAAATTATTTATTCAAATATTGAATTTAGATGCTACTTGTAAAAAATATGAAAAATCATTATTTTTTGGCTATGGTTGCTAATCCAATAATATAAGACAGAAGGCAAAGAGTAATGACATGCTATCACATATTTTCCATCTCTAGGCATCCATATCTTGCTAAAAAACCACATGAATACCATCCCCCCCCCCCCGAGTGGTACCGAGGGCCTAAATTTGAGGTCCTGGCTCATGGACTAAGTGCTAAGGACCGTTTTTCACATAGTGCAGCCAGTGTTATCGAATGAATAGTGACAGTGGATGAAACTTAGTAGAGTAGTTTAGGCGGTTCAAAGTCATACTTGGTACGAGGCCTATTATTTTTATTAATTTAACCACAATGGAAAACCTATTTTGATGATGTTTTTTTCGATTTTATACTACGTATTTCAAATCTGTGATTTTTCATCTCATACTTGGTACGAGGCCTATTGTTTTTATTAATTTAAGCACAATGGAAAACCTATTTTGATGATGTTTTTGTTGATTTTATACTATTGTAAATCTGTGTTTTTTCATCTCGTACTTCGTACGAATGTCATAATTTCTTACGAGTTAAAGTACGTAACGCCTACACCCACACCCACACCCACGCACACCCACCTACACCTATTTACTTCCGGTCCACTTCCGGTTTACTTCCGGTCTACTTGACAGACACTTGTGAGTTTTTCTAGGTTTTTTTAAGTATACACCCACGCACACCCACGCCCACCCACACAAATTTGCTTTCGGTCTACTTCCGGTCTACTTCTATTGTATCTGGAAATTCTGTATAAATATCATAGCTGAAAATTTTATCGTAATAGCTAAAATTATTTTATCTTGAAGAGGGTTCAAGTCGTTTTTCACACAGATTGAATTTGAATGAATTTGTATTTGTATTGAATTTTGTATTTTTTTTCGGAGAAAATTTGTATATAAATACCAGAGCTGAAAAAAATATTATAATTATAACTATTGTCTTTTTTAAGTTACATTCTATCAATTATCGTAAGTTTAAAATTGTCTTATTGAATCTTGACTTGATTGTGCATCTTATTGTTATTTACTTAAAGCATATTAAAAAAAATGTCATCTACCACTTTCATCAAATGTGCTATTTGTGTAAAATTAATCTCCAAAAGTAATATTAGCAAGCACAGGGCAAGATGCATTGGAGCAGGTTCGAAAATAAATCGTTGTTACCTACTAGGCCTTGTACTCAATGCGAAAAAATAATTATCATTGTTAATTTAAGTAAACACATGAAAAGTTGCAAAGCATCAACTGGACATGGAACATTGAAAAGAAAAATTGATCATCCTGATACTGAAGCTTCTACTTCTAAACAAATTAAGATGCCTAATGACCAAAAGCCGATTAGATCTGCATTCAACGACCAACTCTTGGATTTCTGTTTTACTTCGAACCCACGCTGTGATATTTCTAGTTTCTTGAGTGAAATTAAAACATCTATCATAAATATTCTGAAAAATAAACTTGAAAACAACTGCATAAAAGTATATGTTGATCTAATTTGTGAATATGAGAAACCCAATGGTACAAGAAATGTTTTCTTTCACAAAACGAAAAACCAAGTTCTTTATTTGGCAGACATTGATAATTTGAACGTTTTTTATTCTAATCTTACTAGCGAATTGATTAGGAAACACGATGAATTCAAAGCTAAGGGATCAGGTTGGTCTCTATGCGGAAGTCCTCACAGGTTAATCGCTTATGTAAACAAATTTACACCCTTTTCTGCTTCGAGCTATGTTCCACTTCCAGTAGAAATTCAGCATAAGAGAGCTGTGCTGAACATTTATAACACCGACAATAAGTGTTTCATGTGGTGCATTTTAGCAGCGCTTCACCCGGTTCATTGGATAGATAATCCGGAACGAGTTAGTCACTATAAGAAATATATCGATGAGATTGAATATGCTATGACAGGCATCGAATACCCTGTTGCTATTTCCGACATAACAAAGTTTGAAAACAGGGTACGAAATAGAGAAGGAAAACGATTAGCTATAAATGTATATTCGTATAGTTCATTTAAGTATTTTGTGCATCCTGTTAGGATAACTAATATTGTTGATGACGAAGCCATAGAAATCAATCTGCTTCTTATTGCTGACGATGACAAGTTTCATTACTGTCTCATTCGTTCAATGTCACGGTTGGTGGGAATTCAAACAACCAAGCATGAACACAACATCGAGGTCTGTCCAAGGTGCTTGACCACGTTCGACGATCAAAAACAAGTCGACTACAGAAAATACACCGGACGTCAAATTGCCAAACAAAAACTTGCTGAACATAAAGTCTACTGTGGAGTTAACAGACCGGCTCGCATGTTGATGCCCAAAGCAAATGAATTCGAAGAATTTAAAATGCACAAGGCCTTGTTGGAACATCCGTCCATCATCATTGCGGACTTTGAGGCTTTTCTCAAACCATTGTCTTATTGCGATCCGGATCCAGAATTGTCTTCCACAACACCGTACCAGCTTCATGAACCAAATAGTTTTGGATATGTTGTTGTTTGGCAAGATAGGATAGATAAGCCATATATATATCGCGGACCGAATGTCATTGAACTCTTTTTCAAAAAGATGGTGGAGGAGGTTGAGAACATTGGAAGCTTCTTATGTCAATCGAAATCAATGCTTCCACTATCAAGCGATGAACTTCAATCTTACAATAACATTGAGACGTGTCCAGTGTGCGATCAACATTTCACGAATGAGAATCGGAAAGTATTTCACCACAATCACTTCACCGGAAACTACATTATTGGAATCTGTAACACCTGCAACCTCAAGATCCAGAAGCCTAAAATCGTACCAATATTTTTCCACAATGGATCTAATTACGTTTTCCATTTCTTAATTAGAAATCTTGGATACGATATGCAAAAAATATATATTCTTGCTCAAAACGAAGAGCGTTATATTTCTATAAGTAAGAAAGTTAAGATTCCAGCAACGAATGAAATCATAGAGATGCGGTTTCTAGATTCTTTCAGATTCCTATCGGCAAGTCTCGATGCTTTAGCGAGTAAACTTACTGACGAACAGTTTAAAATTACAAAAGCTAGTTTTCCAAACTTACACCTAGAACTGATTAAACGTAAAGGCATTTATCCTTACGAATATGTAACCGATGTATCTAAATTTGACGATGACACTCTCCCATCTCAAAAAGAATTCTTCAGTCAACTGAAAGAAACCGGAATCACGAACGAAGAATACGAACATGCGAAATTAATATGGAAGGAATTGAGATGCAATACTCTCGGCGATTATCACGATGCGTATCTCAAATTAGACGTAACAATACTTGCTGATGTCTTCCAAGTGTTTAGAAAAACAGCAATAAATATTTATAAATTAGATCCAGCATACTTCTACAGTCTTCCTGGTTTGGCGTGGTCTGCTATGTTGCTCCAGACCAGGATCAAGTTGCAATTGATATCGGACGTTGACATGTTACTTTTTATAGAAAGGGGGATACGTGGGGGGATGGTGCAATGCTCGCAGAGACACGCAAAACAAACAATATTCATATGTCTGAGAATCAATACGATGCAAATCGACCATCGAATTACATATTTTACGCTGACGTAAATAATCTCTATGGATTCGCAATGATACAAAAACTTCCATACGGAGGATTCGAGTGGCTGGATCCTATTTCAATTGATATTAATCGTTTCGACGATCGTGAATTTGCTCTGTTCATTGAGGTGGACATTGAATTTCCAAATAATTTGCATGCTACTTTTTCCGATTTACATCCGGCTCCAGAAATTAAATGTCCACCTGATTCTAATCAAAGCAAGCTTATGTTAACTCTGGAGAGAAAAGAGAGATATGTCGTCCACTACAAGAATCTCCAGTTTTTGATTGGGAAGGGTGTTCAGGTAGTAAATGTGAGAAGAATTCTAAAGTTCAAACACTCTGCATGGTTAAAATCTTATATTGAGACCAACACGAGACACAGAACAGCTGCCATTTCAAAATTAGATAAAGATTTTTATAAATTAATGAATAATGCCGTTTATGGAAAGACGATGGAGAACGTCAGAAAGCATGTAGACATAAAATTGGTTTCAGATAACAATAAATGTATATAATTAGTATCTGATCCTAGATTCAAATCGCGAAAAATTTACAACGAGAATTTAGCACTTTTTAATCTAGATATAAAATTGATAAAATTCAGAAAATCTATTTACGTTGGCGCAACGGTTCTCGACTTGTCAAAACTGTACATGTTCGAATTTCACTATAATATTATGAAACCTTTCTATAATGATAAGCTGTCAATTTTGTAGATGGACACTGATAGTTTTATTTATGACATACAAACACCTAACCTCTACGAAGATCTTAAACATCCTTCCTTGCTTGGGTATTTCGACATTTCTTCCTATCCTCAACCCAACAGATTTGGAATTTCTTCCCACAACAAGAAGGTTCTCGGCAAGTTCAAAGATGAGTGTAACGGTGATATTATTGTTGAGTTCGCTGGTTTGCGTTCGAAGATGTATACATTCAGAACAGAGAGCAGCGTCACGAAGAAAGCAAAAGGAACGTGCAAAGATACTGTGGAAAACAAACTAACATTCCAGGATTATATTTGTTGTCTTTCTTCACAGTCGAGGATACTTCGAGAGGATAATAGAATACAAAGCTCAAATCATGAGATTACAACGAATAAAATACAAAAAGTAGCCCTTGATCCACACGACGACAAAAGGTGTATTCTCGAGTGTGGAATCCATACTTTGCCTTGGAGGCACTTTAGTTTAGAAGTTAATAATAATTGCAGTCTACACGTAGTTTAATTTTTTATATATTATTCTCTACAAGACTATTAAAATTTTTCTATCACTCTTTCATTTTTTACATCATAAATATATGATTTCTCCACAATTAAAATTGCACTGCATGTAGTATTTTCCGGTAGAGTTTCATGAAATTCACATGCCAATTTTATATTAGTTCGATCATTTATAACTAATAATTTTCTTTTTGATGCATTGATTAAAATCATTGGTCTGTGAATTATGAACTCATCTGGATTATAATACATGTCTATGCTACCTTCAGTTACTCGTTTAAAAGCACTATAAGCTTCATATAATTTTAAATAATCTTGTTCTGCAATGTTTAAATTGTAATTTTCACGAGGAAATAATTCATTTCTGCCATTCTTCAGATACACATTTTTAACTTTACAATTATCAAACTGGCTGCTATCTTTTTCCTGATTGTCATCTCTCCCTGTCTGAAACAGCACAGCTACGAACTCTGGCATGTCATATTGCAAAGATTGGAACAGATTAGTAAGATCAAATTCAAACAATTTACCCTCCACTGCATTGATAAGTATAAAATTGAATCGGAATTTGGGGATTTTTCAAAATGTTGACTTTGTATTTGAGAGCATAATTCGATTCATATTCAACAATAGGCATTCGCAACTCCATAGACTGGATCACACATTTCGCAGCTTCGGCTAAACTAGCCTCATTAGCTGTTCCATCTGCATTCAAAGTTTTGTATCTCATGATAGCATTATGATCATTGGGTGCTCTGCTAAATATGACACTCAACCACCTTTCCACATAATTTCTTTATAATCAGAGAAAAATCCAAATAGCAATCTCATGGGGAACAGTACTGTGTGACTTGTGGCTTGAATTTTTGTTCCAGCTTCGAACCCACCAACTTTATAATATGCACTCTCTGATTTGGACAGTTTCAATGTCCCCACTGTAGTGGATGTAATTCCAGGGCAATCAATCCTATCAATCACTGTACCATGCTTTTTGACTTCGATTTGAGAGAATAAGAATGGAACAAAATTATCTATAAGTTTTACATTAGCCCCAGGGAGGGGATATTCTTCACCATTACTTTGTTTTACAATATCAAATTTTATATACAGATCAGATCTATGTGGATGAATGAACCCGTCCCCTACCGTGATGTCATACTGTATCTCCTTGTTGGGCTGATTCAAATTTGCAAATGTTATCCTGTTTGGAGGGAAAGACTGTAATTCATAACTCTCGATATTTTACATCTTGGTATTTATTTATATATTTTAAATATTAATTTCTATTATCGCAGTGCTATTAGCACCGGCAAAATCGATGATCTCATTTTTCTCATTCGTAATTGTTATCTCTATGTAATTAATTTTATCAATAGAAACAGGGAAATAGACTGGTGGGATTGGGGAATAGAAGATAGGTTCCATAAATTCCGAATTCGGTTTAAATGTAGCAATGATACCTGTCTCCTTGTGACTGCCAATCGAATTTTCTTCTGCTTTGATAATCATACCTTTGGCAATGTTACAGTGAATATTCAATGTCTCAATAGCTAAGAATTTCGGTATAAATTTACCTACGTGCCTAACACCTGGTTCTAATTTGCTATTGTTTTCAAATCCTAAAAGTTCCCCCATGGTAGAAAAGTCCACTGTTTCATTGGTAGTTACAATCTCTACTCTGTGTGTTATAGAATTTTGAGAAACCAAGACAGTGGTTGGAAGTTCAAATTGTAAAGTAGATAAGTTATACTGTCCAGGAGGAATAATTATTTTTTCATTACCTACTAATATAGTATTGTTGTAGGTAGTTACATTCGGAATCAGATACATGCTGCAGAATGCTCTCAGAGCTATGGATTTTGGATAGATAATATCATCGTGAAGATGTAGTTTCAAAACCGAAGTCTCGCTGGAGAGATGGAAAATTCCCATATTTAATATACAATACAGCTTTTTGAAAATCTTTTAATTTGATGTTTGGTATTTTATTTAAAATTCTGAGCATCGTAATGCAAACATGACCACATATAATTTGATCGAAATCTTGAATACGATCGTCGTTGTAATAAATTTTAACATGTTTCAAGTAACGGATTAATTCTGTAGGGGGTACCCCTCCGAAAGAATCGAAAATAAAAGCATTGTCATTTTTTTATAATAGCATATCCAGTGAGTACCAACGTTTTCGGACTTGTCCAAATTCACCGCGCCACATTCTCGAGAGTGAGGACTACCTTTAGGGAGAGAATCAGACATGAAAACCCCCCTGAAGTGTTTAATTTTAAATATTTTGATTAAAGATTCCATGTCTTGGTTGGTAAGAGCATCTTCTTTTTTTTAAAATTTTCTGAGTGCTCTAGACTTCACACCTTTGCCTATTTTTTTCTCCATGGCAAGATTATGACGCTTCTGCTCTTCTAGTTCTGCCTTATTCTTCTTCGAATCAATCACAGTTTTGGCTATAGCACCACTGCCCCCGGCTAAGCTCCCAACTGCCCCCAATGCAGCCAGGATAGCTGGAATGCTGAATATGAATCCACCACTGTGTGTTTTCTTTCTTGCATTTTGCAATCGTTTAATTGTGGCGTACTGAGTAATAATTTCATTCCATTCCCTTTGGCTATACATTGCCTCTTCTTTTCTTGTTGTTTTTTAGTTAAAATCTAATTAAGTTTTAAATTTTTAAGATCGTGATACGGTATTTGTTACAAAACTCCTTTTGGTTTCATGTTGTTGTTGCTGTTATTATTATTATATTTCAGGGTATTTATATTACAAACCCCACCCTAATTTCTGTTTTGTATTCATAGCAATAGTTGTACCCAATGCTGTTATTTTTTCACCCAATGATGATTGTTAATCTTCCAAAAGCTGCCTCTTCCAGTTTTTGATCAGCCACATGACGATCATTCAGATCTTTGTGTGTGTTGTATGCAATATCATGTTCTTTGCAAGCTGCATTCAGAGGATTAATACCCCTGTCCTCTCTCTCTATTCGTTTCTCAAGTTTTGTACCAGGACCACAATATTGGTAACCAGGTAAGTGTAACTCGAACGGAAGTTTATTAATAATATCATTCACTAAACCTCGACCCTCTGATATATTCCAGAATCTAGGAGGTAGAGTATTGATAATTTTAATTAAGTATCCTATACCTTTAGGATCGTTTACGATAAAATTAGCTAATTTGTCACTAATCATGTTTACAATACCCATTTTCTCATTATGGAAATTATTGTTCCCAGCATTTTCCTCTCCTGCTATAACAAGCAACCTATCTATAAGTTTTCTCACATCGTTTACCCACACAAATTCCTTAGGTAGAGTATTGTATTGTTTTATACCACTACCGGTTTTGAGTTGATTCCAGATAGGTTTAATCAGATTTTTGTATTTATCCCCGCTGCTCGATTTCACACGCTTTTGACTAGCATCGTTATTTTCGTACAAAGCATCAGAGAGTGTCAAAATTTCAGAGTAACTTTGATAATCATCTTCTGTAAAATGTTTTGGTTGTTTTTCGGTAATAAGCTCCCATAGCCCTACGGTACCAGGATATCTGGACCAGCTGTTTATCCCACCCAAATTAATTTTTATGTTATCCCCTTCGAATGTTACTTTAGACTTGCCAATTTTCCATACTAAGCCTTCATTACCCTCCATAGTTGCATACAATCCAAATACTTCATTTTTTCGAATTTTCCTGTACTCAAATAACCCCTTGCCAGGGGACCCAACTCGATTTTTTCTGATTCTTCTATAGCTGCTTTAGCAGGTGGTTCCTTAAGTACCAGGGGTGTGTGGATACTAGATAATGGCGTAGGAGGGAAATCTGCATAATTTTTAGCAGTAAGAGGTACCAATTCATTGATGAGCTTTTTATTTTGTTCTGTAACGCTCTTTATCTCTTTACCGAGACCACTGATTGCATCGATAATAGGTTAGTCTTGACGCTTGTGTTGTTCGTAAAAACATCGATTCTCTGATTTCCAACCTTTGAAACGTTTGGACAAGTACTCTCGTAATTTCGAATTATCTTCTATTTTATGTTTCGTCATATTTTTTTGTTTTTTGATTAATGGTTATTTTATATCGTTTCAACGTTTAAAAAGTCGTTGATTTTATTTCTAAACTTACCATTGTTAGGTTTCCGAGTCATGTCGATAGTGACAAATCCAAAATCGTCGCTGTTCCAACAAGATGAACAGAATTTTGAAAATTGGTTGTAATTTAAGTCTCCTCCCACATAATCATCGTATACATGTTTCAAATTAGTATGATCTTGACGAAACAAACAGATTAAGTTTTTATTATCTCGTAGTAACTGTTTGGGAATTTTGGAATAAGTTTGAGCTAAATAAAAGCAGTCTATTTCTTTGTGACGACCCTCTGTAAAGAAATTTCAAATTTCATTCTGATTTTCCAGAATAACATCATCGAACACCACAACAGAATTTTTCAAACATTGGTCGAGAGGTTTTATTGTTGACGCAAATGTAGCTATCCCCAGTCCCTCGTACAGCTGCATGAGTTGTTGGTATTTCGGTTGTTCTAAACTCTTTGAGAATACATACAAGTGTCTATTTTTCCAATCTAGCCAATTGGGGCAAGCAAGAAATTATCAACCAGCAAAGTGGTTTTTCCACAACCTGATGGGCCTGCAATGAGGCATCTTATGTTATCAGGTAACAACTCTCCATTTTTCTTATTAGTTTCCACTACATCTGGTAAACGCTGTACCACATTCCATGTTGATGTCAAAGAATCACCTGGTTTGCTTCTATCCAATTTTTGTCTTGCAGACCTAACCATTTCACATACAATTTATTATTTTTCTTCTTCAATATTTTCTCGATTAGATATGTATCTCCATATTTTGTTTTACTAAGTTCCTCTTCATAGAATCTGCCTTTCAATATTTTGTTACGATTATTTTTTATGATATATGTATTTCTATTCCCTGGTAGAACTTGAATCACTGAGAATAACTCCGTACTCCAATTTTTAGTAAAACCCTTCTCGAATAACTGTTTATATTTATTGACCCTTACCTGATCCCCTATTTTAAACTTTGGCTTCTTGGTAGTGTATGTATATTTTTTACAATAAACAGTAGAAATCAATCGTTGCTCATCAGATTTGGTTACCTCAGCAGGTTTCATGTGAATAATACTGTGTACTGTATTGTTGTAATCATGAACTAGCTCGGGTAAAATTTGCACCCACTTATAATTACCCTGTAGAGTAAATTGTCTCCACATGCAATTTTTTAATGTCCTGTTGAATCGTTCCACTATACTAGCTTTCAGATCACTGTATGTAGAATAATGTTTAATATTATGTTGTTGCATTAACTTAGCAAATGTAGCATTGTAAAATTCTTTCCGTCTATCTGTCTGTAAATATTTTGGTATCCTTCCCTCACTGAATATCGACTTTAAAGCCTCGGTAACACAAGTACCAGTCTTGGATTTTAGGGGAACAGCCCATGCATATTTGCTAAAAGTATCAATAACTGTAAGCATATATTTGTAACCATGATTTATCTTATCCATTTTTTTTAAAGTACCCCCCTTTATGCGAGGGGCCATCTCAATCAGATCAGCCTGAAACAAATCATTTATACCTTTTGTTACTGCACTTAATCGCTTGTAATTGCGACGGGCTGGTTTGTGTAATTCATGAACTATATCTTGTCTTGACATCGAGTTCGAAGTGAGAATATCGCATAAAATGGATTGTCCTCATGGTATAACCGCTTTATGTCAAATACTAGCTTGTCACCAATTTCAATATCAAAAACTGATAATTGTTCGTCGTCATGTACTTTATATTTATTGATAGACTCATTCCAGTATGCAATAGGTATTTGAACTCACTTGTGTATACCATCTTTTCGCACTATAGTAAACTGAGGAACTTCAATATGTTTTCCATGTTTTAGAAAACTAAACTTCAGAAATCGTAAACTACCATCGACAAAAAAATTCATGTACCTGAGTGTACGGATATAATTTGTAAACATTGCCAGCATTGGCGTACGTCCAGTGCCCTCGAGAATTTGGAACACTTTGTAAACCTAACAATTTCCATAGAATAAAATTGACGAGTATCTACGTCATCTAGTCTGCTTAATACCGATTCCAAGTGTTCGTTGATAGTACGAACCAACTCATCGTAGCTAGGTTTGATTTTTACATCAACATACAGTTGTTTATATTCCTCTTTGAGATCTTGAAGTTGAGTAGCAAAACCTGATAAAGCAGATTCTTGACTTGCTTCAAGAGTAGTAATTTGTAACGTAATAAGTAGTAGTATTGATACTATTATTAGCACAAAATCATACAAATGAAGAGCTCATATGCCCGATTTGGCTACACTTAAAACTATGTCAAGATGCCCATATGCCCCAATCGGCCAAGTGTGCACATATTTAAATCTAAAGAATTTTGAGCCCTAGTGTACAAATGAAGAATCATACAGTGTACAAATGAAGAGCTCATATGATTAAACAGCCCGATTTGGCTACACTTAAAACAATGTCAAGAGGAGCATATGCCTCAATCGGCCATGTGTGTACATATTTAAATCTAAAGAATTTTGAGCCCTAGTGTACAAATGAAGAACCCCCCTCAGACAGATTGGGCCAAGTGTGTAAAGGCTGAATCTCTCACTTTGTTGTCTGTAAACTTGTCAAAAATATGCCCCTCTTGATATTGTTTTGGCTACACCTAAAACTAAGCCAAAAATGCTCATAAGAGCTTTTGCTTACACAATAACATAATGTAATATATGCTTAAATACTTGTTGCTGTTATGTTAATATGTTACCTGGAATATGCTCAATATTTTAATTGGACACCAGCCTCAACTCATATATCTAATACTAAGACAATGTAATATGCAGAGGCCTTCTAGAATTGCTCTGTGACTCTCTCATTTCTTACATCATAAATATATGATTTTTCACCTATAAGAATAACACTACATATGGTGTCATCAGGGAGTGTATCATGGAATTCACAGATAATTTTAATGTTTGTCCTGTCATTAACCACAACTTGTTTCCTTTTTGAAGTGTTGATGACAAACATGGGTCTCTGTGCTTTGAATTCATCTGGTGTGTAATACATGTCAGTATTGACAGTAGTGACCCTTTTGTATGCTGTAAATGCTTCATATAATTTGAGGAAATCATCCTTGGACATGTTTAAATTATAATTTTCTCTAGGAAACACCTCATTTCTGCCATTTTTAAGATATATGTTCTTGATGTTGCAGTTATCAAATTTACTTGATTTTTTTTCCTGATTATTGTGTCTTCCAGTCTGAAACAGTACCACCACAAAATCTGGTATGTCATATTGTATACTGGAGAATGAATTTGTAGCATCAAACTCATAATAGGTACCAGTGGCAGGCTTCTGTACACATTGATATGTATAAAATTGTAAAGGTACCTGTGGATTTTTTATTATATCTGCTTTGTATTTAAGAGCATAACTGGCCTCATATTCAACAACCGGGATTCTTAGCTCCATAGTCTGAATAATGCATTTGCCTTCATCAGGTAGGGTATTAGGCAGAGATTCCCCTGTAGAGTTTAATGTACTGTACCTCATCAAAGCATTATTATCATTGGCAGCTCTTCTAAATGTGATTCTTAAACCACCCTTCCACATAATATCTTTGTAATCTGAGAAGAATCCTGGCAACAGGCGCATGGGGAACAGCACTGTATGGCTTTTAGATATAATTTTATCACCAGCCTCAAATCCACCTATTTTGTAGTAAGAAGCCTCGGTCTTGGATAATTTTAGTGTGGCCAAAGCTGTAGAGGTAATGCCAGGGTAATCTACTCTGTTTATAACAACACCATGTTTTCTGATCTCAATTTCAGAGAACAGATGTGGCACAAAATTGTCCACCAATCTTATATTTGAATTTGCCGGATAATCTGTACCTTCGAGCTTTACAACATCAAATTTGATGTATAGATCTGCTCTGTGGGGGTGTATAAAACCATCCCCTAAATCAAGATCAACCTCAATCTCTGTGTTGGGTTGATTTAAATTTGCAAAGGTCCTCCTGTTTGGGGGGAATGATTGTAGCTCATAACTCTCAATATTTTCCATTTTTTTTGTATGTATTTTTATTTAAATATTAATCTCTATGATTGCAGTTGTTGTGGCTCCAGCAAAATCAACTAATTCTTCTTTTTCATTAGTGACCATCAACTCAATGTAATCTATTCTGTTATGGCACACAGGAAAATATAATGTTGGTGATGGAGTGTAGATGATGGGCTCAATAAATTCAGAGTTAGGTTTGAATGTTGCAATGATGCCAATTTGTTTGTGAGTGCCTATGCCATTTGATTTGGTGATCATACCCTCGGCCACATTACAGCGAATATTTAGAGTTTCTATGGCTAAGAATTTGGGTATATTCATAGCAGTGTGTTTAATGGCTGCTTCAAGTTTTGTGTTGTTCTCGAAGCCTAACAGCTCTCCTATAGTACCCAGATCCACTGTTTCTGTAGCAGATACAATCTCTACTCTGTGAGTGACAGAATTTTGAGTTAATACTATACCTCTGGGTAACTGAGCATTTAAAGTGGACAGATTATACTGCCCTGGAGTGATGACAATTTTTTGATCCCCTACTGCAATTGTGTTGTTGTGGTGTGTAATATTAGTTATCAAGTACATGCCATAAAATGCTCTGAGAGTTATTGTTTTGGGATACACTATATCATCATGTAATCTAAGTTTCAATATTGAATTTTGGCTGGTGAGATGGAATACCCCCATGATGTTTTATATACCACAGGGCTTTTTGAAAATTTTCAATTGATGGTTTATTTATTTGAGACAGATATCTAAGAACAGATAAACACAGATGTCCACAATTAACATCTTTGAAATTTTGAACACGGGCATTATTGTAATAAAGATTAGCTGATTTTAGATATTTTACTAAATTTTCAGGTGGAACACCTCCAAATGAATCAAACACAAATGCCTCATCTTTTAAATATTTAAGATAACAGATCCAGTGAGTGCCCTGATTTTTGTACTTATCCAAATTAACTATGCCACACTCTTTGTTGAGTGGTTGTTCTGGTAAAGAATCAGACATGTACACACCTCTAAAATGTTTGATGCCCAGTGGCTTGATTAAAGCTTCAATATCTTGGTTTGTAAGCGGCTCTTGTTTTTTTTAAACTTATTCATGGCTCTTTTAACACCTTTGCCTTGTTTTTCCATGGCCAGGTTATGGCGCTTCAATTCATCTAATTCTGCCTTATTCTTCTTGGCATCTATTACTGTTTTTGCTATAGCAGCTGATCCCCCAGCCAAGCTGCCAACAGCCCCAAGTGCTGCTAAGATGGCCGGGATAGTAAATATGAAGCCACCCACATGTGATTTTTTCCTGGATTGCTGTAATTTTTTTAATTGGGGGGTACTAAGTAACAATTTCATACCATGACCCTTGGCAATACAAGAATTTTTTTTCTTGCGCTGCTTTTTGGTTAAAAGACTGTCAAAAGTTTTAAGAGATTTGAGACCTGCATAAGGTATTTGATACATAACACCCTTGGCCTTCATTGTAGGTTTATTATATATATATTCACAACCCCCACCCCAATTTTTGTTTGGTGCTCATAGCTATGGTGGTCCCCAATGCTGCTATTTTTTCACTCAAAGATGCATCTTTGCTTACAAATCTACCAAATGCAGCCTCTTCTAATTTCTTGTCTGCAACATGTCTCTTGTCAAGATCAGAATGTGTGTTGTATGCTATGTCATGGTCTCTACAAGCAGCATCTAGGGGATTAACACCAGGGTCCCCTCTGTTTAATCTATGGTCCAATTTTGTACCGGCACAACAATACTGATAGCCTGGAATGTGTAGTTCAAATGGCAGCTTGTTTATAATATCATTAACCAGCCCCCGACCCTCAGAAATATTCCAAAATTTAGGTGGTAGAGTATTAATAATTTTTATAAGATATCCAATCCCCTTAGTGTCATTCACTATAAAATTAGACAATTTTGTGCTTATCATGTCCATAATTCCAACTTTTTCATTGTAAAAATTGTGGTTGCCAGCATTTTCCTCCCCAGCTATCCCCAGCAACCTATCTACAAGTTTCCTGACATCATCAACCCACACAAATTCTTTAGGCACAGTGTTGTATTGTTTGATTCCACTGCCAGTCTTGATCTGTGACCATATGGGCTTGATTAAGTTGTATTTTGCTCCACTGCTAGACTTGACTCTTTTTTGTGTGGGATCATTGTTCTGGTATAGAGCATCTGATTTTATTAATATTTCTTTGTAATGCTCATAATCTTGATCTGTATAGCTGCCAGGTCTCTTCCGAGTCATCAGTTCCCACAATCCAGGTGTGCCAGGATATTTAACAAAAGCACCTCTTTCTCCAAGATGAGATTCTGAATATACAATCAGATCATCTCCCATAAATGTCACTCTGAAATTGCCAATTCTATGTATGATGCTACCATCACGCTCTGTGTCAGCATATAAGCCAAAGACCTCATCCTTGTTGTCTTTAGGTGTGGTTAAATATTTTTGAGCAAGAAGTCCCAATTCAATAGGATCCTGAGTAGCTTCAATTCTTCGAGGAGCAACAGGACTAGGTGTATGAATACTAGAAAGTGGGGTGATTGGATAATCTAATATGTTCCTAGCAGCTACAGGTACAAGCTCTGTGATCAAATTTTGATCTTGCTCTGTAACAGTTTTGATATTTTTACCTACTTCACTAATAGCATCAATAATAGGTTGTTCTGTTTGCTTGTGTTGTTCATAGATTCCTCGGTTCTCTGATTTCCATCCCTTAAACCTTTTTACAAGATAATCTCTTAATTTAAGATCATCAATGATTGGCCTTTTCATGGTTATTTATATATGTTTCAATGTCTAGAAAATTGTTGATTTTATTTCTGTATTTGCCACTATTGGGTTTCCTTGTCATATCAATTGTGACAAACCCATAACTGTCCTGGTTCCAGCACCTACTGCAAAACTTGGAAAAATTATCGTAGCTCAAGTCCCCACCTACATATTCATCATGTATGTGTTTGAGGTTGGTATGATCTTGATGAAACACACATATAAAATTGCTGTTGTCTCGGATCAGTTGCTTCGGTATTTTAGAAAAAGTCTGTGCCAGGTAGAAGCAATCTATGTTTTTGTGTCGGCCCTGTGTAAAGAAATTTCTAACCTTGTTTTGATTACCCAGTATAATGTCATCAAACACAACAACAGAGTTATCAAGACATTCATGGAGTGGCTTAACATCTGGTTCAAAAGTGGCTATATCCAGTCCATCATATAGCTTCATCAGCTGCTGATATTTTAATTGTTCCAAGCTCTTAGAGAAGACATACAAGTGCCTGTTTTTCCAGTCTAACCAGTTGGGTGCCAATAAAAAATTATCAATCATTAGTGTAGCTTTACCACAAGCCGATGGCCCAACAATAAGACATCTAATATTATCAGGCAGCAACTTGCCATTTCTCTTAATCTGCTGTTCAGGTTCTGGCAGCCTCTTTATAACATCCCAGGTGTTCATAGTATCACTTTGTCTGCATCGATCCAGCTGTGTTCTGGGAGTCCTAGCCATTTGACAAGTAACTTGTTGCCTTTTCTGCGGATGATTTTTTCTATGAGATATGTGTCAGGCTGCTTAGTTTTGCTGAGTTCTTCTTCATAGAATCAGCCTTTGAGAATTTCTCCTCGGTGATCTTTTATTATATATGTGTTAAGGGTCCCAGGTTTAACTTGAACCACTGTAAATAATTCAGTGCTCCAGTTTCTTGTAAAGGCTCTTTTGAATAAGTGCTTATATTTACTGATTCTTACTTGATCACCCACCTTGTATTTGGCTTTTCTTGTTGTTGGCTGGTATCTAGAATAATAAACAGTTCTGATCAATTTTTGCTCATCAGATGAAGTTACCTCAGAGGGTTTCATGTTGATTATGGAATGGACAGAGTTGTTATATTTGTGTAGAAGTTCTGGAAGAATATTAATCCATTTATAATTACCATGAAGTGTGAATTGTTTATACATATGATTTTTTAGGGTTTTGTTGAATCTTTCTGCAATTGAGGCCTTGAGATCACTGTAACTCGAGTAATGTTGTATTGCCTGGCTTATAATAAATTGTTGGAACACAGAATTATAGAATTCTTTGCCATTATCTGTTTGCAAATAGCGCGGTAATCTTCCACTCTGATTGATGATTGTCCTGAAGGCTTCTGTAACACATTTTCCAGTCTTGGATTTGAGTGGCACAGCCCAGGCAAATTTTGAAAATGTATCTATGACAGTGAGTAGATACTTGTAGCCCTTGTTGATTTTGTCTAAGTTTTTCAGCTGTCCACTTGCCATTTCCACCAAGTCGCACTGCCATAAATCATCTATGCCTTTTGTAACCACTGGCAGTCTCTTATAATTATGTCTGGCTTGTCTGTGTAATTCATCAACAATAATTTGTCTAGACATAATATGTAAACATGAATATTGCAACTATAGGGTGTTCAGCAGCTGATACTACAGGATTTTCTAAATACAGTTTGTCTCCTATTTGTATATAAAATTCCAGAGAGCCATCATCTTCAGCATAAGATGTTTCTAATGTATTGGGATCTGTAAAATCCTCTAACTCTACACTGGTGATTTTTGCTTTGTTATCAGCATTTGTTATTGATAAGGTAGGGTAGTGGTGTGCCTTTGGTTGTAGCCAATATTTGATCTTGATTGGTCTAAGTGTGCCCCCAACAAAAAACTGGTAATAAAATTGTGCAGGGGACAGCATATATATGTTGCCACCTGGTGTAAATGGTGAATCATATTCTTTGTTGGGGATGCTGTACAATTCAAGAATTACTGTATGTTTAGGATTCTCGATTATGCCAGTTATTTCTTTTTCTGCTGTAAGCAATCTACTTGTTACAGATTCAAGGTGCTCATTGATAGTCCTAACAACATCATCATGGCCTGGCTTGATTTTTATGTCCACAACAAGTTTCTTGTATTGTTGCACAATCTCTTGAAGCTGGGTGGCAAAAACAGACAAAGCATTTGCTTGATTGGATTCCATGGTCCCTAGCTGTTGCTTGATATTAGCTACAATTTGCTGTAAATTTTCAACAACTGCCAATTTTGAATTTTGGGTTGTAAGATCATGGACTTGTCTTCTGATATCCTCAAACAGGGCATGCAGTTCATTAATATGTTGATTAGTTGGTAGAGTGGCCACTGTCTGAGTAAGTTGCTTGATCTCTGTCTGGATATTCTTGATATCTTCTGATTTCAATATGCGATTCACAGCTCTCTTAATATTTTTAAGTTCCTGTGATGTAGGCAGATTTGATACAGTATTCTGCAAAGATTCAAGTGCCAATTTCACATTATTTAATTCAGAAGCATCAGCCACACTTTGCATAGCATCTTGGAGCAGGGCTATATCTGCCTGAGTAGGTGTTGATTGTTGTAAAATTTCAAGTTTTGTTTGGATATCATCGATCAAGTGATGAAAATGAGATAGCTCAGATTCAGTGTTGAGGTTTTCAAGTTTTGTGATCTGTTGCTGGACACTGACAAGGGTATCTACAATACCAGGCAGGCGGGATTCTAGAGATTCTTGTACATTTGTCAAATCACTTTGCACTGCTGCTATTGTACCCTCAAGATGGGTTATGGTACTTTGAATTTTTCCAAAATCTTCATATGTTTCAAGTTGCAGCTTAATGTTGGCAACACTCCGAGTTATTGCACTCAAAGCATCAGAAGATGGCAAGTTGTTCATAAAATTTTCAAGTGTCTCAATTTTTTCTTTAACCTCGGCTATGGCATTGTTCAGAGGGTCCAGATTAGGTATCTCCAGTGATTGAATCTGTTCTTTTAGAGTGGAAATCACTAGATCAAAATCTTCTTGTGATTTTATGCTTTTGACAATTGTTTGGAGCTGTGCCTGGACATTATTAATCTGTTCTTCCAATTGTTGTTTCAATTGCTCAGAGTTGGTGGCCTGGGTCTTAAATTTGGCTTGAAGAGCTGCTACAGCCTCCTCTAAATTTTGAAAATTATCCAATTAGGCCAAGTCAGTATATTTCTGAAGCAGCAATTTGAGTTCTGAATCAATTTTAAGAAGAGGGTCCATGCATTGTGATTGCAAATTTGTAATTTCTAGTTGAAGACTGGCATTCAGTGTGGTTTGTAAAGCTTGTAAATCACTTCTTAATTTTTTGACTCTGACATCAAGCATCAGAATCTCATCACTGTGATCTTCATGTCTTGTATGGCCAAATATATCATTAGGCATTTTGATTTATTGGGTATTTATTATTGAATATCTAATTCTTAATTCTATAAAAAAAGGTATAAGCTTGTCATAGGATCCCGGGACCTCAATATATAAGCAATCACCAGCAGAAACAGTATATACAGTGCCAGAAATCATGTTTGAGTGCTTTATCCTGTAAATATTTTTGCCTATTGAAATCTTGACATTACCCTCGGGAGTTGTAATAAATTGTAATTGACCACCTACAGGTAATTGGTAATGATTTAAATTATTGTTAAATATGTACAATATTTTACCTGTTTTATCATCAACATCTGTAAGTATGCTGTTCAGATGAATAATTAGCAAAGCACTTAATTTAGATATTATATCAGAAGAGGGTGCTGGTGTTGGCAGGTCCATAATAGCCTGTTTTTTGAACCCAAATAAGTTCATAGGCATGTTCATTTATTTCAAATCATGCTTTGTAATTGGGCATTGTTTGCCACTTTTCAAATCACAATGACCCCATGGTAAAGTATGTATGCCACATGATAAAATGCATCCCTTATCATCATGTGGGTCCAGAGCCACTTTTCTTATAATATTTGTAGTCAATAAGTGATCCACACTCTGGATTCTGCATTCTGATGTTCTGATTGAACTCTGTGATTTGAGACAATCTTCATAATCTTTAAATTCAAGCTCTTTGTCCACAGTTACTCTGCCAATGCCCTTGGCCTTTTTGGCAACAGCACCACTACATGTTTCAAAACTGTACATCTTGGCCCTTAACCCAGCAAATGCCACAATAACATCACCAAGTGTCTCATCTTTTAACTTGCCAGGCACCTTTTTGTTGTGGGGTTGAATCTTTGTATGTTCACTGGTATCAAAATATTTAAGCAATTCAGGCTGTGACATATCTTGATAAACATCTTCTGTCTGAATATCAAGAATAAAACTATCTGTGTCCATGTACATCAGTTTTACACAATCACCATAAATAGGCTTCAACACATCATAATAGAGCTTTAACATGTGTAATTTGGCCAATTCCAATATCACAGCCCCTACATAAATAGGCTTATCAAACTTAATCTTTGTTTTTTTCATGTTGAAGAGTGCCATATTTTCATCATAAATTCTTCTATAATTGAAATTAGGCTTTGCTATCAATTTTTTGCTCAGGCTGGGGTCAGTAATTATTTTAACATCAGTATGTTTTCTGACATTTTCTATGGTTTTGCCATACACAGAATTGACCATCAATTTAAACAAAGATTTATCAAATTGGCTCATTGCAGATGTTCGAAGCACTGTGTTTGTATCAATATATGGCTTCAACCATCTTGAGTGCCCGAACCTCAAAACTTTTCCAACTTTTCCAACTTTGTTCACTTGAACACCATGATGCATTAGGAACTGGAGGTTTTTGTAATATATGACATAATCCTGTTTTGGCTCCAGAGTCATCATCAATTTCTTCTGTTTAGAGCCAGGTGAGCACTCAACCTCAGGAATTGGGGGCAGATCAGAAAATGTGATGTGTAAATCATCAGGAATTGTCAGATCAACCTCTAAGAATAGACCATAATTACTGTCATCAAAATCCTTAAAATCTTCAATATTGAAATCTTCAACCCACTCAAGCCCTGCATATGGCAGTTTATCCATCATAGCATAACCATACAGGCTATTGGCATCCACATAAAGTATATAATTTGATGGCAGTGCTGGATCATAATCAGGAATATATTTGTTGTTAGCTCTGGCATATCTCTGAGAGCATTGCACCATGCCCCCTCTTATACATTGTTCCATAAACAGTTACATGTCCTGATCTTGGATCAGATCCAATTGCATTTTAGTGTTCAAAAACATTGCAGACCATGCTAGGCCTGGTGCACTGTAAAAATACATTGGATCCAGCTTATAATTTTCCATGGAAGATTTTCTGAATGCCTGCAGTATATCGGCTAAGAGAGTGACATCAAGTTTTAAATATGCCTTGTGATAATCACCAAATGTCTGGCATTTTAAATTGTTCCACATCAACTGGGCATGGTGATAATCTTCATCAGTGATTCCAGATCCTCTGAGTTTGCTGTAAAACTCTTGTTGTGGTGGCAAAGCACACTCGTTAAATTTAGAAAAACCTGTAACATAATCATATGGGTATACACCCTTCCGCCTAATTAATTTCAGGTCCTGATTTGGAAACAAAGCACATGTGATTTTGAATTGATCATCAGATAATTGAGTGGCCAGTGTAGCCAGGCTAGCGGACAGAATTCTGTAGGAATCAAGAAATCTTAAGTGAATGGGAACACCATTAACTTTAATTATCTTGCTAATAGCAATATATTTCTCATCATTTTCTGCTAAAATATTTAAATTCTGCTTGTCAAACCCCTCGTACCTGATCAGATGATGAAAATCATAATTAGATGCACCATGGCAAAATATGGGGACAAATTTTGGTCTCTGGATCTTAATATTACAGCTATTACACAGGGCCATTTTGAATTCACCATCTGTATGAGAATGGTGTTTCACCTTGATATTTATATCTGAAAATTCAGAATCACATACTGGGCATTTTTCTGCATTGTTGAATCTTCAATCTGTTTCTCTGTTAAAGGCATCATAGGTTTTGATTTTAATAAGATATTAGATGCTATGTCATGGCGCTCATTTTCTATTCTATGTGCAAATTCTTTGATGGCATCTGGTCCCATGTATAAATATTCTTCACTAACAACACCATCCTGTACAACAACATAATAAAAACTAGAAGGTTCATGTAACTGGTATGATATAATTGAAGATTCATCAGGATCTGGGCTGCAGAATGCAAGGGGTTTGAGGTTTGATTCAAAATCACACACTATATATGCTGGGTGTTCCAACAAGGCTTCAAACTTTTTGAATTTGGCATTTTCACTTGGGTTAGGCATAAGCATATGAACAGGTTTATGGTTGCCACAGTATTTTAAATGTTCAATTAACTTGTTTTTAGCAATTTCTGCATTTTTTTCACGAACCCCATTCACCATTTTTTGACCATCAAATACAGTTAAACATCTTCGGCACAACTTGAATATTGTATTGGATTTGCCTTGTTGTTTTCTGACTAAAGCTTCAAGACTGTGTATCAGAGTGTAATGATATGTGTCATCCCTTTCAATTAAGAGCAGATCAATCGGAACAGCAGAATCATCATCAAGTGTACTGATTCTGAGAGGTGCTATCAAGCAATTGCCACGACCAGTGGAACAAATAAAAACATTAATAGATAATTGTTTACCATTGATATCCCTGGCCTTTTTTTCAAATTTATCGATATTCTGAACAGACATTGGATATTCTAAGCCCTCCATTGCATTATCAAAATTGTGTTCATATTGTTTATAATAACTTATTCTCTGAGGATTCCTTAAAACTGGATACAAAGCAGCTAAAATACACCACAGAAAGCATTTCTCATCATTATTTTCTATGTTAACCACAGCTCTTTTGTTTTTAATATTGGCAGGTAATGGCAGATATGTAGATCCTTGTAATGGGCTGAATTCAGAAATATTAACATAGAGCTTGTGTGGAGATCCACATAGGCTCCATCCTGACTCTTTTCCAGCAAATTCAGAGTGCTTAATATTCAATTGATCTATCAAACTGCTTATTATTTTGTCTGAATTTGCATTTGAATATACAGCTACAGTTTCTGTTATGTGGGGCTGTGTAAATTTTGTGCCATTTGGCTTCTTATATTGTGTAAACAATTTGAGGGACAGCTTATAAGAGCCATTTTGTGCATTTAGAATTGCCTGCACATCAGGATTTACACTGTTCAAAAAATTCTTAATGTCACATCTTGGGTCTGATTTAAAACAGTGATCCCTAAGTTGGCCAGCAAAACTGCTATGGATGGGTTCATAGCGTGGCTGCTTTGCTGCTCTAGCATTAACAGGTGCTTCATGCTTCCTTTTCAGACCAGATGTAGATGGTTGTGAGGGCAATATTGATGACTGTACATAACAAGTACACTTATGCCTTTTGTAATATGCCTTGCTTAATATTTTATGGCATCTTGGACACATTTTTGTGGCCTTTCTGCGTTTCTTAGGGTCACAAATATGCCGGTGCCTAGACCAATTAGAACTAGATATATTTTTATTGCATTGATTGCAATATTTTTGATTTGGCATTTTTGTTGTTTGTTTATATAAAATTTCTTGGTCCAAAAAACAGAACTATGGATAATATGCCAAAACAATTATAACAGCAGTTAGTGGCTGAGCTGGTGCTTTTATACCCAAACAACAGCAATAACTAGGCTCTGGTGTTCCCCAATATAAAATAATTTTGCTCTATTATGCTGTTGTATAACACACTTTACCAGGTTTCAGATCCGGGAGCTATCAGTTGTATATCAACTAGCAGTGAATATTCTCAAAATCTCACGTGTGGAGATATTATTTTGCCACATGTATTTCAATCTTACACATTTTATCAGGCCTCAAACCCAGAGCTCTTGTTTACAAGGCAACAATATTAACACTTTGCCATCAGGGGAGGCCTCACATTTTACCATTACTCAAACCCAGAGCTCTTGTTTACAAGGCAGCAATATTAACACTTTGCCATCAGGGGAGGCCTCACATTTTACCAGGACTCAAACCCAGAGCTCTTGTTTACAAGGCAACAATATTAACACTTTGCCATCTGGGGAGGCCTCACATTTTACCAGGACTCAAACCCAGAGCTCTTGTTTACGAGGCAACAATATTAACACTTTGCCATCAGGGGAGGCCTCAAACCCAGAAGCCTCTTGATTACAAGGCAATAAAAGCCATGGGGCTATGCACCACACTCTACTGGGTCTCAGAACCCAGGAGCTATGAGCTCTATATCAACTAAATACAGTCAAAATTGGATTTTGAACTGTGCAATAAATATTCTGTAAGTCTCACTTGTGTTTATATTAACAGAACAGAGCCTTTTAGAATTGTACTCAGGCTTGCATGACAGCATGCAAGAGGGCAATGTTCTTTTACTAAGAATTTCTCTCTATTACACAGAAATATTAATGGAAGTTTTATGCCCTTTCAGTGAATTACACAGAAATATCATTAATGCCCTCTTTTAGCTGTGTAGATTATATATCTTGCGTGCCAGCATATGAAAGCCCCCAGGCATGCAAGCAAAACATTAGTCTTCCCGATCAAAACTTTTTGATAGATTAATATATTGCTGAGCTAAATAATTGCTTACCCCGGGCAATGAAACTGATCAAAGATTAGAAAGAAAGCAGGTAACAATTTAATTTGCAACCTGCCTTTGTCCAAGATAAACCCGTATTGTATTGATCTGTAAGTTGTAGAGCATAAGAATATGAGCATTTTTGGCTTAGTTTTAGGTGTAGCCAAAACAATATCAAGAGGGGCATATTTTTGACAAGCTTATGGGACAACAAACTGAGAGATTCAGCCTTTGCACACATGGCCAAATCTGTCTGAGGGGGGTTCTTCATTTGTACACTAGGGCTCAAAATTCTTTAGATTTAAATATGTACACACATGGCCGATTGGGGCATATGCTCCTCTTGACATTGTTTTAAGTGTAGCCAAATCGGGCTGTTTAATCATATGAGCTCTTCATTTGTACACTGTATGATTCTTCATTTGTACACTAGGGCTCAAAATTCTTTAGATTTAAATATGTGCACACTTGGCCGATTGGGGCATATGGGCATCTTAGCATAGTTTTAAGTGTAGCCAAATCGGGCATATGAGCTCTTCATTTGTATGATTTTGTGCTAATAATAGTATAATCTCTTGTAAATTTTCTAAAAGTTTCAATTTAGAACTCTGGGTAGCAAGATCGTGTACTTGACTTCTGATTTCTGTAAATAAAGCATGTAGTTCGTTAATTATTTGATTGTTGGGGAGACTAGCAACAGTTTCTCTGATTTGCGCAATTTCTGCTTGAATGTTTTTGATATCCTCAGATTTTAAAATTCGATGTACTGCTCTCCTCATAGCTCTGATTTCCTGAGAAGTAGGTAAAGCAGCTACAGTATTCTGAAGTGTGGTGAGAGTTAATTTTATAGCATCGAGTTCTGTTGCATTAGCCGCATTTTTCAAAATTTCTTGGAGTTGCGTTATGTCATCCTGCGTAGGTGTAGACTGTTGCAGTGTCTCTACTTTACTCTGAATGTCGTCAATAAGATGATGAAAATGCGATAATTCTGATTCAGTATTCAAGCTTTCAAGCTTAGTAACTTGCTGTTGAACTATAGCTAGAATATCAGTAATGCCAGGCAGTTTCGATTCCAGAGTTTCCTGTACACTTGTTAGCTCATTTCTCATAGTTGCCATAGTATCTTCTATGTGAGCTATGGTACCTTGTATCTTCCCAAAATCTTCATAAGTCTCCAACTGTAGTTTGATGCCGGCAACGCTCCGAGCAATAGCATTTAATTCAGAAGATGAAGGTAAATTATTGATAAAATCTTCCAATGTCTGTAGTTTCGATTGAACTTCCGTTATAGCTGTATGCAGTTCATCTGTCTGTAATTCAGATTTGATACTTTGCAATGTAGGAACTTCGAAAGATTGAAACTGTTCTTGCAATTTAGCAATACTAGCATTTACCTGCTCATATTCTTCTTGAGTTTTGATATTCTGGATGATGGTTTGCAGTTCGGTACGAATACTATTTGCCTGGTCATTTAATTGCTGTTTCAGCTGTTCGGTATTCGTTCTCTGGATTCGTCTAAATTTATCAAGTTCTTTTTTCAAGTTGGCAATATTCTCTTCTAAGTTCTGAAGATTATCTATTGAAGCTAAATTAGTATATTTCTCGAGCAAAAATTTGAGTTCTCCATCAATTTTTACTATAGGATCAATCAGTTGAGTTTGAAGATTAGTAATCTCTGCTTGAATATTTAGATTTAGCGAATTCTGTAATATGAGTAAATCTGATTTCAGTTTCTTTAGACGTGCATCTAAACTAGCAATCTCGCTGGAATTATCTGGAATCTCCTGTCGCCTTCTATTACCAAATATATCCTTGTTTTTTTTGTTTAGGTATTTTATATATTAATAAGAGGATAGATTATTCTTATTTCGACAAACAGAGGAATCAATTTATCATACTCTCCAATTATCTCAGCATACAAAAATTCACCAGCTTCCACATCATAAGACGTATCAGGAAGTAATGTACTATGTTTAATTCTATGCAAATTTCGACCTATGTGCAAAACTGCCGCATTGGGTGGTGAAACGTTTATTTGAATTTTCCCACTAACAGGTAACTTATATGATGATAAGTTATTATTAAATACAAATAAGTGCTTTCCAGTATCCTCGTCAACATGAGACCAAATACTATTCAAGTGAAGAAGAAGTAACCCTTTCAATTGATGATAAATTTCTCTAAATACATCCATGTTCACTGGAATTCTCTCTACAGGCTGATTATGTTGTTGCTTTTTAAACCCAAAAATATTCATGACGTTTTATTTTATATTAGCTATTTTCTTACTATATGTAAAATATATATTTGTACTAAGTATAAAAAATATCACCCTGTGCTTAGCACATGAAAAAAAATATGAGCAGCACTGCAACAACACGTCAGAACTCTTCAAACACACTCACGATACTGACTGACCTGTAATGCTTAAACAACCTAAGTGCGGACCGCGTTGAAAACATCAGATACAGTAAGCCAATCAGTAAACAACACGTCATCGCATTACGTCATAATCCAACCAATCAGAAAACACCCATTATGTCATAATCCAACCAATCAGAAAACAACACGTCAGATACAAGGTCATCATAATATTGCGTAATAACTTGTTGCGCATCATGATGCAATAGTTTACCCTTACGAGCCATTGCAATGTAGCATAATAACTTGTGCGTGGGTGTTGGTGGGTGGGCGTGGGTGTGCGTATGTGTGCGTAGATGGGCGTAGGTGTGCGTAGATGGGCGTAGGTGTGCGTGGGTGTAGGTGGAGGTGGGTGTAAGTGGGTGTAAGTGGGTGTAAGTGGGTGTAGGTGTGCGTGAGTGGGTGTAGGTGTGCGTGGGTGTGGGTGAGTGTAGGCGTGCGTGGGTGTAGGCGTTACGTACTTTAACTCGTAAGAAATTATGACATTCGTACGAAGTACGAGATGAAAAAACGCAGATTTACAATAGTATAAAATCAACAAAACATCATCAAAATAGGTTTTCCATTGTGCTTAAATTAATAAAAACAATAGGCCTCGTACCAAGTATGAGATGAAAAATCACAGATTTGAAATAGTATAAAATCGACAAAAACATCATCAAAATAGGTTTTCCATTGTGGTTAAATTAATAAAAATAATAGGCCTCGTACCAAGTATGATTTTGAACCGCCTAAACTACTCTACTAAACTCCATTGCATGTGCATGATCCTGAGACAAAATACCAATTCATGCAGTAGTGCCATAGTGGATCACGACGGGCCAAAAAATGTCGCCAATAGAAATCTGTAGGAAAAGTAATGGGTGTGGTATTTTGGGATTGTGAGGTGATAATACTCAGCAAATATCTGGAAAAGGCACCTCTTTCAATGCTGAATGTTATGTGGTCCTGTTGGGTAAATTGCATTCAGCTTTGAAGGAAAAGAGGCAGGGGAAACTGTCAAAAGGCATCCTCTTCCTCCAAGACAATGCCCCTTGCCACAACGCAGCATCACAATGCAGAAACTTCGTGATTTAAGAGCCCGTATCAGTGTCATTCAAAAAAAGCACCGGACAGATGTTATTTAATCTTCCTAGTCTTACCAATATTGATTCCATTTCCCCCTTCGAACGCAAATCCATTGCATGGGAGACCTATTGAGACTTTGCTGGAGGGAGGGTTGCTCTGCCGAAAGAAGCAAACCACAAGGTTCCCTGTCCGCTACTCTCCCCCACTCATGCAGGTCGAGTCTGACCATAATAGACCTTTCTTTTGAGCCCCACGTTTATAACCCCGAGAGGGTTTCTGTGACAAGACAACACTGTTTCAGAGTGCCTGAAAGAAGAAAAACACACATTGACGAACATCGCAATACAACTTACATGTAATAGAGCCAAGGACTATTTAGGGGAGGCGGGGTGGGGTGTCCAGGGAGTCCGAATCTTCTACGAGAGACTTACGAAGTACTAAAATTAAATAATGTAAATATGCTTCTTTTGTTTAGCATCTGTCGTATAATCGAGAGAGGTGTATTTCCGTCAAACTTATTGTAAGGGAAGGATTACATTGGGGTCATACAACTTTGGATGACTGTATCAAAGAATATTTATGCACGCCACTACCTAAGTAATATGCTTAAATATTAAATGAAGATATTACTTTTCGTCAAATGGATCTAACATCCTTTTTCGTTATTCAATAAATATTCAATTCTTTATCTGTTTCACAATCACCTTGCCTTGGCAGTTGTTTTTATACAAATTGAAGCGATCTTAACTATTCATGAGCTAGATAATAAATACGTGCTGTTATATTTCTATTCTTATGCCGTCTTTTCTCATTGATGTGATATATATATATATATATATATATATGTGTGTGTGTGTGTGTGTCCTCGCGCGCGCGTGTATATAATATATATACTGTATATATATACCTAGGTATTAACATATTATTTAAATACATTACGTAATATATTCATCCGCCTCTTAACAAACCAAAAGCAAAAAGTATATAAATTGTCTCTGAAATGTGAGCCCTCGTTTTCCTCGAAACCAAACTGTTATAGCAGCAACTGCCAAAGTGCGAGCGAAGCGGGCAAGAAAATTTTTCGATCCAAATTTTTGAAAGTTGAAAACAGTATTGATTTAATAGGGCACAAAACATTTCATGGGACGCCATGGTATTCTCTTTTACAATTTTTCTCAATTAGATTGTTCGGCTCCCAGGGCCAACTCCCGCTACTTCCTAGCTACGGCTCGGAAGTTGACAAGACTGCAAGAAAAGCAGGTACCGCGAGCGAAGTGAGAAAGAAAATTTTAGGAAATGTATTTTTATTTGTCTAACTAACTAACTCTCTAGCCTTCTTAAACCCGAAGGTTCATGGCTGCAGCAACATAGGCCTTCCATTTGTCCCTATCTTGAGCAAGATCTATATACTCTTTTCCATCCCTACCGATTTCCTTTAGGTCCATCTCAACGTTGTCCCTCCATCTTCGTCTTGGCCTTCCTACAGGTCTCTTACCATCGGGTTTCCCAACAAGAATCCTGTGAACTCCTCTTTCCTCTCCCATTCGTTCCACATGGCCTGCCCACCTAAGTCTTCTTGATTCAATTATTCTAATAATATCTGGACATGAATACAAATTATGTAGTTCTAAATTATGTAACCTTCTCCACTCACCTGTCTCCTTATCCCTTTTAGGTCCAAAGATTTTCCTAAGGATCTTATTTTCAAATACTCTCAATTTATGTTCCTCTTTCAATGTAAGGTACCAAGTTATTTGTATAAAATTTAAAGTCAAGGGGTCAATTGCCCCTCTGTGCCCCCTGCAGGTAATCCTGGCCGTCTGGAAGAAATAATGCAAGATGGACGTGAAAACTAATTCCGTCTTGAGTATCCTTTTGTCCTGCTACTAGTATATTCTGCTAGTCTTGCTTTCTTTTACTTCAATGTATGCCCCCCTCCCCCTATAATTGATTTCCGTCCAAGGTTGGAAAAAGGCAAAAATGCAATGCCCCCCTGTCTCCTTGTGGTTGCGCCATATCCTTTTAGAATATAATATTGTTTTATTGTGCAGTAGACGCATTTCGATAAAACTTTCATAAAAGGTCATTACAGTGCTCAAGTACATTTTCTACTTCAGGAAGATACCTTATTACGATGTGTTCTAAAACTGCTTATCTGCCTGGATCAACAATGACCACTGATCATTTGATACTAAGAAATTGTTAAATCATGAGTCGCCAAACTTGTCACGAAATTGACATGATATTTTGCTTCCTACCTGGTAGGTGGATTTATTCAGTGGCTGTGAGATTGTTATTTGGTTCTATAGGTTATATATGGAGTTAAATGTGTACAATCATTATCCTCTACAAATGGTGTTTCCAATTTCCGGAATAGGTGTGAAAATGAATTTTTGAAAGTTGGAGGACGTTCTGCTTTCTGTCACTTTTGGCTAATTGCGAAGATGGGGGATGAATGATGATATGATGAAATTGATGAAGGGACACCCATACCCAAGCTAGGATTTGAACCCAGGACTTCTGGCGTCGTAGCGCGATGTGCTAACCACTCCGCCACGGGGGGCAGCTTTTCTGATTGTAGTTTCTCATTCGAGTATTTGCAATGAACATAATTGTCAGCGATGTTTTCTCAATTCTTTCATCGTTACATAGTTATTGAAAACATCCGAAAGGCAAAAATACGACATTAAGGAATTAAAAGACTACAGAAACTACCTAACTTTTAAATGTTAGGAATTAGAAAGATTATAAGTGAACCTCCCCGCCTCGGTTAGCTTTAAAAATGATGCTTTGTAATCAAGGTGTTACGGGTTCGATCCACAGTTAGGCACATTTAATTAAGTCGCTCGGATTCCACTATAGGCTGTAGATTTTGTCCCGATTAGCCTTTGTGCAACTAAACATTGCAATTCAGTGCAAAAATCAGCAAGCTTGAGTAGTTGTATTGATGATATTATAAACCCGAGAAATGATGAGCCCCCCTCAAACAGATTTGCTTACACTTAAAACAAGCTCAACATGAGCATATGAGCTTTTTGCTCAAGTGTGGAACCCTGCCTAATCCAAGATTTTTGTAAAAATGCCCTCAAAAATTTCCTGAGAAATGATGAGCCTCTCAGATTGATTTGCCTACACTTAAAACTATGCCAAGTTCTCTTATCATCTTATTGTTTATAGTATGTTTTTCTGTCAAAATCCCAGGAATCTTGAATTGATATTTATTGGGTTCTGAGAGCCAGTAGAGGTGTGGTGCATGGCCTTGTAATCACCCAAGCCTAGTTAATAGCTGTTGTCTGGGTATAAAATCATATTAACTGCTGTTATATTTTTATGAGGCAAAACTCCCTGGTTAATACACTGGAATAGAGGTCAAGCAAACATAATTAATTGCTTGCATGTTCTTCTAATCTTTTAATCAATCCTATGTTTTGGCCAGCAATAAATTATTGCTTGCCCGGGAAAATTATATTTCTTTTATGCCAGCAGATATAATCTACACTGCGTCTTTTCAGAGAGAAATAACATATTATTCATCATCAAAGAGTAATTGCCTTCTTTCTGTATGCCAGCAGATATAATCTATATTGTGTCTTTTCAGAGAGAAATAACATATTATTCATCATCAAAGAGTAATTGCCTTCTTTCTGTATGCCTGGGAGATTTTATCTGTTGGCTTAACCTGCACTATGTTTTTTCAGAGGGAAATTACATGTCATTTGTCATAGAACTCAAAGAGAAATTCTTATCTGTACTGTGCCCCCTTTCAGGGAAAATTACTTGCCATTCATCATATTGAGGAAATTCCTAGTATTGGCTTCATGGATATTTGTCATGCAAACTGAATTGCAGGTTTGGTCTTGTTGCAATAATATGGGCTCAAGTCTTTAACTTACAAAATATTGTATATTTCTGTATTTCAGCTTTCGGCAGATGTGTTGTGTTTTGGGTAGGTATAAAAGCTTTTCTGCCATGAGCAGAGGTGCTATAAAATTTGGGTAAGTAATATATTTCCTGACAGCAAAGTGTTGGTATTATTGTTTTATAATCAAGGGGCTTCTGTGTTTGAATCGGACCTCTAGAATTGCTCTGTGACCCTCTCATTTCTTACATCATAAACATATGATTTTTCTCCTATGAGAATAACACTACATATGGTGTCATCAGGTAATGCCTCATGGAATTCACAGATAATTTTAATGTTTGTCCTGTCATTCACCACAACCTGTTTCCTTTTTGAAGTGTTAATTACAAACATGGGTCTCTGTGCCTTGAATTCATCTGGAGTGTAATACATATCAGTATTGCCTGTAGTGACACGTTTGAAGGAAGAAAAAGCCTCATATAATTTGAGGAAATCATTCTTGGACATGTCTAAATTGTAATTTTCTCTAGGAAATACCTCATTTCTGCCATTTTTAAGATATATGTTTTTGATGTTGCATCTATCAAATTTACTTGAATTTTTTTCCTGATTATTGTGTCTCCCAGTCTGAAACAATACTACTACAAAATCAGGCATGTCAAATTGTATGCTGGAGAATGAATTTGTAGCATCAAACTCATAATAAGAACCAGTTGCGGGCTTCTGTACACATTGATATGTATAAAATTGCAGAGGAACCTGTGGATTTTTTATTATATCTGCTTTGTATTTAAGAGCATAACTGGCCTCGTATTCAACAACTGGGATTCTTAACTCCATAGTCTGAATAATGCATTTGCCTGCATCTGGTAGGGTATTAGGCAGAGCTTCCCCTGTAGGGTTTATTGCACTGTACCTCATCAAAGCATTGTTATCATTTGCAGCTCTTCTAAATGTAATTCTTAACCCACCCTTCCACATAATATCTTTGTAATCCAAGAAGAATCCTGGCAATAGGCGCATGGGGAACAGCACTGTGTGGTTCTTAGATAATATCTTATCACCAGCCTCAAATCCACCTATTTTGTAGTAAGAAGCCTCGGTTTTGGATAATTTCAATGTGGCCAAAGCTGTGGAGGTAATTCCGGGATAATCTATTCTGTTTATAACAACGCCATGTTTTCTGATCTCAATTTCAGAGAATAGATGCGGCACAAAATTATCAACCAATCTTATATTTGTATTTGCCGGGTAATCTGTACCATCGAGCTTTACAACATCAAATTTGATGTATAAATCTGCTCTGTGGGGGTGTATAAATCCATCCCCTACATCAAGATCAACCTCAATCTCTGTGTTGGGTTGATTTAAATTTGCAAATGTCCTCCTGTTTGGGGGGAATGATTGCAGCTCATAACTCTCAATATTTTCCATTTTCTTCTTGTATGTATTTTTATTTAAATGTTAATCTCTATGATAGCAGTTGTTGTGGCTCCAGCAAAATCAACTAATTCTTCTTTTTCATTAGTGACCATCAATTCAATATTATCTATTCTATTATGACACAGAGGAAAATATAATGTTGGGGATGGATTGTAGATAATAGGCTCCATGAATTCAGAATTAGGTTTAAATGTTGCAATGATGCCGGTTTGTTTGTGAGTGCCTATGCTATTTGATTTGGTGATCATACCCTCAGCCACATTACAGTGAATATTTAGAGTCTCTATGGCTAAGAATTTAGGTATATTCATAGCAGTGTGTTTGATGCCTGGTTCAAGTTTTGTGTTGTTCTCAAATCCCAACAGCTCTCCTATAGTAGCCAGATCCACTGTTTCTGTAGCAGATACAATTTCTACTCTGTGAGTGACAGAATTTTGACTTAACGCTATACCTCTGGGTAATTGAGCATTTAGAGTGGATAGATTATATTGCCCTGGAGTGATGACAATTTTTTCATCCCCTACTGCAATTGTATTGTTGTGGTGTGTAATATTGGGGATTAGGTACATGCCATAAAATGCTCTGAGAGCTATTGTTTTGGGATACACTATATCATCATGTAATTTGAGTTTCAATATTGAATTTTGGCTGGTGAGATGGAATACCCCCATGATGTTGCAGATACCACAAGGCTTTTTGAAAATTTTCAATTGATGGTTTATTTATTTGAGACATATATCTAAGAACTGATAAACACAAATGTCCACAATTAACATCTTTGAAGTTTTGAACACGGGCATTATTGTAATAAAGATTAGCTGAATTTAGATATTTTATTAAATTTTCAGGTGGAGCACCTCCAAATGAATCAAACACAAATGCCTCATCTTTTAAATATTTAAGATCACAGATCCAGTGAGTGCCTTGATTTTTGTACTCATCCAAATTAACAATGCCACACTCTTTGTTGAGTGGTTGTTCTGGTAAAGAATCAGACATGTACACACCTCTAAAATGTTTGATGCCCAGTGGCTTGATTAAAGCTTCAATATCTTGGTTTGTAAGCGGCTCTTGTTTTTTTAAACTTATTCATGGCTCTTTTAACACCTTTGCCCTGTTTCTCCATTGCCAGGTTATGGCGCCTCTGCTCATCTAATTCTGCTTTATTCTTTTGGCATCTATTACTGTTTTTGCTATGGCAGCTGATCCCCCGGCCAAGCTCCCAACAGCCCCGAGAGCAGCTAAGATGGCAGGGATGGTAAATATAAATCCCCCCACATGTGATTTTTTCTTGATTGCTGTAATTTTTTTAATTGGGGGGTACTAAGTAACAATTTCATACCATGCCCCTTTGCAATACAAGAATTTTTTTTTCTTGCGCTGCTTTTTGGTCAAAAGACTGTCAATAGTTTTAAGAGATTTGAGACCTGCATAAGGTACTTGATACATAACACCCTTGGCCTTCATTGTAGGTTTATTATATACATATTCACAACCCCCACCCCAGTTTTTGTTTGGTGCTCATAGCTATGGTGGTTCCCAATGCTGCTATTTTTTCACTCAAAGAAGCATCTTTGCTTACAAATCTGCCAAATGCAGCCTCTTCTAATTTCTTGTCTGCAACATGTCTCTTGTCAAGATCAGAATGTGTGTTGTATGCAATATCATAGTCTCTACAAGCAGCATCTAAAGGATTAACACCAGGATCCCCTCTGTTTAATCTATGATCTAATTTTGTGCCTGGACCACAATACTGATAGCCTGGAATATGTAATTCAAATGGCAGCTTGTTTATAATGTCATTAACAAGGGCCCGACCCTCAGAAATATTCCAAAATTTAGGTGGTAGAGTATTAATAATTTTTATAAGATATCCAATCCCCTTAGTGTCATTCACTATAAAATTAGACAATTTGGTGCTTATCATGTCCATAATTCCAACCTTTTCATTGTAAAAATTGTGGTTGCCAGCATTTTCCTCCCCAGCTATTACCAATAACCTATCTACAAGTTTCCTGACATCATCAACCCACAGAAATTCTTTGGGCAGGGTGTTGTATTGTTTGATTCCACTGCCAGTCTTGATCTGAGACCATATGGGCTTGATTAAATTGTTGTATTTTGCCCCACTGCTCGACTTGACTCTTTTTTGTGTGGGATCATTGTTCTGGTATAGAGCATCTGATTTTATTAATATTTCTTTGTAATCCTCATAATCTTGATCTGTATAGCTGCCAGGCCTTTTCCTAGTCATCAGTTCCCATAATCCAGGTGTTCCGAGATACTTAACAAAAGCACCTTTTTCTCCAAGTCGAGATTCTGAATATACAATTATATCATCCCCCATAAATGTTACTCTGAAATTGCCAATTCTATGTATGATGCTGCCATCAAGCTCTGTGTCAGCATATAAGCCAAACACCTCATCTTTATTGTCTTTAGGTGTGGTTAAATATTTTTGAGCAAGAAGACCCAATTCAATAGGATCCTGACTAGCCTCAATTCTTCTAGGAGCAATAGGACTAGGTGTATGAATACTGGAAAGTGGGGTGAATGGATAATCTAATATGTTTCTTGCAGCTACAGGTACAAGCTCTGTGAGCAAATTTTGATTTTGCTCTGTAACAGTTTTGATATTTTTACCTAAATTATTAATAGCATCAATTACAGGCTGTTCTGTTTGTTTGTGTTTTTCATAAATTCCACGGTTCTCTGATTTCCATCCCTTAAATCTTTTTACAAGATAATCTCTTAACTTAAGATCATCAATGATTGGCCTTTTCATGGTTATTTATTTATGTTTCAATGTCTAGAAAATTGTTGATTTTATTTCTGTATTTGCCACTATTGGGTGTTCTTGTCATATCAATTGTGACAAACCCATAACTGTCCTGGTTCCAGCACCTGCTGCAAAATTTAGAAAAATCATTGTAGCTCAAGTCCCCACCTACATATTCATCATGTATGTGTTTGAGGTTGGTATGATCCTGATGAAACACACATATAAAATTGCTGTTGTCCCGGATCAGCTGCTTGGGTATTTTTGAAAAAGTCTGTGCCAGGTAGAAACAATCAATGTTTTTGTGCCGGCCCTGTGTAAAGAAATTTCTAACCTTGTTTTGATTATCCAATATAATATCATCAAACACAACAACAGAATTATCGAGACATTCATCAAGTGGCTTAACATCTGGTTCAAAAGTGGCTATATCCAATCCATCATATAGCTTCATCAGCTGCTGATATTTTAATTGTTCCAAGCTCTTAGAGAAGATATACAAGTGCCTGTTTTTCCAGTCTAACCAGTTGGGTGCCAATAAAAAATTATCAACCATTAGTGTAGTTTTACCACAAGCAGATGGCCCAACAATAAGACACCTAATATTTTCAGGCAGCAATTTGCCATTTCTCTTATTCTGCTGTTCAGGTTCTGGCAGCCTTTTTATAACATCCCAGGTGTTCATATTATCATTTTGTTTGCATCGATCCAGCTGTGTTCTGGAAGTCCCAGCCATTTGACAAATAACTTGTTGCCTTTTCTGCGGATGATTTTTTCTATGAGATATGTGTCAGGCTGTTTAGTTTTGCTGAGCTCTTGTTCATAGAACCTGCCTTTGAGAATTTCTCCTCGGTGATCCTTTATTATATATGTGTTAAGGGTCCCGGGTTTAACCTGAACCACTGTAAATAATTCAGTGCTCCAGTTTCTTGTAAAGCCTCTCTTGAATAAGTGCTTATATTTGCTGATTCTTACTTGATCACCCACCCTGTATTTGGCTTTTCTTATTGTTGGTTGGTATCTAGGATAATAAACAGTGCTGATCAATTTTTGCTCATCAGATGAAGTTACTTCAGAGGGTTTCATGTTGATTGTGGAATGGACCGAGTTGTTATATTTATGTAGAAGTTCTGGAAGAATATTAATCCATTTATAATTACCTTGAAGTGTAAATTGTTTATACATAAGATTTTTTAAGGTTCTGTTGAATCTCTCTACAATTGAGGCCTTGAGGTCACTGTAACTCGAATAATGTTGTATTGACTGGCTTTTAATAAATTGTTGAGACACTGAATTATAAAATTCTTTGCCATTATCTGTTTGCAAATAGCGCGGGGATCTTCCACTCTGATTGATGATTGTCCTGAGGGCTTCTGTAACACATTTTCCAGTCTTGGATTTGAGTGGCACAGCCCAGGCAAATTTTGAAAATGTGTCTATTACAGTGAGTAGATACTTGTAGCCCTTGTTGATTTTGTCTAAATTTTTCAACTGTCCACTTGCCATTTCAATCAAGTCGCTTTGCCATAAATCATCTATGCCCTATGTGACTACTGGGAGTCTCTTATAATTATGTCGGGCTTGTCTGTGTAATTCATCAACAATAATTTGTCTAGACATAATATGTAAACAAGAATATTGCAACTATGGGGTGTTCAGCAGCTGAGACTGCAGGATTTTCTAAATATAATTTGTCTCCAATATGTATTTTAAATTCCAAAGAGCCATCATCTTCAGTATAGGCTGTTTCTAATGTATTGGGATCTGTAAAATCCTCAAATTCTACACTGGTGATTTTCACTTTGTTATCAGCATTTGTTATTGATAAGGTGGGGTAGTGGTGTGCCTGTGGTTGAAGCCAATATTTGATCTTGATAGGTCTCAATGTGCCCCCAACAAAAAACTGGTAATAAAATTGTGCAGGGGACAGCATATATATTTTGCCACCTGGTGTAAATGGAGAATCATATTCTTTGTTGGGGATGCTGTACAATTCAAGAATTACTGTATGTTTAGGATTTTCAATTATGCCTGTTATTTCTTTTTCTGCTGTGAGCAATCTCCTTGTTACAGATTCAAGGTGCTCATTGATGGTCCTAACAATCTCATCATGGCCTGGCTTGATTCTTATGTCAATAGCAAGTTTCTTGTATTGTTGTACAATTTCTTGTAGCTGGGTGGCAAAAACAGACAAAGCATTTGCTTGATTGGATTCCATGGTTCCTAGCTGTTGCTTGATATTAGCTACAATTTGTTGCAAATTTTCAACAACTGCCAATTTTGAATTTTGAGCTGTAAGATCATGGACCTGTCTTCTGATATCCTCAAACAGGGCATGCAATTCATTAATATGTTGATTAGTTGGAAGAGTGGCCACTGTCTGAGTGAGATGTTTGATCTCTGCCTGGATATTCTTGATACCTTCTGATTTCAATATGGGATTCACTGCTCTCTTAATATTTTTAAGTTCCTGTGATGTAGGCAGATTTGACACTGTATTTTGTAAAAATTCAAGTGCCAATTTCACATTGTTTAATTCAGAAGCATCAGCCACATTTTGCATAGCATTTTGGAGCAGAGCTATATCTGCCTGAGTGGGTGTGGATTGTTGTAAAATTTCAAGTTTTGTTTGAATATCATCTATCAAGTGATGAAAATGAGATAGTTCAGATTCAGTGTTGAGGTTTTCAAGCTTTGTGATTTGTTGCTGGACACTGACAAGGGTATCTACAATACCAGGCAATCTGGATTCTAGTACATTTGCCAAATCACTTTGCACTGCTGCTATTGTACCTTCAAAATGGGTTATGGAACTTTGAATTTTTCCAAAATCTTCATATGTTTCAAGTTGCAGCTTAATATTTGCTACACTCCGAGTTATTGCATTCAAAGCATCAGAAGATGGCAAATTGTTCATAAAGTTTTCAAGTGTCTCAATTTTTTCTTTAACCTCGGCTATGGCATTGTTCAGAGGATCCAGATTAGGTATCTCCAGTGATTGAATCTGTTCTTTTAGAGGGGAAATCACTAGATCAAAATCTTCTTGTGATTTTATGCTTTTGACAATTGTTTGGAGCTGTGCCTGGACATTATTTATCTGCTCTTCCAATTGCTGTTTCAATTGCTCAGAATTGGTGGCCTGGGTCTTAAATTTGGCTTGAAGAGCTGCTACAGCTTCTTCCTAACTTTGAAAATTATCCAATGTGGCCAAATCAGTATATTTCTGAAGCAACAATTTGAGTTCAGAATCAATTTTAAGAAGAGGGTCCATGCATTGTGATTGTAAATTTGTAATTTCTAATTGAAGACTGGCATTGAGTGTTGTTTGTAAAGCTTGTAAATCACTTCTTAATTTCTTGACTCTGACATCAAGCATCAGAATCTCATCACTGTGACCTTCATGTCTTGTATGGCCAAAAATATCATTAGGCATTTTGTTTAGTAGTTATTTATTATTGAATATCTGATTCTTAATTCTATAAAAAAGGGTATAAGCTTGTCATAGGATCCAGGGACCTCAATATATAAGCAGTCACCAGCAGAAACAGTATATACAGTGCCAGAAATCATGTTTGAGTGCTTAATTCTATAAATATTTCTCCCTACTGAAATTTTAACATCACCCTCAGGAGTTGTAATAAATTGTAATTGCCCACCTACAGGTAATTGGTAATAATTTAAATTATTGTTAAATATGTACAATATTTTGCCTGTTTCATCATCAACATCTGTAAGTATGCTGTTCAGATGAATAATTAACAAGCCACTCAGTTTAGACAGCATATCAGAAGAGGGTTGTGGTGTTGGCAGGTCCATAATAGCCTGTTTTTTGAACCCAAATAAGTTCATAGGCATGTTTATTTATTTCAAATCATGCTCTGTGCTTGTGCATTGTTTGCCATTTTTCAAATCACAATGACCCCATGGTAGAGTATGAATGCCACATGATAAAATGCATCTCTTATCATCATGTGGGTCCAGAGCCACTTTTCTTACAACATTTGAAGTCAATAAGTGATCCACACTCTGAATTCTGGATTCTGATGTTTTGATTAAACTCTGGGATTTGAGGCAATTTTTATAATCTTCAAATTGGAGCTCTTTTTCAACAGTTACTTTGCCAATACCCTTGACCTTTTTGGCAGCAACACCACTACATGTTTTAAAACTGTACATCTTGGCCCTTAACCCAGCAAATTCCACAATAACATCACCAAGTGTCTCATCTTTTAACTTGCCGGGCACCTTTTTGTTGTGGTGGTGTTGAATCTTTGTATGTTCACTGGTGTCAAAATATTTAAACAATTCAGGCTGGGACATATCTTGATAAACATCTTCTGTTTTAATATCAAGAATAAAACTATCCGTGTCCATGTACATCAATTTTACACAATCACCATAAAAAGGTTTCAACACATCATAATACAATGTTAACATATGTGATTTGGCCAATTCCAATATTGCAGCCCCTACATAAATAGGCTTATCAAACTTAATCTTTGTTTTTTTCATGTTGAAAAGTGCCATATTTTCATCATAAATTCTTCTATAATTAAAATTAGGCTTTGCAACCAATTTTTTGCTCAGGCTGGGGTCAGTAATTATTTTAACATCGGTATGTTTTCTGACATTTTCAATTGTTTTGCCATATACAGAATTGACCATCAATTTAAACAAGGCCTTATCAAATTGGCTCTTTGCAGATGTTCGAAGCTCTGTATTTGTATTAATATATGATTTCAACCATCTTGAGTGCCTGAACCTCAAAACTTTGCCAAGTTTGGTCACTTGAACACCATGTTTTATCAGGAACTGGAGGTTTTTGTAATATATGACATAGCCTTGTTTTGGCTCCAGTGTCATCATGAGCTTCTTCTGTTTAGAGCTAGGTGAGCACTGAACCTCAGGAATTGGGGGCAGATCAGAAAATTTGTTGTGTAAATCATCAGGAATTGTCAGATCAACCTCTAAGAAGAGTCCATAGTCACTGTCATCAAAGTCCTGAAGATCTTCAATATTGAAATCTTCAACCCATTCAAGCCCTGCATATGGCAGTTTTTGCATCATGGCATAACCATAGAGGCCGTTTGCATCTACATACAGTATATAATTTGATGGCAATTCTGGATTATAATCAGGCATATATTTGTTATTTGCTCTGGCATATCTCTGAGAACATTGCACCATCCCCCCTCTTATATCTTCCTCCATAAACAGATACATATTTTGATCCCGGATCAGATCCAATTGCTTTTTGGTGTTTAAAAACATTGCAGACCATGCTAGGCCCGGGGCACTGTAAAAATACACTGGGTCCAGTTTATAATTTTGCATAGAAGATTTTCTGAATGCCTGCATTATATCAGCTAAGAGGGTCACATCAAGTTTCAAATAAGCCATGTGATAATCACCAAATGTCTGGCATTTTAAATTGTTCCACATCAACTGGGCATGATGATAATCATCATCAGTGATTCCAGATCCTCTGATTTTGCTGTAAAACTGTTCTTTTGGTGGCAGGGAACACTCATCAAATTTAGAAAAATCTGTAACATAATCATATGGATATACACCTTTTCGCCTAATTAATTTCAGGTCCTGATTTGGAAACAAGGCACATGTGATTTTGAATTGATCATCAGATAATTGAGTGGCCAGTGTAGCCAGGCTAGCAGATAAAATTCTGTAAGAATCAAGAAATCTTATGTGAATAGGAACACCATCAACTTTAATTATTTTGCTAATAGATATATATTTCTCATCATTTTCAGCTAAAATATTTAAATTCTGCTTGTCAAACCCCTCATATCTGATCAGATGATGAAAATCATAATTGGATGCTCCATGGCAAAATATGGGGACAAATTTTGGTCTCTTGATCTTAATATTACAGCTATTACACAGGGCCATTAAAAATTTACCATCTGTATGAGAATGGTGTTTCACCTTGATATTTGTATCTGAAAATTCAGAATCACATACCGGGCATTTTTCTGCATTGTTGAAATCTTCAATCTGTTTATCTGTTAAAGGCAACATGGGTTTTGATTTTAATAAGATATTAGATGCTATGTCATAGCACTCAATTTCTATTCTATGTGCAAATTTTTTGATGGCATCTGGCCCCAAGTATGAATCTTTTTTAGTAACAACACCATCCTGTACAACCACATAATAAAAACTGGAAGGTTCATGTAGCTGGTATGGTGTAATTGAAGATTCTTCAGGATCTGGATTGCAGGATGCAAGAGATTTGAGAATTGATTCAAAATCACAGACAATATATACTGGGTGTTCCAACAAGGCTTCAAACTTTTTGAATTTGCAATTTTCACTTGGATTGGGCATCACCATATGAACAGGTTTATGGTTCCCACAGTATTTCAGATGCTCAATTAACTTGTTTTTTGCAATTTCTGCATTTTCTTCCCGAACCCTATTTACCATTATTTGACCATCAAATACAGTTAAACATCTTCTGCACAACTTAAATATTCTATTAGATTTGTCTAGTTGTGTTCTTACTAAAGCTTCATGATTATGTATCAGAGTGTAATGATGTGTATCATCCCCTTCAATTAAGAGCAGATCAATCGGAACAGCAGATTCATCATCAATTGTACTGATTCTGAGAGGTTCTATCGAGCAATGGCCAGTGGAACAAATAAATACATTAATAGATAATTGCCTACCATTCATATCCCTGGCCTTTTTTTCAAATTTATCAATATTCTGAACAGACATTGGATATTCTAAACCCTTCATTGCATCGTCAAAAAGATGTTCACGTTGTTTGTAATAAGTTATTCTCTCAGGATGCCTTGAAACTAGAAACAAAGCAGCTAATATACACCACAAAAAGCATTTCTGGTCGGTATTTTCTATATTAACCACGGCTCTTCTGTTTTTAATATTGGCAGGTAATGGCAGATATGTAGATCCTTGTAATGGGCTGAATTCAGAAATATTAACATATAACTTGTGTGGAGATCCGCATAGGCTCCATCCAGACTCTTTTGCTGCAAATTCAGAGTGTTTAATATTCAATTGATCTATTAAACTGCTTATTATTGTGTCTAAATTTGTATTTGAATATACAGGTACAGTTTCTGTTATGTGGGGCTGTGTAAATTTTGTGCCATTTGGCTTCTTATATTGAGTATACAATTTGAGGGACAGCTTATAAGAGCCATTTTGTGCATTTAGAATTGCCTGCAGATCAGGATTTATACTGTTCAAAAAATTGTTAATGCCACATCTTGGCTCTGATACAAGCCGATAATCTCTTAATTGGCATTAAAACTGTTATGGATGGGTGCATAGCATAGCTGCTTTGCTGCTCTGGCATTAACAGGTGCTTCGTGCTTTCTTTTCAGACCAGATGTAGATGCTTGTGAGGACAATATTGATGACTGTGCAGAGCAAGTACCTTTATGTTTATATGTGAAATATTCCATGCTATATTTTCTGTTGCATTTGGGGCATATTTTTGTGGGGGTTCTGTATTTGTCTGGGTTACAATTCCTTTTGTGTCTGGCCCAATTGGGGCTGGATATATTCTTATTACACTGATTGCAATATTTTTGATTCGGCATTTTTTTGTTATTGGTTTATTATATATATTTTCTGGGCTTCAATTCAAAACTCTATGCTGGATAAAAATATCAGTTGGGTTCAGCACTGTGCTTTGTGTGTGTGTGTGTGTGTATATATATGTATGTGTGTGTGTTAATATTTTTGGCTTTGGTATTTATATAAAATTTCTTGGGAATCAAATCAAAACTCTATGCTTAATCAGTTGGGTTCAGTACAGACAAAAAAACTGCATAGCTTTATGTCAATTAGTTCTTGAGTTTTGTATTTAGGAACCACTTTGGCGGGAATAGAACTGCCCGGGCGGGGAGTATTAATCCCACAGCTCCGCGGCGCGGGAATCTGAGAAACTGCCCCGAGTATTGATCCCACAACTCCGCGGCGGGAATAAAACTGCCCCGAGTATTGATCCCACAGCTCCGCGACGCGGGAATTTGAGAAATTGCCCCGAATATTGATCCGTGCAGAGGAACTGGCCGTGCCGCAGCTCCGCGGCGCGGGAATCTAAGAAACTGCCCCGAGTATTGATCCGTGCAAAGGAACTGGCCGTGCCGCAGCTCCGCGGCGCGGGAATCTAAGAAACTGCCCCGAGTATTGATCCGTGCAAAGGAACTGGCCGTGCCGGAGGTTTTTTTCCCCCTTTCCCCCCCTTTTTTTGCCAAAAATTGGCTTTTATTGTAACAGTGTATATTGTTTCTATGACCTTACTTGGGTTATTCCGCCAAATTATATGCTTCAATTCTCCTATACTTTGGTGGAGCCTGTTCAGGTTCTGCCCCCCACTTGTGGGTTCCACTGCCAATCCAGCAATGGTGAAGAATCTGCACTGTACCCTGGCTTATATAGATTTGCAGAGCCAATAGAAACACTGCTTATTTAAACCAATCAGAATATAACACATAATCACATTATGTCATAAGCAACCAATCAGAAAACAACACGTATCTAATAATTTATTGGATAATAATTTGTTGCACAGCATGATGCAATATAAATAAACCAGAAATAGGCCACAACTTGGCCACAAGTGGACCGGAAGTGGACCGGAAGTGGACCGGAAGTAAATATGTATGGGTGGGTGGGTGTGTGGGTGGCTCTTATGAGCATCTTGGCCTAGTTTTAAGTGTGGCCAAAAAAAATATCAAGAGGGGCATATTTTTGACAGGATTATGGACAACAATCTCACAGAAGTGCCTTTTATAAGTGTAGGCAAATCAATCTGAGAGGCTCATCATTTCTCAGGAAATTTTTGAGGGCATTTTTACAAAAATCTTGGATTAGGCAGGGTTCCACACTTGAGCAAAAAGCTCATATGCTCATGTTGAGCTTGTTTTAAGTGTAAGCAAATCTGTTTGAGGGGGCTCATCATTTCTCGGGTTTATAATATCATCAATACAACTACTAGCTTGGGCAGTTTTATTCCTTGAAAGCCTAGGTCTACATGTTAATAAATTATTATTTATGACGTTGGAAAATAATTTATGCCGAGTGGCCAATTACTATTCCATGGAGAGAATCAGATGTGAAACACATATAAAACTATTGGTAGTTATTTTCACTACTAATCACTTCTGCCCAGTGCGAGAGCTGCAACTGTATCCATTGATTTATGTCAATGATATTGATAGTCAATGCTTTTGTTTCATACTGTAGGTGAATTTGCACTGAAAATATGTTTGTTCTCTCAATGTTACCTTCGCAATAGAATTGGTAACATCCTCCAACTTATAAAAAATAATTTTTCACACTCGTTCCAAAAATAGTGACATGATTTACATAGGATAATAATTGTTAACATTTAGCTTCCTAGGCATGGTATTATCATCATCGTTTGACCCTCCAACAACCAAACAGCAATCCCACAGCCACTGAACACATCCATCTACCAGATAGGCAGCAAAGTATCTGTAAATTATTTTGGCAAGTTTGGAGACTTGTGATTTAACAATCACTTAGTACGTATTAAATAATCAATGCCCGTTGTTGATCCATGCAGATCTGCAGCTGCTACCTCCAACTACGATTTTACGTACAACACGTTGTAATAATCTTGCGATCTTAAAAAAGCAGGAAATATACTTGAACATTGCAATGGCCTTGCCCTAAGGGAAGTTTTATAATGGAAAATATTACGTAAGATAGCTTCTAGTTCTTTTATTTTCGATCGAAAGGCGTCTACCGTACTATAAAAATATGGGGGCTATAGGGAGCTTAGATCTGTTGTGGGGGTTTCATCCCCACCTAACCTCTTTGTAGCGCAGTCCCTGGCTCTATGTATTTTGTCCAATGAGTACAAGCTCGCAAAATTGTGAATTTCAACAAGTTTGTAGATAATTCTGCAGATGTTTATAAAAACAGACGTATTTCATTAGTTTCTTGCTGTGGTTCATTTTCCATTTTCAGCAAAAAAGTATTCACACTCTTTGCATACGCTGCGTAAATGACGGGGTGAGGGAGAAGTTTCTTAATAGTCTCACTTAGAAATTTAGTCCAGAGGAATCATATAACCGATCTTAAACAACATTATGCTTTTATAGAAATAAAAGTAAATACTTTTTCAAACCGACGAAAGTTCCACGTAACTACGTAGGGAAAGGGTAGTGTATTACTTCTTATGTAATTGGACTCTCCCACTAGCAAATTGCTTATTAACACCTCCACATATTTTATTCTTTAGTTGTATTATCTGTATGTGTCTGCAGAATAAATTGTCCATATATTGCACATGAATAAATTATGTGTGATTGTTTTGAATTTCAGGTACTAATCCACGTTTATACGTACATTAGTCTTTGAACGACAGAGATGGAAAATAAAGCGCCAGCAGAGAACAATGGTGCCACTGAAGTTGAAATTCATCTAATAAAGTGATTTTAGGTGCGTCGGGACACACACGACCCTGTTCTGTGCCCATCAATGTAATAAAAACAGTGAGATGGAATGAGGGCTTTATTTCGTCAGCTAAACTTTTAGCAAGGCCCTTGTTTCCCATAATCGGAGGATCTGAGCACGCCTAAAATTCCTTATACAGAAATAGTGTTACATTACATAGTGTTATTTGCCGTATATCCAGAAAGTTGATTGATTGATTGATTTGCTTCATTTTACTTCGCTTTTTGTGCCACTTTTGGCCAATTTGCGAAGATGGGGATGAGTGATGAATTGATGATATGATGAATGGACACTCACAGACATCCGCGCCCAAGCCGAATTTCGAACCCAGGAGCCCTGGCGTCGTAGCGCAATGTGCTAACCACTCCCGCACGGTGGCCGGACCCAGAAAGTTGAAAGTGAATGGTGTGTTTTGTATGGTCATTATCAATAGTAAGTCTGTCATATTATTCCACTAAATAATGTCTTCGGAAAAGAAAAAACATAATTAATGTATTTTATTTTACGTAAGACCTATGCCCAAAAGTACTTTTGTATATGATGACACAGAATTAAATTGAACGGACGTTCAAAATGTTTAAAAATAGCACTATTTCCATAACAGATCATCAAGTATTTTTTACCATTGACCCTCAGAAATATCTCAAACTGACAATGAACGTTCATTGAACTTATTTATGATCGACAGCTAAAAAGTCATTAATTTGCGTGACTGGTTGATAATTCACCACGAGATAGAATTTACACAATATTTACCTAAAAACTTTGGGTACAGTCACCTTCCCCCTAAAAAAAAATCCCTTGGTAATGGACTATCGTGTTCTCACAAAAAAAAGTTATAATTTGGCACAATTTTTCTTTCGCGGGCAAACATTTTGTAAAGGTGTACTTCAGTCTGTGCAATCAGCCCTTCCCATTTGTGAACAATATACTGGGGAAATCCACCGTCCTTCACTGTTGTCATTGCACTACAAACCCATCGTGATTTAGTATTAGGATATCGCGTAGTGAAGAACTGTTTACAAGCATCGCCAAAACCATTGATTCTCCCCCAAAACCTTTCCCTGACTTCTTTTTTCTTTTCCTAGCTCTCAGCATGCGGTTTTCTTGTCACTTGAGGAAGGGAAGACTGGCCGATTGTGAAAGAAAAAAGGGACGGCCAACGAGTGAGGAGGGGGGTTCAATAGGAGCGCCAGCGGTACAGAGGGAGAAGCGGCTAGCGCGACCAGCTTAGAAAAGTCAAAGTTAAAATTTACATACAGTGCTCTGTACGTCGAAAAGCTACAGACATTCTAAAGAAAATTCTGTAAGATCAGTTTCATTTCTTTGCTGTAGAAGAACAGTTGAAGCTTTCTTGTGCTTTAAGTTATTACATACAATTGGCGAGCAAGTGAATTTTACGAAATTGAGATAAGGACAACTACGTAATAAATAATGTATTTAAGAAGAGGCTTCACGACATAACAAATTTCATATTTGATCTTTAACTCAGTAAAATTTAAATGCCACACACTTGACTGTTCGAGCACAGAAGGTCGACGCAAGAACCTATTTTTTAGGTATCGTCACCAGCGGTAATACGGGCTCTTAAATCACGAATGTCTGTGTTAGTATATTCTGCCCGCCGCTTGAATTCCGTGTGCTTACAAGAACTGGCCTCAATCAAGGCTGCTCGAAGTCATGATTCAACAATTTGTGACGTAGGTGAAACACACCCTATTATCTCGTACTCAACGCAGCAATTGATCAAACGTAATTGTATTATTCTTTCTTGCTCTGTTTGGTGTATGAACTAACCACACAATTGTTTTTATTTTTTGTTAATATTTTGGAATATTTTGGAATTTTACTACTTTCCATCGCTGATACACTTGTTCTTTTTTCTGATAAGAATATCTAACTGATCTCATAAAAATCAATAACATTGCTGCACACCTACGAATTTTGTCTAAATACCACTAATCAATCTGACGTCATCTTCCAACAACAAATACCCTGATCGACCAACCTGTATTTACTTATATTGATAATGCACGTAGATCTGGCAACATGGCACTCGGTCGCCATGACAAACGGTGCTGCCATCTGTTATCGAAAATTATCGGAAAATCACCTTTAGTACGGCCTTAAATGTTACTGTTAAAAAGCACATTTATCGTGGGTATGTGTCCATTTAATAACTACCTAATGACATGAAATAAAAGTAATCTCTTAGCTTAAATTGTTACATGATTATGTAATCTAAAATAAGGTTTTGGTGTTAATCAAGGGAAATGCCCCGCCCCGTTCTGGCGTCACAGGCAGTCGCCCGGCCCTTAAGCTGCCCCTGGCAGTTATGTAGCAAATTAGTCCTGGACACTAGTTTAATGGGATGGAAAACGTTTCGATTCTGCCCTCATCCTCATCTCGCGATTAGCCACAAGTGGAAGAAAAGTGAAGTACAATAAGCTAAATCAATCAATCAATCAATATACGAGAGTAGGGGTCTTCGTATGTCTTCTCTGTAAATGCAAATCCATAATTTGCGCCAAAGCAATTTCAATCTTACCCTGTTTATTCATCTATTTACTACTTCCAAACAGTGACGTGCGGTGATGTCGACACTTGGGGTAGCAATCAGTGGCGTGCCCAAGGGAGGTTGGCGTGGGTCATAATCCCCCCTCCTCCCTTTAGGGCCCAGTAATCCAAAAAGTAGAACTACAAAGAAAGGAAAGGATTGCAAAATGAGGAAGGGCTACTGAGAAGAAGCACACGTCAATCCCACCCACTTTCGAAAATCCAAAACATGTTGATTTGACTATTAAGCCATAGATCCCGGGTTCGAACCCCGACCTGGGCATGGGTGTTATTTGTGTTTGTCCCTTCATCGATTTTATCGTACCATCTTGACGATTAGCCAAAAGTGTAGGAAAAGCGAAGTAAAACAAACCAAATCAAACAATCAACCAATGATTTGATTTGATTTATGCTACTTAGCGTCGCTGACACATTTGGTTAATCGCGAAGATGATACAATACAATTAATGAAGAGACAAACACAAATAACACCCATGCCGAGGTCGGGGTTCCAACCCGGAACTTCTGGTGTCGTAGCGTGCAGTGATAACCACTCCCCCGCGGTTGGTTGATTTGGTGTACACTTTATGTACATAAAAGCTAATCGGGTCTGGACCTACAGTTTAAAGTGGGATCCGAACCACTATGTGTCTCCACCGCCCACCGAGTACCGATCCGAGGCCACTTGCACTCCCCCACGGAGGTCGGCCGACAACAAAGATGAGTGGAAAGCTCTAACTATTCGGATACGTGGGTATCGATAAAGCAAACTGCGTATTTACTCAGTGGTACGTAAATTTCAATTGGATTTTTAAAACACCATATTTGTATATGATTAACGTTTTTCCATAAATCTGTGCATTGCTTGAATTCCCTAATTTCTCCATCTCACGATCTCGTTACTGAAGGATCCGGGCTCGAGCCCTGGCCTGTGCATGAGTGTTCCTTTGTAACCACTCTTCATCCGTTTAATTTAATCAACGTTTATCGTCATGGCAGAAGTTAGGTAAAGTGATGGAAAACAACTCTAAAGAAAGGAAAAAGAAAATACAAATAATTTCCTCCCAGTGTATCTGCAGGGCACTGTGAAATCAGGAGTCCAGAGTTCTCTGTTTATATGATTGCCCCTCGTGACTTATCGCGATTAAATCTATACAGCTAGAAAAAGAGATGGGAGGTAGTAAAAATTCAATATATTAGAAGAGATAAACAGGTAACAAAACACACTTTTTTCTACTTTCTTCAATGATATTCACAGGGACGTAGCTAGGTTGATCAGTTCGGGGGGGCCCAAAACTTAAGATTTTTTTTCTATCAAACCATTAAAAACTATTAATATACCATATAGGCCTACACAAGTATATGTACAGTATGTGTGTGTGTGTGTATGTGTATATATATATATTTACGGATATAAACTCGCGAAATCCACGGCCATTATTCGGGAATCTAAATGCAGAATGAACTCATTAACTTAATGGCATCTAGACAGTCTTTAAAAATCCATGTATTTTCTCTTATGTCAGATTTTTGAGAAACCAAGAACAATGTTATTAGTCCTTACTCCTTAGATTTGTAAATTTGCTCGAAGAAAATTGAGAAGTAGAGAAAACCCTCTTCCGTCAGTTTAGATATAAAAAAGTGTTGGAATCAGGTGCACAAGAATGTAAGTAAGTAAGTAAGTAAGTATTTATTGCTCATCTCATGTGCGAGCCATCGGTTGTGCGCACTACATCTATTCGTATTTCACAACTATGATTTTTCTTACAGACTACACTTTCCATTACATTCCGTATAGGTGTTAAATAGCAGTTCTGGTCGTTTTAACTGTTCTCACTTAAACTAACACTTATTCCTCTTCCTTATCCCGTCTCTGTGCACAAGTATGACAACGGTGCGAAAATGAAATGTTTGTGTAATGAGTTCAAGAGAGGCATCCCATGTATATTGTTTATACCAGAATCGAATCCAGCGGCCTTTAGTGGAAGGCGACACCCTTAACCACTATTCTATGGGACATGCACGAGTCTTTTGTGGCGTCGTACTGTACACATTGGAGAATGATGACTATATATATGAAATTTTATGGACACATCTAATTTCTTAAAAGTAATCTTCTTTGCACGTGCAAAACTGAATATATGATGACAATAGAAACAACAAAATTTCCGCGCGCTCAAATTATTGCGCTCTAGTCTTTCAAGGTTCGATCCCTGGTAGGAACTCCAAAATTTCTGCGATGGCCTAACATCGTGAGGACAATTGAGAAGCTACTTGAAATCAATATGTAAGCGAATTCCACTCTCAAAGCTAGATGGGACTCGATGTGATGACCATGCGTCACCGAATGGAAAAACACTTCGGAGGCTTTGTCCTTCAAAATTAATTTTACTGAATAACTGTAGTTTTCTTTAGAGGCCACAGCGTCTGCATTTGCGGGTGGAGGCCAGAGTTGTTAAAGGTCCAGGAATATTAAATAAATTCAATTCCCATCCAGGAGAGAAAATCAGCAAGCATAAATGGGTTCTGGACCGTAAGGAACCTCTTCATCTGTAACGTTTTCAAATCGGTCCATGAATTTTTTCCAGATGAATTTAATTTCGGTCCAGGAACCTTATTTCCTGAAGAATTTAAATACGGTCAAGGAACATTTTTTTCCGGATCAGTTTAAGTAGGGTCAAAGTTCCGCATTGAAATGAAACAATTCGCAACCTGGTACGGATTTAGATTGTGCGAGAGAAAAGGTTCCGGTCCTATAACGGAATCCTATAGAACAAATAAAAATGTATGCGTTCCCTAATCTTTAACAATCCCAGGGTTGTTAATGGTCCAGGTATTGTAAATAAATTCATTTCCCATCCGGGAGAGAAAATCAGCAAGTGTAAATGGGTTCTAGGCCTCAATTCGGTCCAGGAACATTTTTTTCCGTATGAATTTAAATACGGTGCAGGAACTCTTTTTTCGGTAAAATTTAAATACGGTCCAGGAACCTTGTTTTGCGGCTGAATTTAAACACTGTCCAAGAACCTTTTTTCCAGGATCAATTAAAATTCGGTGCAGGAATATTATCCGGTTCAATTTAAATATGGTCAAGTAACCTTTTTTTAATGGAACAATACACTACTTGGACCGAATTTAAATTGTGCGAGAAGAAAGGTTCCGGTCCTGCAACGGAACCCAATAAAACACATAGACGTTATAGGTAGATGTACCTTTCACAATCCAAGTGAAGGCTAAATTAAGAAAAATCACAAAATATGCAGAATTTGGAAACATTATTTCTAGAGCATGCACACTACTATATAAAGTTGACTACATACCTCGTTTCCTTCCTTAATTGAAATGTGACTTATTCTTCATCACATGTGAGATCAACCGCCATGGGTGTCAAACCCGGTCTCCTGTGTGGTAGTCGGACACCAATTTAAAAAGTCAATGTGTTGGACATTTGGTCGATCAGTCGATCCTACTTCAATGTTTTCGAGAGGAAAACAAGCTGGCAGCTTCACACTCGAAATTTCACTTCGCCTACCACCCTGGCGGAGTGGTTAGCAAATCGTGCTACGATGCCAGGTGTGCCGGGTTCGAATTCCGGACTGAGTATGGGTGTTTGTGAGTGTCCATTGATCAATTTAATCATATCATCACTCATCCCCATCTTCGCAATTAGCCAAATGTGGCAGAAGAGCAAAGTAAAATGAACCAAACCAATCGAAATTTCACTCGCAATGCATGAAAATGAGATCACAAGCACTCCGTGATCTTACCGGAATCTCACGTTTACAGAAGCTAACTATAAAACCACTTCTCGGATCAAACTTTTCTTCGAACTAGTCGAGAGTCATCAATTATCGACCAATCAACACAGTAGGGCAAAAAGAAACAGAAGGATATAAAGTCGGTACATTACAAAGGCTTATTATGGCCTTTCCCTTCATTGCAGGTTATGAGCACAAGGGTTGAGTGTGGGAACCTGAAGGAATCGTGACATCTTTGTTATTCATCTCCCGCCAGATAAGGGACAAACAGTAGAATTTTGTCTCTTGCAATTTGAAAAGCCTATGTCCATGCTGAACCATAAAGTAATTAACCCAGAAAGTCCTAACTACCTGCAGTGCATTTCGGCGCGGCCACTAACCAGAGCCAGATGAAGAGAAGATTTTGTGGGAAGGGTGTAACCTGGCTTAGGCCCCCTGGTGTGCATGAAGGGAAAGTGTGTTTTCAAAACGTCCCCGACTTCCCAGAAAGGGACGGCCCATAAAATCACTGCATTTCCTACCAATGCATCCGTTTGTGTTCAACCAAAGTGTATGTCACCGTTGGATCCGAGCGCTTCGAGTTCTGTCGGTTGCGGGACTTCTTGAGTCTTTTGTCAACATGGTGCCAATCAGTTTCTCTTTCTGCCAAGGTCGTTGCACCTATGACATGTTGTACGGAGGAAAGTTGTACCGGAAAAATTACCTTCTTAAATATGATGAAACCTGTAAAATTGATTTGATTTGATTTAGTTTATTTTACTTCGCGTTTTGTGCCTCTTGGCTAATTTGCGAAGATGGGGATGAGTGATGAAATGATGAAATTGATGAATGGACATTCACAAACAACCAAGCCCGACCGGGATTCGAACCCGGGACCCTTGGCGTCGCAGCGCGATGTGCTAACCACTCGGCCACAGGGTCGGGCCAAACCTGTAAAACATCCACAGATATTTATTCGGGGGTGGTCCCTTTGACAATACATCAATATTCTAAAAATTCTTCGAACGGACTGTATAAAACATTGCAATACTCCAAAAACTGAACCTGCTCTGCAACACAAGGAAAATGCCTCATTTAGCAATCAATGTGCCTTTGATAAGTTGGTAAGTTCAGTATGGCACTACATTTTAAATAATGCTGATGGAATAAATCAATAAAGTTTGTTAAATGACAATGACTCCTTACCACAAGAATATAATTATTCTTTACGGATATCCCCTATAACGGTTGGGGGGTCGACGTGCTGACCCCACGAAACCCCATTTTAAGTCCACTTTATGCACAGTAAGGCAAATCGGGACTGGACCTACAGTTTAAAGTAAGATCCGGACCACTGTGTACCTCCACTCATGTATAGAACCCGGGACCCCTCGATTACAAGGCAACAACGCTATCATTGCGCAATCGGAGAGGCATTGTTTGTTAAGGAGGATTCTCAAAATCGGTCTTCACGATGTCGAGAAAAATATGCGACTCGAGAAATCGTACAGTTTGTGAAGATAATTAATTTTAACACGTTGCGTGTTTTAGACTGTTTCAATAGTAGAATAGATATTTGGTGCGAATAATACTACTTACCTGGAGATATGAGGCATCCTGCCACCATTATACTTATTTAGCGTGTATTGCGCTCTGATTCGTGACCAGTTGTAACTGTTTGCATATATGTCGTTTACCGCTTCACACGCGGTCGTTCTTCAATCTACTCAAGCTCAAAACATTGTTTGGACGCAACGGCAACACTCAACGCCCAACCCTGCCTGTTGTTGGCCTGCGACTGCTAGGGGTGGAAAGACAGCTCCCTCAAAATTCCGAGAAACAACGAAGTTCTAGGTTCCTACACTGACATCCACTATAGCTAGAACCAGGAAAACGAGAAAGAAATGTGGTTTTGGGTTCGTGCCACTCAAATTAAGAACACTGTTTCTAACTGAAAGAAAAAAATACTGAAAAACTATTTTGCAATATTTGTCATGAAAGTAAAATTTTCAGCAAATGTAGAACAGTTTGCCGGGGCCACGTGAACGTTTCGGGGGGCCAATGCGCCCCCGCCCCCCCTAACGACGTCCCTGGATATTCATTTATCTTTTTGCGTTCTGGGCTACATTTTTCCTTCCAAATTATTTCATTATTCACTGCAGAGTACAACACATAGGAACAAGAATACGCGCTCGTCACGGGTTCGAATCCCGGCCTGAATTGTTCTTTGTGAGGTTTTTTCATGAATTTCATTATATCATCACTCATCCTCATTTTTGCGATAACCAAATGTGGCAGAAAGATGAAGTAAAAGAAACGAAACCAACAACAACAATTAGAACGCGCGTTTTCTTGCCCAAATTAATACATCCGTATTTATTACTGTTTAGCTTAACCGTTTTTTTATTGGACGCCAAATTATTAGTATATTTAAATAAAACACTACTAAAACGAGAGAGAGCGTGAGCAAATATTTGTTATTTAATCATTATATATTCCATATTTGAAAAAAAAAGAAAAGAAACCATAACATTTTTGTCTGCACTTAATACAAGTACGTTGCCATTCATATACAAATGAAACTACATCCCATATTATACATACATATTGTACAACGTTTAAAAGGTTGTGTAAATAAAGAGAACATAAGTACTGCAGAAAATTTTCCTCTTGAGTTCTTTAAAGGATTAAAAAGGAATCGATTTGAAAATAATTAGAGACGTGAGATTGATTGATCTATCTCTGCTAGACTAGCTACTCCTCAGTGCACGTCACTGCTTCCAAATTTGTGACAGTTAGTTATTCATCATTAGTTGCGTTGTTGCAGGATCTGGGGAAAATAGACATGTTGAAAGGATCTTGTAATTTTCACATAGATTTTTAAAACATTTTGCTATGTATCGTCGCTTTTCAGCCACTTTTGGCTAATCGCAATGATGAAGATGAATGATGATATGATATGATGGACACTCACAAAAAACATCAATGCCCAGGCCGGGATTCGAACCCGGGCCCCGTTTAGCTCTGTGCGAACCATTGCGCCACGGAAGTCGGCAATTTTCACATAGAAATTTACACGTCTTCCTTACATACTTTTTTAGCCTACTGCACTTCCTACCTTTCTCTTGACACGAATACTACTTACTCGTTTCAAGTTTAGCTAACATTTACAGCCATTGCTGTAGGGAAGGAGTATTTAATTCATTGAGACACGCAAGATTTTACAGATTAAAGAATGTGTATCCAGTATAGATTAGTCATTGTGAATTCACGTAAATCAACAAACATTTTGCGTTGTTTCTAGATAATCCATTAGGATAAAATTTGGACATAACGAATCTGAGTATTGGAAATACAACTTGCAGATCACAATTGCCATGTCCAACTGATCTTCCTATGTAGTGTTAAGCACGTCACTTCAAGTATCGGCCATGATTGTTTCTGGGATGTGATGTGGTGTCCCCTCCCCAAACAAAATCAAGTCCGCGCAGAACGAATTTTGGATCTAATGCCACTCAGAAGGAAAGACCAAAAAGAAGCTATTAGGCATGAATGTAACAAAAAATACTCTTATCAATTACAAATAATTACAAGCCAGTTCGTGGCCGAGAGTTATTGACGCTCTATCAAACATATCCACTTTAGTTTCCGAGTTCGAGTCCTGACCTGGCGTGGATGTCTCTTTGTTAGTCTCTCTTCATCAATTTAATCTAATTATCATCCATTATCGTAGTTGAGATTAATTATAAAAGTGGCATAAAAGCAAAAGCAAAACAAGAAAAAAATGCAAATAATGTCAGAACTACATTTGAAGAAAATGTGAGCACAGCACAAGACTAAACTTCGAATACGCATTTGTGGAGAACTGAGTAGACAGACAGAATGCTCCCGAAAGTTGCCAGTCGACATTATGACCTTCGGTACTGAAGTTTTGCGTTTCAGGAAAGTTTGCTCGAGGCTCTTCAAGCGTCTTATCAAGAATGCATCGGGGTGTGCAGCATTGCCAACTTATTTTCCGTCGGGCATAACTTCTCTTTCTGATTAATCTGCTGATGTGTGTACGTACCAGGCTGCAGTGGAGGGGCGATAGGTCACAAATTTTCTCTACTAGTAATGTGAGTTCAAGTCACGAATTTCGCATAACAACCAACTTACCGAATATCGTGTTTTATACGTTTTCATCTATTATAATAAATTTAATAATTATTTAAAGATGGAAGAAGAAATAGAATTCTAACAGATTTAGCCGTAACAGAGAGCAAAATTCAGAAGAAGCGAAATTAGTAAATTTCTAGTAAAAAGTAACACAGAAAAAGTGTCCTGTCCAACATGAATATTTTGGAACGTGCTAATCAAAACATGTATTTAAATCTACGTGATGTAGACTACATCATTGTAATACGAATGTACTTTCCACTAAACACATAGAAAAAAATTCAACGCATGTATGCAATAACTTTGCAAGTAACAAGAATCTGTAGCTGACTTCCGTGGCTATCATACCGCATTACAAAGTGAATGTCCTAGCATCAATTTCATTATATCGTCACTCATTCTCATCGTCGTGATTAGTCAAAAGTATAAGAAAGCTACGCTAAATAACAAAAATTTTAAAAAAATGTATTTTTTCAATTACCGGTTATATTATTTTGTCCTCATTGGAAATTACGTTATTTATTGCTCTATTATGAAATATAGAATTATTTTTTCAACAGTTGGTAATTTTGTTTCTTATGTTATCGTTCTTGCTTCTGGCAACTCTTTATTGTTGACAATTCTCCGGAGAGAGCAGCCAGCTTCGGCTAGGTTGTTGGGTTTCGGACGTCCTCCCATGCACAGATCCCGTGCGTTTTCTCCCCAGCTGCCTCGCCTCTCCCCCCGCGCGGCCTCGCCTGAGAATGTTCGCAGGGACGTAAAGTGGGAGGACGGCGCCCCGCCAGATTTCTCTCGCTGTAGAAGCCAAGTTCCGTATTCACGCACAGTGGCGAGCAAACTTCACAATTGTCGCGGGAGAATAAAAACAAAACCGACTAACCAACGACATATTTCCAATTCAGACAATGTAAAAGCTGTAATATATAAATGTTAATGTAATGTTCGTTCACTTGTGGTTATACACGGCAGTGCGGCGTCCGTATCGTCCTCATGAGCGGCCGCCACTGCCAGGCTGCATACAAAGTTATGATGGAGGGTGGTGTAGAAGGCAGATTATCCCCCGAGGAAGACTGAGAGTGATTACTAGACCTCGGATTTTTAGGTTCTAAAAAGTGTACTTTTAGGTTCCTGAAATAGGCTCTAAAAATCCTAAAATAAGTTCTAAAATTTTTATAATTAGACTAAAAAACTGAAGTTGGTTCCAAAAAACTTAAAACTCAAAATTCCTGAAAACTAATGATTAGGTTCAATAAAAAAAATTCAAAGGAACTGTAAGAAATTTTAATGGGTACATATAACCACCAAATATTAATTTTCTAACCAAATTTTCATTTCTATGCATCATTTTCAAAAATATTCACAAATTATTGTAATACTAATACTTGTGCTGTTAACCAAATTTACTTGTGCTTCCCGATGGCGCAGTGGTAGCGTCGTCGCCTTGTAATGAAGGGGTCCCAGGTTCGATACCCGGTGGAGGCACATAGTGGTTCGGATCCCACTTTAAACTGTAGGTCCAGTCCCGATTAGCCTTACTGTGCATAAAGTGTACTTAAAACACCAACTCAATCAATAAAATTTACTTCTTGATATGAAAAATGAATTATGATAATTTCCTGTACAATACATAATCTTTTCCACAGACAAATTCCGCCTTTTTTCTGTGAAGATCATCTTATATGCTGAAAATGATCTTTCAACAGAAACATAGTCAGTGAGATGCAAATTTGAATGCTGAAACGTTACTTCGCAAGGCAAGAATACCACAAAGCATCGGAAGTGAATAAGATCACAAGGATCAGAAGTTTGCACTTTGGACCGTCCAGACAATGGCGTGCTCAAGGGATGTTCCCCTTTGGTCCAGTATTCCTTAAAAAGCGAACGTCAAGGACAGAAATAGATGAGGACTGACTACTGAAAAAAGTATACGTAACCCCCCCCCCCGCCTTTTCGAAAATCCTAGGGGCCTCCCCGATGGCCCAGTGATATCGTCGTCGCCTTGTATACAAAGGTCGCGGGTTCAATACCCGGTGGAGTCTCATAGTGGTTCGGATCCCACTTTAAACACTAGGTCCAGTCCCGGTTAGCCTTTCTGTGCACAAAGTGGACTTAAAATATCAAATCAAATCAAATCGAAAATCCTAGGCACGCCACCGTGTGCAGGCAACAGTAGTGCCAGACATGTTGCTTTGTTTCGAGCTTTGAAGAAACATCATGGTCTTGTAAGATGGGAAATATGTTTCAAACAAGTTAGTCATTTAATGTTTTCGTCAGCAAACAGAACAAATACCTTTGTGTGATGTAGAAGTCCTGAAAAACCTTTTATATATTTATATATATTGCCAAAACTGCAATAAAAGAACCGTGATAATCTCTTTTGAATCGAACCTTCGCCAACTATAGACTAGAAATGACAGATCTAATAACGCTTCTGGTAGTTATTTTTGAGCAGAAGAAATGTTATCCTCAGTTTATATTGCATATTTCGTGGCGTTTTTCGCTGTTAAAATGTAAAATTCGGAGTTATTCTGAAAAATGGTATAATTCGCGATATTTCGTAATTCCGAAATACCTAAAACTTGCCTCCTTTACCTACCCAAATACATTTTAAACACTTTATTTTGCTTTCCTCAACTTTTTGATGTTATCGTTAAAACGAAAGCTTCACGTCCTTAACAATAGATTATAACAAGCAAAATAGGTTATTTTAGACACTATATACACTATATAACTTCATGAGTTGTGTTTCTTAATGAAACGCTGCCGGGCCCCGTGGCAGAGTGCTTAGCACATTGCGCTACGACGCTAGGGGTCCCGGGTTCGAATCCTGGCCTGGGCATGGATATTTGTGAGTGTCCATTCATCAATTTCATCATATCATCACTCATCCGCAAATTAGCCAAAAGTGGCACAAAAGGCGAAGTAAAATAATGCAAGTGAATCAAGTAATGAAAAACTGAAGTAACATGTTATCTTTTATTTACCTGCAAAAGAAAAAAAATATTTTAAAAACCTGAAGTTCGAGGTCTGGCGATTACGTCGGGAGGCGTGTTTTCTCAGCATTCCTCGGTCGCTAACTGTTGAGAATTACGCACTGAGATAATCGCGGTAGTTGGTGGTGTGGATGGAGAAATGCAGCATTACATAAGTGATAATAATACTATTATAATTACCATAATTTCTAAAGTTAAGAAGATTGACTGACTGAATTGGTGTTATAAGTCCACTTTATGCACAGTAACGCTAATCGGGACTGGACCTACAGTTTAAAGTGGGATCCGAAATACAATGTGCCTCCACCGGGTATCGAACCCGGGAACTCTTGATTACAAGGCGACGACGCTACCACTGCACCATCGGGGAGGCCCAGGTTCTTCATGGAATATTTGCAATTTTACATAGGATAGTTTTGAATACCAATTATTGGCAATTATATTTTATTTATATCCGTATTATATCGATAACGACAAAACATTCATATCAATCAATTCCAATTAGGAATTCTAACATTCAAAATATAACGGAAGTGCAGTAACAATTTCTAAGTTTTACGAAATGATCTTCAGTTATATGTATTAACCTGGGAGTATATTATATGTAGTAAGTAAGGGTATGACGTAAGAGTATGACTTCTATTCTTAGCGCAAGAAACAACAAAGTTGGTAGGATTGTTTGTTCAGTTCGTTCATCTGTTTTCCAAAGGGCTTAGTGGTTTGTTTTTGCTCCATATTTTGATCCAGCGAAATGTGAGAATGAGTGAAGTAAGTCGATATTTGGAGAATTGAGTCAGAAAAATAGTGATAAGCGTCATAAGTAGAGACCGGATGTTAGGCAAAATGCCTATTCTTTCCTGTTAGAGATATGATGAAAACGAATGTTGCGAAGGCCAGGGGGGAGGGATTAGCTTCATTTAAAGCCAATTTAATTTTGCCTATTTTGCCTATTTCATATGATATTGCCTATATTATTTCATAAATGCCAGATATTGCCTATTTTAGGCATTTTCTTTAAAATTGGGACAGACTGAACTCTGTGCATACAATTTCCTGTTCCCAGGATTAGTTTCCGATGCTTCCAAGAAATTTAAAAATGACAGTTAGCGAGTTATTGCAGCTAATAAGAACTTGGACAAATTAAGGGCAATTCAACAAGTTCTGAAAGCTGAAAATATACAAACTGAGTTAGATCCACATGTTCTCGCGTGCTTTAAGTATGCTCCGGTAACATCTGTGGAGGTTGAAAGATCTTTTTCAATTCTAAAAAATGTGTTGTCCGATCGCAGACATAACTTGTCGGTTGATCACCTGAAGAAATACCTTGTACCGCAATTAGTGCTTCTTATTCAGAGACTGCCAAACAGTACAGTACAAACTTGAAATGCATTTAAACAGTTTCTCAGTTCGAACTGCTGTGTGGAATATACAGTGTAAATTTTTTAACTGAAATAACCCTGTGTGCAGTGATAAAGTGTATATTTAAATAATTTTCGTACTGGTTGGAAGTAGCCAACAATATCTTTTGTCAGACTATTGTGTGTAGCCATTATACAATAAAAAAATTTGGGCTGACGTGACTCCTGTTTGCAGTGATTTATTAAGTACAACATTGGACTGCTGTCTCTAATGATGAGCTCCTGGTTTATTTTAAGCAACTATAAAGAATGTACAGGTAAGTCTTTATATTATTTAAACACTATTTCTTTTTGTATGTCTATCTTCATTATTTTGAGTTAAATTTAATTGCCTTTTTTATTGCCTATTTGTATTTTAATGCCTATTTTACTGCCTATTTTGAAAATTATAAGTGCTTATTTGCCTGCCTATTTTATATGTTTTTAGTGCCTAAACATCCGGTCTCTAGTCATAAGGAAATCGGAAAAAAATGCTGTGTCTTGTGCAACATTATACAACATGCTTCCAAATCGGTTCTTCGCTCGTCCAAAAATTCGTTGAATTTTAAATTTTAAACTTTGTCGCAAGGAACATGTATGCTAGTCAGTCACCTATAATTAGGGGCATGCATATTTCGTTTTTGACGAAAAAACGAAATTTGAAAAAACACATTGTAGTGTTTATTTTTGAATGTTTTTGAAAGGTGTGAGATGCATTTTGTGACCATGTTTTGTCACGAAATAATGCGAAATGAACGGCAAAAAGCGAAATTAACTCTTAAACACGAAATTTAGGATTTATTCACCGACGCGACACCTTCTGAGGTCTGAATTATCCTGAGAGTTATGCAATTCCCGGAAAATTGATTAATTCTGCTGTTAATATTGGAGAAACAAAAATTGACTCCTTTACACAGAAATAAACTTAATACTCGGATAACTACATAAATGGGCTAGTAGAAGTGAAATGTTAATTCTGTGGAATAAGTGTAGTTTTTAAATCAAATTTAGGATTATATTCACAATTTTAAAACCAAAATGTCATTTTATATAGCATTTTTAATGTGATTATTCACCGCTATAACACCGATATTTTATTTTATTTACCGCTTTTGAACCCGAAATTGACTCAGTTTTTATACCGAAATTTTGCTTTTTTATTTACCAAAAATATGTGCCTCTACCTATAATACATAATTAATTTAGTACACTGCGGTTGGAATGATATTACATGTATGAGATATGTTGATGTACTCTTGGTATTTAGCCTCGGTTCGCCGATGACGGAGTCATAGCGTCGTCGCCTTGTAATCAAGGGACACAGGTTTCCACCACTGGTTGAGGTACATAGTGATTTCTATACCAATTTAAACTGTAAAACGGATTAGCCTATCTGTGCATAAAGTGTACTTAAAACAAAAACCCAAACCCAGTGCTGATAAATATTTTTCAGTGGGGCTTTACCCTTCCCTTCCCTCCTCTCAGATTGCCTATGGGCATAGGCGTGCGCAGACCTTCTGATTAGGGGGAGCAAAGCCTTGATGAAAGTTCAGCCGGGAAAGAAAAACCTCATATATATATATATATATATATATATATATATATATATATATATATATATATAGTATATATAATATGAGATCTAATGCAGCAACATAGAGACACCATAACGAATAAATAAATTGTCTCTGAAGTGTGCTCCGCTCCTTTTCCTCCAAACAATTATGTTCATGCATTTAAGACAAAACTGTTTAGCAGTAAGAGTCTGAAGTACTTGGTAGTCATAACTTCTCTCTCTCTCTGGCAATTTACAATGCATTACAGAAAAGAAGAAAATTGCGAGCGAAGCGAGCAAGAAAATTTTTAGATCCAAATTTTTGCAAACTGAAAACAATAATGATTTAATATGGCACAAAAATTTCATGGGCCGCCATGTCATTCTGTTACATTTTTTTCATTTCGGCGCCCAGGGCTAACTCCCACCACCCCCTAGCTACGGCTCTGAACTTGACAAGACTGTAAGAAAAGCAAAAATTGCGAGCAAAGCGAGCAAGAAACTTTTACGAAATTTATATTTATTTGTACAAAATTTGATATCAAGGGAGGCAATTGCTCCTATGTGCCCCCTGCAGGTGCTCTTGGCCGTCTGGAAGAAATAAAGACGTCAAAACTAATTCCATACTGAGTATCCTTTTGTCCTGCTACTATTAGATTATGCTAGTCTTGCTTCCTTTTACCTCAATGTTTGCCCCCTTTGCTACCCCTAGAATTGATTTCCGTCCAAGGTTGGGGAGGGGCAATAAGAGTATAATATCGTTTAATAACGGCGATAAGATTCCTCTACACTAAATTTCTAGGTGAAAGTAGCCTATAATAATGTAGGACATAGATGTCTAAAAAGGGGGCGGGGGCAAGGATGGCCACACCTCCCCCTTAGAAATCGAATGTCAACCTAAAATTATATATTTCACACGTATAATTTGATTTCAGTCATATTAATTTACATTAATGCTATAATTTCAAATTAAAGTGGTGCTTTTTGAGGGGGCAACATTATTATCGGGGTAATATGCCCCATGGAAAAATACCTTGCTTGTCCTTCCGTGGGAAAAATCTGCGAACGTCCATGATTAGGGGGGGGGGCAATTGACCCCCTCCTTGCCCCCCGTGCGCACGCCTATGCCTATGGGTACTTGATGTCTTGTGCAGTCCTCAAACTACCTGGGGTTGTTGTACGTACATATCACGTAAGATGTGCTATCATATATGTTTTCACGCTACGACGCCAGGGGTCCCGGGTTCGAATCCGGCCTGGGCAAGGATGTTTATGAGTGTCCAAATTAGCCAAAAGTGGCACAAAAGCGAAGTAAAATAATGCAAATCAATCAATCAAAGAAGTTTTCAAACCCTGATAAATGCATCTTCTTTCTTGTGAACATTTATTTGTTTGATATTTTGTTATGTTTGCACTATTTATATGATTTTCCATATTTTAAATTTATTTGTATTTCTATTTTTGTTATTTTAGGATGCTTTTATGCTACTTTTGGCTAATCTCGAAGACGAAGATGAATGATGATCGGATGAAATTATGAAGGAACACTCACAAAGAACAACCATGCTAACGCCAGGACTCGAACCTGGGAACTTTGACGGCAAGATCGAAAGTCGACAGCTTAACTCTCTCGGTCACAGGGCCGGCAATGTTTTAAATGCAATAAACACTCTTTATATCATTGCCTTAATATCATATCAATATCACATTTTACAAATTTATGTAGTAGTTCAAGAACTTCCACATGCTATAAAGTTATTTTACCGCTCTCCGTGGAGAAGTGGTCAGCATGACGTGCTCCAAAGCCAGATATCCCAGGCTTGAACCCTCGTCAAGGCATTGGAGTATCGTTGTGTTTGCCCCATCACCCATTTCATCTGTTCAGCATTCATCCTCATCATCGCGAATAACCCAAGATTCAGATAGGTGACGTAAAATAACCAAAATAATCAAAGAAAATAATAATTTTCTTAGAATACTTGCTTTCCACTTGGACCTAGCATATTGTTGTCCTTATCACGTACTGCCGGAAAATTTGCATCCTTTCGGAAGGGGGGTTCCGGGTTCGATTCCCGGGTAGGCACATAGTGGTTCGGATCCCACTTTAAACTGTAGGTCCAGTCCCGATTAGCCTTACTGTGCATAAAGTGAACTTAAAACACTAAAAATCAGTCAATCAATCGTTTCGGAAGGGCAGATTATCCATTTTTTCATTAGAGGGATGCTTACTGACGGCAAGGCGTCAGAGCTTGAACAAAAGTCTTTGCGGAAGAGCGTTCCAGCAGGATAAACTATTTTTTGTGGTGAGCAGTATTCTTTTCCAACTGTAACCGAAACAAAATTACGGATCCAACATGAAGAGAGTCTGGGTGCAAAGGGAAGACGTCGAAACTAAAAAAAGAATCTGTTTTTGGTTGTGTTAACGTTCTTCCTTGTAAACAGTTATTTTAATCCTCAATGGGGTAACGCATAGTTGACTACTAAATTCGAATCCTGTCTTTCTCATCAAGATGCAAAGCTTCCGTTGTATGCAACCAGACTCAATAAGGAAGCCTTAAACACAAGACCCTTAGCTAAGAGATTTTCTTCTGCTGTCAGCGAAAGCAGAGCCGTTCCTTTGCCAAGCGTCTGATAGCTCAGGAAACGGTGCCTGATATTTCCGTCGACGACAGTGCGTTGTGATTTGTTAGCATATTTTCTGCATCCCTCGGTGGTCCAATTTCAAGGAGGAGGGCGGATAGGGCAAGCGTGGGTAAAAACAGAGAAACAAGTTCTCATGCTTAGATAAGTTACACGTGCGTGCCCAGAGCTCCGACGAGTGCAATTCGGAAGCCCTTTTCAACAATTCGAAAACATTATTGAAGAGCATTATAGTCTGTGGCATTGTACCAAAAAAATCTTTAGGAAAGTGGGTGCTAAACTCTATTTCCATATATCTCTCTCCAAATACTTCTTTTTGCTTAATTTCCCCGGAAAGAGATTTTCACAAAACTGTTAAAATATATGAAACGATTACTTTTTTATATACCTAGAAAGTGACATATTTTCATATCTTTTCACATAGCTACCCGAAGATTTTCTTTTGTTTCTTTTTCTTTAAATAGAACATTGAACCATACAGTCAGGAGCTCTTTTGTTCTCAATTGCTCAAATTGTTCAATTGTTTTTATGTAAGAAATCTGTGTTCAGTAAATTTTCTGTGGGCCACCTGCATTTCAGATTTGTATTTCGCTTGAGAAGGTGGAATTATTACAATGAAAAGCTGATGGCTTATTTTGCCACTTTGTTCTATTTTATTATGATTATTAAATCCATTATTAGTATTAATAAACTCATTATTATTTGAGACAACTTGCAATATATCATAGAGCCGCAGTGGTGCAGTCTGTAGTTTGTTGTTTTAAGTCCACTTTATGCACAGACAGGCTAATCAGGACTAGACCTACAGTTAAAGTGGGATCCAAACCACTGTGCCATGTGCTTATACAAAATGAAATCTACAACTGAGATGCATGAAAATATTCCCATAACAAGTTACGTAAATTCAATTTCCAAGGTCTTGTCTTCTAATTTTCGTTATTTTCACTTAGCGGAACACGACGTGTTGAATATAGGCCACTATAAATAACATTTAACTGTTGTAACATATGTGTGTGAGGCGGTAAATGCACTATCTGATTCTGATCCATGGGATTGTGTACATTCAGGATGGAAAATCCATTTTCGGATGGGTTGTAGATCGAAACGAATCCTTAACAACCACGACCACCCGTCCCCCTAGTCTGGCTGCAGATCTCCACGCCCCCCTGGTGGCCCGCGTGGGAGGGAGGCCAGCAGTCGGGAGGTAAGCGTTGGCCCAATACTGGGCTGTAGCGCTATAGGGTTATTAATGATTATGTAATCGACAAATCATTCACTACTCAAGGGATTCCTATTTGTTTATCGAGTGTCAGACAATTGATTTGAGCAATAAAAAATAATAATAATACAATTCTAACACTGTACACAATATTTTCCAAAATTATCTACGTAACCAGTGCAATGCCTGTAGTGGTGCAAATAAGGTTCGAGGTAGCTCTGAGAGAGAGATCTATGTTTTAGTGAAGTGCAAAAAATGTATACCTTATGTAGGCAAACTGTTAAAAATATTATTATTGCTATTTCATTTATTCGATTTTTCTTGCACGTCAATGGTGTTGTTGAATTTTCGTTAATGTTTGTGTGTCTAAAAATCTAGCATACTGGAAACTACAGGGGAAAGTTATGAAACTCGATTTATTAGGGTCCCCTTATTCATTTCTCCAAGGTGGGGATAGGCTTGCCAATCCTCCCGGAATGGCAGGGAATCTCCCGAAATCGAACTCACTCTCTCAGTCTCCCGGACAAACTTTGTCATTATTATTACATTTTTTATAATTTTTTGCTTTCTTTGGTACGCATTTGCCGAGCAAAGAAAATTTATTATTGCAAACCAAACAGTTAAACCTCATAATAATATTGTTGCAGCGTATGCACAAGCGCTGCAGAAAACGAAAACCAAGGTATCGTTGCGTCCAAGTCTCAAGACGTCTCTCAGGAGTCCCGGGTTCGAATCTCGGCCTGGGCATGGGTAGTCTTTGTGAGTGTCCGTTCATCAAATTCCATCACACCATCACTCATCCTCATCGTCGCCATTAGCCAAAAGTGGCAGAAAAGTGAGCCTAAATATCAAGGTTCAAGTAAAATCAAGATCACTTTATTCTCCTCCACCCAACCCAATTTTGCTTTATTATATGAGTTTAGTTCGTTGTAGGTATGCTACAGTGTTCGTGGTGTCAGGGCCAATTCAAAGTCGCGGGAAAAGAAAATAAAGCATTACTTACTTTTAGTTATTTATTTGTTTACTTACAAATTACGGTTGCTAGGTTATTTTGATCAAGTTGATTCAATTTTGTATTCACAGCAGCAAGACCACAAAAAGATAAAAGATGACATTCAGGAGATTAATCTTTTAGAAACATTTTAACCTAAAGGGGCTGAAAGCTGTAAATAAATCTGCCGGAATTTAATTCTTTAAAGTTGGCAAGGCTAGGTGGGGAACGAAACTGGCATCCCCGCCACTGCATTATCTGGTGTGTATTAACGTTATTCGGATGTAAACATTATCGACCTGTAATCAAAATGTCCCGGATTCGAATTTCAATGGTGGCACATTCAATATCAAATAGATCCAGTAGCCTATTAGTGCTGAACGTTTCTTTCTATTCTTTGGCAGTTTGAAAAGGATATTATTGAAGGATTTTTGTTTTGTCTTGCTCGAACTTTTTTATTTTGTTCGTTTGTATTTAACAATAATACTTAGTCATGGTTTGGGGGGTAAGGGGCACGTGCCCCCGCTAAATCCGCCAATGATATTATGTTATAAATATACAAATAACTATTATGTGAGTGCATAAGCACCAGATCTATATTTGGTCTCTATTTCAAATTCCGTTTTTTTATCGTAAACTTATTAAATTTCACTTTAAGCAGTTTCTTGCATTACAGGGCCTCCTCGATGGCGCAGTGGTAGCGTCGACGCCTTGTAATCAAGGGGTCCTGGTTTCGATACCCGGTGGAGGCACATAGTGGTTCGGATCTCACTTTAAACTGTAGGTTCAGTCTAGTCCCACTTTAAACTGTAGGTCCATAAAGTGGGCTTAAAACACCAACTCAATCAAATCTTGCATTACTGTAAATTGCACGTTATTCATAAGAAGATCTAAGTTCGATAAGAGCTTGTCTCGGCATCCTCCCTAATTTGTAGATAGGTTATTTGTGTTATATGTAACTGCAAAAGTTAAGTGAAAGAAACCAGGGCTTGAAATGGACATTTTTACGAAATGGAACGCTTGAATTTCGTTAACATGTTTTCTTTTGGTTTTTAAATCGTGAATGGTAGTCAGCTCGCTCAAAAGGGGGAAAAAATAATTAAATGTACATTTTCTCAGTACTTTGTGTTAATAATACTTTTTAAAAAATCAATTTGTGTAAGTGAAAGATATTTATTTCTATATTGTTATTTTGCGTGTGTTCAAAGATTAACTTTATTGTTTGAGTGACTTCAATTTTACTGTTAGGTTAATCGTGGCAAAAAAGAAAGGCGGACAGAAAAGCACTGAAAAAGGGCACTTCAAGAAGAAAAAGGAAATACTGCAAATGGGTTTGCTGGTGGCAGCGCTCCGTACTTGTCTCCAACTTACGCAACACAGACGCCGTCATCCTTTGCTAAACTCCCTCGCGGCAACATAACATTTTCATGTATAGGGGAAGCTTATAATACGTGCTATTAAAGAGTATTAACAATTTAGTTCACACTGAAAAGGAAAATGTAGTGAAATATAAGAAAATAATAATAAAATATACGAAACGGAACGGTCCGTTGACATTTGTGAGGAGACGGAGCGGGAAGGTTCCAGATATTCACGAACTGGAATGCCGTTCCAGCCCGCTTGGGTCCATTTCGAACCCTGGAAGAAACAATTGATATGTTCCAAAAGTATTTAAATTTGAAGTTATGTAAATGCTATTTGTAAACTTCTCCAACTTTTATTTCTCACACAGATCATAGACGTTGCCAGCGCGGAGTGAGGATAGGCACTACCTCACAACAGATGCGAGTTAATATTTTGACAACTTGATTATGTGTTTAAAGCAGTGGCGGCGATTAGGGGGGCGAGGGTGGGCAGTTGCTCCCCCCCCCACTTTTCGCCACTTTTGCCCCACACTATGCTAAATCTTATATACAAAGGGAAATATACTGTATTTGCCCCCCCCCCACTTTTGAAACCCAATCGCCGCCACTGGTTTAAAGTATAACTGAAATATACTTAGTAGACATGAATTCCTATTAACCCCAACAAAATTCTCTAACAAGGTCACTAACCAGAATTGAAGTCCCTGTTTTCTTAAAGATTTTTAAGAACAAATAAATACGTATTATGTGAGAGCAGTGCATGAGTATTAGAACTGGCCTTTAGAAGCGATTGGTCCTAAACCTTTTGTCGTTGCTGCTTCACTGGATTGAAATAGTCAGTGTCATTGAAGTTGAGATGTGATTTTCTCCTAATAATATTATTGTTTAGTTTTCGAACAGCGTTAAGTTTGTATTTTATGTATAGGGCTTATATAATAGTTTTGACTAGTAAAAAAAATTATGGTTCCTTTGTTTGTTTGTTTTTAAAATTATAATTATGATTCTAAAATTGAAATCGTTTGGAGGCGTTTTCTAGTTAAATAGTTCAGCTTTCATGTGAATTTACCTTCACATAATCATTAACTGAAATTATACTCTTCAAAGGCATAATATTAGATCAATAATTAGTTTTCATTTTCCCTTCATTTTCATATCCTTGATTAGCTCAATACCGGCCCTAGGGAGCGGCAACTCTGGCACTTGTCCGAGGCCCCGCGCTTCAGGGTCACCGCAGCCAGATAAAAGGAATTGTTTGTGTACGGTTAATACGAATTTACAGAAGGCTGATGCTTCCAATAAAGCAAATCGTATGATTATTTCAGACTTCATGGATTGTTTTGACGCCCTTAAAAATATCAAACATTACTAATCTCATATTCTAAACAAAGTACTACATAAAAATCGTGTACAAATATTTCAATCAAAAATAGTTATTCTATAACAGTAATTATAGAATGAAATCATGAAGTGAAAATATTATTTTGTATGAAACGATGTAAATTAACTACGGCCTTAAAATGTAATGAAAGTAAACAAAAGAGAATTATGATAGAAATTGGATATGATTAAAAGTTGCCACTTGATACGTAAGATAATTTTTTGATATTGAACAAGCCAGTTTTGTAATTAAAGTGAACGTCACACCAGTGACACATCGGAAATGGAAAGAGACACTAATTTTGAAACTTTTTTTTGGGCCCCTAGAATTCTTGGTTTTAACCTTCGACATGATCTTCTTACATTGCTCTTAGTTAAGAATACGAAATATATAAATTAATTGTTTATTAATTGTAATAATTTTTAAAATATTATTTTAGATCTTAAAATGAAAGCTAGATTTTCATAAATTTCACGAGAGTATTTGAATAATTCAATAAATCCCGTTGCTTAGTGGTTTAAACTATCGAAGCAAGAGTGTGTGTGTGTGGAGGGGGGGGGGGCAACTAAGTGCTAATGTAATAATAACCCACAGCGCGACAGCCCTTGAGAGCCTTGGCTTACCTACCGACTGCTGGTCTCCCTCCCACACTGTTCCTCCGTCACCTAAAGTGCTAATGTAGTTTTCTTTATTTTTACTTCAAGGTTACATTAAATACACCTCAATATTTTTCTGTACAAGTCATTCATATTCTTTGAGCGTGCCTTGTACGTACTATACAGTAGGCGGTCAGCATCTGAAAATAAGATCTAGTTGTGTTTCGCGTACATAAGTTTATATTTTTCATGTAGTGACAAATTTTACTTTAAATCCACTGATAAAGCGATTGGCCAGCAAGGGAACCTCAAAGTAGGGATCACCCAAAGTAAATTAAGTTTACTGGACGAATAATAAATTTACCAGAATTAATTATTTAATCCATTGCTATAGATTTCAGCTAAAAATAATATGGTGCTTTAAAATTGACCGTATTTTTAATTAATGGCGAAGTTAGGAAATTTAAATATGTAAGATACGCTAGTACATGCATTTAAAATTCACGACACAATAGGGAAGAAACAAGAAAAACCCTCACAAATGATAAAATGCAAAAAAAAAAAGGAACAAAAATACTGAAAAATGGCCTAAAAGCAAAAAACACCGAAAAATGAAAAATAAATACAAAATAAAAACGGTGTTTTCTGATTCAAATTGAAGGGAAACGGTCAGGTTTATTATTGTCCTCAAGGGCCAGAAAAGAAGATTATTTTTCATCAACTTCCTAGCCCTAGCGATAATGAAATAATTGAGAACAAAAAGAAGCCTACGTTCGCTTTGGATTCCATCGTGAATAAATTGTGTTCTGATTTCCAAAAATATTGCCAGAAATACGAGGAGTAAAATAGCACCTCCCTGGCTAGGAAAAGGACTCCGAACTTTGAAAACACTGTGTTTAGTCCTTACGGCACGGAAGGATGTTCACGGCGGAAGTGGTCGTGTAAAAGCATCCATAAAAATCAATATTATTTTCTAAACGAGGTACCATGTGTGTAACGGATGGAGAAAAGTTTGGTGTGTCTGAAGGAGACTTTATAAAATAATAAAATAATCCTGTGCGTAACAGCCCATGAAGGGCCATGGCTTACCTACCGGCTGCCGGTCTTCCTCCCACACTTTCCTTCGTCACCTCTAAGCGTGGAGATCTTCAACTAGGATTGGAATAGTCGGACGGTCAGCTCGACGTATCCGCTTACTCATTCCAAGCTCCCCCAATTTCCTCACGATGGTGGATTGCCACCGGCCCTATACACAGGCAGAAAATTCCCGGAGACTTAACCCGGGATCGAACCCATGCCGTCCAAAGCAAGGTGCCTTAGATCGCACGCCCACGGAGGAGGACGAAGGAGACTACCTACATCATATTTTAATAACCTGTGACAATAAAAGCGTATGTGATTTTTTTATGTGAACCACAAAACATTATTCTAGATGCCTAAGGTATTAAATGTAATCTTCAAGGCTCAGAGTAGACTTGACGTTAAATTACGCTGGCATCAGTAGTAACCACATCATTGCCTTCCATTCATTGTTCAGTCAGTTTTCTCTTCACTCCTTCGATATTATAAGTTTCTAACTATTGTCTGTCCACAGCAATAATACAGAGGATGTAATGAAATGCATGTGACCTGAGAGAAATTCTATTGGTTATTTCTGAAGGCAGCTATTCCAAAGCATACAAGTATGAAGCATTTGACAAAGGAATAACACTTACCTAAGCTTCTATATTGAAGAGAGGGAGGGATCTTATATCACGTACTTTATCTAAAGACGAGCCGATGTCAGAATTAAGGAATCAAGTCAGAACTTCATAGGTCACGTCCTTTTGTTTACATTTACTTTGTTCTTACAGTGGATGGAAAATAGCACCCGTAAGTATAGTATTTAAATATTTTCAGATTGGAAGGAGAGGTTCCAGTAATTTGTTTAGAAGCATGTATGCACGTAGCATCCCCAAGGGATGAATATTTGCAACCAGAAAGGGAAATTCCTCTTTTATCCTCCCCCGAAAGTACCATTCAGACATAGGCACACTAAAATATTTACGAAACGTATCAACAGCTAATCAACAAATAATGTCACTCTGCTGCTGACAGTGGACTGGAACTGTGGCTCATTTATTTTAGATGTCGCTTTTTGATGGGAAGGTGGTTTTTCTTATTCTTTGCAACGACGTTAGTTTCCAGTTACTGGATGTCCTTGACCCCAACGGTGAGGCTACTCTTGACACAAAGGACAAAAAATGGAAGAGGCAAACTTGAAATGAACGAACGATTGCATGAAAATTACTTCCAATTATGCAATTACATATAGTAAGCTCAAATACGCACTGGTCCTGGGTTCGAATCCCGGCCTGGGTATGGGTGTTGTTTGTGAAGGTCCCTTCATCAATTTTATCATCCTCATCTTCGTGATTACCAGAAAGTGGCGGAAAAGCGAAGTATAAGATAAAATAAACCTAATCAATAAAATATGCATCAACGCCTCAAATATGCATTTATATAAAACTTTGCCACAGTATTCCCAATTAAGTTAAATTAATGAATCTGCTGAGAGCATATGCATTTCCCCCCGAGAAAAAAAACATTCAAATATTTAAATGTTTATGCTATATTGTTTAACTTAATGTGAGATGAACAGCAAATGCATCAGCAATGGGAACCGATATATTGTCGTCAAGTCGGTATGTTTCGCTTCCGAGTGTTCTTGCATTACGATCTTTACAAGAAAGACTAATTGCAGATGCGTTTCAGGGACACGTAGTTTCATAAGGGATTAAAAGTATATTTTTTACTTCTTGCCATAGTGTGTTTACAGTTAAGTTTACATATTATGTATATCCGATAATTTTACAACGTTGGCCATATATCTATAATTACAGTGTAGAGAAAAGACTAAGGTTCCTTTCAAGATGCTTTTCCTGGTTTAATAATCCTGCTTAGATGTGAATATCACCATTGCAAAATCATAATAATCGAAGATTTAATATTAAATCATTAATTTCTTGTAGTTTTTCTTTACTTGCATCTCTATTAAATGCAATGTCGTTAAAATGACCGATTCCGTGGACGAGACGCAGGTGGGCGAAGCGTACAAGGGAAGTTCCGTGAACGAAGCTCACAAAGGGAATTCGGTGGGTCAGGTCGTGGGTTACTCTTCTGTACAAGCAACTTGTATATTACTAGAATGACTAAGCCTAATCCACAAATACAAATATTTACAAAATGACATCCCCATCTACAGAGATAACTTTTACTTTTCTGTAGAATAGTACAACCAACTTGTACAGTGTATCTCAAAAGTTTTAGGACAACGACATTTTAAACTAGGCAACCCAATTTACACAAGGCGTTGGTGGGTTGCGTGTAGAGTTAGGCTCAATTTCAGGGTTGCCACATGCACAATAGATATTTATAAAATACGCGAAAGGAATAAAAAAAGTAATATTGTATACAATTATTAAAAATATCACTATTATGTCGCAAGTGACAAAATTCTTTCTGAAAGAAAAAAATAGGTTTTCTAGTATTTTATCGCTGATGAGTCTACAGAAAGGAAAAGAAGGGAGAGAAAACGAAAGGTAACAAAGGAGAGGAGAAAGAGAAAGCGAAAGGAGAAGAGGAAAAGTAGAGGAGAGAAGAAAGTGAGGATAGACGAGGAGAGGAGATGTAGTGAGGAGAATAGAAAAAGATTCTAGGAAAGATGAGGAAAATGGAGCATAGAAGAGAGAAGAGGAGACGAGAAGAGGGGAGTGGAGAGTAAAGTAAAGGAGAGAAAAAGAGAAGAAGGAAAAGAAGAGGAGAAGAGTGCAGTGGAGTCGGAAATCTAAGACAGGAGAGGAGATACGAGGAGTGGAGATGAGTGGGAGAAAGATGCGAGAAAAGTATGGAAGGCGATATGAGATAAAAGAAGAGCGAGCAGAATTTGGTTTGAATTGGTGTTTCAAGTCCAGTTTGTGCACAGTAAGGCTAATCGGGACTGGACCTACAGTTAAAGTGGAATCCGAACCACTATGTGCTTCCACCGGGTATCGAACCCGGGACCCGTTCATTACAAGTCGACAACGCTACCACTGCGCCATGGGGAGGCCTAGAGCGAGCAGAAGGAGGGGATAGGAGAAGGAGAAGAGAAGAACAGAAGGGACTGAAGAGAAGAGGTAGTTGCAGAAAATATCGTCTCAGCGTCAAGAATTGATGCATTGGTCAAATTATCGACATGAAACATTCAATAACATTTTGAAATGTATTGGAGAATGTATTAGATCGGTTCGAAATGTATTTTAGTTTAGTTCAGAGCAAGGTAAAATCTTCCATGTAAGATCTTTGATTTTACCTGCTATTATACCACTAAAAACATGAATGTAATTTGAATATTTATAAGAATTATCCAATTTTTGTCCACTTCTCGGTTCGTTGAAATGGAGCTTTTGTAATTTAATATTTCCCCTCCCCCCATCGTTAATTCCAAACTGAATCATTCCGTTTCACACGGCGTGGACAATGAGCACAATGGGATAGATCTAAAACGTACGAAAATTTTCTGCCACCGGAAGGGTTTGAACCTACGACCATCAGATTGACAGTCCTGAACACTAAACACTACACTACAAGCTTGCGCTCCTGAAAGTAAGTAGAAGGAGCTGACCAATGTGAAATGTAGATGCAACTCTCCTTCTACATGTAATGTGCAAACAATACTTGTCTCGTAACAAAGAAAACGAAGGTAGTACGACTCGGCGAAAATATTTAATGGAGAATTGCACATGATGAAAACTTGTCATTCGATATTTGAACTCGAGTGGGAAAAGGGGTAAAATTAGTATGTCCTGAATTGCCACAAATATAAATAGTTATTTCATTAATATTAATATTTGTCAATGTCTTTGAGGCAGTACACAATTATCGTTAGAGTATCATAATTCACGATCTTATACATGAAAATATCCCTTTGAATGTGTGTCAATTAATTTTTTTTTATTTTTTTTTTATATATTCCTTATGCAGAACAATGTAGCCACTATACACTGCTATTACAAATAATGTTACCATGCTCTTGTTTATAATAAAAGGAGAATTAAAAAAAGAACACCTAGTTTGGAGGATCGAACCTGGGACCGTAATCATTGCTTTCAAGAACTCTAACCAATACACTACGCCATTTGTTTCCCTTGGAGCAACAGTTCATAATTTTTCTGTCGCGTGAATATTGTAAACGTTATCCTGCAGAAAGAAGTTCAATACTCTGATATAGCTCTGTACTTCTAGAATTACTCTATACACATGCATTTGAAATTTAACTCTGAATTTATTTCTTCGTTGTTAGTATATCTAAGCTTGAGAATATATTTTATTTGTAATTTTATAACGGTTACATGAACATCTACGAAATAGTTCCTTATAATAAACTCCGGTTGACCAATTTGCCAATATAAACAAATGGAATACAGATTGTCTTCGAGCTTACATTGTTAAAAAGGAGCGGATACACGTATTACTATCCCAATACTTATTCAATAAGATTTCTTGTTTGTCAGAAATTATGACTTAAACTATTGCATGTTGAGCTAGTGCCCACCTAGCCGCCTCTGATGAAATCTATCATTCTTCAGATTCTCTTTCAAATTCGACTCTGGTCACTTGTAACTTGCTGGGTGCAGACACTGTGCATTGACGCACAGTGTTTTGCGATAAGAAGCGGCCCTGAATAGCGTGAGTGAGTCTCTTTGAACGCGAGCAAGCTACGCTACCAAGCTTGTCTGCCTTTGAAAACCAAGTCATTTTTTTTCACCGTTTCCGAACGCGATTGCTATTGTAGAAGTATATATTCTCTCAAAAGAGCACGAAAGGAAATTTAACCAATATTCTCCCGTCGTTTAAAACCAAATGTTATCTATTAAACGAAAAGTTCACGATTGTCAATAAACCTATCTGAGCATAAGGTGGATGTAAATAATAAATTTAATAGAAAAATTCTCCAAATATCTCTCCCACTGTCTACGTCAGGTCAGTACCCAGGTGGGGGGGGGGGAACATGGGGGCCATGCCCCCCTCGAACCCTAAAAAATATTTAAATGTGAACCTATCCATAACTACGAAAATAACATCGTCGATTTTTAAATGTGTAAAAATTTCAATTTTTTATTACTTAAATGAATCTGTTTCTTGCGCAAAAGTCTTCAGGCTGCAATATTGGGTAGTTTTAGTTTTATAATCATTGATGCAAGGCTACCAGACGTCCGATTCAGCGATTTAATCAGGACAGTGAGTTACTTTCAATCCCTGTACTGACTTTTTCGAACTGCAATCGTGATGCGAGAATATCTCTTTATTATTGCTTTTCTTAAATCACAATTAGACATGTTCTTTATTGTAATAATAATTCCTAGTACGCAACATTTAATTTATAAATATATTATTTTCTAAACATAGAATTACCATGACTTTCAAATAGCGCTCGCACTATTTGAACTATTTTGTAATATCTGTCTCTCTCTCTCTCTTATATATATATATATATATATATATATATATATATATATATATAGATATATATATATACAGTAGAGCGTCGATTATCCGAAGTAATTGGGGGACATGGGTGTTCGGAAAACTGGTTTGTTCGGATAATCGAACTGTACATGTTTATTTGCCAAAAAGAAGTACTGTACAGTAAATTTATTCATAAAAACAGGCATCTCTTTAAGTATTACAAAGTAACGTACAAAGGCAACTTTAGTAGGAATATATAGTATGTGGTACAGTTTATTAAACAAAAATATGTACATATTACATACGCATTTTGCACGAATAATACATACACCGACAGAAGTGTGCTGATTGTTGAAACACAGCGACTGGCGGCTTGGCCGGTCAGCAGCGCCATATGAAGGCCCCATTAGAAGCAATGTTCCGCCAGCGGTGGCTCAGTGCGGCGACTACTGTGGGAAACTTGGTTTGGGAGTGAGGGGGATGATGTACGGTAGGGTGGGAGAGTAACAGGTGCGAGCGAGTACACAGTTCGGTTAAGCGGTCGTTCGGTTGACCGACGTTCGGATAATCGACGCTCTACTGTATATATATTTGGGTCTGGCCCCTCTCTCAAAGAAATCCTGCGTATGGGCCTGGTCTACGTCAATGACAGAAATGCAAGCAATATTATTATTTATATTTAACCCAATTAAAAGGAATGTGGAAGAATTTAAAAGAAATAAGAAAAAGCAGAACGACTGTTACTCTACTTTAAAAATTGTTGTTCTTCGAGGAAGAAAACTTGTATTTACTCCAGCATCTTAACACAGTGTCCCACGAGTCTCTCTTGACTAATACTGTCAAATGTGAAGTGATTTTATGAATAAAATTTTCGGCCTGTTTACGTCTAACGTTGCGCAGATTTGGTAGTTCGCAAACGGTGTAATTATTTCGTGTTACCTTACGCAAGAGCAACTACATTTCATAAGACTGTTCTGAACACGACACTTGCGTCAGTAAACAAGCACTTCGTCTGTTGCAGTATCACAGGAAAAGAACATCGTTCTGCAATGTTCAAGCCTCTAGATATTTTCCATTAATAATGTCTAATCACAATAATAAGTTAGAAGAAATAACTCGCATTTTCGAAACTACCAATATTCTCGTTTTTCTTCATCACTTCGAAAATTATTTCTCGAAGATATCTGCTATACTACAAGAAAGCAATTCAAAATTAAAGTAAAAGTTCAAATACATGTACCCAACGACATTTACAATATTGGACAGGCAGAATACTTAAAAATTGTTGTTTCAATCGAAGGTAAGGGCGTGGTGTAGTGGTTAGAGTTCTTCATTGGGCTGCTAGCGGTCCCAGGTTTGAAACTTCCATACTAGATGTGGAGAGCATGGTAACATTATTTGTAAGTAGAATCCACTACAGATTTGACCTTTTTTCATCGATTTTCTGTCATATTTAATTATGATTAATGTTTTTTTAATTCATTTTCGAGGGGGACGCTATTGTTATTTAATCAACCGCCACGTGTCGTGGGTGGAGGAGGAGATGAGTCATCGATGACTCATGCACACGTGTGAGTTTGGAATTAATGGTTTTCCATTAGTGCACAAAAGACACTATTATGTATTCCGTTTTTACCCTAACCTAACACTATTGTTGTATTTTATTAATGCGTTTCTGCCGGATATGAGTCATGGGTGCTTTATACAGACGTGGGAACTTGGAATTAATGGTTTTTCCATTAATGTACAAAATACATTTTCGGCCTATTCTAAGGCGTCACGTCCGGCCATTTTGGCGTCGGTGGTGAGTCATATTTGGTATAATTAAGGATCCGGATTTACCCGTATTCAACCGGTGCCGACGCGTTCGATCGGAGGTAGAAGATATTATAACACATGTTCGCTTTAAAGGCGAAGAAATTGAACGATGTAGCCTATATGAAAACGAAGTATGCGGGCAGAAGATATGCTATTAATATTAACCTGTTACGGAAGAACCTGTTATGAGTTTGCATTCTTCGCCACCCCATTCCGCGAGCGATCATTGATGCACGAGGGGGAAGAAAGGTTCTCCATTGTTCCGTCCCCCATCGTTTTTTTCTGGAGTTGAATGGAAGCCTGGTCCCGCCAATTTTTTTACACGCGGGTATTGATTTTCTTTGAGGTTCCAATTTTATTTGGCAGAAGTAATATACGCGATGTTTTCTCCCGCCTTTCGTAACATTGCAAAGACTATTTGACCAAAACCGTAAGGAATTTGGCTGAACTAGGAACATTCAGTTCCAGTATCTACAGGTTAAAGTGGATGCGATCCACTATTTGCTCTTATTTCTGGGTTGCGAACCACGGACCATTTGATTATTGCCTTATAAACATCAGGATTCACGTAAAATTGACCAGATGTTTTTACTGTTAGGGACAATATTTCTCATTTTTTGTGTATTTTTACTCAGAAAACGCTATTTGAACGATTCAAGCAAGAGTTCGCATGGCGATTTAGACACAAACCGTGTTTCTTCAACTTTAGCTGAAGTTTAGGTTTATTTTTTACTCTAATATCACAATTTATTCTATTCAGGCAACATTTTTTATTATATTTTGGACTCACAAAGACATTTTTCAACTTTTAACTTGTTATTTTAAAAGTTTATTTCCATTTTTTACTCTAATATCACAATTTCTTCTATTCAGGCAACATTTTTTATTAAATTTTGTACTCACAAAGACATTTTTCAACTTTTAACTTGCTATTTTAAAAGTTTATTTCCATTTTTTACTCTAATATCACAATTTCATCTATTCTGGCAGGAGTGTTTATTGCAGTTTAGACTTGCAAAGATAATTTTTTCAACTTCTTTTATTAATTTTTCTATTTATTGCCTTTTGTATCTTATATTTTTTAATTTTTAACTTTGAGTTTTGTTCTTTATTTCAAAAATTTCTCTAATCACTAAGGAAGAAGTACTTTTAAGTAAAACTGTACCCACAAACTTTATTACTACTATTATTATTAGTATTATTATTATTGTTGTTGTTGTTTTGTTTTGATGTAGTTGTTGAATCTTGTTGTTGTTGTTAGGGTTTATTGACTTCCACTACGCTATTTTTTGTTTGCTTCGTAGGAAAGTTTGTTTATTTTAGAGTTTCCTCGGTATTTTCTTACTGTTAGGGTAGGTAAAGTTTCTTAAATATATGAGTAGGGTTCCATATATTCTTGTTCTTGCATGTTTTTCATATGATGTGATCACAACAACTCTCCAAGTGCTTTTACTGCATGTTTCCATTTTTATTGAGGCTTAGTGATTCCTAGAGCCACCTTATGCATGAGAGAAAGCTTGAAAATTTCGATCTCAGATAACCATCAACCTTATGTCAGAGTATTTTCGAGTATATTTTAGACTTATTATGGACCACTAGAATATCACGGCTTGCTTAATTTTTAAGTATGTTGCGCAGTTATTGTATTTTTGCTTTTGGTTACTAGATAAACTGTATGAAATGTTTAATATTTGTACTTTTTTTGCACTTATAAGAGGCCAAACTTTTACTGTAACTAAAATTATTATGTCTCTAAGCACTGAAACCCCTTTACCAAGAGTACTATAACTGAATGTTTATTAATATTGTTTCTTTCATCCCTTAAATATAACAATTTAACAATATAATGACAAATCACAGGACAAGTCGATGTTAGCAGATGACTACGTGGCTCTTAAGTCCACCTGCCAAACTTTTCTTACCATGCTATTTACCTTTATAGTCTTTTATTCGGGTACGTTTCAAGTACTATTGACTTTTTGAGTGTTTGATTAATACCAGGGGTTATTTGTATCTGTTATGCTGTATTATTCGAGGCTTCTATTTTTTATTCTACATTCACTATATGTCCCTGAGAACTAAATTCCACTGACTGAAGCTTAAAGCTTAGGCTCTACAGCATGTTGAATGGTTAAGCACTGGTCAATATGAATTTTACAGAGGCTAGTAGGAGGCATAGGAACACACGCCAGAGCCTTATTAGCGTGCAAGAAGCACTTTCAGGGAGTACTACGAGGAAACGAAGTTGATTTTTTGAGTACTTTACCAGTTACACAGCCAATATTTGCTATTTCAAGTAACTACATGTACCAAAACATTTTACAGCCCAATACTAACTAGACTTCAATTTATACTTTATTAGGTGCTAAATGTAGCAAGAACACTGATTGTACATACTTTTGAGAATCCAACTATATCATCATCGCGATTAGCCAAAGCTAGAAAAAAAAAATTCTATGCAAGTATATTTTTATTGATTATTAACTTTAACAGCCCAATCAGGAAGACGACAAAATTCACTAAACTTAGTACTATAGTGTAGGTGATTGCATGAAAAGTAGAAATTATAACAACCACAAGATTTCGCTTTTTTGCTTTTGGGACTAATCGTGATGCTGAGGATGAATGGATGGCCAAAAATCTTAACGACTGGATGTATTTTACCACTACAGAAGCCTATGTAGAAACACTAGAGTACTGTTAGCTTTCAAAATTGAGGTTATACTGTACTGTTTCTTAAATATTTTGTATTTGGCACGTTACACTTATATCCATTTCAGGACAAATATTGCTAAAACTCTCAAATTTACTGTGTACAAGTTGATATTTCTGCTATCAGAGGAATTAACAACCCTATTTTACAAACAAAAGTTATTGTTTACACTTTATTTACTTCAATCACAGACTAATATTTTACAGTAATTGTATCATTCTGCTCTAGTCAATACTTTATTGCATCAGAAAGTTTGTTATTAATCTAATAAGTATGCTATTTTGTGCTATTCTAAGGCAAACGTTGTTTAATTTACTGGTTATAATGCAAAGTTTTGCTCAAATTCGATATATTCACTACCTTCAAACCAAACAATTGTATTTATTTAGCGCATTTCATTTATATTTCTTGTAATTAACTTGTGTTTCTTATAATTAACAAACTAAACTAATTACTTTGGCATGTTAAAACCTTATTTTTTACTATGTCCTATTCTATCAGGTTCTATATTGCTGTTTTTATCAATTTATGTAAGACCACACTCTGGTAAATACACATATATTCTCTTTTATACACACACACACTCTCACACACACACTCACACATTTACACACTTATACGAATATACATCCGACGTTTTTCAATATTTTGCTATGAAGTTTGCATCGACGCTATTCAAACAAGGGCAGGCAATGTAGTATTTATGAGTATTAGTAATCCCAAAGTGGTGTTTTTGGTTTCCAAGTTCAGATGAGAGTCTGCTATGTGCCTTTTGCAGGGGATTGCATGTGAAGTGTATGCATATTGAGCATTATTGAGTGTGTATGCTTCCAAGTTTTGCTGTTATTTTCCTATAATTCTGCGAGACTGTAGAGAGTTCTCCCTTTTCAAGCAGTTTTCTTTCATTGATTGGATACTTTTTGGGAACTTAGCAGTTTTTTATGTTATGAAGCAGATTGTTGTAGAAAATTTTGCATGGTCTTTTGTGATATTGAGTGGCTGCTGTAACGGTAGTAAGTATCTTTCCTTCTTGTGTTGATGTTCTCGTGTAGGTTTCCTATTTTCGGTCAAGTTGCAGTACTTAGAATAATCTCTATTGTCTTATTGATCTACGAAGCTCCTTTGAATAATCATTTGCATGGGGCCCTATACTTCACGCTGTACTTTGTTCTGGGAACTATCTTTTGAAGCCTTGGCATTCTGCTAGTACAGTATTATTATCGTAGAGGTAAATTAGTTCGTGAAAATATGTATTTTTCTGATTAACTATAGTCGCTTAGTTGTTCTAGCAGGTATAAGTAGTTACTGCTGATGTTGTTAATTTTCTATTCGCAGGGGCTATGTATGATGTAGCGTATTTGTGTTGGCTCTCCCTTTTATTCCTATGTTGTTGAGTTTCTCCATAAGCATGTCCTGTTTTACTCTATTCTATGCCTTGTTGCTGCTAGATATCTGAGGTATGTTGCTGGTTCATATCTGAGTTAGCTTGTTTGACTATCTATTATTTTTGCTATGGCTGTGGCTATTGATGGCCCTTTCTGAATTCCATGTTGGTTTCTGTTTATCCTTGTTGCTGCTTGTTATCTGAGTTAGGTTGTTTGACTTCAGGAAGTAGTGTAATTGATGATACTACCAGCACGAGAAAGTATGAACCCCCCTCAGGCAGATTTGCCTACACTTAAAACAAGCTCAACATGCCCATATGAGCTTTTTGCTCAAGTGTGGAACCCTGTCTAATCCAAGATTTTTGTAAAAATGCCCTCGGGAATTTCCTGAGAAAGTATGACCCCCCTCAGATTGATTTGCCTACACATATAAAAGGCACTTCTGTGAGATTGTTGTCCATAAGCTTGTTAAAAATATGCCCCTCTTCATATTTTTTTTGACCACACCTAAAACTACGCCACACACACACACACCCACACACACACACACACACCCCTCACCTACACCCACCCACACACACACACACACACATATTACTTCTGGTTTAAGTTCAATTGGGCACCAGGCTCAACTTGTATATCTAGTATTAAGATAATGTAAATCTTCTAGACTTGCTCTGTGACTCTCTCATTTCTTACATCATAAACATATGATTTTTCACCTATGAGAATAACACTACATATGGTGTCATCGGGGAGTGTATCGTGGAATTCACAGATAATTTTAATGTTTGTCCTGTCATTAACCACAACTTGTTTCCTTTTTGAAGTGTTGATTACAAACATGGGTCTCTGTGCTTTGAATTCATCTGGTGTGTAATACATGTCAGTATTGCCAGTAGTGACCCTTTTGTATGCTGTAAATGCTTCATATAATTTAAGGAAATCATCCTTGGACATGTCTAAATTATAATTTTCTCTAGGGAATACCTCATTTCTGCCATTTTTAAGATATATGTTCTTGATGTTGCAGTTATCAAATCTACTTGAATTTTTTTCCTGATTATTGTGTCTTCCAGTCTGAAACAGTACCACCACAAAATCCGGCATGTCATATTGTATACTGGAGAATGAATTTGTAGCATCAAACTCATAATAAGTACCAGCGGCAGGCTTCTGTACACATTGATATGTATAAAATTGTAAAGGTACTTGTGGATTTTTTATTATATCTGCTTTGTATTTAAGAGCATAACTGGCTTCATATTCAACAACTGGGATTCTTAGCTCCATAGTCTGAATAATGCATTTGCCCTCATCAGGTAGGGTATTGGGTAGAGCTTCCCCTGTAGAGTTTAATGTACTGTACCTCATCAAAGCATTATTATCATTGGCAGCTCTTCTAAATGTGATTCTTAAACCACCCTTCCACATAATGTCTTTGTAATCTGAGAAGAATCCTGGCAATAGGCGCATGGGGAACATCACTGTGTGGCTCTTGGTTAATATTTTATCACCAGCCTCAAATCCACCTATTTTGTAGTAAGAAGCCTCGGTTTTGGATAATTTTAGTGTGGCCAAAGCTGTGGAGGTAATGCCGGGATAATCCACCCTGTTTATAACAACACCATGCTTTCTGATCTCAATTTCAGAGAACAGAGGCGGCACAAAATTATCTACCAATCTTATATTTGAATTTGCCGGATAATCTGTTCCATCGAGCTTTACAACATCAAATTTGATGTATAGATCTGCTCTGTGGGGGTGTATAAAGCCATCCCCTACATCAAGATCAACCTCAATTTCTGTGTTGGGTTGATGTAAATTTGCAAATGTCCTCCTGTTTGGGGGGAATGATTGTAGCTCATAACTCTCAATATTTCCATTTTTTTTGTATGTATTTTTATTTAAATATTAATTTCTATGATTGCAGTTGTTGTGGCTCCAGCAAAATCAACTAATTCTTCTTTTTCATTAGTGACCATCAATTCAATGTTATCTATTCTATTATGGCACACAGGAAAATATAATGTTGGGGATGGAGTGTAGATGATTGGCTCCATAAATTCAGAATTAGGTTTGAATGTTGCAATGATGCCAGTTTGTTTGTGAGTGCCTATGCCATTTGATTTGGTGATCATACCCTCGGCCACATTACAGTGAATATTCAGAGTCTCTATGGCTAAGAATTTAGGTATATTAATAGCAGTGTGTTTGATGGCTGGTTCAAGTTTTGTGTTGTTCTCAAAGCCTAACAGCTCTCCTATAGTACCCAGATCCACTGTTTCTGTAGCAGATACAATCTCTACTCTGTGAGTGACAGAATTTGGAGTTAATACTATACCTCTGGGTAATTGAGCATTTAGAGTGGACAGATTATACTGCCCTGGAGTGATGACAATTTTTTGATCCCCTACTGCAATTTTGTTGTTGTGGTGTGTAATATTAGGGATCAAGTACATGCCATAAAATGCTCTGAGAGCTATTGTTTTGGGATACACTATATCATCATGCAATTTGAGTTTCAATATTGAATTTTGGCTGGTGAGATGGAATACCCCCATGATGTTTTAAATACCACAGGGCCTTTTGAAAATTTTCAATTGATGGTTTATTTATTTCAGACATATATCTGAGAACAGATAAACACAAATGTCCACAATTAACATCTTTGAAGTTTTGAACACGGGCATTATTGTAATAAAGATTAGTTGATTTTAGATATTTTATTAAATTTTCAGGTGGAACACCTCCAAATGAATCAAACACAAATGCCTCATTTTTTAAATATTTAAGATAACAGATCCAGTGAGTGCCCTGATTTTTGTATTTATCCAAATTAACAATGCCACACTCTTTGTTGAGTGGTTGTTCTGGTAAAGAATCAGACATGTACACACCTCTAAAATTTTTGATGCCCAGTGGCTTGATTAAAGCTTCAATATCTTGGTTTGTAAGCGGCTCTTGTTTTTTTTAAACTTATTCATGGCCCTCTTAACACCTTTGCCTTGTTTCTCCATGGCCAGGTTATGGCGCTTCAATTCATCTAATTCTGCCCTATTTTTCTTGGCATCTATTACTGTTTTTGCTATGGCAGCTGATCCCCCAGCCAAGCTCCCAACAGCCCCAAGTGCTGCTAAGATGGCCGGGATAGAAAATATGAAACCCCCTGTATGCAATTTTTTTCTAGATTGTTGTAATTTTTTTAATTGGGGGGTACTAAGCAACAATTTCATACCATGGCCCTTTGCAAGACAAGAGCTTTTTTTCTTGCGCTGCTTTTTGGTTAAAAGACTATCAATAGTTTTAAGAGATTTAAGACCTGCATAAGGTATTTGATACATAACACCCTTGGCCTTCATTCTAGGTTTATTATATATATATTCACAGCCCCCACCCCAGTTTTTGTTTGGTGTTCATAGCTATGGTGGTCCCCAATGCTGCTATTCTCTCACTCAAAGAAGCATCTTTGCTTACAAATCTACCAAATGCAGCCTCTTCTAATTTTTTGTCTGCAACATGTCTCTTGTCTAGATCAGAATGTGTGTTGTATGCTATGTCATGGTCTCTACAAGCAGCATCTAGGGGATTAACACCAGGATCCCCTCTGTTTAATCTATGGTCCAATTTTGTACCGGGACCACAATACTGATAGCCTGGAATATGTAGTTCAAATGGCAGCTTGTTTATAATGTCATTAACCAACCCCCGACCCTCAGAAATATTCCAAAATTTAGGTGGTAGAGTATTAATAATTTTTATAAGATATCCAATCCCCTTAGTGTCATTCACTATAAAATTAGACAATTTTGTGCTTATCATGTCCATAATTCCAACCTTTTCATTGTAAAAATTGTGGTTGCCAGCATTTTCCTCCCCAGCTATCACCAATAACCTATCTACAAGTTTCCGGACATCATCAACCCACACAAATTCTTTAGGCAGGGTGTTGTATTGTTTGATTCCACTGCCAGTCTTGATTTGTGACCATATGGGCTTGATTAAATTGTTGTATTTTGCTCCACTGCTAGACTTGACTCTTTTTTGTGTGGGATCATTGTTCTGGTATAGAGCACCTGATTTTATTAATATTTCTTTGTAATGCTCATAATCTTGATCTGTATAGGTGCCAGGCCTTTTCCTAGTCATTAGTTCCCACAACCCAGGTGTGCCGGGATATTTAACAAAACCACCTCTTTGTCCAAGATGAGATTCTGAATATACAATGAGATCATCTCCCATAAATGTTACTCTGAAATTGCCAATTCTATGTATGATGCTACCATCACGCTCTGTGTCAGCATATAAGCCAAAGACCTCATCTTTGTTGTCTTTAGGTGTGCTTAAATATTTTTGAGCAAGAAGACCCAATTCAATAGGATCCTGAGTAGCTTCAATTCTTCGAGGAGCAACAGGACTAGGTGTATGAATACTGGAAAGTGGGGTCATTGGATAATCTAATATGTTCCTTGCAGCTACAGGTACAAGCTCTGTGATCAAATTTTGATTTTGCTCTGTAACAGTTTTGATATTTTTACCTAATTCACTAATAGCATCAATAATAGGCTGTTCTGTTTGTTTGTGTTGTTCATAAATTCCTCGGTTCTGTGATTTCCATCCCTTAAATCTTTTTACAAGATAATCTCTTAATTTAAGATCATCAATGATTGGCCTTTTCATGGTTATTTATATATGTTTCAATGTCTAGAAAATTGTTGATTTTATTTCTGTATTTGCCACTATTGGGTTTTCTTGTCATATCAATTGTGACAAACCCATAACTGTCCTGGTTCCAGCACCTACTGCAAAACTTGGAAAAATCATTGTAGCTCAAGTCCCCACCTACATATTCATCATGTATGTGTTTGAGGTTGGTATGATCTTGATGAAACACACATATAAAATTGCTGTTGTCTCGGATCAGCTGCTTCGGAATTTTAGAAAAAGTCTGTGCCAGGTAGAAACAATCAATGTTTTTGTGTCGGCCCTGTGTAAAGAAATTTCTAACCTTGTTTTGATTATCCAGTATAATGTCATCAAACACAACAACAGAGTTATCAAGACATTCATGGAGTGGCTTAACATCTGGTTCAAAAGTGGCTATATCCAATCCATCATATAGCTTCATCAGCTGCTGATATTTTAATTGTTCCAAGCTCTTAGAGAAGACATACAAGTGCCTGTTTTTCCAGTCTAACCAGTTGGGTGCCAATAAAAAATTATCAATCATTAGTGTAGTTTTACCACAAGCCGATGGCCCAACAATAAGACATCTAATATTTTCAGGCAGCAACTTGCCATTTCTCTTAATCTGCTGTTCAGGTTCTTGTAGCCTTTTTATAACATCCCAGGTGTTCATATTATCACTTTGTCTGCATCGATCCAGCTGTGTTCTGGAAGTCCTAGCCATTTGACAAATAATTTGTTGCCTTTTCTGAGGATGATTTTTTCTATGAGATATGTGTCAGGCTGTTTAGTTTTGCTGAGTTCTTCTTCATAGAATCTGCCTTTGAGAATTTCTCCTCGGTGATCTTTTATTATATATGTGTTAAGGGTCCCAGGTTTAACTTGAACCACTGTAAATAATTCAGTGCTCCAGTTTCTTGTAAAGCCTCTTTTGAATAAGTGCTTATATTTGCTGATTCTTACTTGATCACCCACCCCGTATTTGGCTTTTCTTGTTGTTGGCTGGTATCTAGGATAATAAACAGTCCTGATCAATTTTTGCTCATCAGATGAAGTTACTTCAGAGGGTTTCATGTTGATTGTGGAATGAACCGAGTTGTTATATTTATGTAGAAGTTCTGGAAGAATATTAATCCATTTATAATTACCTTGAAGTGTAAATTGTTTATACATAAGATTTTTTAGGGTTTTGTTGAATCTCTCTACAATTGAGGCCTTGAGATCACTGTAACTCGAATAATGTTGTATTGACTGGGTTTTAATAAATTGTTGGAACACAGAATTATAAAATTCTTTGCCATTATCTGTTTGCAAATAGCGCGGTGATCTTCCACTCTGATTGATGATTGTCCTGAAGGCTTCTATAACACATTTTCCAGTCTTGGATTTGAGTGGCACAGCCCAGGCAAATTTTGAAAATGTGTCTATTACAGTGAGTAGATACTTGTAGCCCTTGTTGATTTTGTCTAAGTTTTTCAGCTGTCCACTTGCCATCTCAATCAAGTCCCCTTGCCATAAATCATCTATGCTTTTTGTGACTACTGGCAGTCTCTTATAATTATGTCTGGCTTGTATGTGTAATTCATCAACAATAATTTGTCTAGACATAATATGAAAACAAGAATATTGCAACTATGGGGTGTTCAGCAGCTGATACTACAGGATTTTCTAAATATAATTTGTCTCCTATTTGTATATGAAATTCCAGAGAGCCATCATCTTCAGCATAAGCTGTTTCTAATGTATTGGGATCTGTAAAATCCTCTAACTCTACACTGGTGATTTTTGGTTTGTTGTCAGCATTTGATATTGATAAGGTGGGGTAGTGGTGTGCCTGTGGTTGAAGCCAATATTTGATCTTGATTGGTCTCAGTGTGCCCCCAACAAAAAACTGGTAATAAAATTGTGCAGGGGACAGCATATATATTATGCCACCTGGTGTAAATGGTGAATCATATTCTTTGTTGGGGATGCTGTACAATTCAAGAATTACTGTATGTTTTGGATTCTCGATTATGCCTGTTATTTCTTTTTCTGCTGTAAGCAATCTGCTTATTACAGATTCAAGGTGCTCATTAATAGTCCTAACAACATCATCATGGCCTGGCTTGATTTTTGTCCACAAAAAGTTTCTTGTATTGTTGCACAATCTCTTGAAGCTGGGTGGCAAAAACAGACAGAGCATTTGCTTGATTGGATTCCATGGTCCCTAGCTGTTGCTTGATATTAGCTACAATTTGTTGCAAATTTTCAATAACTGCCAATTTTGAATTTTGAGCAGTAAGATCATGGACCTGTCTTCTGATATCCTCAAACAGGGCATGCAGTTCATTAATATGTTGATTAGTTGGTAGAGTAGCCACTGTCTGAGTAAGTTGTTTGATCTCTGTCTGGATATTCTTGATATCTTCTGATTTCAATATGCGATTCACTGCTCTTTTAATATTTTTAAGTTCCTGTGATGTAGGCAGATTTGATACAGTATTTTGCAAAGATTCAAGTGCCAATTTCACATTATTTAATTCAGAAGCATCAGCCACATTTTGCATAGCATTTTGGAGCAGGGCTATATCTGCCTGAGTGGGTGTTGATTGTTGTAAAATTTCAAGTTTTGTTTTTATATCATCGATCAAATGATGAAAATGAGATAGCTCAGATTCAGTGTTGAGGTTTTCAAGCTTTGTGATCTGTTGCTGGACACTGGCAAGGGTATCTACAATACCAGGCAGGCGGGATTCTAGAGATTCTTGTACATTTGTCAAATCACTTTGCACTGCTGCTATTGTACCCTCAAGATGGGTTATGGTACTTTGAATTTTTCCAAAATCTTCATATGTTTCAAGTTGCAGCTTAATGTTTGCAACACTCCGAGTTATTGCACTCAAAGCATCAGAAGGTGGCAAGTTGTTCATAAAATTTTCAAGTGTCTCAATTTTTTCTTTAACCTCGGCTATGGCATTGTTCAAGGGGTCCAGATTAGGTATCTGGAGTGATTGAATCTGTTCCTTTAGAGTGGAAATCACTAGATCAAAATCTTCTTGTGATTTTATGCTTTTGACAATTGTTTGGAGCTGTGTCTGGACATTATTTATCTGCTCTTCCAATTGCTGTTTCAATTGCTCAGAGTTGGTGGCCTGGGTCTTAAATTTGGCTTGAAGAGCTGCTACAGCTTCTTCTAAACTTTGAAAATTATCTAATGTGGCCAAGTCAGTATATTTTTGAAGCAGCACTTTGAGTTCTGAGTCAATTTTAAGAAGAGGGTCCATGCATTGTGATTGTAAATTTGTAATTTCTAGTTGAAGACTGGCATTGAGTGTGGTTTGTAAAGCTTGTAAATCACTTCTTAATTTCTTGACTCTGACATCAAGCATCAGAATCTCATCACTGTGATCTTCATGTCTTGTATGGCCAAATATATCATTAGGCATTTTTGTTTTAGTGGTTATTTATTATTGAATATCTGATTCTTAATTCTATAAAAAAAGGTATAAGCTTGTCATATGATCCCGGGACCTCAATATATAAGCAGTCACCAGCAGAAACAGTATATACAGTGCCAGCTTCTTGCTTAATTCTAATTTGAGTGCTTAATTCTATAAATATTTCTCCCTACTGAAATCTTGACATTACCCTCTGGGGTTGTAATAAATTGCAATTGACCACCTACAGGTAATTGGTAATGATTTAAATTATTGCTAAATATGTACAATGTTTTACCTGTTTCATCATCAATATCTGTAAGTATGCTGTTCAAATGAATAATTAACAAAGCACTTAGTTTAGATATCATATCAGAAGAGGGTTGTGGTGTTGGCAGGTCCATAATAGCCTGTTTTTTGAACCCAAATAAGTTCATAGGCATGTTTATTTATTTCAAATCATGCTCTGTAATTGGGCATTGATTACCACTTCTCAAATCACAATGACCCCATTGTAGAGTATGTATGCCACATGACAAAATGCATCTCTTATCATCATGTGGGTCCAGAGCCACTTTTCTTACAATATTTGTAGTCAACAAGTGATCCACACTCTGAATTCTATTTTCTGATGTTCTGATTGTGCTACATGATTTGAGGCAATTTTTATAATCTTCAAATTCAAGCTCTTTGTCTACAGTCACTCTGCAAATGCCCTTGGCCTTTTTTGCAACAGCGCCACTACATGTTTCAAAACTGTACATCTTGGCCCTTAACCCAGCAAATGCCACAATAACATCACCAAGTGTCTCATCTTTTAACTTGCCAGGTAATTTTTTTGTTGTGGGGTTTAATTTTTGAATGTTCAGTGGTATCAAAATATTTAAACAATTCAGGCTGTGCAATATCTTGATAAACATCTTCTGTTTGAATATCAAGAACAGAACTATCTGTGTCCATGTACATCAGTTTTACACGATTCTTATAAAAAGGCTTCAACACATTATAAAACAATTTTAACATGTGTAATTTGGCCAATTCCAATATCACAGCCCCTACATAAATAGGCTTATCAAACTTAATCTTTGTTTTTTCATGTTGAAAAGTGCCATATTTTGATCATAAATTCTTCTGTAATTGAAGTTGGGCTTTGCAATCAATTTTTTGCTCCGGCTGGGGTCAGTAATTATTTTAACATCAATATGTTTTCTGACATTTTCAATTGTTTTGCCATACACTGAATTGACCATCAATTTAAACAAGGTCTTATCAAATTGGCTCATTGCAGATGTTCGAAGCTCTGTGTTTGTATCAATATATGGTTTCAACCATCTTGAGTGCCTGAACCTCAAAACTTTTCCAACTTTGGTCACTTGAACACCATGTTTCATCAGGAACTGGAGGTTTTTGTAATATATGACATAATCCTGTTTCGGCTCTAGAGTCATCATCAATTTCTTCTGTTTAGAGCCAGGTGAACACTTAACCTCGGGAATTGGGGGCAGATCAGAAAATGTGTTGTGTAAATCATCAGGAATTGTCAGATCAACCTCTAAGAATAGACCATAGTGACTGTCATCAAAGTCCTGAAGATCCTCAATGTTGAAATCTTCAACCTACTCAAGCCCTGCATATGGCAGTTTTTTCATCATAGCATAACCATAGAGGCTGTTTGCATCCACATACAGTATATAATTTGATGGCAATGCTGGATCATAATCAGGAATATATTTGTTATTTGCTCTGGCATATCTCTGAGAACATTGCACCATGCCTCCTCTTATACATTGTTCCATAAACAGATACATATCTTGATCCTGGATCAGATCCAATTGCATTTTAGTGTTTAAAAACATTGCAGACCATGCTAGGCCCGGAGCACTGTAAAAATACATTGGATCCAGCTTATAATTTTGCATGGAAGATTTTCTGAATGCCTGCAGTATATCAGCTAAGAGGGTCACATCAAGTTTTAAATAAGCCTTGTGATAATCACCAAATGTCTGGCATTTTAAATTGTTCCACATCAATTGGGCATGGTGATAATCTTCATCAGTGATTCCAGATCCTCTGATTTTGCTGTAAAACTCTTGTTGTGGTGGCAGAGAACACTCATCAAATTTAGAAAAATCTGTAACATAATCATATGGATATACACCCTTCCGCCTAATTAATTTCAGCTCCTGATTTGGAAATAAAGCACATGTGATTTTGAATTGATCATCAGATAATTGAGTGGCCAGTGTAGCCAGGCTAGCCGATAAAATTCTGTATGAATCAAGAAATCTTAAGTGAATAGGAACACCATTAACTTTAATTATTTTGCTAATGGCAATATATTTTTCAATATTTTCAGCTAAAATATTTAAATTCTGCTTGTCAAACCCCTCGTACCTGATCAAATGATGAAAATCATAATTGGATGCACCATGGCAAAATATAGGGACAAATTTTGGTCTCTGGATCTTAATATTACAGCTATTACACAGGGCCATTAAGAATTTACCATCTGTATGGGAATGGTGATGAACCTTGATATTTGCATCTGAAAATTCAGAATCACATACCGGGCATTTTTCCGCATTGTTGAAATCTTCAATCTGTTTCTCTGTTAAAGGCAACATGGGTTTTGATTTTAATAAGATATTAGATGCTATGTTATGGCACTCATTTTCTATTCTATGTGCAAATTCTTTGATGGCATCTGCTCCCATGTATATATCTTCTTTACTAACAACCCCATCCTGTACAACCACATAATAAAAACTAGAAGGTTCATGTAACTGGTATGATGTAATTGAAGGTTCATCAGGATCTGGGCTACAGAATGCAAGAGGTTTGAGATTTGATTCAAAATCACAGACTATATATGCTGGGTGTTCCAACAAGGCTTCAAATTTTTTGAATTTGGCATTTTCACTTGGGTTAGGCATCACCATATGAACAGGTTTATGGTTGCCACAGTATTTCAGATGCTCAATTAACTTGTTTTTAGCAATTTCTGCATTCTCTTCCCGAACCCCATTCACCATTTTTTGACCATCAAATACAGACAAACATCTTCTGCACAACTTGAATATTCTATGAGTTTTGTCTAGTTGTGTTCTGACTAAAGCTTCAAGACTGTGTATCAGAGTGTAATGATATGTGCCATCCCCTTCAATTAAGAGCAGATCAATCGGAACAGCAGAATCATCATCAAATGTACTGATTCTGAGAGGATCTATCAAGCAATTGCCACGGCCAGTAGAACAAGTAAATACATTAATAGATAATTGTTTGCCATTGATATGCCTGGCCTTTTTTTTCAAATTTATCAATATTCTGAACAGGCATTGGATATTCTAAACCCTCCATTGCTTCATTAAAAATATGTTCATGCTGTTTATAATAACTTATTCTCTGAGGATTCCTTGAAACTGGATACAAAACAGCTAAAATACACCACAAAAAGCATTTCTCATCATTATTTTTTATATTAACCACGGCTTGTTTGTTTTTAATATTGTCAGATAATGGCACATAAGTGGAACCTTGTAATGGGCTGAATTCAGAAATATTAATATATAACTTGTGTAGAGATCCGCATAGGCTCCATCCTGACTCTTTTGCTGTAAATTCAGAGTGTTTAATATTCAATTGATCTATCAAACTGCTTTGTCTAAATTTGCATTTGAATATATAGGTACAGTTTCTGTTATGTGGGGCTGTGTAAATTTTGTGCCATTTGGCTTCTTATATTGTGTAAACAATTTGAGGGACAGCTTATAAGAGCCATTTTGTGCATTTAGAATTGCCTGCACATTTGGATTTATTCTGTTCAAAAAATTCTTAATGTCACATCTTGGCTCTGATACAAAACGGTGATCCCTTAATTGGCCGTTAAAACTGCTTTGGATAGGTGGTGCATAGCGTGGCTGCTTTGCTGGTCCAGCATTAACAGGTGTTTCATGCTTCCTTTTCAGACCAGATGTAGATGGTTGTGGGGGCAATGTTGATGACTGTGCAGAACAAGTACCTTTATGTTTATATGTGACATATTCCAGATTATATTTTCTATGGCATTTAGGGCATATTTTTGTGGGAGTCCTGCATTTGTCTGGATTACAATTCCTTTGATGCTTAGCCCAATTGGGGCTGGATATATTCTTTTTGCATTGATTACAATGTTTTTGATTTGGCATTTTTGTTGTTGTTTATTATATAAGATTTCCTGGGGTCCAAATCAAAACTTTATACTTAATAAAAAATATCAGTTGGGTTCAGTAGTGTGATTTGTGTGTGTGTGTGTGTGTGTGTGTGTGTGTGTGTGTGTGTGTGTGAATATTTTTGGCTTTGGTATTTATATAAAATTTGTTGGGGTCCAAATCAAAACTTTATACTTAATAAACCTATGACAGGTTGTTAAAAATTCTATATATTAAATCAAATAGATTTGTAATTCAATTTATACAAATCTGCAATATTTTTGTGTTTAAAAAATATGAGCAGCACTGCAACAACACACCCTCACTCTTCAACAACTCTCACAGTACTGGCTGATATGCAATGCAAAATCTCTTTATATACCCTAAGCACGGACCGCATTGAAAACATCTGAAACAATAAGCCAATCAGAATATAACACATCATCACATTATGTCATTACCAACCAATCAGAAAACAACACATGTCTAATGCATAATATTAAGTAATAATTTGTTGCAAAACATGATGCAATATAAATAAAGCAGAAATAGGCCACAAGTGGACCGGAAGTAAATAAGTGTGGGTGGGTGTGTGTGTGTGTGGGTGTGTATGTGGGTGGGTGTGGGTGTGTATGTGGGTGGGTGTGGGTGGGTGTGGGTGTGTATGTGGGTGGGTGTGGTCAAGGTCAAGGTCAAGGTCATCTCAAGATCAAGGTCAAGGTCAAGGTCAAGGTGAAAATAATCGAAAAAATAATCGAAAAAATAATCGAAAAAATGGTCAAGGTCATCTCAAGGTCAAGGTCAAGGTCAGTGTTGTGTGGGTGTGGGTGGGTGTGTGTGTGTGTGGCGTAGTTTTAGGTGTGGTCAAAAAAATATGAAGAGGGGCATATTTTTGACAGGATTATGGACAACAATCTCACAGAAGTGCCTTTTATAAGTGTAGGCAAATCAATCTGAGGGGGTCATACTTTCTCAGGGAATTCCCGAGGGCATTTTTACAAAAATCTTGGATTAGACGGGGTTCCACACTTGAGCAAAAAGCTCATATGGGCATGTTGAGCTTGTTTTAAGTGTAGGCAAATCTGCCTGAGGGGGGTTCATACTTTCTCGTGCTGGTAGTATCATCAATTACAATACTTCAGGACTATCCTTTTTTAACTTTATCGTTGATTGCTTTTTTTGTTTATTTCCTTATTTGTTTTTATTTGTTTACTGAATCTATTTGTTTTGTGTCTTGTAATATTATTTACTATAGTAACAAAATTATTTTTAAAAATTGATATTGATCAACATACTTGTATATTTCTTGTTCAGTATTTGTCAAAGTTTAATTTATTTTGTCCGCTATCTTTAGCAAGTAACTCTATTTTGAAATTTAATATATAAATTCATGAAAATTTACTGTAATTTTATATCAACTAACATATTTATTTTAACAACAATAACAAAATTGTACAAAAGTTCAAATAGGAGAAGAATTGTACTTTTAAATTATTAACTTTGAAAGAATAACAAAGTAACAAAATTATTTTCCTTCCATCCCACATTTATTATTCTGAGCAACAGAACTTCTCCTTCTTTCCCATATATTTGATTATTTCTGGTGTAAAAGTACAATTTTTTCAAAGTTAATGTTTTAAAAGTACAATCTTTTCAAAGTTAATAATTTAAAAGTACAATTTTTTCAAAGTGAATGTTTTAAAAGTACAATTTTTACAAAGTTAATGTTTTAAAAATACTATTCTTTCAAAGTTAATAATTTAAAAGTACAATTCTTCTCCTATTTGAACTTTTGTACAATTTTGTTATTGTTGTTAAAATAAATATGTTAGTTGATATAAAATTACAGTAAATTTTCATGAATTTATATATTAAATTTCAAAATAGTGTTACTTGCTAAAGATAGCGGACAAAATAAATTAAACTTTGACAAATACGAAACAAGAAATATACAAGTATGTTGATCAATATCAATTTTTAAAAATAATTTTGTTACTATAGTAAATAATATTACAAGACACAAAACAAATAGATTCAGTAAACAAATAAAAACAAATAAGGAAATAAACAAAAAAAGCAATCAACGATAAAGTTAAAAAAGGATAGTCCTGAAGTCAAACAACCTAACTCAGATAACAAGCAGCAACAAGGATAAACAGAAACCAACATGGAATTCAGAAAGGGCCATCAATAGCCACAGCCATAGCAAAAATAATAGATAGTCAAACAAGCTAACTCAGATATGAACCAGCAACATACCTCAGATATCTAGCAGCAACAAGGCATAGAATAGAGTAAAACAGGACATGCTTATGGAGAAACTCAACAACATAGGAATAAAAGGGACAGCCAACACAAATACGCTACATCATACATAGCCCCTGCGAATAGAAAATTAACAACATCAGCAGTAACTACTTATACCTGCTAGAACAACTAAGCGACTATAGTTAATCAGAAAAATACATATTTTCACGAACTAATTTACCTCTACGATAATAATACTGTACTAGCAGAATGCCAAGGCTTCAAAAGATAGTTCCCAGAACAAAGTACAGCGTGAAGTATAGGGCCCCATGCAAATGATTATTCAAAGGAGCTTCGTAGATCAATAAGACAATAGAGATTATTCTAAGTACTGCAACTTGACCGAAAATAGGAAACCTACACGAGAACATCAACACAAGAAGGAAAGATACTTACTACCGTTACAGCAGCCACTCAATATCACAAAAGACCATGCAAAATTTTCTACAACAATCTGCTTCATAACATAAAAAACTGCTAAGTTCCCAAAAAGTATCCAATCAATGAAAGAAAACTGCTTGAAAAGGGAGAACTCTCTACAGTCTCGCAGAATTATAGGAAAATAACAGCAAAACTTGGAAGCATACACACTCAATAATGCTCAATATGCATACACTTCACATGCAATCCCCTGCAAAAGGCACATAGCAGACTCTCATCTGAACTTGGAAACCAAAAACACCACTTTGGGATTACTAATACTCATAAATACTACATTGCCTGCCCTTGTTTGAATAGCGTCGATGCAAACTTCATAGCAAAATATTGAAAAACGTCGGATGTATATTCGTATAAGTGTGTAAATGTGTGAGTGTGTGTGTGAGAGTGTGTGTGTGTATAAAAGAGAATATATGTGTATTTACCAGAGTGTGGTCTTACATAAATTGATAAAAACAGCAATATAGAACCTGATAGAATAGGACATAGTAAAAAATAAGGTTTTAACATGCCAAAGTAATTAGTTTAGTTTGTTAATTATAAGAAACACAAGTTAATTACAAGAAATATAAATGAAATGCGCTAAATAAATACAATTGTTTGGTTTGAAGGTAGTGAATATATCGAATTTGAGCAAAACTTTGCATTATAACCAGTAAATTAAACAACGTTTGCCTTAGAATAGCACAAAATAGCATACTTATTAGATTAATAACAAACTTTCTGATGCAATAAAGTATTGACTAGAGCAGAATGATACAATTACTGTAAAATATTAGTCTGTGATTGAAGTAAATAAAGTGTAAACAATAACTTTTGTTTGTAAAATAGGGTTGTTAATTCCTCTGATAGCAGAAATATCAACTTGTACACAGTAAATTTGAGAGTTTTAGCAATATTTGTCCTGAAATGGATATAAGTGTAACGTGCCAAATACAAAATATTTAAGAAACAGTACAGTATAACCTCAATTTTGAAAGCTAACAGTACTCTAGTGTTTCTACATAGGCTTCTGTAGTGGTAAAATACATCCAGTCGTTAAGATTTTTGGCCATCCATTCATCCTCAGCATCACGATTAGTCCCAAAAGCAAAAAAGCGAAATCTTGTGGTTGTTATAATTTCTACTTTTCATGCAATCACCTACACTATAGTACTAAGTTTAGTGAATTTTGTCGTCTTCCTGATTGGGCTGTTAAAGTTAATAATCAATAAAAATATACTTGCATAGAATTTTTTTTTTCTAGCTTTGGCTAATCGCGATGATGATATAGTTGGATTCTCAAAAGTATGTACAATCAGTGTTCTTGCTACATTTAGCACCTAATAAAGTATAAATTGAAGTCTAGTTAGTATTGGGCTGTAAAATGTTTTGGTACATGTAGTTACTTGAAATAGCAAATATTGGCTGTGTAACTGGTAAAGCACTCAAAAAATCAACTTCGTTTCCTCGTAGTACTCCCTGAAAGTGCTTCTTGCACGCTAATAAGGCTCTGGCGTGTGTTCCTATGCCTCCTACTAGCCTCTGTAAAATTCATATTGACCAGTGCTTAACCATTCAACATGCTGTAGAGCCTAAGCTTTAAGCTTCAGTCAGTGGAATTTAGTTCTCAGGGACATATAGTGAATGTAGAATAAAAAATAGAAGCCTCGAATAATACAGCATAACAGATACAAATAACCCCTGGTATTAATCAAACACTCAAAAAGTCAATAGTACTTGAAACGTACCCGAATAAAAGACTATAAAGGTAAATAGCATGGTAAGAAAAGTTTGGCAGGTGGACTTAAGAGCCACGTAGTCATCTGCTAACATCGACTTGTCCTGTGATTTGTCATTATATTGTTAAAGTGTTATATTTAAGGGATGAAAGAAACAATATTAATAAACATTCAGTTATAGTACTCTTGGTAAAGGGGTTTCAGTGCTTAGAGACATCAATGGCGTACGCAAGGGGGGGGTTACCGGGTTTAAACCCCCCCCCCTTGAGCTTTTGAAATATTATGGAAAATGCTGTAGAAAAAAATTAAAAATGGCTAATTTATCACAGTCAAAGATCTGCGACAGTAATAATAATAATAATAATAATAATAATTTGAATTATTATTCCCATGCAGCATGAAGAAAAACACAACATTCCAAACACAATCTAAGCTGCCGCAAAGTTCAATTTTGCAATTTTTTTTGCAAAAAGTCGCGCAGTGACTCTCGCGAGAATTGTGAAAATACCTTGCTTCGTCCTTATTGCAAACGTTCTTCCCGGTACTGATTTCACATCCCCTTGTGAACTCTCAAGTGATGCTGAGTCTACATCCACATCATTAAATAATGTTGAAGAAGTCCTTTGTGAATCACCTAGAAATGATAAATGTGTTGGAATGTCTATAAACTTATTTTCAACGAAAACATAGACTCAGTGGAATTTAGCAACATGTATTCTCGCGCTTCATCATCATCCTGGGTGAGTTCCATAGGTAAAGGTAATTTAAATTCCCCCGTGCATATAGCACCGTGCCATGAAGGCACACATAGTGGTGTGGTGGGCCCCAAAGATTCTCGATCTCGAACTATTTTGCAGGTGATGTGATCAGCACCATGCTCCGGCAGCCTTCATCCCCCAAGGTTGCTCTCAGGTACCCATTGTTATGAGGCTGGGTGCGGAGACAAGGCTGGATAAATTCCAACCAATTCCGGGAATCGAAACCGGATATCCCACGAAGTTGTCAGACTAGACCAGCGCGGCTCCTTGAATGAGTTTGATATTTCGATTATTTCAATAAATTTAATATATTTGCTTGTTTTTATGGATTTTCTTCACACTTAAAATGTCTCACTTATCATATACAAATAACCGTTGACTGGAGAATTATTTTGAAACAATAGAAATGTAATTTTGTTCTATTTCTTTCATAAATAGCAGATGCATTAGTAGTAATTAAACTAATTAATTAATTATAAGAATTATTAATTAATTTATTATTGTTATTAATTAATTAAAGTATAATAAAACAATGGTAATGTGAATTTGTAGAAAGTTTTCGAAATAACACCCCCCTTGATGAAAGCCTGCGTACGCTACTGAGAGACATAATAATTTTAGTTACAGTAAAAGTTTGGCCTCTTATAAGTGCAAAAAAAGTACAAATATTAAACATTTCATACAGTTTATCTAGTAACCAAAAGCAAAAATACAATAACTGCGCAACATACTTAAAAATTAAGCAAGCCGTGATATTCTAGTGGTCCATAATAAGTCTAAAATATACTCGAAAATACTCTGACATAAGGTTGATGGTTATCTGAGATCGAAATTTTCAAGCTTTCTCTCATGCATAAGGTGGCTCTAGGAATCACTAAGCCTCAATAAAAATGGAAACATGCAGTAAAAGCACTTGGAGAGTTGTTGTGATCACATCATATGAAAAACATGCAAGAACAAGAATATATGGAACCCTACTCATATATTTAAGAAACTTTACCTACCCTAACAGTAAGAAAATACCGAGGAAACTCTAAAATAAACAAACTTTCCTACGAAGCAAACAAAAAATAGCGTAGTGGAAGTCAATAAACCCTAACAACAACAACAAGATTCAACAACTACATCAAAACAAAAACAACAACAACAATAATAATAATACTAATAATAATAGTAATAATAAAGTTTGTGGGTACAGTTTTACTTAAAAGTACTTCTTCCTTAGTGATTAGAGAAATTTTTGAAATAAAGAACAAAACTCAAAGTTAAAAATTAAAAAATATAAGATACAAAAGGCAATAAATAGAAAAATTAATAAAAGAAGTTGAAAAAATTATCTTTGCAAGTCTAAACTGCAATAAACACTCCTGCCAGAATAGATGAAATTGTGATATTAGAGTAAAAAATGGAAATAAACTTTTAAAATAGCAAGTTAAAAGTTGAAAAATGTCTTTGTGAGTACAAAATTTAATAAAAAATGTTGCCTGAATAGAAGAAATTGTGATATTAGAGTAAAAAATGGAAATAAACTTTTAAAATAACAAGTTAAAAGTTGAAAAATGTCTTTGTGAGTCCAAAATATAATAAAAAATGTTGCCTGAATAGAATAAATTGTGATATTAGAGTAAAAAATAAACCTAAACTTCAGCTAAAGTTGAAGAAACACGGTTTGTGTCTAAATCGCCATGCGAACTCTTGCTTGAATCGTTCAAATAGCGTTTTCTGAGTAAAAATACACAAAAAATGAGAAATATTGTCCCTAACAGTAAAAACATCTGGTCAATTTTACGTGAATCCTGATGTTTATAAGGCAATAATCAAATGGTCCGTGGTTCGCAACCCAGAAATAAGAGCAAATAGTGGATCGCATCCACTTTAACCTGTAGATACTGGAACTGAATGTTCCTAGTTCAGCCAAATTCCTTACGGTTTTGGTCAAATAGTCTTTGCAATGTTACGAAAGGCGGGAGAAAACATCGCGTATATTACTTCTGCCAAATAAAATTGGAACCTCAAAGAAAATCAATACCCGCGTGTAAAAAAATTGGCGGGACCAGGCTTCCATTCAACTCCAGAAAAAAACGATGGGGGACGGAACAATGGAGAACCTTTCTTCCCCCTCGTGCATCAATGATCGCTCGCGGAATGGGGTGGCGAAGAATGCAAACTCATAACAGGTTCTTCCGTAACAGGTTAATATTAATAGCATATCTTCTGCCCGCATACTTCGTTTTCATATAGGCTACATCGTTCAATTTCTTCGCCTTTAAAGCGAACATGTGTTATAATATCTTCTACCTCCGATCGAACGCGTCGGCACCGGTTGAATACGGGTAAATCCGGATCCTTAATTATACCAAATATGACTCACCACCGACGCCAAAATGGCCGGACGTGACGCCTTAGAATAGGCCGAAAATGTATTTTGTACATTAATGGAAAAACCATTAATTCCAAGTTCCCACGTCTGTATAAAGCACCCATGACTCATATCCGGCAGAAACGCATTAATAAAATACAACAATAGTGTTAGGTTAGGGTAAAAACGGAATACATAATAGTGTCTTTTGTGCACTAATGGAAAACCATTAATTCCAAACTCACACGTGTGCATGAGTCATCGATGACTCATCTCCTCCTCCACCCACGACACGTGGCGGTTGATTAAATAACAATAGCGTCCCCCTCGAAAATGAATTAAAAAAAATTAATCATAATTAAAAAAGCTTGTAGTGTAGTGTTTAGCGTTCAGGACTGTCAATCTGATGGTCGTAGGTTCAAACCCTTCCGGTGGCAGAAAATTTTCGTACGTTTTAGATCTATCCCATTGTGCTCATTGTCCACGCCGAGTGAAACGGAATGATTCAGTTTGGAATTAACGATGGGGGAGGGGAAATATGAAATTACAAAATCTCCATTTCAACGAACCGAGAAGTGGACAAAAATTGGATAATTCTTATAAATATTCAAATTACATTCATGTTTTTAGTGGTATAATAGCAGGTAAAATCAAAGATCTTACATGGAAGATTTTACCTTGTTCTGAACTAAACTAAAATGCATTTCGAACCGATCTAATACATTCTCCAATACATTTCAAAATGTTATTGAATGTTTCAAGTCGATAATTTGACCAATGCTTCAGTTCTTGACGCTGAGACGATATTTTCTGCAACTACCTCTTCTCTTCAGTCCCTTCTGTTCTTCTCTTCTCCTTCTCCTATCCCCTCCTTCTGTTCGCTCTGCTTTTATCTCATATCGCCTTCCCAACTTTTCTCGCATCTTTCTCGCATCTTTCTCCCACTCATCTCCACTCCTCGTATCTCCTCTCCTGTCTTAGATTTCCGACTCCACTGCACTCTTCTCCTCTTCCTTTCCTTCTTCTCTTTTTCTCTCTTTTACTTTACTCTCCACTCCCCTCTTCTCGTCTCCTCTTCTCTGTTCTTTGCTCCATTTTCCTCATCTCTCTCCTAGAATCTTTTTCCATTCTCCTCACTACATCTCCTCTCCTCGTCTATCCTCTCTTTCCTCTCTACTCTACTTTCCCTCTTCTCCTTTCGCTTTCTCTTTGTCCTCTCCTTTGTTACCTTTCGTTTTCTCTCCCTTCTTTTCTTTTCTGTAGACTCATCAGCGATGAAATACTAGAAAACCTATTTTTTTTTCAGAAAGAATTTTGTCAATTGCGACATAATAGTGATATTTTTAATAATTGTATACAATATTACTTGTTTTTATTCCTTTCGCGTATTTTATAAATGTCTATTGTGCATCTGGCAACCCTGAAATTGAGCCTAACTCTACAAGCAACCCACCAACGCCTTGTGTAAATTGGGTTGCCTAGTTTAAAATGTCGTTGTCCTAAAATTTTTGAGAGACACTGTACAAGGGGCCTGGTGGCATTGTCAATTGGCATGCTATAGATTTAAAATTATGGCACCATATTTAAAAATGTATATACAATATGGCGTTTTTCGTGTCGTGTCGCACAATGTGTCATAAGTAATTACTAAATGACATCATTTACAGAGATAACCCTTATTCTAGCTTCGTAATATACGCCAGTGTACGTAAGCATTTCAGCAAATCTCCTTCCAAGTACATATTCAGAACCCTCCGTATTCGTTGGTCAACCTAACCTAACCTAACCTAATAATAATATTCACGGGCTCAGGTTCAGTCCGGGTTAGCCTCACTGTGCATGAAATGAACTTAAATCACCAAATCCATTAATCAGTCAATAACAATATTGTTTCTATACTATAATTATAATAATAATACTAATATCACTCCTACGACTGACAACTCCTACAACCCTCCACTCTACTATCTTATAGTGCAGGAGGCCTTAGAAAGATCGCTTCGCGGGCTTACAACAGACGACAATATGGGGATGTGTCTGCGAGAACCAATCAGGTCCGCGAATGAGCGAGCCCGGTTGCCACAGCTAGCTCGCTGCACTCTTCTGGAAGGGTGAGTGACCTCTGCCTCTTGCTACCTCGGCCTGTTTGTTCGGCTGAGGAGCAGACGACACGAGAGTATCGGCAATAGTGTGCGAGCGACGTCTGCTGTTAACCCGCGAAACGCTCTTTCTAAGGCCTCCTGCACTATAGTCATACGACCGGTTCCGTGAACCGGAAGTTACTTGCAGTCAAGGCCACGAAGTCAGGTGCTCTTCAACCACTTTGCGCTTCGGCCAAGTGCGCTTCGGCCACTGCACCAAATGAACAACATGCAAAAACTTCCTGCTAAGCTTCTCTGTAGGTTTTATACGGTGTCCCGACAAAACGTACCACTTGGGTTTTCGCGACGAAACGTACCACTCAGATAAACAGCTACCTGTGAAGAATCCACTAATATTAATATATACTTATATAACAAGGGTAATGAGTTGGACCAGTTCGTTATTTCTTAAACTAACTGCTAGAATTGACGGATGGTTATTTTACCTGGTAATGGCGGAGATTAGTGACATGCTATGTTTTTTCCTTTGTGTGTGCGTGTGTGTGTGTGTTCATTGAGCAATTATTTGAACCAAGACACAAATCAGATGGGCCAATGTTTTTTCACTATTTACATGAAATGGTATTACGGACGTGATCTGACAATATTTGTGAACCAGCATCAGGGACGGCGACAAGAGTGGGCATGGGTGGACAGTCGCCCACCCAAAATTTCCTCTGCCCACCCGAACAAATTCAATAAATATTTACGCTCTAGGAAAATGTAAATATTTAAATAAAAAAGTATATTCTGGTCTTCACTCCATGTATATTTTTACTTTTGAATATTATCGATTGTGGAATTGTTCACAAATTAATATCATTAACCAACAAACATTGTTGTGCTTTTCATTCAACTTCCTTAACTCTTTTATTCGAAAGCGAAAAGAAATGGTCAGTGCTCTTAAAACAAAAGTTGTGATCTAATGAACAATTTTGTGATTAGGAGCAAGCAAACACGCTTAGGAAGCTGTAGTCAAGGCGTATGTTTTACAAAAGCCGCAAAATTTTGCGGGTATGAATAGGCCAGGATTTAAGGGGGTGCAGCTCTTGGCATCAATCTGCAAAAGGGCCTCTTGCGCTAGGGCAAAATGCTTTGAAAAGGACCACATAATGAAAGAAATGGGATACTTGGAATGTCGTAAACATATATAAAAAATAGTATAACTAACAATCTGACATAACTTGGCCTATAAGTTATAACAGAAAACGTGTACATAGGGACTCTTACGACATAGGCCTCTAAGCATGGGCGTATTTAAGGGGGAGGGGTTCAACGGGTCCAATCCCACCCCTGCTTTTGGTTCAGTAAAATTGCCAGATTACCTGTTCTATCCGCTATGAACAGAGACTTGTTCATAAAAATTTCTTCAGACTTATTTTGTTCTCCTAAATTACAAGCGCATAGAACGGGATACGGATGGGAAAGATATTAATTTCACACACCAGATGGGATTGCAAAGCAAATGTCTGCAATTTCCTGATAGTTTCGGAATTTCTCTGGAAAATACTCAGAAAACTTCTGACATTTCGCAAATTCTATAATGCTACATGTAATTTCTACCCGAAACTGCTGTTTGTGAACTTATAGTGCGAATATTATTATTTCATTATAAGTTCCCGATATGGTTTGTTACCATTCAAGAATTAAGTATTCCTCAGGTTCTAATTTTTTCATAATTTGAAATCTCTCAACTGTTTGATAATCCCGAAGGGTCGATAAATCATTTCCGAAAGTCTAGATCGGAATGCGAAACTTTATTTCCGATTTGTCCCTATTGGAGATTGTAACTGCATATTTCAGCTATTAGTACTTCTACTCTCTCTGGGTTGGGTGGGTGTGGATTTAGAAAAAAATGGTTGGTGAATGATATGATGGTGCTGATGTAATGAGTGGTAGCATTAAGGGGGTCAGATAAATAATTTAACTGTCTATCTGCAATTCGCTCGCGGTACGTAAGGAAACAAAGTTCACGGAGACGAAACAATAGTCACGCGCGAGTGTAGCGCGGAGATGCTCTCTCTATGAAATCCGGGTCAAAACTGTGTCTGGAATCCTAGTACGCTTGTTCTTATAAGAGATTCAAATTCGTCCGTTGAAAAGCACGCTCAGGTGGCTTGGCTTCGATTTCTGCTCCATTGTCGTGAAACGCGGTCACCAACGCGTCTTCGATCCTTGCAGGCTTGGGCTCCAGCTGATTTTCCTGGTCATCCGTGAAAATGGGTTCCCCCACCTGCTGCAATTTCAAGTCCGGTCTCGACGAAAATAATCTTTCCTTTTCTCCGTGTTGGTGCAAATATGTCATGTTCTAAGCCGAAATGACGGTTCGGCTGTCACTCAAGAAAAATCCGTCTCCCAACTCCCGACGTCTGGCTCGGATACAAGTTTATCCACAAAATAAATCAAACCTCACACTTTTATGTTTGTGCATAAAATGAATTAATAAACAAAAAATATTTTAAATCGAACTGCGTTTCACATGTCACTAGATACCGTGACACTGATGTAATGAGTGGTAGCATTAAGGGGGTCAGATAAATAATTTCAGAGAAGTGTACATTTTTCAGCACATATTTTAACCATGGCTGTTGGACATTTCTGTGGAATTTCTGCGATATCGAGACAGTCAAATCAGTTATAATTTTTCCCCTCGAGTCTTCTCAAAGGAGCCGCCCCCGTGGTGGAGTAGTTAGCACATCAAGCTATGGAGCCCGGGTTCGAAACCCGGCCTGAGCATGAGCGTTTGTGGGTGTCCATTCATCAATTTTATCATATCATCACTCATCCCCATCTTCTCAAATTAGCCAAAAGTGGCACAAAAAGCGAAGTAAAATTAAGGAAATCAATCAATCAATTTTCTCTCTCAAATTAGCCAAAAGTGGCACAAAAAGCGAAGTAAAATTAAGGAAATCAATCAACCAATTTTCTCAAAGGAATTTGGTTTTAAAAAATGCAGTGCAAGATAGCCAGGTAAATACTGTAACGTTCTCAAGTTGTTTGACACAAGATGGACAGAACAGTATGAATACTAAGTAAGGTGACTTGTGAAATTATATACATTAATAGTAGAAACTTAACTGTTGTCCATTTTTGGACCATTTTGTAGTAGAAATGAACCAAAGTTTCTCTGAACACAGTCAACGCATTGAAAATTGCAAGAACTTATTCCAATATGAAATGCCTATTCCTCATTCAATGCAACAGTGTCAAAATGTTGGATGGCCTGGTTGATATTTCTTACATTTTCAAATCTTATTGAAAAATGTGGCAAACAGTAATTAAAAAGACATGTCCAGGGTCTGCATTGTAGGCAGTAGAAAATTGTGACAAGCTCTTGTACTCAAATATGCACAAATTGTTGGTGATCTTGGCAACACTGCCAGTTTCATCTTCAACATCCGATAATGTCCTCGCAATACAACGGGAGATTCTCGACTAATGGACTTTACACTGTTAAGTGTAAATAGCTATATACGAATATTATAATAACGTCGATGATGTTATTTTCAATTTACTAGCAAGGAGGAAAAGTTTCAAGTTTCATTCAATCTAAAGTGCATGAATTTTCAACGTAGCATGTACCAATCAGTCTGTACATACACTGATACGAGCTTCATTGGTAGCAGAAAATGTTACATGGTTGTGTCGGAATACTGTATACCATGGCAATTCCGCATAGTACTGGGTAAATTAAGATTGATGACGATAATTATAGACAAAGTAAACAAGTAAAAAACTTGAATGTGTGACACACGCAATGGCACAATGTAAAGTAAGTATTGTAGTCGGATTCTCATTTGAGCCAGTTAGCCTTTTCTAGTTGTCTGGGGAAGGAAGCGGTATGCGCGTCACATGTTCATTTGGTTCGGATTCCACTTTAAACTGTAGGTCCAGACCCGATTAGTCTTTCTGTTCATAAAGTGGACTTAAAAACTAAATCAAACAAACGTTGTCATTGCAGACGAACGTGAACTTAAAAACTGGGGTCTGGGGCGTTTTACATTCAGATGTGAATGTAGCATCCGTACCCCAAATGGCATGGTCTCCGGCAGAAGTGAAACATTCTACCACTTTTACTTTAATTGATTGATTGATTGGGTTCATTTTACTTCGCATTTCTGCTACTTTTGGCAGATGTGAAGATGAGGAGGAGTGATGGATGATAGGATGAAATTGATGAAAGGACACTCACATGTCCAGGCTGGGATTCGAACGCAGCACCCCCGCCGTCTTAGCGCGCTGTGCTAACTAACCACTCCGCTACGGAAGCCGGCACCACATTTCCTTTCCAAACATACGATACTAATAGTAGTTAGTAGTTACAGGTTAAAAATTTAGAATATATAGTTATAAGAAGTTAAGGAATGAGGATAGGGAAATGTTGTTTCATAATTACTACTGAGGAAGACACTTTACAAAGAATGTGAAGGAAGAGTTTTGAGTTTCTTTGTTTGGCAAATCGGCACTGGACCTACAGTTTACAGTGCTATCAGAGTCACTGTGTGCCTCCGCCGGGTATCGAGCCCGGGACACCTTGATTACAAGGCGACGACGTTAACGCTGCGGAGATAAGAAGAGTTCTGAGAAAGATAATTTTTTTATGATTGCATGACAAGGCAAAGCTCTGTATAAATAAACGAAATGTCAAGCAAACACACTTCAGGTTGCGAAAGATAAGGCCTGGTTGGATTGATTTTATTTTCACGAAGATAAAACAGATTCGATGTCTTTGGTTCTGATAGCAGGATAACTGATTACCAAAAATTTGGTCGTCATTTTTCTATCTCATTGGTTTATTCGCGACGAGATGAATGCAAGGTTGAATGGATGCGCTAAGTATATACGCCTTAGGAACGATTATAACTGAATAGGGGTAGCGTCAAAGCGAGACTTAGCTAAACATAGTCTCGTTTCGTGAATGAGAAAATCTACCTTCTTGGAGGCCTCATCTCAACTTAGATCCACTGCTTCTTTCTCACGTCACCTCGAATTCCCAAACGGTGCATACGAAAATGAAAAATACAACTTTATAAAAATGAAGAAGAAGAAGAAAGAAAGAAACTATACTCTATCCCGGGAATATCTGGAACCAGGCTGAGCATAACGGTAGAGAAGGAGAAAAGCTAGTGGGCGGAGCAAAGCAGTACACGCTGATGTAAAGGCTGGAAACTACAGTTACTTCCCCCTCCAAACATTCCCTTTCTCTCACACGTGTTTATGGTTGTGACCTCTCGAGCCACTACTTGCGCTGAGACTTGATTTCATTCGCTTGCTCCAGAGATTCCCGGAACAGAATATACCTGTAGTCTTTCCCTTCTATCTCTGGAGCAAGGCCGAGCACAGCGGCAGAGAAGGGGGGAAATCGAGCTGGCAGAGCAAAGCAGTACACGCTGCTGCGAAGGCAGACAACGGCAGTCGCTTTCACCCCTTCACGGAATCCCATTCCCTCTCATGTGTTCATTGATGGAGCGTCTCGCGTTACTACTTGCGCAGAGACTTATTTTCGTTCGCTTGCTCCATAGATATCCGAAACAGAGTATAAGCAACACTTTTTCGTATTTGATTATATTCATCCCTTTCACAGACTAATCGTCGAACTTTTCTTCATTCAGTATAAAATACATTGGGCCAAAGAACATGCAAACTATTTAATTATGTTATTTATGTTTTTAAAATCATAATGATAGATGTAACGATCATACTGGAATCATACGGTCATTTTCAGTTAAAAAGTAAACTGATCTAAAAACAACAACAGCCTATCGATTTTCGACCCAGATTTATTATTAAAATATGTAAAACTTATATCCTATCTCTTCTGTAACCAAACATCTTTCACACACACACACACACACACACAAATATACGAGGCGGCGAGCACATTCTGTTAGCATTTGTTCGTTCGTCGATTTCAACATCTGTCGCACGTCTCTTGCGATTATTGATATTTCATGACAGTCGAAACACGATGGACTTTTTAGAATGAACACCCTTGAATTTCAGTCCTCATTTATTTGAAATCCTTTTATCTTGGTAAGTTTGTAAGTATTGTAAATACTTTTTACAACATCGCAAGTATCATTATTCTTTTGTATTTTGCTCAGGTAAGACTGGCAAGTGACGCTAATGGCAACCCTGCCGCGCGCCCTTGGAAGTTATGTCAGAGAGGCCGTTTGCTGTGTTGGGTTGCATACATACAGGATATATTTTAAGCGCTTATAGCGCAAAAACTAAGCTCTTTCGAGGTAAAGTTTAATATTAAAAGTTACTCGTTTTTATGATATCTACCAGCACCCAAGCGTTGTTGAAATTGTTTTGCGACACCCTGTATATGTATAAAGAGAGAAAGAGTATTTCAGATATAAAGCATGAATTATCATTAAGTATTTTATTATCTATTTTTAAACCTTTTATTTTTTGTACCATATTCACAACTTTTCTTGCTTCTGAACTATATAACATTCCATTGCTGCAACCAAACCTTAGGATGCCCGCGTTGTTTATTCAGATGCAGAAGAGGTTGTTACTTTACTGTGGCACGAACTTGCTAGGTAGACGTGAGCAATAACAAAGCTTTGCAGCCTGTTCTTCGATGTTGCTACTTCATAATGCTTCTCCCTTGTACACTCGTTATGCTTGAAGCAATGCGCATGCTCCTAAGCAACCCAACTGGGGCTTCAACTTCTACGAGACTCTCTGCTTGTAAGCCCCAACTGACGTCAGAAGTGTACCGAAAAAAAATACCCATCATAAACATTTCCTCAGAGGACACAAATGATATCAGCTAGTCAAAGCAACTAGACATTTACTTTGAACAAATATTTCCAATAAGCCTTCTAAGCTTCAAGATGAGTGTGGTTCCGTGTTGATATGTATTGTAACTTTTAATCACCAGAGTTAGGTGGTAGATCAGCCCAAGGCTGAATCTCGCTCTGTATTAAATAAAAACTCTTTTCAATTCAATTCAATTCAATTCTTGCATTTTGTTTTAATATCAGATCTCATAAACCACAGTTGTGGAGAGAGGAGACATTCTCATGTGACTCGTAATCAGGCCCGTAGCTAGAATTGATCTCTAGGGGGGGCTCACGGTTTATCAGGGGGGGCTTACGGTTTATCAGGTGACTTTTTAAAAAAACGTTTCACATTAAATAAAGGTAAGCTATTTTGTGTGTGTTAAGGGGGTCATTAAAGAAATATAAATATAATACAAATAATACCCTCTTTTTCAATATCTTCTAAAACACGGTCATCTCTCGAAGTGTTAATTGAATGCTACTGACCTCATTCCTTACTAAACACTTCATACATTTTTGATTACACAAATATTTGTATCCCATATGAAAAATGCATGTTACTTCTCTCTTCATAAACTTTTGTCTTCTCGTTTAATATCTAAGAAACTAATAGTTAAAATATACAAAACAGTAATTTTGCCTGTAGTATTATATGGATGTGAAACTTGGTCCCTTACATTGAAAGAGGAACATAAATTGAGAGTATTTGAAAATAAGATCCTTAGGAAAATCTTTGGACCTAAAAGGGATGAGGAGACAGGTGAGTGGAGAAGGTTACATAATTTAGAACTACATCATTTGTATTCATGTCCAGATATTATTAGAATGATTAAATCAAGAAGACTTAGGTGGGCAGGCCATGTGGCACGAATGGGAGAGGAAAGAGGAGTTTACAGGATTCTTGTTGGGAAACCTGATGGTAAGAGACCTGTAGGAAGGCCAAGACGAGGATGGAGGGACAACGTTGAGATGGACCTAAGGGAAATCAGTAGGGATGGAAAAGAGTATGTAGATCTTGCTCAAGATAGGGATAGATGGAAGGCCTGTGTTGCTGCAGGGAAAGATGGAAGGCCTGTGTTGCTGCAGCCATGAACCTTCGGGTTTAAGAAGGCTAGAGAGTTAGTTAGTTAGCATATGAAAAATGCACAATATTCAATAATAGTGACTATAGTACATACCTCTGCCTTAAAAAAGTTGGAGTCGGCGATTCTTCATGTTGTTGAACCTGTGAAGCAGTCTCGACATATCTATGTTCGATGCTCGTTTCTTCTCAAATGCCAGAAAAACAAGATTTGCCAGGCGCTTGCTGCACATTGACAGTCTCTGAGGGCTATTGATGCGGGTTAACACAGAGAAAGTGGATTCACACAACGCTGTACTGCATGCAAAAGTTCTTATGCCAGCAAGTAGAGCATAAGTGTCTTCGTAGTCTATTCTAGTTTTGTACAGTTCTTTAAAAGTATCAGGGGAATCCCGTTTCTTGAGATATGCATTGGCAACAGTTAGTTCCTCTTTTGACGGAATGGTGATTCCAAAGGCTGATAAATATTCAATGTTGCTAAATTGAAGGGACTCAGCCGATGATATAGCCTCCAATAAGTCGTCGTTATTGGTAAAACGTCTATTTATTTCTGTTAGCACAAGATCTAAACATTCGTAGAATATTTGTGTGAGAGGTGTGAGCTTTTCCTCTCCTAGAACGTCAGTGATAACGAAGTCTTGCAACTGTGTATTTCGTTTTCTCTTTCTTGTGGGGTGCTCAACAATCTCGTCATGAATTCCATCCTCTTCTAGCAGTACATTACTTTCTTGCAGAATGCTTTCGTACACATCTTCCTGACGCATGCTCCTTAATGTTTCTGTGGCAGCTTCAATCATCTTTCTACCAGCATCCAAATGAACATTACGTGCTTGAAGCATTTTATCAACTGGGCTTAATATTTCAAGGATCTTTTTCATGAACACTAAGCAAAACCGAAACTGAGGTTTGCTAATGACTACAAGCAAACCAACACTTGCCGCTACGTCATCCCCGTTAAAATTTCCATTGTTCACCAACTGCAAAACATGAATTATATCTCTGTAGTTTTCAAATATTGTTCTCGTCATTTTTAAATGTCCTGACCAACGTTGTTCTAAAAGTCGCGAAAGACTTCTCCCCTCGTATAAAATGGCAACTTTTCCCTTTTTTAGAAAATTGTGCAACATGGAACTCTGTTCGAAAAAGTGTTTAATTGGAGAAATTTCATCCACACATTTAACAATTACCAGATGTAACCGATGGTTAAAACAATGAACGTAAGGAATTAGACGCCGAAGCCGTTGCTGGATTAAAGCTTGCACACCCCCTTTCTTCCCACTCATAACTGAAGCCCCGTCAAAACACTGGCTGAGCAATTTCGCACTATCCAAACCATATTTCTGAAAAATATTTAGTGTTAGATCTGCAAAAGACTCTGCATCAAAAGCTGACAGTGTTTCTATGCACAGAATTGATTCCATGACTGTCCCATTCTTTACATAGCGGATTCCTATGGCTACGTTTTCTCTGTTGTTTTTATCTTGTGTACCATCTTCAAGCAAAGTATACAAAGGAACATCTGCACTGTTAATGTCACTAACAATGTTTTCACGTACGATGTCAGCCATTATTTCAATAATGTCATTTTGAATTTCAGGGGACAAGTAAGATGCATTTTAGGCACCTGCTTAAAACAGTCTGCGAGTTTCTCATCTTTTCGAAGCGTGAACTCAAAAAGATATCGAAACAGGCTTTGTTCCTCATGTTCTTCTAAGTGGTGCGTTCCCCTAAGAGGCAATTCATTTATTGCAAGGAACTGAATAACTTCAGCAATGCTCTTGATATAATATTGATTCTTTTCAAGAACATTCTGATCGACTAGTGTAGAAATAGATTTTCCCACCAACGAACGGTTTTGCTTTTCTGCCCACCTTGACATTGCTTCTACGTGTGTAAGTGTCGCATCACGTTTCACTAGCCCTGCTTTGGTTTTATCGAGAGCTGCCTTCCAGTTCTTAAAACCTTTAGATGTAAAGGCCACTTCTTTGCATCCGAAAGGCCGATATTGTCTACAAGCATAGCAGAATGCTGCATCTAAAAATTGTGAATACTCTAACCATTTGAACCTTTTAAACCAGTCACTTTGAAAACACCGTCCATCAGAATTTCAGGGGTAATGTTTGAGTTTTAGCTGTTTAATTTCCTCACCTGGATTGGAAATGTCCTTTACTTCTGTAGGCAAGAAATCCTCTTCTTGATTGGAGCCAGCCGTAGATGGGGAAAGAGTAGGTACGGTGGTCGCCGTGGTCAAAGATTCAGATGTTTTTTTACGAATTATAAATTTATCCATGGTGCTGGGGAATCGTTAAAATATCACAATACTACACACCAAGGACGAAACATGGTTATATTATTCGTCACTAAAACCACTCACTATCACACGAATCAGTTTTACGAAGATACGAAACACAATAACACCCGCGCAAACGCGAAACCTTCTTTACACGAATGAAGAACTCAACGAAGTGTCTTTGTCAATGTTTTTCCCCGACAGGGCATGGGCAAGCCCTTATATTCCACCCCCGACCGGGCAATAAAACTTCCCTTCGCAAAACTTGGGAGCCGATGACCTTTGATGCAGATGGAAAGGACCTGCTACGAGGGAAAGCCGAAAGAGGGGGAGCGAAGGTGCATAGATCCCCTGTGGAAGAACTTTAGACAACCTTCTAAATACTTCCCGTTACTTAAACTTCGGTTTATAAACAAGATGAACAAATGAGATAGCTGCTCTTCATGTTCTGTGAATTTATCCTTCTATCAAGTTATGAGCAAATAATATCCACTCTCTATATTTTCACTTGTCACGGCAAACAAATTATGCAATAGTTTTACCTAATACCAGGGGGCTGACGACAACGCCAGGGGGGGCTGACGACAATGCCAGGGGGGGCTCAGCCCCCCCTGGCCCCTGCCTAGCTACGGGCCTGCTCGTAATGATGACGATACTATAAGTGGAACCACGAGCAAAACAATCTGCGCAGACCCGCGAGTCCTGTGCACCGTACCCCCGCGAGTAGGGGAGGGGGGAGAGTTGACCATGCTTCCTTATGGCCCGAGGTGGAGGGAAGAAGGGAAAGCTGCGCGGGGACTTGTCGTCCCAATACAGAATGTTTAAAAAGTCGGTTAACCCTAAATGTGATCGCTTATAACATGAACACTGGAAGAGATATTCACACCACGGTTTCTGCATTAAGAAACTTCATCCAGACAGATATTTTAAACCAATTTTGTCAAGCCTGAGTGATTTTTCCCCACAATGTCAATTTAGAGTGAGAAAAAATTAATAATGAATTAGCATCCCGTGTTATTTGAGATTAACGACATACGGGAGAAGCAAAAAGTGACATTTTAGTGGCATAAAATCTTGGTTAGCAACACTAGCAGACTAGAATAAGTAATGAATATAAAATCACATGAAAAATCATTACATTTGTAATCATCGGTGCCCAGCTTTTTAGGCGCCCAGGAATATTGTAAGGAAAGATTTGAAAGTATTTTTTAGCAGTCAGTTCCGTATTGTGAAATTTTCACCTGAATAATAAATAATTTTTCTTTAGAAAAGTTCCGCCAAATAAATTGATTGAATTAGGTTATTTTACGTCACTTTTCTGCCACTTTTGGCTAATGGCGACGATATGATAAAATTGAGTAAGTAAGTTGAGTAAGTTGGTATTTAAGTCCACTTTATGCACAGTAAGGCTAATCGGGACTGAACCTACAGTTTAAAGTGAGATCCGAAGCACTACGTGCCTCCACCGGGTATCGAACCCGGAACCCCTTGATTACAAGGTGTCGACGCTACCACTGCGCCATTGGGGAGACCGATAAAATTGATGATGGGACATTCACAAAGATCAGTCATGCCCAGACCGGGTTTCGAACCTAGGATTCCTGAAGTCACAGCGCGCTACGACAGAAGAGGGCCAGGTCCAAATCCCGGGATGGGTGTTCTTTGTGAGTGTCCCTTCATCAATTTAATCATATCATCACTCATCCTCATCTTCGCGATTAGCCAAAAGTGGCAGTTAAGCGAAGTAAAATAAACCACATCCACTTACTTTGAATATGCAATACGAGGTTCGAAAACTGACAGAAAAGAGCCGACGTCTACTCCAGTATCAGTACAATTTCTTGAGTATTCTCAAGCAGTTCAGTGAAGAGTAAGATTCTGGGTCTAGAGGAGTGTTTCGGGTTTGAATTTTCACCCATCCTAGTAATAGTGTAACATATTCTCGGTACCAAATTTTCTAATATTTATAGATTTAGTTAATGAAAATGGCATATTATAAGAAAGAACTCTCTGAATTTGAAATGTGTAAGACTTTGGAAGATGTGTTGAATTTAAATGATGAAAACGTGAATGAGGACGAGTGCCAAAATGTTTTGATTCTGAAGGCGACCAAATGGAAGAAGACCATACAAAACTGTACGTAAAACTATCTGTGGCACTTATCACTTTTCTTGTGTAAGATTAATCTTTCTCTGAAAGCTTCTGATAATTAAGAGTTTCAAGAGTGTAAATTTAATTACATAAAACTGAATTATTTTTTTTCTACTTTAAACAAAGAGGTGAACATTTTAAAAACTGTTATCCATGTATCATACAAAAAATATATATTTTGACAATAAAATATAATTCTTTTTACCCTGAGAAAAATATATGTTCTAAAACTTTTTCTCGCATGCTTATATTTTTTTACAGAAGTTTTATAGTTCATGTACACCACAAGAATTCAAAAGAAAATTATATGGGTGAAAATTCACCCATCCTAGTAATAGCAGGCAAGGAAAACATCGTAGTGTTTAAGGGTTAAGGATTTTAGAATTATTCTAAACTACATTTATATTATTAATTACCATGTCAACATCATCTGCCTAAGCTAACAACTAAATTACACCATTTGATTTTATTTCTTATTTAGTTTCTTCTGTTTCTAACTGCATTCTATGGCTAAATTATAATGCGAAAGCGATAAAGCATCTTCTTGTTTAATGTAGTAACAGGATTCACTAACAAAACATCAAGTAAACTGCGTGTTACCCAACATTAATTATTATATCAATAGCAAAAAAACTGTTTGGTAATTTTCGTTTTGTTATCAGATATCATTCTCTCCCCCGTCTCGAAATTATAGTGTAATCAACATACGCAGATTTTATTTGTATTGACACTTTTTAGTCTTCTAAGTTAAGTTACATCTATCTCTATCGTAGGAAATGGAAGTCCTTTGCGATTATAAACCGACGAAAAATCCATTTGAACATATACTGTGCTACAAATCTTGAAAGAAAATGTAGGCCTATATAGATAGGTTTTAATATATTGGTATTTTAATGTTAATAGCTTTAATATTCTGATAGTCAAATAAGAAATTATGGCATTTTTTTTGGACTGGATCTGTTTTTATATTTCATTTTACATTTTTTTTCTGCCAATTTTGGAAAATTACGTATCATATTATGTCTTTCTCTTCAAGGACCAATATCACGGAGTTTAAATGTTAGTTGCTATTATTTATAAATTTTTCCCCGAATTTTTCTATAATTTGTTACAGTTTACTGATTTGGAAAAGAGCCGCGGTGGTCTAGCCAAACACCCTCCCTGATGGCGTAGTGGTAACGTCGTCGCCTTGTAATGAAGGGATCTTGGGTTCAATACCCGGTGGAGGCACATTGAAAAGAAAAGTGAACCTCAGTGGATGAGTGGTTAGCACAGCGCGCTAGGACGCCAATGGTTGCGGGTTCGAATCCCGGTTCCGACATGGACGTTTGTGTTCGTCTTTCCTAAATGAAAAATACATTAATTGATTTTACGAGTTTGATGTGTGGGGGAGGCTGATGCTTAAGGGCCTTCTTTTGAAGAAAAAAGTAAGTAGAGTGTCTTGACTGCCACGCGAGAGATCCGGGTTCGATTCCCGGGGAGGGTGACCTAAGGTCGGTTTTTTTTCCCCGCATAAAGTGCTCTTGGGCTCACCCAGCCTCAAATCAATGGATACCTGGGGGGGTAAAGGCGGCCGGAGCGTGATGCTGATCACATCACCTCCAAAATGGTCGCGATCGAGAATGTGTGAAGCCCTCCCTACCCTCACATACCCTAAATGTGCTATACGGGAACTTTACCTTGATTTACTTATCTGGAAGCTGCATTTCGGTATATCAATTTCCGATGTATAATGAACACTGTTATTTTTTGCATGCAATGCTAAAAATCAGCACCACGTACCGTTTTTGCTAAAAGAAAAAAAATAATTTGAAATTTGCTAGCACATAATTAACAATGGGAGAAATGCTGCAGAGGCAACGATAGCCGCGGGTGGATGTGATTGGCTGGACGGTCGCTGGAATTACATTGGAGAAGGTCTGGCAGTGTTTGCGAGTTCCTTCGTGACCTCTGGAGCCACTCAGAACAAAGTGCAGCTGGGGAGGTGCGAGTGCTGACGGCACATTTAGTCACCGAGGAATGTCACGGCAGATACTCCCAAGTCTCAAGTCGCCACAGCAAGGGGGACGAAGACAGGTACTGTACTCCTTTCCTTTTAACAGTGTTTCGAAATAACAGTTACTTTATCTAATAGAGGTAAATAGTTTCTTTTTGAAACGAGTGTCGCGATTAACTCAACAGATAAAAAATAACCAAAAATTAATCGAATAACAAAAATATAAATTTTTGAATTTAGTGTACTAACTGTAAGTGTAGCGAAATTAAGAGTTACTTTTATGGTTACTTTTCTGCACATTTCAACAGCAACACATAATACTTTTCGTCTTAACACTAGCTTATCCGTGCCCTACAAGAAAGTTTCTTACCTGAGGGGGGTGAGATAGAGGCCCACACATTTTTTTATCACTAAAGTTCAAGGAACCATTTTGTTGTTGTATTACTGCTTCTTTCGTTGTTTACATAAGGGCAGTTATGTAATAATTACAAAAATTACTATCAATAATAAAAAAAACAAGAACCAATTATTCACTGTCACATCAATGTCATGTCGGAACATGCATCCCAAGGTGGGAACGATAGGCCCTCCGACTGAATTTTGCCTTCCATGTACGTTACCTTTATGATGTTTTGAACAAAAGTAATACAGAAACATTGTGAACACCATAGAGAATATTGTATTTTTTTTGTGAATTTTCACAGTTTAAAAAACAAAATTCAAGATGCCCGGCAGACACCCTCGGGTAACCTTAAATTAACACTAAAAATAATAAATACCTATAAGGAATATTTTAAAAAGATTGAGCAAACTGATCGATATCACATATTTAAAAAATATTTCAAGATAATTTTACAAAAAATATAAAGGGTAGTGCGTAAAAAAAGGAACATTTCGCTTGCAGTTCACGTTGTAACAGGTTGTACTAGTTTCATCTTATCTGAATTGCCGCAGCAACGTTTTTCATTTGAGGGGGTACAAAATTCAGTCTCTGCATACGTGTGTCGGGCATGGAAAATTCAATTTTAGAACAGCACACATGCATTTCTTGTTTTCTTTTAATGGAAAGTTTGGATGAATAATTTTTAAATTTATTGTTATTTTAAAAACAGTTAAAAACTCCGAAACATATGAATGGAACAGAAAAATCAGAAGTTTGGAATATGAAAGTCGCGAATAAAAATCTGTTAATTTTAATGAGGGGTGCGATTTGAAGGGGATCAACCATCTACGTTGATCCATTCCAATCTTTGACACATCCCAACTAAGGAATGATTATTTCACACTCACTAGGTATGTAGATTGTATTATTAAATATATCGTACTTAAAGAATCGAGGACTTAAAGTGGTAAACGTTGTAAGTGCCAAAAACGAAAGTGTTGGGAAATCGCATCATTCAGCACATCAGCCCGTAAGAACGTTCACACTAGTGACCTCTTTACACGCCCTTTGAACTACTTAGAGGGCTACCAACCACATTTCACGTTTACCACATTATAAAGCATGGCACATTTCACAGTTTAACGTGGAAAACGTTGTTTGAATTATTGTGGCACTTACAGCTTTTACCAATTTTAGTTTTCAATTCCAGTTCAGTTACTTTTAGAGCTCCATAGCTGCATGCAAAAATATGGTAAAGCAATTTATTGCGGATGTGTACCATATCTATTTACTTTTAGAAGACATGTATTTAGTATTTTCACAGACATGTAGAGGCCACAAGCACTTTTCCATCGAATACTAGCCGACCTCCATGCCGGAGTGGTTATAAGCGAGTGATACGATGCCATGGCTCCGGGTTCGAATTCTGGCCTTGACATGGACGTTCGTAATGAGTGTCCCTTCATTAATTTTGTGCTATCATCAATCATCCTCATCTTTGCGATAGTCACAAATGGCAGAAAGGCGACGCTATAAAAAAAATAATGAAATCAAACCATCCAATACTAAAACTGTGCCTCTTTTTATGTGTGTTTGGTCACTTCGTCCTTTAATCGTTGAGAGCTATCTGAAGTGTTTTGTTGGGTCTATTTTTTATGAAGAAAAGAAAACTAATCTTCAAGATTTTCAATCGACTCGCGCGAGTGGTAAAACATTTGAAAATGACTTGTTTATAATGGAATTTGCTGTACTTTACGACGATCTACAAATACTTGATTGATTTATTTTATTTTACTTCGCATTTCTGGCACTTTTGGCTAATTGCGACGATGGAGATAAATGGTGATTCAATGAGATGGATGAAGGGACAATCACCAACACACATCGACGACACAACACGATCCCTACAAAGTATTATCGTGGCTGCAGTTCTAGGCACCAGAACCTCGTTAGTCTGCAACGATAATATTCAGGAATGTACTACGTGGAACTAGGTCGATATTTAGTTGTCTCTAGAAAGGGTCACCCCTTACGCCCCGCTCTACAAATACTGAAAGTACTATAATTGCATATGCTCTTTAGCTCAACAGAAGAAACTACATAGCTAGAAGAATTTTTGTAACATTGATTCACAGTGTACGAGAAGAGTAGTTCAGAAGTTAGAGGAATGTCGCATAAGTTGGAAAGATTTTTTTTCAGTCTTTGGTGGACAATATGAATGTAGTCAATTTAAAGACTTGAGTTTCTTTCTGAATGTTGACTTATTAAATGCAGATACATGGCTTCGAATAAGCGTGTGGTTTATGGTGACATGCCAATCCCTCCTTTTATGTGAAAAAGTGAACTTTAATTGAAGTGAAAGCAAGTGCGGCGTCACTAGTTAAAAATTTCACATCTACAAAGTAAATCCAAAACACGTTGTGACATCACTACAATATAAATTGTACCAATACAGCTGAATGAAACTTACTGTAACTGATCAGAGAAATCATTTAGAAGTTGCAATACTTTTAAACCTATTTTTTACTTTCAATAATCGTACCTCTAGTACATTGCTTTGATACAGAAACACTTGCAACAAAGTGGATAAAGTCTAAGCATCACAGTGCCCTTGACAAAGCAACTGGCAAACCATAGAACTTACAGGAACAGTCCCATTCATCTGCCTATTCAGCTGATTTATCTCGTAATTTCCTCATAGTTTGGATTCAAATTTTAATTTGAAATAGATTTTAAGCTATTCGATCTATTATACTTAATATACAGTATATGTTAAAAAGACAGTGCATGCGAGGATTCAATTAATGTAGCCCTGGGTTTGTGTGGAACTATTGACAAACATGTACAAGATTAGGTATTGAGATAGCAAACCCACTAAGTCCATCCCTCCCTCTGATAAAAATCTCAAGTCGCACCCTGTTTTATTGTCTATCAAACCTCGCTGCTCCATTTCAACTAGGAATGGAATCTAGATAAGGCGAGTCGAGACTTACCACAGCTTCGTCTCTCCTCCTGTGTGATGGGGTCTTTCTCATTCTTGTTTGTGCTTGTTTCGTCTCAGACTCGTCTCGAAAGTTTGACAAAACTTAGTCAAGATTCAGTTTATGCTCAGATAGGCTAATCGGTACTGGATTTACAGTTTAAATATAAATAATAATATCTTCGAATAATTTATCTGATAAAATTACAAGACTTTTCAATGCATTTATCTATGCATAAAATGAGGAAAATAAATTGTGCTTTTAGTGAAGGAATAAGAATGGCTATAATTTATATAATTTCAAAGGTAGTAAAATTTCCCCCCAATTTCTTTTGTGACAATTGTGAAAGTATTTAGTTTCGAAAAATTCTATTTTATAAATTCGAAAGGAAAGGTCAGTTATATAGATTTATATCTTACCAACTAATTGACTTCTTCAGAAAAGTGGACTCCATACCTGAAACAAAGGAGCATTAGCCGGCAGCTTGACTACCTGGAACTAAACTTATTCCATTGTTTGACACTCATTTTAAATGATTTCCATCTTCTTAAGAAGGATTACAAGAGCACAGATGAAGTGAACTAACTAGTACCACAATATAGTAGAATAGGTTTACAGTGGTTTGAATTCTATTAGAAAGGAAGATAATGTTGTAAACATATAAAGTTTTGTGTTGAGCTATTAGAAAATAATTTCGTTAACAGCAGCACCTTTCGACTGTCAAATTATTTGAGGGGGGTAGAACTTGGATCCATGGATTTAGGGGGTACTGTAACCCCTCACAAATATCCATGCCCAGGCCAGGATTAGAACCCGGGATCCCTGGCGTCGTAGCGCGATGTGCTAACCACTCCGCCACGGGGGCCGGCTTAGGCTATTTTTCACCCGTCACGTTATACGGGGTACAGCCCTTGGATGCATGCAACTATTAGACGGGGCTTGCGGCTTGAGAACATGCAGGGCCAAATTTAAGTCTACTCCCAGTAGGCCGGGATCCAGGGGCGCACGAATTTGGGGAGTTAAATTTGCTTCCTTTAATTCTGTCTGGGAGCTTTATTTAAGCTATTTTCTTTTCGCATCAATTTTTTCACCTCCCACAGAGTAGGAAAAAGCGTGCGAGTATTGTGCTACGCAAGTGGCTTGTAAACAGGGGGCGGGAAGGGGTGCTTGCGCACCCCTAATTTTCTTTCGCATCCCCTTCAGCGCCCCTATTCAAAACCTATGTTGAAAACATTAACTCTTACAGTGTCATATGGCGTAGTCACATTGACCGCCCGAAAGTTAGGTATTGTAGTGAAACCACTGTTATTGTATGCAACAGCCAACATTGAAAGACAAGCCGCATAAATTTTCCTGTACTGTCGGCACTGTCTATAAAGATCAGAGGCCGTTGTCTTTTCTTCCGTCAGTATTGTTGTTAAGAATTGTTTCTTCTTTTGTTTTAAGTGGCCTCTTTGTGTTTCTCGACATTTGCCTACAGCCCAGTGAGTTCTTTTTCTGACATTGTTGTGAAACGGTTTTATTGTCGGCCTACTTGTTGTTCTCTAAGGGGGGGGGCAGGGGGCCATTACACCCCCAAACCTAGGTCGGAAATCAATTTTATGGGGGAAAGTGGGCAAACATTAAAGTAAAAAAAGCAAGGCTAGCAGCATCTGAGAGTAGCAGTACAAAATGATACTCAAGATGGAATTAGTTTTCATGTATTTCTTTACTTTTTCTTCAAGATGGCCAAGGGCGCCTGGAAAGAAGGGGGGGCACAGAAACGCAATTGCCATCCTCGATTTAAAATTTTATGCAAATGAAAATACATTTCGTAATTTTTTTCGTACATTCGTAAAAGTTCAGAGCCGTAGCTAGGGGGCGGTGAACATTCTAAATTAAAATGTTATAAAAGAGAGAATGTGGCGCCCTATTAAATTAATATTGTTTTCAGTTCTCAATAATTTGGATATGAAAATTTTCTTGCGAGCGAAGCGAGTAATGACATTCTTTTCTGTAATGTATTGAAAATTACCAGAGAGAGAATATTGTAAGACCAACTGTGTACTTCAGACTGTATAACCCGCTGCCCACAAAATGAGTTGGTATCATTGTATGACGTCTTGCCTCATTTTGATTGGCTAGAATGCTCAGAGCCATGAGGAAGAATCAAGCCTGCTCAGTCGGGAGGCATGCGTTAAGGGGGAAAGAGTGGAGTGACTCTTACTGTACAGTGTCTCTCAAACGTTTTAGGACAACGCCATTTTAAACTAGGCAACCCAATTTACACAAGGCGTTGGTGGGTTGCGAGACTGCTTCAGAGACATTGACAAATATTAATGGAATAACTATTTATATTTGTGGCAATTCAGGACATACTAATTTTACCCCTTTTCCCACTCGAGTTCAATACAAGGATACCTCCGCAAATATCGAATGAAAAGTTCTCATCATGTGCAATTCTCCATTAAATGTTTTCGCCGAGTCGCACTACCTTCGTTTTCTTTGTTACAAACGAGTTTTGTTTGCACATTACATGTAGGACGAGAGTTGCATCTACATTTCACATTGGTCAGCTCCTTCTACTTACTTTCAGGAGCGAAAGCTTGTAGGGTAGTGTTTACCGTTCAGGACTGTCAATCTCTTGGTGGTAGGTTCAAACCCTTCCGGTGGCAGAAAATTTTCGTAAGTTTTAGACCTATCCCATTGTGTTCATTGTCCACGTCATGTGAAATGGAATGATTCAGTTTGGAATTAACGATGGGGGGAGGGGAAATATGAAATTACAAAATCTCCATTTCAACGAACCGAGAAGTGGACAAAAATTGGATAATTCTTATAAATATTAAAATTACATTCATTTTTTTAATGGTATAATCGTAGGTTAAATCAAATATCTTACATGGAAGATATTGAACTAAGCCAAAAGGCATTTCGCACCGATCTAATACATTCTCCAATAAATTTCAAAATGTTGTTGAATGTTTCATGTCGATAATTTGACCAATGCATCAATTCTTGACGCTGAGACGATATTTTCTGCAACTACCTCTTCTCTTCAGTCCCTTCTGTTCTTCTCTTCTCCTTCTCCTTCTTCTCTCCCCTCCTTCTGCTCTGCTTTTATCTCATATCGCCTTCCCTACTTTTCTCGCATCTTATCTCCATCCCACTCATCTCCACTCCTCGTATCTCCTTTCCTGTCTTAGATTTCCGACTCCACTGCACTCTTCTCCTCTTCTTTTCGTTCTTCTCTTTTTCTCTCCTTTACTCTACTCTCCACTCCCCTCTTCTCTCATCTCGTTTTTCTTTTCTTTTCTCTTCTTTGCTCCATTTTCCTCATTTTTAATATTTTTATACAATAATACTTGTTTTTATTTCTTTCGCGTATTTTATAAATATCTATTATGCTTGTGGCAACCCTGAAATTGAGCCTAACTCTACACGCAACCCACCAACGCCTTGTGTAAATTGGGTTGCCTAATTTAAAATGTCGTTGTCCTAAAACTTTTGAGAGACACTGTACACGTGAATGGTGAGTGTGGCTATGCGATGGGGGATGTAAGTAGATTGGGGTTCCTTTTACTTCTTTAGAGAGATATTTATTAATTTGTTCAATATTAGGTTTGTTATATTTTCAATTGATAATTAGATTATTATTAGTTTTTAGTATCCAGGAACCTAATCTATAATTCTCGGTCGTATGTCCGCGGGCACTACTCACGTATTGTCCCCCAATTATTAATCAATTAAGTTGTAGGATATAAATTTATTTGAATTTGATATAAAGGGAAAGGGAAGTATTGACTAGGTGTCTATTAGAATTCTATTTTCTGGCATTGTTAAAAATAAATTTGAAAAGATATAAGCTCTGGTTTGAATTCGTAAAAATAATTTTTTAGAAGAATGGACTGGGACAACAGCTTACTTTCACTGGCACTCTGTATACAGTAGATCCTGCTTTATGCAGTTGAGATTGAGCGTGACTACAATAAGATGGGCCCTTTTTTACAGCTTAGTTACTGCTGTTATGATTGATTGATTGATTGAATTGGTGTTTAAGTCCACTTGATGCACAGTATGGCTAATCGGGACTGGAGCTACAGTTTAAAGTGATATCCGAACCACTATGTGCCTCTACCGGGAATCGAACCCGGTAACCCTTGATTACAAGGCGACGACGCTACCACTGACCCATCGGGGAGGCCCCCTTGGTTTGTTATGAGGCGGATGAATTGATTATGTAATGCATTTAAATAAAATGTTATATATATATAGTATGTATTATAGAAACTTTAAATACGTACACAATTTAGTGTTAACATGTTGCATTTGTATTTTGTTATTTTTTACGTCCCTCCATGTTGCATATATGTAAAACATATTTTGGACATTAAAGTTATGCATGTCATATGTAGAAAAAGAATTATATTCTTCGATTTTTTGTCTTTCAAAAATGCAGTTTGTGTGCTTGTTTTCAATTATTAGCTAATGTGAAATTGAATGGGTTAAAAAAATATTTCAAATCGCTTGTCCCACACAAATGCTTTAAAACCGACTTCTCCCCTTTTTGTGTGATTTACGAGGATAATAACGTCTTTGATACTACTCCTACTATTACTGCTGCTGCTTCTGCTGCTAATACTACTACTATTATACTACTACTATTATTCTACTAATTTATTTATTTATTCCTTGTTTTGGAATAAATAAATAAATTAGTTGTTTGGTGTTGTTAAGGAACAATGCCTTTTCTTCCACTTAACCATCTCTACTTTACATTTTATAAATTGATTTTTATAGCTAACTGTTTGTGAAATACATAAAAACTAAAAACATTAAGATACCAAAAAATGAAATATATAAAAACTAAGAACATTAAGATACAAAAAAGAAAAACACAAGAAAAAATAAAAGAAAAACACGCAAAAAACATAAAAAATAAAAACAGAAAAATACATACACACTAAGAAAAGTAAAAAAAAAATACACGTAAAACATAAACACACACGCAACAAACATAGTCAAATTACAGAAAAAGTCGGTGGGTGTTGGTCCTACAAGTTTACACGAAGGTTTAATTTTATTTCCCTGTTTTCAGTTCTGGTAAGTTGACTCCAGAAGATGATTTGTTAATTTTGATTTGAATTAGAGAAGAGAAGAAGAGTTTCTTATGTCGTTGGGGAGGTCGTTCCACGCTCTGGTAGCAGTGACCGTTAAGGAATTTCCATAAAACGTTGTCTTGTGGGAGGGAATGGCCAGCAGAGAGTTGTCTCTCGAACGGGTGGCCAAGGTGTGTGCTGAACTTAGGGGTTGAAATCGAGAAAGTAGGTAGGACGGCTCTCGTGAGTTTACTATTTTGTAGAGCGCTGTAAGAGCGTGAAAGCGGCGGCGAGTGGAAAGGTCGAACCAGCCTAGGTCCTTGAAAGCCGGGGTCAGGTGGTCAAAAAATTTGATATTATAAATGTAGCGCACACATGCATTTTGTATTCGCTGTAGACGTCTTGCTAGTTCACCGTTGAGGTCGATATATGTCAAGTCACAGTATTCTATTTGAGACAGAACTAACGACTCCACGAGTGTTTTCTTTACCTCTTGTTGTGGTAAAATGTTTTTAAGGCGATACAGCGAGTGTAATACTGCGTAGGATTTTTTGCATATGGCCTCATGGTCACTCCAAGTAAGGTTTTCGTCCACAACGGCTCCCAGGTCTTTGACCGAAACCGATAACGAAATGGGGTTTCCTTTTACAAGAATGTCAGGGATGGAGGACTTCTCTGTTGTGGAAATGAGCTGACGTGAGGCAATTAAAATACATTTCGGTTTCTCAACATTTACTCGCAGACCGTTTGCCAGAGACCACTTGAAGGCGTTCATAATATCAGCGTTTAGGTCTTTTATGACCATATTGATGCTTGTTTTAGGAAACGACAAATAACATTGGACGTCATCAGCGTACAGATGGTAATTTGTTGATTGAAAGGTTTCAGATATATAATTTACGTACATGGAGAACAGCAGCGGAGACAGAACGCTACCTTGGGGTACACCGCAATTCGTCGGCAGCCAGAAACAAGTGTGCATTGCTGTCTGGCTGCTAAATATGAGCAAGTCCATTCAACAGCGGGTTGGGAAAGTTGAAATAAGATGACAATTTCGCCAGTAGGATATCGTGGTCTACGGTTTGGAAGGCTTTGCTGTGATCGAGAAGAACTAGCATTGTCAGATATCTCTTATCCATCGCCGACCTTACATCATCCACCACTTTAATGAGCGCTGTGCTGGTGCTGTGTTGTGGGCGGAAACCGGACTGGAAGGACTTTAACAATTTTTTCGATTGCACATAGTTAAAAATTTGCTCGTGAACGATGTTTTCAAATACTTTTGACAAAGTGGGGAGAATACTGATCGGTCGAAAATCTTCAGCGCTTACTGGGTTGGTGATTTTAGCCAGAGGGCATATGTAAGCGAGTTTCCAAATGCTTGGGAATGTGCCAGTGTACATTATAATAATAATGTTATTATTATTATCATTATTATTGGCAGATTTATCCTGGTAGTTGCCCCCCCATCCACCAGACAAGAATTCGTGGTTGCGCCTCTGCTAAAACATGCATGCATATTTCATGCTTTCCTTATTTTCAACATAGCTCCCCCTAAATTTTATTCTGCACCCCCTTAGCACTCCCAGATGATTAATCCTGGCGCCGCCACTGCTTGTAAACAAAACCTAACAATAGCCTTACGCATTGAAACTGTAAAGTACTTTCAAACGAAATATACCTACTTCAATTTCATTACATATCAAAACACAGAAAAAAATGATAAATTTACGACCACCCCTTCCAATTTTCACCAAACTTGCACCTTCGTTTCCCCAGGTCCCCTCTGCATAGAAGTATTTTTTTAATTGCTCGTTTCCGAGTTGCAGAATTTTGAAGTTTTTATTTTTATTACTTGCTCGTTTCATCTATTATCTCACTTCTAAATGAGATGCAGATCTCACAAAACGCCTATTTTATAGCTCCTTCACATTGACAGGTTCAAACAAATAATAATTTAAAAATTAGAAATATTGACAATTTTTTTAAAAAAAATCCCATCATCCATTTTGTTCCATTTAAAAAAAATATTTTTTAGGTAAGTACCTCCTCAATATATTCATAGAGTTGTGGTGAATATAATTTTCCTGTGCAATATTCCTGCACAAACAGCGACTGTACGGCTTGTTCATTGTGAGTTTGGATGGGTAAATTTGTTTTCTGAATTTTAAAAACATATGAATTAAAAGTTGCATTATTATCACATACAATCTGAATGCTACAAATTCATTTTTCAATGGCATACAATCACCCCCAAAATTTGAAAATATTTTCGCTGTCCCGCTCCATGGACGTGTGCGTCAGGCTCTGGGCTCCGGCTACGGGACACGTGCAGGTTCGAGTCTCCTGGGCCGGCCCCCGTTATCACATTGCGCTACGAGGCCAGGGGTCCCGGGATCGAATCCAGGACTGGGAATGAATGTTTGTGAGTGTCCATTCATCAATTTCATCATATCATCACTCATCCCCATCTTCGCAAATTAGCCAAAAGTGGCGCAAAAAGCAAATTAAAATAAAGCAATGCACACTGCCAGCAGCACGGCCATATTTACTTTGTTACAAAATAAAGACAAATGGAGTGATTAATATGAAACCTCTGCCACGTAACCACAAGAGTTCCACCTTTCAGCATGTGAGCGCTGAAGGCAAGTGTGAACACACGCACACACGCACACACGCACGCGCGCGTATGTATGAATGTACAGTCACTGGCAATAAAAATGAGACACCTAGATCCAGATTAGCAGGAGTTGCCGTTGAAAATTTACCATTTAAACTCACTCAACACACACGAATCCATGCAGGGAAGCAAATATTTCAGGACCTAGGTGTCCTATTTTTATTGCTCGTGACTGTACGTTAGATGGAAAACTACATATTTCCAACAACTTTCCATTTTCGCCAGTTGCAGTAATAATGGAGGTGTCCTATGGTGTTGTGCTTTTGAATCACACTGCTTGCGCATGTGTGTAACATAATTGATATTTTTGTCACTGTATGAAACTGATGTACCAACTAAACCAGAACCACGGGTGTATACTTCGAACTATTATACAAAAGTTAATCAATTGTGTGGCAAGTGCATGGAGTTTGTTTGAAGGGTAAATAGATATTTTTCATCGTAAGTTGTTTAAAAATCTGGATATTCTAATTGATTTTCATGTAAAACATTTCCTGCACTGCAACTTGTCTTCTGACTATTTGGCGTAGGTTTCCCTACTCATGTCTGGCCTGATGTTCCTCCTACAAGCTTCTTTTTATGTGCACATGTTGTGTTTTATGCATTATGTGCCCTGTGGTATATGATGATTTATTATTTCCAGATTCCATTTGCTTGTGACAAGACATATCCATGGATCCTGCTGTCTATCGCGGACCATGTGATGTGCATGTGGGCTTTCTGAATATTAGAAACGGTGGCCCACACTCACATCACTAGCGGCCGTGATGCTAATGCAACTAGCGATTCGACTTGATCAACAAAGCAATCTCTGCAACTAGGAACGTTCAAGAATTTGGTCAGAAATTTTACTGGTAGAAAGAAATACAATGGATTATTATATTGAGAAGTTTTGTTCAAGAAAATCTGAAAATTCTGGAATTATGAACATTCCTGAAAAAAAAATGGTAAATTATTTTTGGTAAACGTGTGAATGTTATTTTCCTTTTCACGTAACTTCAGTTATTAGATGGTAATTTGAATGTTTATTTAATAGTCAAATACGTATGACCCAAAGTGAATGAAGTATACCCTGTCCCAGCTAACTGTGGAGCAAGGCCGCGCATAGCGCCAGAGAAGCGAAGGAAATCGATTGGCCAGAGCGAAGCAGTACACGCTGCTGGGAAGGCTGGTAACTGCAGTAGCTTTCCCCCACTCCAAGCAATTCCGTTACTCTTACGTGTTCATTGGTGGAGCCGTTTGGCGTCACTAATTGCGCAGAGACTTGTTTTCGTTTGTCTGCTCCACAGTTAGCTGGGGGTAGAGTATAGCTTGTATGTTCTGAATAACTAAATTTATTAAAGTATGACTATCTATGTATTACAATTTTCATAAACGTAATTTGTCACCAATTTGTCTTCCTAATCTGTCATTGAGTAAGTTCTTCATTAGGTGAATCTATTAGGCCTATTAGGTGAATCTAGCAATAAATAAGTAAATAATCAAATCATCCAACTAGCTATCACCTTCTGCACATTACTTACAAAGAATTCGAAGTATTTCAATTCAAATTATAGACATTATAATACATGAATTGAAACGGTTAAATGTATCTATCTAGGTAGTACATTCAAAATTATCTCTGCTTATTTGAGTATTGAATTGAATTGAATTGAATTTAAAATTTTGGGAGCGTCAGCACTTAGGCTATTTTGCTCCCGTCACATTATACGGGGGGCCAGCCCCTTACCATTACAAATAACAACTCTAACGTTGCATAACTAAAAAATTTAAAATGTTCTGACTTCTGTTAAAAGCTGAGGCTGTAAACGGGCACTCAGCACACACAAGGACAACAGAACAGGACAATACAAACAAAATTATACTGGCCATGGGGCCAGTCGCCAGAGCCTCGTTAGTCTTCAGTCCAGGGTGCACTAACGTGGAAGTGAGGTTGACATTTGGGAGTACTATGTGAAAGGTCACCCCTTACACCCCGCTTATTTGAGTAATCGATACAATTTTACCATATCGAATGGAAACATTTACTACGTAAAGCTGCCAGTATACAATTCAATTGGCATTGGAACAGAGCGTTCCAAGACACAACAAATTGACAATTGGAATGTGTTGAAAAAACATTGTCGTCCGCAGAGGGGTGTTTGAAAAATTTGTGTGTGAAGCGAAAATTCCAATAACTTCGTTAGAACCATCTCGATATTGAATTGAATTGAAATGTATTTATATCCAAGTGTTGTGAACAGATATACACCTTTATACAACACCGTATATTTAACATACATGAATAAAACTATTTTACAGAGTAAGCTAGCTACATGAGACATTCAATACATAAGTCAGAAATAAAAATAATATAAAATATATAAGGTAATAGTTCTTATATTAGCCTACATTGTTGTCGAATTTCCTAAACACTGGGACATTTACCTCCATTAGCGTTACCAATTATCCATCCAAGAGTTAGATTTCATAACTGTACTTGCAATTGCATTATGACGTCTTCTGTGTTATACTCAGGCCCTTTTATATTATTTTCTATAAACTTATGACAGAATATATTTCTTCTACATTCAAGGTTACATAATTTAAGTTTATTACATAAATCTACAAAACGTACGTTGAACATTTTCAATTAGCACTGTATTTCTTTTGAAATTTAATGGATGCCATATTTGATAGACTTATTCTAAAGACGGCATAACCATAATGGTATACGTACATGAAGATGAAAAGTTCCAAATTACTGATTTCTTTCCATCTACGTATCAGGTTTCCCATAATAGATCTTGCTTTTTAACAATTATATATATGTGTGTGTGGTTTAAATGTAAGCTTATTATCGTATATAACATCTAGGTCTTTGATATTGTCTACATTCTCTGCTGATACATTGTTAACCTTATAATTATAGACTATATATTGCGTTTTTTCTGGTACACCTTACAAATTTAGTTTTATTTACATCTAGTTGCAATTGATTGTTTTGCATTCATTTGTTTATGGAATACAGATACTTCTGTAACAAATAACAATCATTTATAAAATGTATTTCTTTATACACCTTGGCATCATCTGCATGTAATAGGCGATTGCTACTTGAGAGAGAATGTTCCATACCATTTATGAAGATTAATTGATTGAGTTGGTGTTTTAAGTCCACTTTGTGCACAGTAAGGCTAATCGGGACTGGACATACAGTTTAAAGTGGGATCCAAACCACTATGTGCCTCCACCGGGTATCGAACCCGGGACCCCTTGATTACAAGGTGGCGACGCTACCACTACGTCATCGGTGAGGCCCGATTTATGAAGAGAAAGAACAATAGTGGTCCTAGAGGTGAACCCAAGGCCGGCGCTACTCATTTTGCAGCCCTGGGCGGTGGCGGCAGATGCCGCTCCCTTTCGAAGGTCCCCCCCCCACCCCCGTCATTACGCAGCAACAGGAAATTGAAAATTAATATATTCCTAAGTAAAACATTAAACTATAAAATAAATAATGAGACTTGTTACGCTATTTCAATACTATTAAGCACAAAAGGATATCTCGCTCGACCACAGTTAAACTTTTAAAATGCGACACTAATTTTATATTATTATTATATTTTATGAAAACTAACTAACTCTAGCACTCTCTCTCTCTTTCTCTCTCTCTCTCTCTCAAACGTATCTTAAATGTAACAAGTATTAGGAAAGAAATGAAGGATTGACATCATATGTTTACCGTTGTAGGCCTATGATATATGATTGGATTTTTAAAAGAATTACATGTAATATTTCCGGATCTCCCGCGTGGGTGATCTAAGGTCTGAATTCTTTCCTACGTTGTTTCCGCATAAAGCGACTCTGGGGTTCGCCCAGCCTCAAATGAATGGGTACTTGGGGGCAACCCTGGGAGGTAAAGGCGGTCGGAGAGTGGTTCTGATCACATCACCTCCAAAATGGCTGAGATCGAGAATGTGTGTGGCCCTACCCCCACATCCCCTAAATGTGCCTTCAAGACATGGTGCTATATGCACAGGGAACTTTACCTTTACCTGTGCATGTAATATTATTTTTCGTATAATGCTATCTTGCATAAAATGGAAACAAGCGTGTTTCAGACATGATTGGCCAAGATAGTTTTTATTAATTAGCTTTAGTTTTAAAAGAAAACAACTTTGTTCGCCACTTGCCACAGTTACCGACAAAGTTTAAAAATTCGAAGTTCTACACTCACATTAGGCGCAAGATCATGACCCTTTATCAGTTTAAGGTCTCCTTTGGTGTATTTGTTTTATTATAGCCCAAAGCACTTTTACTTCATCTTTTAATTTAGTAGCCTTCATGTGTTAACATTCCGGTAAGTTTTCTATACTTTTCAGACATAATATCAGATGACATGTCTTTATGCTTAATAATATCATAAAATACATTGAAAATTCACTATGATTCTTTAGCTGCTCAAATCTTTCTCTTAGAGCTAAAATAATCGTCTAGGACCTGGAAATGAAACTCAACTGTGTACCGTTTTTGTGGATTTTCAACAGTTTCATCATACTAAAACTGCTTCTTCTTTCGATTTCGGCCCTATACAGTGTTGCCTATCTTTGGATCATCTACAAAGTATATCTAAATTCGATGCCAATTTTTTCTCATCAACCGGGACTCACAGGTCGCCGCCCCCCGACGCCTCCACGAGTGGAGGGAGGGAGGCCCTGCCAGGCTGGCAAGTGGCGTCTAAGAAACTTCGAAATTTTTCATCACTCCTACTTTTTTCAAAGCTCGGATATGTTTGCAAGAAATCTAACAGCATCTAACACATCGTAGATTAATGTTTTGAAGACATTTGCTCATTACATTACGTGGAGCAAAAATCATACAAGATAATTAGTGAGCAAATTAATGTGAAGCCACAAAACTGGTTTGCAATACACTGGGCCTCATGTGGGACAATTCGGACAGTTCTATTGTCGTCACTTACTTGAAGGAGCGCATCATAGACCTCTCCCACTTGATGTCTCAACGGAGTTAGAACATCGAATCCGCTTTCCCACCTTGTGGCACTCAGAAGTTTTAAAGTGAGACTACTGATATGTTCCTTCAAAACGGTGGGTTGAAATATATTAACTTTCACGTTATATAATATAATATTATGACTTTCAAGTTTTCAATAGGCTTATTTTTTTCTTCTCTTCAAATTTTGCTGCCCTGAAAATTTGCCGCTCTGGGCGGTGGCACGGTTCGCCCCCCCCCCCCTTCCGCCGGCCCTGGATGAACCTTGGGGTACACCACTCTTCATGTTGACTATTTCTGAGTAAGAATTATTAACTTTAAATTTTCTTTCCACAAGGTAGTTTCTAAACCATTTGTAACAACTATCTCAAAATCCAAATTTATCAAGTTTATATAATAATATCTCGCATATTATATCATATATATATTACACACATATTTACACAAACACACAAATATAACCCTTTCCCCATCAGTGGCGGCGAACGATTGATTTTGTAGCACAGTAATTAAGGAATCTTTGTTGTACCCATTGGTAATTTTGTGTTACTAAAATATATTAGTTTTTCAAATGATGGCTTCGAAACTGTGAAGAAAGTTTCCATAAAGTTAAAAGCTAGGATCCTCTTATTTAAAGAAAAAAACGAGGTAGCCCATTCCTTATTCGGAGCGAGGGGTGAAGCACTAGGTTGCTGTGGTGCCAGATGCCAGAGGACAGGGGGTAACTTCTTTATTTGTGGGAGAATTTTTGCTTGACCTGACAGAAATTCTAAGAATAGAGCGGTCAACGTTTGACCGCTCCCAGTCGGGGGTTTGCTCCATATTTCAGCTCTCAGAATGAATACATTAGAAATATTTAAGAAACATCCATAAATGAACACAGGCTAGCTGTATGGCATGATGTAAAGATTTTTTAGAACTTAGAGAAGCAAGTTATTTGTATATATTTAGAGGGATTTCGGCAGAATGTACGTTATCCCTCTAATCAAAAACTCTAGTAGAAGCTTCAAACTCAAAAGCACCTAGGAATAGATAGAGTACGTAACTTCCGGTACAAACATTTCAGAGCAATTCTCAACCAGCTTGAAATGTTTTCAAAATTTTGTAAAAAAAAATCCATGTCTGTTCTCCATTATCTCTGTGTTCGAGATTACCCCGGTTTCCCCTAGTATATGCAGAAACCTGACGGAAAAATGCAGGGTCTACTAGGATTCCAGCCCGGGGCGAGTTTTTACTCAATATTCGCAATTTTATTAATTCAAGACAAACTCAAGAATCCATATCTTACCCCGGATTTGAATCCGGGGCCTTTGGCGTCATAGCTCGCTGCCCCTGACCACTCCGCCACGGAGATCGACTTTCACTATGTGCCTCCATCGTGTATCGAAACCGGAACCCCTTGGTTACAAGGCGACGACCATTACGCCATCCGGGAGAGAATTATGTGGAAATTATGATCCTCTCCAAAAACCATGGCGAAACATTCTGGGCCTCCCAAATATTAATCATAAAGTTTACGATGTGTGACCTTTCACCAAAATCTCATTTTTTTAAAAAAAATGTGATCTCATGGAATCATTTATTCTTTGGATTAAGCGATAGAATATGAAAACGTGAGTTGTTTTTTACATTTTACACTCAATTTTTCGATCCAATTTATTAAGTTTACTGAAGAGGAACTAATGTATTCTTAGAAATATTTCTGACTCTTAAAAAGAGTCAGTAAATTGGATATACATGACTCCACCTTACTGCTAAGGATTAGAAGTGGAGATGTGTCGATCTGATTCCAAATAGAGCTCTTCAGAGGAGTTTATTTAAACAAAACTGAAAACAGCATTTTGGGAGTTACGTTCCTCTGGTTCTCACACAATGTAATGAGGATCATTCAAAATCAAAACTGCATCTCGAACCCCTACCTCATTGGCATTCTGGAAATACACTAATGTTAAAATGGTGGCTTAACCCACATGGCATACTCTGATAGCTATAAAATCAATTTTCTGTAGTTCTGGTTAGAAACTCACAAGGCATCTGTAAGATGTCCTTTTCGTGAAATGAAAACCACGTTATCCAGTCTCCATGGTGTAGGGATTGCTGTGCACTCTGAATCCAACGGTCATGAGTTCGAATGCATTTTTATTTTTGATTGTCTCTTATCTATTTCACAGATTCATTATAATTCCCATAGTTTACATTAACCTAACATGCAGAAAAAGCTAATTAAATAACCAAATATACAAACAAAAAAATATGATTAAGCCTACAATTAAACTAGGTTATAGGTTGATACGTTAATGATAATAGTTAACTTTCCAAGTAAGAATGGACTTCTTTATGGCCGACATATTTGCGCACATTTTTATGTTACAAAAGTTTCGAATTACTGTCAATAATTTATCTCACAGTTGATGACCTGAATTTTTAACTACAACAAATTTACTTTCTATACCTACATATACACACATAGGTGCGTACGTTCGTATAATATATTTATACAAATTGCTCTACATGTATAATAAATATTACATTGTCACCTTGTAATCAAGAACGACGTGGAGACATATTGTGCAATGATTCGGATAACACTTTTGAACTGCAGATTGAGTCTAGATTAGCCTATGGGAGCCTAAACTGGGCTTAATACAAACCTTGATATAAAACACTGTTCAACAAATTTTGATCGAAACTTTCTACACAGACAAAGGTATTTTACATAAACGTCTTCAATTTAGGCCTTTTTTACATTCATTTGATGATACTTAGATGAAATATGAACATGAAAGGAAATACTTAGCTCTCGTTTCAGAAATAGGGGTTCGTAATAATATAAATAATATTAAAATACGAATTTTATTATATAACAATATATTAAAAATATTAGGACAATAAATCATAAATACAAGTAAAAACCATCATTATCTTGAAATATTCAGTTACTTTTATAAAGAAATTTTAAACAAAATTACGTTTCTGCTTTTAACGTAATTTAATATTGACTAGATAATAACTAATAACCTATCTTTAGTATCAACCACTTTTCACCTAAACCTTTCCACACAATTTTGCCAGTTACATACAATATTTCGCACGTATCTCGTTCATGATAACACGAAAGAACACTTTTAGAATTCCAAATTGACGTGAAGGAAGTGGATTTTTGGAGACAAAGTGCTCCCCTGTGCTTAGCACCACGCCATGAAGGCGTATAGGGGGTGTGGGGCGTTACCCCCACACCCCCTATACGCCTTCATGGCGTGGTGCTAAGCACAGGGGAGCACTTTACCTTTTTTTTACCTTTTATGGCAGAAGCTCACCCAAAATATCACTGAGATTTGTTGATTTTTCTCCAAAAACTGTAAAAACACTCTTAAAACTTTTATATTCGGCAATTGAACGACAATATTTCGTATATCCTAGTTGCCTACCTATTAAGGGTGCAACCGGCCCCCGTGGAAGAGTGGTTAGCACATCGCGCTACGGGTTCGAATCCCGGCCTGAGCATGGGTGTTTGTGAGTGTCCATTCATCAATTTCATCATATCATCACTCAACCCCATCTTCGCAAATTAGCCAAAAGTGGCACAAAAAGCGAAGTAGAATAAAGCAAGTCAATCAATCAATCAATCTATTAAGGGTGCATGCAGATACACCATAACTCTGTTCCGGAAAGTCACCATATTTGATGACTTCAAGGAGATGCTGCATATTTTTATAACATTTCTTCAAGGAAACTACATAGAGCCTATGTCAAATTGGAATTGCTGAAATCTCGTTTATGAGGAGCATTGCTTTCAAAAGCCTTAGATGAGTCAATGGACATTTTCCGCTCCCAAGATTGTAACCGTTTCCGAGAGTCTCTACGCTCATCATGCTACAAGGGTGAAGAAGGAAGTGAACTTTTTCTATTCACACAAGTTGATTTAGATACATTTTCATCAAATACACTCCACCTTTGTAATTGTGAGGCTAAAATCTCAGTTTGTGTTTGTGTTTGTGGCCAGTATGCTCATGGGCACTAATTGACTTTTGCGCAACAGGGGACTTCAACTGATATTCTTGAATCTTCCACTGGCAGAATGGGTCCAACAATCGGAATTTTCTGCAAGTGCGCTCGTATTGTGAGCACTGGATTAAGTAACAGGGCTACAGCCCCTCCCAAAATTTTGAGAAAATCAAAATTTTCAATGGTAGCACTATTAAGCCGTTTTTACATCTTTAATAAAACATTCAAAATGCTGACCAAGGCATAATTTATTGTCAAATAACACAATATAAAATTTACGTTTCAACCTTATAGCAACCTTTCTCAGAATCTGAACATGTTTTTAAAAAAATCTTCTTACATGCTTTTTTTTTAATATTTGGAAGACCTTCTGTCCCCCGAATCTGTTGAGCAAGGCCACACTCATAACGGCAGAGAAGGGGCGGAAATCGAGTGGGCAGAACGAAGCAAAGGCTGGCAGCTACAGTCGCTTTCCCCCTCCACGCAATCCCGTTCCCTCTCACGTGTTCATTGGTGGAGCCATCTTGCATCACTACTTGCGCAGATACTTGTTTTCGTTCGCCTGCTCCAGAGGTAGCCGGGACAGAGTACATAAGGTTGAAATGTGACGTTTATATTGTGTTATTTTACAAGGAAAAATTCAAATGAAAGCATCAAGAACTCGGGGAGAAACAAAGCGAAAACTAAAAGCACACCTTAAAATTACCAACATTTACAAGTTTTTGTCTTTGAACAACTTTTAAGACGAAGGTTAAACTTGGTAATTATGAAATATTTTATAGTGTATCCCTCGCCTAAGAACGCAGCTACGTAATATCCACCTTCGCAATCCTAGACCCCTCTTGGAAAAATAAGAATCCTACGTATGCCAGTGACTGTGAGATATAAACAGAACAGAAAGGATCAGAATGCAGTACCTGCAACAAGATGTACCATGAGAAACGCATCCCATCCCATAGGGACATCAAATCCACGTTCAGGTGATTCAGATGATTTGTCATGAATGTTTTCCAGTTGATGATGCATTTTACGATTTAATTGCTGCAGTCAGATTTTGAACATTCAATAACTGTTCGATCAAAATAAATGTTGTGTTCACAGTAGAGAGCTTGTCATTAATTAAGATTGTTATTATTTTTTATAATTCTTATTATTTGTAACACAAAATTTCAATATAGTTTAGCTTTGAGGGCAGTTAAAAAGAAGAGCCATATATTTTAAATTCTACATTATATACCTAATTTTATACTGTGCCAACAAGTCTAATATATGATGACAAAAATTGGGAAAGATATGCCAATAACTGGGATTTACTTATGCTATTTTTATTTCCTTTTCCTGAGTACTCAGGTGTGTTTCCGACCTCCACTTCATAAAAATATGTTGCCCTAATACTGAACAAGGTGTGATTTTTTTTGTATAAAGGAAGAAAATTGGATTTTTCGTAAACTGTGTCTGAAAGTGCCAATAACTGGGTCGTTTATCCTAGTTTATTTCAAGTGTTCAAGTGAGCCATCAAGCTGGGGCACCTGCTGGCCCATCTTGTCATAATGTAATTGACAAATTCCGTGATAAAAATAAAAGAAGTGCAAAGATAATGATTAATATGATGAGAAAACTTACAAGTTACGAATCTAGGATCTCTGGTTCAGGACCGCACTCTACCAACCCCGGGATCAAGGAGGTCCGGACATAAAAAAACCTTATTAATGAAACACTTCAATTTGTGAAATTATTACTATTTTAATGCATTATTTCTTAATCCTTGTTAGGATCACGTAATAATAATGTGAATTTCAAAATATATTTTTCTTTGAAGATATATCCCACTGAAATTTTTTGAAAGTCATCCAGTGGCCTCCACACCAGAATGTCTGGCATCGACACTGATTAGCTCGATAACGAATTTCTGAAATGTGCCAAGAAGAAGAGAAGGGCAATTAAAATTCATAAATTCTTAGTCAGTACCATTTCCATTTTTTTAAATATATTAATTTTATGCAATGTATGTATTGAATTTTCCTAGTACCCCTTAATACTTTGCACATATTCAGATTAATTTCAATTCCATTCGAGTTACATAACTCTATTCAAGTTCCTTTTTGCTTATTTGTACTTATGTTGTTTTTTTTAATATTTTGTATCATCTTCATAAAAATATATGTCCTTGAATTAAAACATAAAGTAAGATCATTGATGAAAAAATAGCAAATAAATTGGACTTAGAGGCGAACTTTGTTCATTTGTTCAAAGAAACAGTCTCATTAATAGAGAGGGCCTCCCCGATGGCGCAGTGGCAGCGTCGTCGCTTTGTAATCAAGGGGTCCCGGGTTCGATACCCGGTGGAGGCACAAGTGGTTCGGAGCCCACTTTAAACTGTAGGTCCAGTCCCGATTAGAATTACTGTGCATAAAGTGGACCTAAAACAGCAAATCAAATTCAAAATTCATTAATAGAGATTTTTCTCGGGATATCAACCAGGTAATTTCGAGAGCAAAAGTCACTTTCATCTTCAGGGATTGAAGTTCAGGGTTGATATCCCCAGGAAATCTTCAAGAATGGTTTCATTAATATTGACAAGAAAAAGTTCTGTTTTCTTGATAATGTCGATTGCAAAAAATAATAATATCTAATGTGCATTTATCGCTCCCCAAAATGGAATACATTTCCATGCAAAATATGGGATATTTACACCAGATTGGACCCGCCCCCAAAAGACATAAGCTAAATTCGCAAACTGGCCTTTATTTACCTCTAAAGAAGTCCTGGTAACGTTCATGCGTCAGCCAGTGACGGCACCAGGGGAAATGACTGGACTGGAAAGAGGGCCAGTAAATACTGTAAGAGGCAGTTTCAATAAAACATCTGAAAACACCACATACATACACAGTGGCGTGTACAGGGGTAAATTCCCCCCCCCCAAATTTTTTGAAGGGGGTACTGTAACTCCCTATATCCGTACATTCAATTGGACCCCCTGTAACCATCTTAGATAGTTGGATCGACGCAAGGTGCTACTGTTAAAAGAACCTATTTTCAATTCGCTCAATTAAAATATTTATATCTTTTATAACTCATAGCATTATCTATCTTACTACAGAAATTCAAACCATTGTGCTTGCTACTAGTTAGTTCATTGACCTGCGTTCTTGGAAACCTCTTTAAGGAGATGAAAATGGTTTAAAATGTGTGTAGAACGATGGAATCAGATAAAGTTTACTCTCATGAAATCACGCTCCAGACAAATTCTCTTTAGCGTAAGGGCGGTACACTTTTCTAAAGAAGTGGGCGCATCGATGCGAAGATAAGATCAGAAGAGTATATGAATTTTTTTAAATTGAATTTTTCGAAACGAAATACACAAACGAGACGAGGCACGACAGACCAACTTAAGGGCTTACAATGCACTTCTGTGCCTCACCCATAATTTTCATAACTTTGTAAGAGGGTGTTCGGAAAACTATATTTAAACCTATATATTAAGAGATTTTTTAAAATAGAGATGGTACTGAGAAAAGATGGTACTGAGAAAAGAAAAAGTATCTTTCCTCTCAAATTTCGAGACGGGACTGAAATAAATCTCTACAAAATAAAAGCGAGACGATACTTGACGTCCGAGACGATCTCGTTCGAAACTCTGTTATCATATTTGAAGAAATTGCTTAAAATAAATTTTTTGAATTTGAATTTAAAATTTTGGGTGTAATAAGGCTATTTTGAACCCGTCACATTATACTGGGTCCAGTCCCTTATCGTTACACACAACTCTAGCGTTGCATAACTAAAATCTTAAAATCTTCAGACTTTCGTTAAAAACTGAGGCTGTAAAGGGGCACTCGGCGCACACACAAAAATACAAAAAACAGGACAACACAAACAAAATTATACTGGCCATGGGGCCAGTCGCCAGAACCTCGTTAGTCTGCAGTCCAGGGTGTACTACATGGAAGACATATGAAAAATGGAGCGACGTTAAATAAGAAAATATATATGCAACATATTAACACTAAATTGTGTATGTATTCAAAGTTTCTTTAATGCATAGTTAAATACATTACATAATCAATTAATCAATCTCATAACAAACCAACATTGATAGCAATGTTGGCATTGGGCCACCATGGCATTCTCTGTTTTAAAACATTTTTCATTTAGATCGTTCGGCTCCCAGGGCCGACCTCAGCTACCCCCTAGCTACGGCATTGAACTTGATGAGACTGTATAATATACTTTAATATATTTCTACTTTCATAAAATTTGAAATCAAGGGGTTGCAATTGCCCCTCCGTTCCCCTCTGCAGGTGCCCTTTGCCCTCTGGATGGAATAATACAAGTAAAATATGAAAACTAATTCCATCTTGAGTATCCTTTAGCCTAGTTTTTCTTGTACTTTAATGCTTGCCCCCCTTGCCCAACCCCACTAGACTTAATTTTCGTCGAAAGTTAATGAGCAATGCCCCCTGCCCCCTGTGGTTGCGTGCCTGGTTAAGACACCATGTAATGAAAAACAATTAGTTTTCAATGAGGAGCTTTTTGTTTGCCTGATCATTCATTTAAATAAATGAAGCTGTAATATTGCGTGCATTTCCTGGCAATAAGATAAAAACTGCTTACAATGAACTGAAATCGCTAAGTATATACTGTAAATTCTCCTTAAAGCAGAGAGCTCCTCCTAGGACTTCGTAGGATTTTGGAGCTACGTAAGTAGGCAACACTGGCTGCAGCTGTCCACGTGGTGAAGAAACGCCTGGAGCGACACTCTGCAGTAGGGCTGTTTCCTTCCAGCAGGTTTTGCAGGCGCCCGGGTCTTGTTGAATGCCCAGGTACCTTGTAAGCGCAGAGTGCCTTGAAGACGAGGAACCCGGGTAAAGATGCAAGTCGACTCATTGCCGTGGGCAGGCGAGCAGGTAAACCTGTTCTCGCGGGGCAAGAAGCACGGGTAGCCAAAAGCTAGACTTTGCAGTACTCTGGTACTGTACTATGCTAGATCACCACACATTACAGCATATCACCTAAAATTGTAATACAAACAATATGTAACGGAAGATACTTATTCACGTGGAAAAATGTATAGCATTGTACTGTCTACAAATGTAATGTAATGTAACTCAATTTATTAACTATGTTATTTAATCTTGTATTGTTTTCTTTTTATTTTCAGTCTTATGTATCTGCAATTATCAATAAAATAGTAGTGCACAACGATAACGGGGGAACCGTAATTCGAGCAAAAGACGTCCCAGTTTATTGCAGAGGCACTGGGACAAGCGTATGCCCTCGAATGCATACGGGTGGAGGTTTGGTTGTATTCGGGGGTTCCCCCCTTAGTCCAGGGTGTACTGAGTGGAAGTGAGGTTGACTATTGGGTGCACTACGTGGAAGCGGCACCCCTTACACCCCTTAAAATAAATTTAAATTACTATGTATCTTGTCCAAACATACCATTAATTTTTCAAATAAGTCGTATATTTTGTTTACCGTAATTGCAAAGTTAATTGGACATTTCCACTCAATTTTTTTTACAACAATTTTAAAACCTACACCCTGGAAAAATGACCCCTGCAAGTTCTCGCGTTTCTCTGCGTCCAGTTTAAGGCAGAAACGAGACTTCCAAAGTTGCGAGGCTAGCGTTGCGCTGAAAACACTCCGCCGCCATGTTACTACGTCACTCCTTAGGGAGAGCTCGTTTGTCGTCTGCTTCGAGCGTCCAGTTCCGGATGGGTAGCCCATGGTGAGCGAATACGTGCAGCAGTTTTACAAATCTGTCCCGATTTAAATAATGGAAGAAGGAGCGATAGGAGAAAGGAAAGCTATGCTTTGTAATGATCATTCTTCTTTGAAATATCCGTGCTGCTCACGTGCAAGATAAATGAAGGGGTTCAGCTGCGTGTGTGTTCTCAGGCCATGCGAAAAATATTGCTTATAAAATTGGTTGCTGACCAGACACTCAAAAATATTTTTTTAAACTTATATTTATCTATATTTACCGTAACCTATGTACTGCAAAATAGGAATTTTCACATTCTTCACTTTATTTATAAAGCCTATTTAACTTTCTTTTCCATAAAGCAATTTCAGTTTGTGTTCCATTTCTGTTGCGCATATTATGATCAAATATTTTTGTGCAGATAAGAGAAAATACACTGAGAAGATTACATTAGTTGCACAGTACATATCTATACTTAGTTTATGTATAATTATTACGAGGAAATAATGTGTATAACCATGGGCGTATTTAAGGGAGATTCAACGGGTCCAACCCCACTCTTTTTTTGGTTCACTAAAATTACCAGTTTCCTTGTTCTATCCGCTCGTTCATGAAAAATTCCTTCGGACTTATTTCATTCTCTTAAATTAGAGACGTATAGGACGGGATACGGATGGGAAGGAAATTTCGTAATTCCACACACCAGATGGGACTGCAGACCAATATCTGCAATTTCCTGATAGTTTCGGAATTTCTGCGATAAGAAACTACATTGAGACTGTCAAATCAGTTATTTTTCCCCCCTCGAATCATATTAAAGAAATTTGGTTCTTAAAAACGTAGTGACACAAGATGAACATAAAAGTATCAATACTAATAAGTAGTGTGACTACATACACACAACTTTGTCGGGTCCAGCACCCCTTCCCCCCCCCTGCTCCCCAACAAGCTTCCGGCCAGCAGTGTCCTGGATTTTCACTTACGAAATAAAGCAACCCTAATCATACCAAAAGTTGATCCATCCCTCCCCCCCGTGAACTATATATACACCCATGTGTATAACAATATCCCATACTGAAATGGTACGATATAATTATTTTGAATTTTGTACTGCGAAAAAAGCCGCCTCATCTCGTTACCTCTAACGCATTAATTGGTTGGTTCACAACTTCACCACTAAGGATCCTATCGAGACGAGACATGGCAGCCTTGGTCTCGTTCCCGTTGAGAGTTGTAAATGTCTGTCCCGTGTTTATTTGTAAATGTCTCATTGACAGTCTCGTCTCAATTTATAAACATCCGTCTCGGTTTGGGAGGGCAATTCTCGTTCTCGTCTCAAGTCTAGAAAAATATAGAATTAACAACGTATGCAAAGGCTTATCATTACAAATACAAAAAAAACCTTTCATATATATATATATATATATATATATATATATATATATATATATATATATATATATATATATACACCCATATATATACCATATATACAGGGTGTTTCTAAAGGTCGTTTACAACGCTTGGGAGGTGATTCCTCACACGAAAACAAGCAAAAAGTCTAAGTTCCATTTTTACGACAGAGGCTTCGTTTCCGAGATAGGAGCCTCGCAAAAGGTGACAAAGTGAACGTCACACTTAACTGGGACGAATACTATCACAGATAGAGAGGCGGTTCCAAGGGAATCATAAAGGAATCGTATGTGCTCAGTCCGGAAGTCACTATGAAAAGTTCACTGCACGCATGCGCAATGGAGTCCTCAAAGGAATTGGGGATTTCCAGCAACAACAATGCATGGAAAAGGTATGTAACGCAGCAAGAAGGACCGTGACAATGAGAAATGCGTTCAAGACAACACATCCCGACCTCAAACATCAAAACATGACCACCGAACACAAAATCCGAAAAGTTGAGCACGGTTGCATACCCCAGTTACACGCGAGGAATGAACGAATCATGTCATGTGGCATACGAGAGACAGGAGGAGGGAAAGAAAAACACAATATCAGATGATTGCGACAACGTGTATTTTTACACGCGACAACTACGTAATATCCCCCCCCCACACACACACACAACAAACAACAAATGCTACAATATCTTACGCACAGACAGTCCGTGTCACTGTACACCAACTGAAGATGTCACTTTCACCACACAAAGGGGGTGGGGAGCAATACCAAAAGTGTTCTCACTGGTATTTGCCGAGGGCAATAATCACAGACGGTTTTCAAAATGTCTGCCGTTTACTTCTACGCAGAGATGACAGCGACGAATCAAGGATTGTCGAGTACGAGCAAACAAGCCAGGCGTATCTGCTACCGTCGCGGCGGCGACGTTGATGCGAGCAACGAGGTCCTCAGCTGATGTGACAGGTGTGTCGTATACGAGGGTTTTCATTTCTCCCCAGAAGAAAAAATCGAGAGGGTTGAGATCTGGCGACCTCGGTGGCCAAGGCACAGGCTCATCCCTACCAATGAACCTATTGCGAAACACGTCATGCAGGAAATGTCGTACATTACGATCGAAATGAGCTGGTGCACCATCGTGTTGGTACCACATTTCTTGCCGCAGTGCCAAAGGTACGGTCTCCAACAGTTCAGGCAGAACCTCACTAAGAAATGCATGATACGTGCGACCATTCAGGCGAACAGGGAGAATGTATGGTCCAATTAAATGATCATGTACTATCCCGCACCACACATTCACTGAAAACCTGTGCTGGTGATGGGCCACAAAAAGTGCATGTGGGTTGTCAAAGTCCCATACATGACTGTTTCTACTATTGAAGACATCCATCCTTGTGAAAATGGCTTCATCTGTCCACAATACGTTTGCCCTGAAGTGAGGGTTTGTGTCCAGCTGATGCAACAACCATTGGCAAAACTCCATACGAGGGCGAAAGTCACGAGGTAACAGTTCTTGTACTTTCTGCAGTTTAAAAGGGTGCATTCCTTCATCTGACAACACTCGCCAAACATTCACATGAGACGTGTTTCGTGCCCGAGCGAGCACTCGCGTACTGGTGCCAGGATGTTCTGCGACCGCTGTTAACACATCTTCTGCAAACTGATGTGTGCGTACACTTCGGGGTCTTCCAACTTCTTGTCGCGGTGGTAACACTGACCCTGTTTCACGCAGTCGACTGTCCACTACCTGAAAGAAGGTGTGAGACGGTAAACGTCTATGTGGAAAGCGTTCTCCATAAAGACGCCTTGCCTCACGGCTATTACCACGTGCCTCCCCATACATGAGATGCATGTGTGCTAGCTGCTGGGTCGTATACGCAGCCATCTGTGTAATAGGGAGCTGGAACTGCAAAGTATTGTTTTTGTTTAACACTGGCACACTGCACAAATTGGCCGTATCACCGTACGAACACCACAGACCAATTGTTGCGATACTTGACTTGCCCACTCCACCACGTCAACTTCTTTCAATGAAACATACTAGTACTCTTCAATGCGTATGACAACCTAGAGCGAACTGCTGATCATATCCCAGCACCTGCAACACGATTGGGACGACTGCCGGAGAGAACCAACCCTTCGAGCTCCTCTCGCGGGAACAGCAGTCATGAAGGTCAAACGTAGACTACGAGAGCCAGACTTGCCTGTGCAGCGCTTCCAAAACTGGTCTCTTTTACGTCACAATGATCGCGTGCGAACACTTTTGGTATTGCTCCCCACCCCCTTTGTGTGGTGAAAGTGACATCTTCAGTTGGTGTACAGTGACACGGACTGTCTGTGCGTAAGATATTGTAGCATTTGTTGTTTGTTGTGTGTGTGTGTGGGGATATTACGTAGTTGTCGCGTGTAAAAATACACGTTGTCGCAATCATCTGATATTGTGTTTTTCTTTCCCTCCTCCTGTCTCTCGTATGCCACATGACATGATTCGTTCATTCCTCGCGTGTAACTGGGGTATGCAACCGTGCTCAACTTTTCGGATTTTGTGTTCGGTGGTCATGTTTTGATGTTTGAGGTCGGGATGTGTTGTCTTGAACGCATTTCTCATTGTCACGGTCCTTCTTGCTGCGTTACATACCTTTTCCATGCATTGTTGTTGCTGGAAATCCCCAATTCCTTTGAGGACTCCATTGCGCATGCGTGCAGTGAACTTTTCATAGTGACTTCCGGACTGAGCACATACGATTCCTTTATGATTCCCTTGGAACCGCCTCTCTATCTGTGATAGTATTCGTCCCAGTTAAGTGTGACGTTCACTTTGTCACCTTTTGCGAGGCTCCTATCTCGGAAACGAAGCCTCTGTCGTAAAAATGGAACTTAGACTTTTTGCTTGTTTTCGTGTGAGGAATCACCTCCCAAGCGTTGTAAACGACCTTTAGAAACACCCTGTATATATACTGGGTGAGTCTTTTAAAAGAGGCCCCGTGGAAAATGCGCTCCTTGCATGTAGGCAACCATGGTACACCGAAGAGAAGAGCGGGTTAGAGAACAGTCCAGGATATCGGTGCCAAGCATATTCGACAACATGACATGACATGACATATCCTGGACTGTTCTCTGCCCCGCTCTTCTTTTCGGTGTACCAGGGTTGCCTACAAGCAAGGAGCACATTTTCCACGGGGCCTCTTTTAAAAGACTTACCCAGTATATATTTGACTCCTCGTTTCGACGGTACAGCCCTCGAAAACTAAATATTATCCTGCTCATATATGCAAACCAAACTACAGATTCAGAATTACCAGGAATGAACTGGCGTTCTAATTATTATACACAAAATTCATGCCTATCTGAGGAAGTCGCATGTTCCAGGTTTGACTCGACCTGGGCATGACTGTTTCCTTGTGAGTGACATTTCATTGAACTGGAAATTGTTACATAATTATGTTTGCTCGAGACTTTGGGGACAGCTAGGGGGATGCTTCTATTGTTAATGTTAGTGTTGATCACGAGACGAGGCATGTTCCGTCTCGTCTCATAAAAGGAGATGGGACAAGTGAATGATTTCGAAATGAGATGGGACAGAAGAAAAAGTTCGTCTCTTATCGTGGCAGGTTGGGTGATACTTAGATTGTGCAGTTGGTGGTAGTGTGTGTGTGTGTGTTGGGGGGGGGGTGTACTCCTGCACTCCGGCTTCGAATACTGCTTGTAGTTATTCATCTTCATTGTAGCGATTAGCCAAAAGTGGGAAGAAATGTGATGTTAGAGATGATACATAATAAATTAACCATGCGTTCTCATCGTTGCGGTTAAACAAAGTGAATGGAAAAGCGACGTAAAAGTAGGCTAAATACAAAAATTTGCAATATAGTATATTAACTGAAGAAAACTGTTATTTACTGCAGGAAATTAAAAAATTCACCGTACCTTTTTATACCGTATCACCTCTTATATTGCAGAAATTGGCGTGTAAACCAGTTCTAAAAGTATTATCTTAAAATTTGTGAAGAAAATATTATGACGAAAATAATTGTAATTCCAGAAAAGGCATTCCTATAACATTAAGTTCTTGCCAGTCAGAACTAACCTATGTATTCGCAATGAACAAGGCTGTTCACGTGTTCAGCCATTGACTGTTACAAGCTTTGCCTTGTCACCCTAATGGGAAAACCCTCTACCGAGTGGCTGAATTATAGTAAATACTACTATACTGCTAGGGCATAATTCATCTCCAAGAAATGGAGCACAGATTTTTGCACTGGAAGTTACAAGATACTTGTTTTACACAGTAACAAGTGAATTTTCTGTCGCTTCCGCGGCTCATGCTAAGTTGACGGGACGAGCAGAAGCCCCGCCTCCACGCATTTCTAAGTGATGACGTCAGAGGACCTCCCGTCTGTGGAGAGAACGTTTTCAAATCTGTGACGTAGGAGGTGAATTTCAGCGGTGTTTGAAGGCGTGTTTCTCGAGAACCGAAACAAATATCGCCGAGATATTTTGCACATCTCATGTTTGTGTCATTATCTGTAAAATGAATGGATTTAAAACGCTTTTCATGTCAAAGTGGAGATGTCCATTGGGAATCTGTGATGACCGGTTTCATCTATTCAGGATAAAATTCCGAAATTCGACGGTTGGCAGCGTCGAAACAAGATGTAAATCAGAAAAACGTTATTAAGAAAAGTTTTGATTTTCGTGACATATTGTACATTGTGAAACTTTGAGTGGTGAGACACAATGTACGTGTTGCTTATACTAACATTTCGTTTGTCAGGATGAGATTTGTCGCTTTATAATTAAAGGGTCTCACATGCAATGTGCTTTGGATTCCTATAGAAACTGTATATCCAGTCCCGATTATCCTATCTGAGCATGAAGTGAATCTAAAATAAGTTTTAATAACTTCTGAGTGGAAACCGAAACGAAAATTAGCACACCCAAGAACAAGAAGAACCTCACCACACAGGAGACGAGATGAGGCTTTGAGAATTCTCGACTTGTCTCATCGCGATATCATTCCTATGTGAAATGAAATGATTCCTAGACATTTAAACAAGGTGCAATTTGTGATTTTATGACAGGGGGAGGATTTATATTTACCTTGTATTAGGTATACCTAGAATTGGACTTTAATTGCTTAAAATCTAATTTTAATATCGAATGTAACACAAACGCCATTTTAAGTTAAACTCTAAAGTCAAACTGTAAGAAAATTACATTAGCCAGATGAATGCACGAGATAAATGAGACTCACTGCAGGTTCTGTGGTTTGCCAGTTGGTTTGCCAAGGGAAAACTTAGACTTGATCCAATTTCTTGCAAATCTTTCTTCATGAAAGCAATGCACTGGGGAGTCTAAGGAAAGGAAAAGTAGGTTTAAAACTTCTAAAGGATTTCTCTAATCAGTAAAGGTGAGTTTCATAGCATTCAACCGGTTTTCACATTCAGCTGTATATACTGGTCAAGTTTGGATTGGATTCACAAGGTCTTTGAGTGAGAAGGGAATGTTTGATTGATTGATTTGGATTATTTGGTTTGCATTTCTGCCACTTTTGGCTAATCGCGAAGATGATGATGAGTGACGATATGATGAAATTGACGAAGGGAAACTCACCAATAACACCTGTGCCCAGGCCGGGATTCGAACCCGGGCTCTCTGGGGGCGTAGCGTGCTATGCTAACTACTCCGCCACGGAGGCTGGCGAAGTGGGAATGTGTTTCGGATTTTCTTTGTAGATGCGAGAAACTTTAATTGAGACACACACATGCTTTTTCTGACTTAAAAGTTCACTTTTTCACATAAACGAGAAATTGACATGTCACCCTAAACACACACGCATGTATCTGCATTTAATACCACTGCATACGAAAACAAACCTTGGCCGGCTCTTCATATTGTCCACCGAAGAAAAAAAACTCTCGTGCGCTTTTTTTTTTTCCTTGCTTGCTCAGAGATCTGAACGATTTCGGTTTTGCATTTGTAATGATAGTACTTTCAGTGCTTGAGGGGCGTCATTAGATACAGCTAATTATATTAAAAATAAATGTTTTGTCAAATATTTTACAATTGTTTCAAAGTTAGACCTCTTACAAATAACCATAAATTTTAAGAAAGAAAAGAAAGAAAAATTATTTATGCAAATTTTGATTAAAAAAACAAACAGGAAATTCGTGTGTGCTGTTCTAAAATGAAATATTTCTCATACCTTCACATTATCAGGGCCGTAACTAGGCTGGGGCAGCCGGGGCCCCGAGGTAAAGGGGCCCCGAAAGGCCGGAAGACGTCGTGGATTTTCTTGACTAGTTAGACTAGCCCGCTGCAAGCAGATTATAGTGACATATGAGGCCCAAAGCTGGTGGTTTCTTATAGTTGCACGTCAGAAGTAATTATGTCACTATACTAAGCAATACTTGGTACATATTTTCATAATTTCAACAAATGATTCAAATAGTCTCAAAATTTCAGTTATTTCTGAGAGAATGTTCCGTAGAAAATCACATGTAGACGTACAATAAGAGTCTACCTGTAATGACTTAGAAGTGATATTCGTTTGCTTCAAGATTATTGAACAGTTAATAATAAAATGAAACTCAAAGATTGAATTTTCCCCTTAAGGCCAAAAGCCCCACTTCCTTTATTTGGCTTCATGCTTGTTAATATTACATAAGAAAAAAACTTTCAAAACATCAAAAAGAGCATACACGCCTTCCTGCCAGTCGTGTTGGATGAAGTTTTTTGAGATTATTTATATTTTGGCAATAGTATTCTGCGATTGCAAGAGTTAAATCTTGAACAAGAAATAAGATGAACCCAACTCTCAAAAAACTTTCTTAGAAATAACTAAACTTTGGGGACTATTTGAATCATGTGTTGAAATTATGAAAATATGTGCCAAGTAGGAGGATTTCAAGTTAATTCTATGACAAAAGTATCAAAAAGATAAAGACGCACTTTGACGAAATCTGTCCAAGGACTTGTCAACCGAGAGAGCTGGTTCAACGTCCTATTTTAGTGGATGATAGATACAATTTGCTCACAGCTGGATAATCGTTTTAAAGGCACGAAAGCAGTTGTAGACTCACAGAAAGTGATACAACCTTCTTTTTGCCAAGATTTACAAACACTGATCTTGCAATGAACCTGAAAAAAATAGCAAGAAACATTTCTAAACCTTTATTTGAGTCACACCAGAAGTTCTTTCAAAAACAAGATAAAAGATAGAAATGATGTGAAAGAGCTTTCTCATCTCCTTGTGATACAACATACTTTATTGACTTCCCGTTATCCTGATGTGTTCACGGCTTGTTTCATGTACAGTCACCGGCAATAAAAGTGGGGCACCTACATCCTGAAATACCGGCTTCCCTGGAATGCGTTGTGTGTGTTGCCCAATTCTACGGCGACTTCAATAACAACTTTTTAATAGGAAGTTCTGCTATCGCCGTAGAGTTAGGCAACACACATAACACATTGCAGGGAGGCCAGTATTTCAGGATCTAGGTGCCCCATTTTTATTGCCGACGACTGTACGTTACTGTTCCTCTCATACTAGCAACTGCAGATCAATCGTTTTCTAAATTTATAATTAAAAAACTTATTTACGCAGTACTATGAGTATGTGGCCTCCCCGATGACGTACTGGTAACGTCGTCACCTTGCAATCATGGGGTCCCGGGTTCGATACCCGGTAAAGGTACATTGCACAGTGCTTCGGATCCCACTTCAAACTATAGATCCAGTTCCGATTAGCCTATATGTGCATAAACTGGACTTGAAATAGCAATTCAATCTATGAAACTATGAGTCAGGAACGTCTTAATTGTCTGGCTTTACTTTCAACTGAAAATGACAGAGCCAAAAATATCACAATTGATGCTTTTGCATAAATGATAATAAATTAATCTAAAATGTAAGGATTGCAATTCATTAAGGAAGATCGAACCACGGTGGTCCAGTCGTTATGGCTTCAGCGTACCATGTGGGGGACCCATTTCGATTCCCTGGGTGGTCATATTGGGAAAATTTTTCCATCATTGTTCCTGCACAAGAGGGTCTGGGCATAGATACTCACCAAGGTAATCGTTAATCTCAATTTGTTAATGAGTAAAGAATGCATTTCACAGTATCTATTTCATTAGTTAACTACTATTTTGTACTATTCGTCTCTAGAATTTATCAAAAACAAAAACACATCTTTGATCATAATAAAGCGAATTATATTATTTGCTTACACCCCATATGCTAAAATTACACATTTTTTGTATTCGTAGATCCAGTCACTAAGAAAGCAGTTACTGGAGGGCCCCCAATTGAATAGTCTGCCCCTGGGCCCCCACGAGTCTCGTTACGGCCCTGCACATTATACCTAGGTATACCTGTGTAGTATACACACACACACACACACACACACACACACACACACACACACACACACACACACACACTGATTGATTTGGTGTTTAAGTCCACTTTATGCACAGTAAACACACACACACACACCCACACACACACACACACACACACACACACACTGATTGATTTGGTGTTTAAGTCCACTTTATGCACAGTAAACACACACACACACACACACACACACACACACACACACACACACACACACACACACACACACACATATATATATATATATATATATATATATATATATATATATATATGGTAGGCTGAATCTTATAACCCCCCAAATGAAAAACGTTTCTGCAATACTGTACATACATACATACACACACATATATATGCAGTGGCAGCGATTAGGGGGGACGTGGAGGCAGTTGCCCCTCCACTTTTTGTCACTTTTACCCCCGCACTTTGCTAAACCTTATCTAGCAAGGAAGAGTAAACTGTCCTTCGCCCCCCCCCCACCCCCGGTTTTGGCCCCTGGCACAGTTTTGGAACCCAACCGCCGCCACTGTATGTATATAATTTATTCATGTATGTTGTTTGGTGTTTGTCCGTTTACTGCCTAAATTTAATTCTTGATCTGGTAATTGCCGTAGTTTCATTGTTTCTAGTGGCCTATTTCAGTATTGGGAGACAAGTAGAAAATTGTCAAAAATAGTTTTCCCATTTATAATTTTATAATTCATCATTTTTCTTGAGATGAAATTAGTGATATAAATATTCATGTTTTAAGATAACGAAAGCCACTTAGTGAAGTGCAATACCTATTCGCATGTGCTTTGGAAAACCCACATTCGGTACGTCCAAGACTTGACATTCCTCCTTCTCCATAGCAAGAACAGCCAAACCTTGTTGTGTTTCGAACAAGGTTTCAAACACGTAAAGGTTCTTTCACAAGATACACTGGAAACTGGGATTGTTACAGAGATTGCAGCTAGAGTGTAAACCTTCTGAAATGCCAATTTATACTTTGCTAGGAAATCGACGAAATCCATTAAGTGGACTACTTTTGCTCCATCTTCGTAACGCTGAAGAGTTTTGGGCAAGATCTGCATTTCAGCTTTCAGGGCAATGATATTGCAGGAATAAAAAAAAATGAAAACGTTTTCTCACAATTCAAGAACAATTCTGACCCTGGTACACTTCTCACTCTACCACTCATAGCACTAACTCCATCGCATGTTTTGCTACACAATTACAGGCATCTGGCAGGCCCGTACCCAGGATATTTTTGAGGGGGGGGCAAGCCCGAAACATTGGTTATATATATATATATATATATATATATATATATATATATATATATATATATATAATTCTCATGATATATATGTCAATTATTAAATAATTAAATTAATTAATATAATTAATTAATCTATTTTTATATTTATAATCATATATAAACAAATTAATTTGCTACATTTATAAACTAGCAAATTAATTCCTTTAACGACTGGTTCAAATGTCAAGAAATTAGAAGATAGGTGAAATGTTTTTTAATAAGTGTTAGATATTAATTATTGCTTCTATTAAAAATTATAATTAAAATTTCATACTTTATTGTGTTATGTTTTATAATGGTGTAAATATATTAATGGTCTCTCGAAAGGAAATATTTCCTTATCAGAGTTGTAGCTAGAAATTTCAGCGCCCAGGACGAGAATGATTTTCGTACCCCCTGCACCCCCCCCCCCTACCTAGATGTAGCTGGCATACCTAGACATTGTAGAAATGTTGTGTACTTACTCTTTTCCGTTGAATCCGATGAAAAGAAAACTTAGCATTCAAGAAATGTGGCTAATAAAAGGACAGTGGGTTGTGCATCACGCACCATCTTCATTGAAGCAGTGTGTGTTATTGTTCACATCTGCAAAATAGATTACAAATTAAAGATAACTAGGTGGAGAGACAAAATATGAGAAACTTTAGGTAGATATTAGTTTCCTATTAAATTAACATGCAAGTGCTATGTTTTATTCCCGACGAAAGGAGGTGAGAAATGGAGGAGAAATGACAGGTTGGTCTAAATTCAAAGTTCCAGGGGCCTAGGGTGACAATGACAACTACCTTCGCAGCTACGGCTCCATTTCTTACTAGTCCAATTTGATATAATTTTAAAATCTTATCTATGTCTGTAGAAGTACGTTTTTACCCCATGCTGTTACCAGCCCTAAAGAGAGAGAGAGAGAGAGAGAACAAAAGATGTATGCAACATTCACACACAGGCAGACATCATTCTTTGTTATTCCTTCTTTGTATGTGTTTATGATGTTATTCTTAGTAAAGTATGTTTGAAGTACAAACTAATGGCTTATCTTTGTTGTTATAACACAAACTCCTACCCTCGGAAAATTTTTAATAGAGGAAAAATTTTAATAGAACAAGATCGTTGGTGGGAAGGTGGAAGATCCCCTTTCCGCCATGGGAATTCGTACCCTGAATGTGACTACCAATGCTATGGAATTATCCTTATAATGAAGAACATGTCTGAATGTGAATTAACCACAAAAAGAGGACATTTTCTCATCAAGACTTCAGTTCGAAAAAAGTCAAAACAGGGAGTAAATATGGTGAACTGTCCCGACCAAATTGGAACATATAGTAGCTTCGCATAAATGGTTATAAAACTAAAATTACTAAATATAGTAGACTGCAGATTTCTGGAGTCTGCCTCTCTCCAGAGACAACCCATTCATTTATGCAAGAAGAAAATCTAAATTCTTGCAAACTCTTAAAAATTATCCATGTTATTTTTGTAGGTTTGCATCAAAATATTTCATGGCTCGAGGGGGGCATGGTCCCCTTGCCCCCCCCCTCTGGGTACGGGCCTGGATCTAGGCATTTCTTTTCTTAGGTAGACATTTCAGGTTTAGATGATTTGCAAAATTGATACCATTTTTCAAGAGAAAGACAAAAGAGAGTCGAGTATTTTAGAAACAACGTAGATAATGTATTCGTTTTAGTCAAAACAGGAAGTAAATATGGTGAACTGTTCCGACCAAATTGGAACATTTAGTAGATTCGCATAAATGGTTATAAAACTAAAATTACTAAATATAGTAGACTGCAGACTTCTGTAGTCTGCCTCTCTCCGGAGACAACCCATTGCTTTATGCAAGAAGAAAATATAAATTCTTGCAAAATCTTAAAAATTATCCATGTTATTTTTGTAGGTTTGCATCAAAATATTTCATGGCTCGAGGGGGGCCATGGCCCCCTTGCCCTCCCTCCCCTGGGTACGGGCCTGATCTATGGTGTTCTTGGAAAGAAGTTCTTTGATACATGCAAAGAGCGAACCTGCATGTAATGATTGAAAAAGCGTTATTTTCCGCCATACAAATATCAAACAACAACCTGTTCCTTCCTCGCAATGTATTTTGTTTCATCTGCCATCAATGCGAATACTTTCCTCTTCCACTCGTTGGCTTATTTTGCTGAGAATAAGTGGGACATTACGCAGATCAATTTGTTTTGAATCGAATTGTGAGTATAATTTGCATTCTAAGATCCAAGTTCAATACATTTCCGAATAACATCGTCGCATTTTGAAATTGGCTTCAAGAGTTCCTAGAAATTTCCTCTGTTAAGGCTTACCTCAGACTCATCAGTCATCATCATGTCGAAAAGCAAGCCCCTGAATAGTAATATTCAGTGACCAGGCACGTATCTAGAAATATATTTCGGTGGCTGGTCCGAACCAAGTGTCTCAAGATAATAATAATAATAATAATAATAATAATAATAATAATAATAATAATAATAATGATAATAATAATAATAATAATGTTTAAATTAATTAAAATAGTAATAATTAAAATATTCAAATTAATTAATATTAAATTTTTATGACATGAATAGGTAAAAAGACGGTATAAGGATAGTGATATAGAAGCATGTATTCATTATCTAACTTACGTATAGTTGAGGTCGGCAAAATTTGTAAAAAAAAAACAACTGCCTGGCAAGAAAATTAATGTAAAATAGATAAAGAATTGAATATTTATTGAATATCAAAAAAGGATGTTAGATCCAGTTGACGCAAAGTAAAGTTTCTGGTAATATTGCACGCATATTATGATAAATACTAATAAATCTTGCATAAATCTTCTTTTGTATTGTCATTCAAAGTCGTATGATCCCAATATAATCCTTGCCTTCCAATAAGTTCGGCGGAAATAAATAATTTTTAATTATTTCATTATTTTCATGGTTTAATTTTAGTACTCGGGGGAGGGGGTCCGGACCCCCTGGACGCCCCTCCTAAATACGTCCTTGACCGCGATGCATCCACAACAACTGACATGTAGTGTCGGTTTTCTTTGAACCACCTTTGAATGTCTTTCACTAATTAAAGTTGCCACTGACGATTAACTATTAGAATAATTTGCCCGTACTGCAGATGATGTTTTGTGGCCCTCAGAATTTTCATGATGTTTTAAGACCATCCAAATTTAACGCTTTTTTCCAGTTCTTAAAACTGGTTAAAACTTCGGATAATCGCGACGATTACAAGATATATAAATGAATGAGAAATCACCTATGCCCAGGCGCCGCTGGAATCCTGAACGAGTCACACACACACACATGGTATACTAAAACAAAATTAATTTATGCTAGTCGAATTGGTATTATAAGCAGGAAAAGTGATAATATGCAGAATAAACTACTTAGAAAAGATGAAAATCGCCATATTCTTAGCAATGATATTTTATTAACGTCAGTTCGGAGGGGGGCGGGGACTGCCCCCTTTGGTGACATCTATAGTGTCAACTTTGAGACGATATGTGGATACGAGCAATTTGCATTCAGTGAGGTTTTGCAACAACTAGTTGGAATTTACTTGACAGGCAGCATCAGAAAAAAACGACCATATTTTGAAGATATGCCTGAATTAATTCCAACCAGTTTGATTTGCTTGGACAGTTCACATCCAGAATTTAGAGATAAAAGCTAATTATATTTCCATGGTTTACTTATCTACCAACGGAGGGGGCTGCAAGCGAGTACACATCACTTGCCACCATTCGGGGTCATCTCTGACAGTGTGCTAATTAACGGGGGGGATGCCGGGGATCCCCCCCCACAAAACATTTTATCTCCGGCAAAAGAAAATTATTTTTATCCCTGCCAGAGATGTTTTTATCCCCCTCGTAGAAAATGGAATTACACCATTTCTCAACTGTAACAAACACACCTGAAAAATTATTCGTGTCCATTAATTGTCAAGTCATCAAAGATTTCCCTACCGAAAAGTATGTAATCTTGTGGATTAAAGGAGGACCATCCTGCAAGTGACCAACCTCACTGCGTTTGTATTGAAGTGTTCACAAGAAACTTGCGTGTGATTAAATGGACATTAAGTTTAATATAGATATAGATTTATTTCTATCCACTTGATCATATGAGTACAAATAGCACTATGATATAGGATAGGTCAATTACATGTATAATTTTGAGTACAAAGGAATTAACACATACTTAAGCATATTAAAAAGTATAAAAGAGTATAAAATAACATAAATAAGACGAAAGATCAAAGGTTATGTCTGTTAATGAGAAGAAAAATCAAAGGTTATATCTATTAATAAAAAATATGATCTAAGTACTCCTCTTTGCTATAAAACAAATACTTCATTAGCAAGCTCTTTACTGTCATTTTAAATTTAGTTGGATTATGATTCTTGAATTCCTCTGGCAGTTTGTTATAAAGTTTTCGACCTTGAAATCCTAGACCATTATGTGTTTTGGATGTGCGGACAGTAGAAAGGTGGAGGGAGTTATGCTTACGAGTGCTGTATTTGTGTATGCCTAGATTTTTTGAGAATATTTCAGAATTTGTATGAATAAAGTACAATGTTTCTAATATGTACAAACATGGAAGAGGTAATATTTGAAATTCATTGAAAATTTGTTTCGTTGGGCTTGAGATGGATACATTTTTCATAATTTTTAATATCGGTTCTTGCCAAATATTTTTTTTCTTTTTTGCATTTTGGGTGAACTGCCCCAGAAAGAGATACCACATGTAAGTACAGGTTGAATCTGTCCAAAATATACTGTCCTTAAATCATTTAAAGACAAAACATTTCTCAGGATTCTCATCATGTAGCAGAGCCTGCTTAGCTTTTGAGTTAAAATAGTAATTTGCATGTCCCATGACAGGTTTGTGTCTGTCTATCCATACTCCTAAGAATTTTATTGCTTTTTGTTTGACTACTTCTTTGTTAATAATTACATTTAAGTTTTTTGTTTGTTTTACTGGATTAAAATTTATTAGAACTGTTTTATTAACATTCAGGGAAAGCTTGTTGTTGTTTAGCCAGGTGTTTAGTTGTGTCATTGTAAAAATAGAATTATTTTGAAGTTGCTTATGTTCCAGGCTTTTACTATGATATTTGTATCATCCACAAAATGTATTGTTTGAGACTCTGATAAAGTTTTTAGAAGATCATTTATGTAAAGTAAAAATAAATCTGGTCCTAGAATTGAACCTTGCGGTACACCTGTTTTGAGGAACAATTTATCTGATTTGGTTTTGATATCTACATACTGACATCTGTCCCTTAAATAAGAAGTGAACCATTTTCTTGCTAAACCCCTGATTCCATAATGGTCCATTTTATCTAGTAGAATGTCATGCTGTATCAAATCAAACGCTTTGGTAAAATCTAAAAATAATCCATACACATCATTGGCCGCGGTGACTCAGTCGGTAACGCGTCTGACTACCATGCTAAAGGTCCCGGGTTCGATCCCCGGCCGGTTCAAATCCGTAAACGATGGAAGCGGCCCCGGCGCCCACCCAGCGTCGAATAACATGGGTACCTGGGGGAAACCCTGGGGGGTAAAGGCGGTCAGGAGCGTGATGCTGATCACATCACCCCCACTCACGACCGGATCAAGAAAGTGTGGGGCATTACCCCCACACCCCCTATACGCCTTCATGGCGTGGTGCTATGCACAGGGGAGCACTTTACCTTTTTTACATCAGTGGCGAAGCGTGACATTTTTACGTAGTCATCGCAAAACTTGCGAAACGTCATGATCAATCTTTCAACCCGGGAAGGGGAAGGGGGAGAGGGCATTCCTACATTGATAATGATGATAACAGTGTTCGTACATGACGTGTGAAGTAGAGATGGCTAAATCTTTTCTAAAAATAAAAAATAAATTAAATTTTTTTAAAAAAAGTTGAACTTCTCTCTCCGAAATTCGGAGTAAAATTTTTGAATCGAGATTTTTAGATTTTCCGGAATCCTGATATTTTTGGCCATCCCTGATCTGAAAGTAAGATATGTTAGGGAAAAGGTTCTGTTTGAGTAAGTATGTCTATCACCTCGAGAACAAAAATCTTGATCAATCTTGTTATTTGTAAGCATAGTAAACACAAAACAGCAGGAAGTACTTCGTGTTTTGTAAACCAAGAACATTTTTTCCCCAAAAAATCTATATTTGAACCGCAGGATCCAAAAAAATTAAAAGAAGAAATACTATGAAGAAAATACAATGGATCCAGAACTGCTTTTTTTTCAGTTCTTTCTATAGAGGAACCACAAGGAAAGAAACCTGCGCAGAACCTCATCGCGCTGGCGGGTGGGGGAAAGGATGGGGGGAAGGAGTTTTTCAGCGCGGTCACGTCAGAGTTGCCAGACCTATTGATTTTTCGGGAGAATTCCTTAAACTATTGCTATGGAACCTCCAACGGCCTGCTCAAAAACACGCTTTCTGCTCATCTTACTTGAACATGGAGGGGAGAGATAGAGTGGATTAGAGGGGCAAAAGCTTTGATAAATGTTCAGTAGTTAAAAAAAGCCTTATTCCATCTCACTGTTTTATTGTATTGGTGGGTACAAAACAGGGGCTTTAAATAGCGTCAGGAACCATCGAAAATTCCCTTAGTGTCATTTTAGGAGTATATATATGTGTGTGTGTGTGTATATATATATATATATATATATATATAATGTATATATAATGTATATATATATTAAATGAAGAAACATAGAGGCAGCATAACTGACGAATAAAACATGTGATTGTTAATAACAAGAAATTTGCTAGAGAACGAAGCGGCATAGTTCAATTACAAAGGGAATAATGCACCCCCTTCCCCGTAGTTGCTTGAAACTTTCATGGGCTTCAAAATAGTTAGTTTTCTATCCTTAATATACTATTCTATACTTAAATATTTAATTTTCTACAGAATTATATAGCGGCATGAACGTCCAGAAGGAAATGCAAGGATGGTCGCCACCCCCTCCCCTTCTGGAAAATGAATGTTGACATAAAAGTACCTATTATTTCAGACGTATTAGTTGATTTCAGTCACAGTAATTTACATCCATTTTTTTAATAGGGATGTAGGAACGCGATAATTTCAAACTCAAGTGGTGTTTTCTGAGAGGGCAACATTATTACGAGGCAATATGCCTCGTTTACCCTCCTGATAAAAATATATTGTTTCCCCCTTGCTGCAAGAAATCTGCGGACGACCCCTTGCCCCCCAGTGCGCACGCCTATCCTGCCCCTCCGCCCCCGAGAACGTCGTTCATCCGCTACTATTAGATCATCGGATTTTGTAGCAGATCTTCTGGTTTCCCAAGGAACAATCTCCCGATTTTTTCAAGTCTGACCTGGCAACACTGACCCGAGCACAGATAACTGCAGGGAAAGTGCGCGAACGCTTTTGACGGAAGGTTTTCTTCCTTGTGGTCGAGCTATAGCACTAACCGTGGGAAAATTTATGCTTTTGCTTACTTATATTTTTTTCTATGCATCATTACTTTCATCATGTATTCTGTGTAAGTTGCTTTGCGATGTTCTTCAATATGTTTTTTTTCTCTTAAAAAACAAGAGCGTTGCATGCTTTACAGTGCTGGACAATCAGAGAAGTTTCATCTTGATGTCACAGAAACCCTGCCGTGTTTGTAAACAAGGAGGCTGAAAAAAAGGTCTCTCATGACCAGACCTTCAAAAGCGGGGGAAAAGCGGTCGAAGGACCTTGGATTCGCAGACCTGCTGCGATGAGCTGGCCCGCCTGACACTATTGCACTCAATGGAAACGCAGCGGGACGGTTGGGCACGGGGGGAGGAGGTGTAGAACTGGGCTCTCCTTTCGATGCGCTAAACTTAGCAAATCTCTTGCGTATTTCTAGCTGTTTAATGGTGTTACTTGACTAATTTCGCTCATATATGCGAATATTCTGATTTATTTTTTCTTCTTCCCTAAAATATTTAAAAAGCAATATTTTTATTATTTTGCTTTGTCATCGCCGCATCTCCCGATGACCGGACGCCTCGCCTCTGATACACATGCATTTTTTTGCCTGTCGATTGTACAGTCCCTACCAAAGGTTTAAGACCACCAACTTTTTTCATATAAATGAATCCTGACCGAAGGTTTTTGGTACAAATATGGAGTGAAATTGTATGGAAGTAATATAGTGTGCTAGGCATATATTGCCGAAAAATATTGGTGTACGTCTTGTATTTCTTCAGATACGAAAGTGGAAAATCAAATTTCTTAACAAAAAAATCCAGCATTTTGAAGTACAGATGAATGTGCATACACGTAACCGACGTCGTTAAGTCAGTACTGAATTTTTTCCAGTATTGTGGAACATGAACGAAGGCTTTGGAGCAAAAAAAAATCCAATTTTTTTTCTCGTGTTTTATTTATTTTTTTCTAAAATTCGCAAAATAAAAAAAATGCAGCGAAAACTGACAGGTCTTCAGATAACAATATCTTCCTCAGCGACTTCGCTGGAGTGAACAAATTTTATCAGTCATTAGTTGAAATATGTGTCAATAGATGGCGCAGAAAGACTTATCTCGAGTAGCAGCATTGTGCAAGTCCAAACCTGTTTTCGTTACGCTTGATAATAAACAGACTGTTTGAATCGCAAGCTGCATGATAATGGGGAAAAAATCTGTGCCCGTGGCCGTGAAATGGCAAATAATTGGTATGTAGAGATGCAATAGGTCTCATAGAGAAATTGCAGTCGCATTGAATGTGTGTAAAACCTGCGTGGCGAACACAATAAACAAATTCAAGCAGCAAGGTACAGTGGTTGATAAACCACGCTGCGGCCGCCCCAGGGCAACGTCTGTACGCGAGGACCGGATTATCGCGAGTGGCAAAGAATAACCGTAAAGCCCCTCTTCCAGTGATAATGAGGGAATATAATAAAAGGGTCTCAAAGATGACCATTTCGCGTCGTCTGGGGGAATGTGGACTTCGTCTTACGCTCCTCTCAAAAAGCCATTGCTCAATAATGTACATAAGATAAATCGTGTGAAGTGATGCAAAAATAAAAGAAACTGGTCCATGGAACATTGGGGTAAGGTCCTTTTCAGTGATGAATAGAGATTCGTGCTATACAGCTCCCGAAAAGTAAGAGTTCGGAGGACAGCAACCGAGAAACTTCTCCCCGAATGTCTCGTGCAAGTTGTTCAGGGTGGGGGTCAATCAGTCATGATCTTGGGATGCATGTCTGCCGCAGGGACCTGGATTTTGAGATTCATTCCTGGCTCCATGGAATCACGAGAATAGATCGAAACAATGAAAGATAACATGCTCCCGCCCTACCAGAAGCTCCACAACGGGTACTTCTTCTTCCAGCAGGACAACGCGACTTGCCACACGTCAGCAGCAACAATGGCTTGGATTCAAGTGAGGGAAATCCCATTGTTGCTTTGGACAGCACGAAGTCCGGACCTGAATCCTATAGAAAACCTATGGAATACCATTGGTCTTCGTGTAGCCAGACGCCAGCCAAGGAATGCCCAGGTACTTCGTGCCGGACCCTGTGGCCGAGTGGTTAGCACATCGCGCTGCGACGCCAAGGGTCCCGGGTTCGAATCCCTCTCGGGCCTGGTTGTTTGTGAATGTCCATTCATAAATTTAATCATTTCATCACTCATCTCCATCTTTGCAAATTAGCCAAGAGGTACAAAACGCTAAGTAAAATAAACTAAATCAATCAATCAATCAATCCAGGAACTTCGTGAACAGATCTCCGAATTATGGAATGAGATTACGCCCCAAGAATGCCAGGAATTTGTCCGCATCACGAGAAAACGTGTGCAAATGTGCTTGAAACTTAAAGGTGGACCTATTGACTATTACATTTTCACACTACATTCATCTAATTTCAGGATAAATGTTTCTTCCCAAGTATATTTTCAAAGTTCAGATTTAATGATTTTACAAATTGTACCTTTAGTTGCATTTATAAGTTATAAGTGCATTAATACAGGGAGGTTATTGCAGCATGACACCGCAAGAGCGTCGGCCGCTTGCCGGCCCAGTCATGCAACAGGTGCCGGCAAATTGCGTAACAGATAGCCCGTTACACAAACAGCTTGTTTTGTAATGTTTCCACTTTTCACAATTATAGTTACAATTACAACTTAAATAAGCACGTACCTTGCCGCAAGGATGCTGGAAAAGGTGTCCTCTAAAATACAAATATTTCTGGCACTTTATTTCTGCCCATATCGCTTCTGACAGCAATGACTCATCCAACATAAAGGATTCAATTTTTCATTCTTGTCTTGCCTTCGAATAAACAAAACCGTGACTCTTATTTTGCAGATAACACAAGATTAATCCTTTTGAACACTAGAGTCAGTGGCGTGCCCAAGATTTTCGAGGGGGGAGGTTACGTATACATTATTATGCAAAACGAAAGCGCAGATAAACGAATTATTTAACAGTGTCACTTAATTTTAACGTGTGAATATTTTTGAAGTAAAGTAGCGATCATACACTGTGTGCGTTTTTCTTTCTGAGAGCGTCATTTGAAATAAGCACTTTTCCCCTTTTGCTACTATGGGATAAACTGAATATAAAAGGCTATAACTGCTCAACAACTGCATCTTTTTAAGAAATTTAAATTCTAAATGTAAGAATGAACAAAAAGCAACATTTTATGTAAATTCCGACAATTGTGAGTCCAGGGGGAAACGGGGGCCAAATCCCAAAGTTCTATTTTCCCCGTAATTACGCAAAATTTCTGAACGTCGTAATTTCCATATTTTTTTTTTTCAAAGTTGCGGCAGGAGCATTACATATCCTCATAGAGTAGTCTTTTGTTGTGCTTCCCTCAAAATTTGGTCCATCCAGTGTCTATAGAGCCGACGCTAGAAGCGAAATTCCTCAGATGTCGCAAGAGCGTCAGCGGCTTATCGGAGTAGTGGTAAGCCGCGAGAAGCCTCTCGATACTACGCGAATGCGACAGCTGTCGGCTACCAGTTGTTTAGACGTGTTCACTTCGGTTTGCGTTTATCAGTACTCGTGTTGTTTATACTGTGTTATTGAGTTGGTGTGCTAAAGTGCTAGTGCTTTATCGTGTGTTATTTGTTATTCATTCATTAGTTATGCCGCCAAACAAATATAGTCTTGAGCAAAGAGTTTTTATGTACGATACTTACGTGAAAACGAACTCTTGCAGAAAAGTAGTCAGGCGATTCGCAAGAAAATTTCCTGGCAATCCTGTTCCGGACAGACATACTGTTTACAACCTCGTTAAAAGATTACGAGAGACAGGATCTCTTGAACCTAAGAAACGTGTTTCCAGACGACGTGTTCTTACGGAAGAAAAGCTAGACGAAATTGGTGAACGACTTGAACATACTCCAAAAAAATCCCTCCGTCGGCTTGCTCAGGAAACAGGCATTTCAAAATCCTCAGCACGAAATGCCACTAAATTACTTAGATTAAAACCCTACAAAATTACAGTGGTTCATGAATTGCAACCTCGCGATCACGCGACTAGAGTTCGATTCTGTAACTGGATGCTGGATAATATTGTTGCTGGCAGAGTAAATCCAGAATTAATCATATTTTCAGACGAAGCTTGGTTCGAATTGAATGGCCGAGTTATTTCACAAAACAGTCGCTATTGGAGCGCAGAAAAACCTGACCTTGTGCATGAAGTTCCGCTCCATCCTGCAAAAATTGGTGTGTGGTGTGGTTTGAATGCGCACAGAATAATAGGGCCTATTTTTTATGAAGGTACTATCAATGGTGAAAGGTATCGAAGAGACATACTACAACCTTTTTTTGAACAATTAACGGACATTGAATGCCAGCAGTCATTTTTTCAGCAGGACTCTGCTACTGCTCACACTGCTTATGAATCACTTAATTTTATTGCCGAGATTTTTGAGGACAGAATTATCAGTACTGAGTTGTGGCCCTCTCGTAGCCCCGATCTTACTCCTTGTGATTATTATTTATGGGGAACATTAAAAAACAAAGTGTATCAGAATAACCCGCGTACAATAGAGGATTTAAAAGAAAATATAAGAAGAGAAATTGCCAGAATCACACCTGAGGAGCTTATGGATGTTCAGAGGAATTTCATACGCAGATGCCGGAAATGTATTGGTGTTGAAGGAGGTCATTTTCAACATCATTTATAACACAGAAGGTTAGTGATCATCATTATTATTAGTTTTAAATATAATTTTACACTTTCGGTTTGCTTTATGCGCCGCGATGCTGTCTTCCCTTTCTGTCAACCGAGGATAAAGTAGAGATGTCTAAGAAAGATTAGATGTCTGAAATAAGGTTGTAATTGTAACTGTAATTGTGAAAAGTGGAAACATTACAAAACAAGCGGTTTCTGTTACGGACTATCTGTTACGCAATTTGGCGGCACCTGATGCATGACAAGGCCGGTAAGCGGCCGACGCTCTCGCGGTGTCTAAGAAAGATTACATGTCAAAAATAAAGTGCCAGAAATATTTGTATTTTAGAGGACACCTTTTCCAGCATCCTTACGACAAGGTACGTGCTTATTTAAGTTGTAATTGTAACTATAATTGTGAAAAGTGGAAACATTACAAAACAAGCGGTTTGTGTAACGGGCTATCTGTTACGCAATTTGCCGGCACCTGTTGCATGACTGGGCCGGCAAGCGGCCGACGCTCTTGCGGTGTCATGCTGCAATAACCTCCCTGTATGTCCTTACACTTTCTTGATCTTGATATACCTTTCAATAACATTACATAATAATTCCAGTTTTGTATTAAAGTGTTTATTTCATGAAAAGCACTCGCATATGTACTTTTTCTGTTTGTCTGAAAAACACATGACAAGGTGGTCTTAAACTTTTGGTAGGGACTGTAGTATGTTATTTGTAAATTTGAAAATAGCTTCTGATATTGATTTACTTTTTTGGTATCCAAATTGATGTTTGGATAAAATTTTGTATTTTACAAAAAAAAGTTAATAATCTATTTAGCATAATTTTCTCTATTACTTTAGAGAAAACTGACAAAAGGCTTATAGTTTGAGCATTCCTCTTTGTTGCCTTTTTTGAATATGGTCTCACTTTTGCTATTTTGTACTCACTAGGAAAAATACCTGTTTCTAAAGATGTGTTACAAATACTTACTAGTGGTTGTAATATACTATTCGCACATTTTTTGAGTAGAGAACTTAAAAGCTCATCTGGCCCTGATGAATACTTATTTTTAAAATTTATAATTACTTTCTCGACGTCTCCTTCAGTTACTGGGGTGAGAAACATAGTGTTTGTGTTTCGGGGACTGCTTAAATATGTTCTTAATGCAGGTGTAGAGATTACTGGATTTTTATTTACGGTATTGAGAATGTTCACAAAATATGTATTAAAAATTTGTGCTACATCAAGGGGATTGCTTATTTTTTTTCCATCAGACATTATTTCTATTTTTTCATTCACGTTCTTTTCTTTCTTACCAGTTTCATCATTAACAAATTCCCATAGTTTTCTTGATTTGTTTGCGGATTTGCTTATTTTATCTGCAATGGCTAATTTCTTCGCATTGTTTATTACCTTCCTGAGGATATTTACATTTCTCTGTAGTGGTCTTTAAGTACGGCTTCTTGTTCTTCTGGATTTCTTTATATAATTTTCTTTTGTTTCACAGGATTTTTTTTATCCCTTTGGTTATCCAGGAAGTTGAGTTGATTTGATTAAGGGGTTGTTTGTATGTTTTAAATGCTACTTCAAAATGATATTTTATTGTTTTTGTGAATAGGCTTACTTTTGTATTTAAATTTTTATCCGTGAGCACTTCAGTGTAGTCTTGTTTTTTTAAGGAGTATACAAAGTTTCTTATATTTTCTTTGGTGAATTTTCTTTTTTCTATAGTAGTGATTTATTTTGCATTCGTTTGTTTTATATTCTCTGGTGTATGGAAACTTATGAAAACTGCTTCATGATTGGACAAGGCTAAAGGTAAAATATTTGTGGAGTGTTCAAAAAAATCTTGATTAATTATTACTTGATCAATACATGATTTACTTGTTGGTGTTATCCTTGTTGGTGAATTTATTGTTGCAATCAAATTATGGGAGGTTATAATTGTATTTAGTTCTTTTTTTTCTGGACTGTGTTTTAAAAAATCTATGTTTATATCGTCCGTCACTATAATGGGTCGTTTTTTTTATGTAATAGAATGGACAACATTGGTTCTAATTTTTCAAAAAATGTGCTTAAATGTCCATCTGGTGTTCGGTATAAGCAAACTACTGTTACTTCGTTGTGTTGTAATTTGAAATTCACTACTGTGTGTTCAAAATTGAATTCTTCATTTAAGTAATCAGTTTTCGTTATGTTTTCAAATGGTATGTTGCTTCTAACTAAAATGGTGGCACCACCTCGCTTGTGGTGTTCACGGCAATATGCGTTGGCTAAATTAAAATTTGGAATTTTCGTGGAAGAAACCTCTTCTTTTCGCAACCAATGTTCAGTGGCACAAATTATATGTGGGACTTTTTTGAGGGATCCAAGAATCACATCCAGCTCATGGACCTTGTTCCTTAATGACTGAAAATTTTGACTCATTAGCCTAAAAATATTTTTGTTTTCCGAGATAGGAAGTTGTTCATTTTTGTTTATATTGATTGTATGTACATCTACACTGGCATTCAGCTTTGTAAACTGATTACTTTGTCTGCAGAAGCTATTTGGGGACTGTTTGATTTTACCATAAAAATCAGTGCTTCGATTGCGCGAGTTGATTTTTTTTCTGTCAGAGCGTCTAACCCTGTCAGTACACAAATCATTATGATTATGTGTTATATTGGTGGAATCCTTATCATCCACCCTTACAGTTGGATCATTCCTTTGAAAATTCCCCATCTTTATATCACTATCAACCATATCAATATCAACACTGCATTCATTTGGCACTTTATTATTATTTTTCACATTGTCCACACTTTTTTCTTCCTGATTTTTGTGTTCACTTTCACTTTCTTCTGTAATGTTGGGTAGTAGCACTTCACGGGAGGGGTGGGGGATTGAACTGAGATTAATGGGACACTGATACACAACACTATTTACGCATTTAGCACAATCACTATTTGGACAAGGCAAATCTGTAGACACTTTTTCTTTCTTCTTGAGACTATCGTGTTTTCCGGTAATGTACTACTCCTGTACTTCACTTTTTGGGGGGATTGCTAACATTCCAGTGGAGGAGGATGGCCTCAAGATTGGCTTATGAGTTTGTGTTAACAATGTCCAGAATCGATGAAGAGATTATTCTCTTTCCAGCCTTGTTCAAGTGCATGCCATGATTTGTGTGGAATGCTCTTACCACTGTATGTAGTTGAAGTATTTTTGCGTTTTGAAACTTGGCCATGATGGATATCTTCTTGTTAGTTCTCTTTATTTGTATGTTCACACACGATTCCTCAATGAGGTCATGGCGGTGGGGGATACATTATTTCCCTCATTTTTACCTCAGATAATAACAACATGGTCGTTTGAACCTAGTTTTTTAATGTCTTTCAGGAGTGTGCTTGTCACTTCTTGTGACATAGCACCAGGCTTCACACTACCACTACACAATTTATTTGGGTCAAGTCTACTGATAATTGGTGCTAGGTTTCGTCCGTGGCTGTCGCCAAATATTGCAATTTTTTTCATCCTTGGGTTTGTAGCAGTGCAGTTTTTTTCTCGTTGAGATTTCTGGAAGGAAGGACGAAAATTACTCTCACAGTCACCGTGACCTGGCTTCTTGGATTTGTTCTCTTTCGTTTGTTGTTTCTTGCCTTTGTATGTTGCACATTGTATTGCATCGCATTACTTCTACTTATTTCTATGCTTTCATTTCTTAAGCCTAAATCACACGGAACTGGAAATCCAGTAGGAATGCTCTAGTTGACGCTGGACTGGCTACCCATTTGCTAGTTTTCGCCTCACACGGTACTTGTTATACCGTACTTGTCACTAGTCTTTCGTTCCCATAATGGCGGCCGCGCGAGATGTAAACAACGTATCACTTCACACTTTTAAAATACGATAACTATTCAACCGAGAGGAATATCGCATCGCATTAAATGGTTTTAGGTAGAGAAGACCGGCGGTAATAAAATACATACTTTACAACGTTTACTATACACGTGTGGAAGAATATTTTAGCTTTTTCAATTGTAAACATGCCTTTCGTGCTGTATGCACTCGGAAACCACAGACAAAAGAGGTTACTTTGCAAACTCACAGATTATCTTCACATGGGCAAACTTTGCTCTGGTTGGCTGTTCCACAGAATCTAGTCGAAGAAAGTTAGTAGCAATTAGAACATGTCCTATTCCTCAAAACCAGTCAAGCAGTCAGCCAGGCGGCCATGATTTCTACCTAGAAAGTCAGTTCATCGCCAACTAGGGCATTCCAACTAGATATCCAGTTCCGTGTGATAGGGGCTTTAATATTCCAAAAAGGTTGGGATGCTGAAATGAGTTGACTGGTGAGTAACCTGTGCCTCGGCTGTGTGCCGAATGAGTGCTAGCTATGGTGCTAGTTTTGCTTTGCGTGTTGATTTTACCACTTGGCTCCATGTCTCTTCTCGTTGTGCAGCATATTGTTTGTACTGTCTCTTATTTTCTTGTTCCGTTGCCGTTCTCAGGTGGATTCCACTTTAAACTGTAGGTCTAGTCCCAATTAGCCTTACTGTGCATAAAGTGGACTTAAAACACCAAATCAACCAACCAACCTTTCTCAGGTCTGCTTCCAGTAATTTAATTATCTCGTTTTTCTAAGAGAGTTCCCGGAGGAGATTTTGGTTTGACTTTAGCAGTTCCGCACAGTTGGTACAGGTCGGCGTGCACTCCATTATTTTAATGTTAGCATAAGGAATGACAGCAGTTTTGTTTACGAAAATAATTGTTAATGATCCTTCGTATGTATAAGAGTCCTCACTAATCACTTTTGCTTACAAATGTTTAGTTTCCACTTACCTATATGTATTCTTCTTGGCGCTCAGCTGCACACGGCTAACACTACCCACCATTTTTTTTTTAGATAAGTTTTCGGTGTTACTAGTTCGATAGCTTTTTTTGTGTACGAGTTTGGGTCTTCTTAGAATGCGAATACACTGTTTCCAAATTACGTCATAAATGTATTAAGTTAAGTAAGATTTAATGACCTAGTTAGAACCAATATTCACGATACTAAGAACCGCAGGGCAATAGCTTAGTTAACTGACTGGTAACATATAAAAATTTGCAACCCCCCAAAAAACTACTTCCCAAAATGAAATCACAAATACGCCACCGAGTCAGGCCCGTAGCTAGAGGGGGAGCAGGGGGACCAACTGCCCCCCTGAGTGACTGCTTTGCCCCCCTGTGAAGAATACAGAACACATTCCTACCTGGAATTCTCACTAATCTTTACAATTATATCATGTGTTATTCTATCAACATAACAAAGACACTTGTTGATTTTGTGATTTATTAGGGTGTGTGGGATTCCGTATAATGTCGTATCAGGATTGGGGGGGCGATTCTCGTTAGATTCCTTTGTGCGTAAAAATCTTACATACTGGAAACTAGAGGGAATCATTATGAAGCATGATTTATAAAGAGCTCCCTTAATCAGTTCTGCAGAGAGACCCAAAGCTGTTGGTACATATTAATCGTCTATTAACATTATCAACCTGAAAATATCAAGTAGATACAGTCCCTATTAGCCTATTTATGTTAACCTTTATATTATTTGGAAATCTGGAAAAGTCATTATCGAAATATTGCTATTTGATGTTGCTCGAAGTTTTTTTTGTGTTCGTTGCAGTCTCAAGATATCATCCCTTTTCTGTTACTTATCTCTTTTGGGGGGAGGGGGCAAGTGCCTCTGTGTACCCTGCTCTATCTACCAATGCGACACAATATATTAAAAAATTGCCCCCTCTAGGATTGATTTCGCCCCCCCCCCCCCCTACAAAGAATTCCTGGCTACGGGCCAGTTGCAGTCGCCCACCCCAGATATCTAGAAAATGTTAATGTAATTCAAATGGTGAAATTGTAGCGAAATTTTATTACAAAGAGTATTGTTTCCTCCGATTTACAGGCTGTCTGTTACAGCAATTAACTCCCATGTCCAACAAAATAGTGAGAGAACATGTAGACATTAGAATCATGTTGACTGCCTTAACCAGGGGTACGGGTAACGGAAAAAATTTGGTCGGGATGGGATCGTGAAGGAAATATTAATAATTCTTACTTTCGGGACTGAAAAAATTCTCATTTTCCCGATCAGGTCGTAAAATTTTGCGGACGGGTAATTTTCGAAATTTCCAAATGCGGTTTAAATCTCCAATTGTACACACTATTTTCTCTTCAAGTGATTGTTTTTCCACTTCTGGAATAAAAACTGTTAATTTCAAGAAATTCCAGACACTTAATAGTGCAGTAAATATCAAGACTTAGCCTCATTTAAATAACATTAATTGTTATTTCTCGGCTATTCGGAATTACGAAAAGTCGGGATCTGACATCGAATTCACAACCCGTCAGTTTCAATTTATTATTTTATTTTATTTATTAATTAATTTTTACAGTAGGTCTACTCTTCGGCATGTAGAAACGTGAATCAGAGGTTCCATGAAAGAAAAAATAGATTAAGCTATATCTGTTTGTTATCTGTGCTTTGTGAAAGAGTACAAAAAGACAAAGAGCTGTTCATCGACAAAGTGATACAGTACATTTCACGGATGAGGTGGGTGTTTATGCAAAGGAAGTAAGGTGAATCCAGTTTCTATCTAAATAGCGGACTGGAGTCTGGACTTGTATTCAATGCCAAAGTATTTTAAGTTCAATTTGAATTTTATGATTTTAAAGTAGTAGTAATAATAATAATAATAATAACAATACAAGTTTTTATGACTGAAGGACAAGAAAAATCCTGCAGGAGGCCTTGGGGAGTGAGAACCCCCCCCCCCTCCCCAAGCCAAAAGTTTAATTCGCACAGTGATCTCTGATATATATTCTACTGTTCGAAATAAATTATTCCCTTCGGTTCGGTCTCAATTGTATTTTAACAGCTTAGGACTGAACGAAACTACAGAAGAAACTCCACTCTCAGTTAATACCGCCCATATGGGGTGATGTACGTATGTTATTAGTACCAAATACGTTTTCACAGAAATGAGACAATCTTTAAGTTAAATGATTAATTACAGATCTTTTGATCTAGAAAAAATGTATTAGTTATTTTACCCTTATTAATTTCATACTTTCAATTCAAATATATTGCTCCAGTTTTTCCTCGACGTTTATTTCTTGCTTGTGAAGAATCACCAGATGGCACAACGGGTGGGGACAGCGAGTCACCCCACGCTGACAGCCTCTGCCCTCTAGCGAACGAAAAGTCAACTACTGGTCTGAGCTTGCCTCTGCGCCATGCTGCCTCTGGCGGAGAATTGCAGATGTTCTTGCGTCCATTTCTTGTCGTTATGGCAACGGACGAGAATCGGGACGTAAAATAAATTTAAAGAAGAAAATAAATTGGTTTCCTTGGATTTCAAACAACAGACATATGGAATGTCGTATCTACGTCAATACTTGAATTGTGCTGGAAGCAATCTTTGTATTCCCAGCGTTAATCCAGTTGATCCGTCGCCTCATCCACGCGACGAAGGGGTAGAATATTCCGGTTGGTCCCAACTGCACCATGAGATTTAAGGTATAACATGTTTCATTCCTTTAGTTGTATATTGCAGTAATTATTTCATATAATTAGAAGTTTATGTGATATTTAAGACACGTTAAGTTGTCATTTGGGAGGTTTCCGAAGAAATGGACTGGCTGACTAGCATATTGTTCCTTCCTCTTCGCAATCAGCCTTCAATCTCAATCATGACATTGTTTTATCCAGCATTTAATTCGTGGAAAAGGCTAAGTAGCTACTAATATTTCACATGGAAATTAAAATTCTAGAATTCAAATTATTTACTCTTTATGGATTTAAACTATTTTAACAATGTGTTAAATTTGTAGAGCTCATTCTGACATTTTTATTTCTGATCCCAAAAATGAAACTTGCTTATTTAAAAAATCCCAAATTTCTGTGTTTGAACTTTCGTGCATATAACTAATCCATTGTTGCTCCTTTTTGAAAAATTACAAAGTTTATCAGCAAGAATAGTCACTAATTTCTTTGCGGAACGGCCAGTATGATGATAATCACATGGGTAATAATGATGATGATGAGGACCATGATGATCCGTGTTCGGTGAAGCATAGACCGTTCCTTCCTCCCCAGGAAGGGCTGAATTAAACTAAGTATATTTTTAAACAGCAAAGGTGTGCGCCGTCAAACGCTTTTGCGTTGCTCTTCTAGTTTCTCTTTCGAGCAGAGAGCGCAAGAAAGCATGCAGACTTTCACTCGGTCGGATAAACCAAGATGCAACTTTCTCCTTCCTCAACAGATTTGGGACTGAGCAGACAAATTTGAAGTTATTGCGTAAAGAGAGATCCTCGAACGATGAACCACATTATGAGCTCCGGTGGCTTGAATGGAACATTAGAAGGAAATTGCTTTACAGATTATTGTATTAATGAGCTATAAGTAGTCGAAATCAATAGCACTGAGTAGGAAATGCTGGCTCGATTTAAATTATTTCTGTAACATGCAGTTAATTATTCACACATTCTATTCTTCATAAACCAAAGTTATCGTTTCGAATTCATGCCAGTGACGGATCCAGAAATGACACATGCGAGGTGCGATTTTCAGCCGGAAATATTCCAACCTGCATTTGCATAATTTTTATGTAAACACTATGTATTCGTAATAGTGAAAACAAGAACATAGCTGACCTGGTTGGTCTAGGGATAAGAGTAACACAATGCCAAAATAGGGCTCATGGGCCCACATCCTAGCTAAGTAGTTGTCGGAGTCGCAATAACTATAACGATATCAATATACGATCAAATGAAAAGACAAGGAAAGAAGAGCCTTTGTCCAGAAACATGACCTTCAAGTTAAGCCAAGAAAATACCAAAACATACACATAATGCTGACTGACATTGTTACATTTTTATTCACGTATTTTAATTTGAAATGCTGTTAATGAAATGTCCCAATACAGAATCAGTAAATAATAATAATAATAACGGACATCCAGAATCAGTGGCGCAGCCAGAATTCTTTCTTGGTGAAGGCTTCATTGGGCAGCATGATCGTTTGTAACTTGGGGGGGGGGGCTTTGAAATCGAAGTTTAATCAGCATCTGACTCAAACATCATTTTATATTACATCATGAAAGAAAGGAATTAGTAGATCTGTATTGGAAACTTGATAAATAAAGCTGGATTTACTTTCTAAAACTATGCTAACGATGTTTAAGTAAGGTAGGACCAAAATGAATTTTTATAAAAAAGAAAATTATGCTATGTTTATACACGCATACGAAAATTGTAACAGGTATAGAAGAAACTACAGTTTGGGGATAATATTCAAAGAATAATAAGTCCTTCCCATTTGGACTCTGGGAGGGGCTTGAGCCCCAAAAGCCACCCTCTTGCCTCCACCACGCTTCAGAATTATAAGACTTACAATAACAGTACACCAAAGAAACAAACGATATACATAATATTGACATACAAATAATAAAGTATAATTTAAACAAAATTTGTAGGAAAAATGTATGTAAAAATTTACACTGAGGGGCAATCACCCCTATCGCCTTTCCAGTTAACCCGCGCTTGATTACTAGAATAAGCTGATAAAATTAGAAATTCTGCGTCTCCCTACTTTTAACTAAAGAGCTGATATTTTACTACAATAATATTGTGTGAGATTATTACTAGTAATGGCAGTATTGAATCATTCAAAAAATAATATTGAAGATATGGAAATGCATGACATGGGGGGAAAATCAATGAGCAACATGCATCGAGGTTCAAAACTTATTGAAAGGATGGTTGCCATTAGGTGTCAAGGAGAGTGCACAAGCGTTACGTTAACTGTTTATTTCTGGTTTGTTTTAGATGCCGCAAGGAGGAGATGGCCCCAATCAATCCCCCCCACCAGACCCTCATCTTTATATGAGAGAGTAAATGAAATCTGTAGTTTTCCTTTCTGTAACTTTCATTCTTTCACAACCTGATATCCACGAAACAATTGTGCGCCTGTGCGTGCACACACACACACACACAGACACACACATATAAATAACCATCATCTTTCTAGCCGTCGCTTGGGTCAGCTAGAAATTCACCGTCTTTATCTTTTATCAAGTTTACTTTAGGTTGCCACCCCTTTCTAAACTCATTTACACCTTTATATAAATCTCTGATATTTTTATTTTTGCTGTTTGTTCCAATTTCGTTAATTTTGTTTTTCAAGTAATCTCTTTTTTTACTTCTAAACGTGCGGTTAACTTCTCGCTTTATTCTATTATAATTGTTTAGATTTGTATCATCAGAGTTATTTAACCACCTAAGTCTAGCCTGATTTCTTATTTCTATTAGATTATGACATTCATTATCAAACCATGGCTTACTTTTTCTCGGTTTATGGTATCCTATACTTTCTTTAGCTGCTGATTCTATTTCATTACGTATGTGCTCCCAATTCTTATTTACGTCTCCTTCATTTATATTTTCATCATCATTTAAATCCTGCAAAACATCAAATCTATTTGACAGTTTAATTTGGTAATCTTTCTTAATTCTTTCATCAGTAAACTTTCCTGTATCAAATTTTAGAACTTTTAGATTTTGTTGCTTATGATTTATCACTGAGAGTCTTTCTCTTAATTTAGCAATTACTAAATAATGGTCACTGGCACAGTCAGCACCTCTATGTGTACGAACGTCAATTATACTAGTATGCCTTCTCTTATCAATGAGAATATGATCTATCTGATTATGAGTTTTACCATCTGGAGAAGACCATGTATATTTATGGATATCTTTATGTTTAAAAGTGGTACTTTTCACAATTAAATTCTTTGAGGTTGCAAAAGTAATCAATCTTATACCATTATCATTACTTAATTCATGAAGACTTTCTTTACCAATCGTGGGTTTAAATGTCTCTTCTTTGCCAATCTGTGCATTACAGTCACCTAACAGAATTTTCATATCATACTGAGAAAATTTATCAAAGACCTGTTCTAACTCTGTATAAAAATCATCTTTAGTATTATCATCTTTATCTTCCGTTGGTGCATGTATGTTTATTAAAATAATTTTACACCACCTACCCTGTAAAACTGCATATGATATCCTATCATTAATAAATTCTACTGTTTTAAGAGCCGAGATAATTCTATTATTTATGAAAAAGCCTGTTCCAAAATTATGATTTTGAGTACCACCATAGAAAAAAGTATAATTTTTAGATTTACAATTCCCTTCTCCTGGCCACCTAACTTCCTGGACAGCTACTACATCTAATTTATACTTAACTATCTCATTAACTGTACACTGAAATGCACCAGGCCAGTAAAGGCTCAGAACATTCCAGGTGCCTAATTTACTATCCTTATTCCTAATGAAGATCTTATCCTCAGTCCAGGGACCTTCCTAAGTAGTCCCCACCCGGAGATCCAAACGGGGGACTATTTTACCTCCGGAATATTTTACCTTGGGAACATCCATGGCCTTATATTGCTGTTTCTTGACATTTCTTTTTACAGTGCAGAGTTGTCAGCTCTACGCCTAACCCCCAATATGAATGGAGGAACTACTACACAAGACAAACATAAACACATTAGACAGCACAATTACTACACAAGACGAACACAAACACATTAGACAGCACAACTACTACACAAGACATAATATGTCAAATTCATAAATTAATTTGTTTAATATGGAATAAAGAAGAAATCCCTCAACAGTGGAAAGAATCCATAATTGTTCCTGTGTTTAAAAAAGGTGATAAAATGAACTGCAATAATTGCCGTGGAATTTCTCTACTCTCAACAACATATAAAATATTATCTAACATTCTTTTAACAAGACTAACCCCATATGCTAATGAAATTATAGGTGATTATCAATGTGGATTTAAACGTAACAGATCAACTAGAGATCAAATTTTTCACATCAGACAGACACTTGAAAAAAAGTGGGAATATAATCAAAATGTCCATCAACTATTCATTGATTTCAAAAAAGGATATGATTCGGTCAAAAGAGATAAATTATATAATATATTAGTAGAGTTTGGAATACCTAAGAAGCTTGTTAGTATGATAAAAATATGCACCAGTGAAACAGAAAGTAAAATTCGTGTGGGTATTAATATGTCTGACAAATTTACAATTCATGATGGATTAAAACAAGGAGATGCATTATCTCCATTGCTCTTTAATTTTGTCTTAGAATATGCTGTTAGGAAGGTAAAAGAATCTAAAGAAGGACTAAAATTAAATGGTGTGACTCAGTTGTTAGCATATGCAGATGATGTAGACTTACTGGGGGATGATGTGAATACAATTAAGAATAATGCTAAAATATTTTTCAAAACTGCTAAAGAGATAGGTTTGGAAGTTAACAAAGAGAAAACTAAATATATGATTACAGGCCGAAACCAAGTGTTAGGTAATAATCAAAATCTAATTATTGATAACAACTCGTTTGAACCAGTTTCCAAATTCAAATACTTAGGAGTAATATTAACAAATGAAAATTATATTAAAGAGGAAATAAAAAGTAGGCTTAATTCAGGAAATGCATGTTACTTCTCTCTTCATAAACTTTTGTCTTCTTGTTTAATATCTAAGAAACTAAAAGTTAAAATATACAAAACCGTAATTTTGCCTGTAGTATTATATGGATGTGAAACTTGGTCCCTTACATTGAAAGAGGAACATAACTTGAGAGTATTTGAAAATAAGATCCTTAGGAAAATCTTTGGACCTAAAAGGGATGAGGAGACAGGTAAGTGGAGAAGGTTACATAATTTAGAACTACATAATTTGTATTCATGTCCAGATATTGTTAGAATGATTAAATCAAGAAGACTTAGGTGGGCAGGCCATGTGGCACGAATGGGAGAGGAAAGAGGAGTTTACAGGATTCTTGTTGGGAAACCTGATGGTAAGAGACCTGTAGGAAGGCCAAGACGAAGATGGAGGGACAACGTTGAGATGGACCTAAGGGAAATCGGCAGGGATGGAAAAGAGTATATAGAACTTGCTCAAGATAGGGAAAGATGGAAGGCCTGTGTTGCTGCAGCCATGAACCTTCGGGTTTAAGAAGGCTAGAGAGTTAGTTAGTTAGTTAGCTTTCTAGCCGTCGTCACTGCCATAATATTTTGTTTGTTATGTAAGTACGTTACTACTAATATTAATTTTAAAAAGAGTCCTCCCTGTTAGGAATCCATTTTAAATTGTAGGTCCAGTCCCGATTAGCATATCTGTGCATAAAGTGGACTTAAAACAAAAACTCAATAAATGTGCAAAATTTAAGATACTCTGAAGCTACCGAATGTGCGTGCCTCCACGTAAATCTAGGAGCGTGGGATAAGGTGGGGGAGGCACGGTAGGATCTGGAATTATTTTATGAGATCTAACATTGTGCCGAAAAATGTCACATTAAAAAACAGCTTAAATATACATTTAAGTATTATATACTTATGTAAGTACACACACACATGTATATATATATATATATATGATGGCGCAGTGGTAGCGTCGTCGCCTTGTAATCAGGGGAGCAACGGTAGATCCAGGTTCGGTACCCGGTGGATACAGATATGAGTTCGGATCCAACTTTAAACTTTAGGTCCAGTCACGATTAGCTTTACTGTGCATAATGTAGACTTATATATAACCACATCAGCATAATTACAGGGTTCGTTTTAGCTCGAATTTATGGTGAGGTAAACTCATTGGGACTGGACCTTCAAAATGGAATCCGAACCACTGTGCAGTGTACAGTCACCGGAATTAAAAATTGGACACCTATATCCTGCAATACTCGCTTCCCTGCAAGGCGTTATGTGTGTTGCGTAACTCTACGGCTGTGGTAGAAGTTGCCATTGAACATTGGCTATTAAAGTCAACTCATCGTCGTAGAGTTAGGCAACACACTCTAACGCCTTGCTGGGAAACGAGTATTTCAGGATTTAGGTGTCCAATTTTTCGCCGGTGACTGTACCTCCACCAGGACATGAACTCAAGTACATTTTGATTATTATTATGGCATTAGCATTAGTAAAATTTGGTGAAATACGTCATATGTATAAACAACGATTACAGAAAGTATTGAGAATTCACTTCCTCGTGCGAAATTGTTACAAACATGGGAAATATTGGATCTACTGTGTCCATCAGTTACAGATATTGCCTTGTAACTGACAAGTGTCGAGTAATTCTAGTCCCGATTAAATTACACTTTGTTTTATTGTTTTCTTATCTGGAAAAGGATTGCTCAAAGATATTTTTTTTGCTGTAATATAATGCTATCTATATTTTTCACAATACTTAATCATCCCATTTGGGAGAGCCTTGCGCCCCTCCCGCTAAAAACGCCGAGAGGGTGGGTTTTCGGAGAGCACCCAAGTGTGTGTCAACCTCTCTTCTGCGGATCATACTCTGGGAACTTCATTGGCTTCTCTATCGCTAGCGCCTGGACCAATGGCTAGGTTAATCCCACGACTCATAGGTAAGATATTTTGTCCTTTTATATGCTGAATGGCTGAATGTGCTCTAACTTACATCTCGGTATAACTTGTCTGCTGTGCATTGCAACTTGCCACGAAGGTACTACATAGCCGGCCTCCGTGGCGGAGTGGTTAGCACAGAGGGGTTCGATTCCCGACCTGGGCATGAGTGTTCCTTGTGAATCTCTCTTCATCAATTTCATCATATCATCACTCATCCTCATCTTCGCGAGTAGCTAAAAGTGGCTGAAATGCGAAGTAAAATAAGCCAACTCAATCAATCAATCAATCAATGAGGGTCCCACACATTTTCGATCGTAGTGGAGGCGATGCGATCAGCTCTTCGCTAGGCCTCCCTATCACCCAGATTGGTGGGTGAGTGCTCTCCACAGAGTTGAGTCATGCGCTCACATTGTCAAAAAAATCCTACGTAAAATCATGCATCCCGGGAATCGAACCTGGATCGACCGCGTGAATGTCGAAGATTTTAATTCTCAGATATATTATGGTATTGTTGAGTTGCGTCCCGCCGGCCCTCCCCCCCTCGTGTCGTCACTGCAAGTGGTAGGAACCTAACCTTGGAATCATTTCCCTCAGTAAATTTTCAAAAAAGTACATTAAAAAAATTTAAACTATTCCCTTAAAAGAGTAATCAGTACAACGTCCCTCCTCCCCAAAAATAACGTCCTGAGGGACATTGTGGTAAGGTATCGATATAAAAATCAAGGGTTCGTTGTAGTTCCACCCCCACTCCCGTATTCATAGTGTAGTCGACTTCCATGGCAGAGTGAATACAGCGCGCTACGACGCCACGGGACCCGGGATCGAATCCCGGCCTGGACATGGGTAGAACACCTATGAGTGAGTGTCCCCTCATCAATTTCATCATGTCACCACTCGTCCTCATCGTCGCGATTAGCCAAAGTGGAAGATAAACGACGCTAAATAACAAAAGTCCAATCAAATCATAGTCTAATATTAAAATTTTAAAATTTGGTTACACTAGTCGATTTGAAACTAATATTTTGGGTGCGTCATCACTTGGCCTATTGCACGTACCTGACATGTCACATGAGAACAACGAGAGATGAGACAAATCTCTCGAATCGAGGGCAACTCATCTTTAGTACACGCAATCCTTATCACCAAAAGGTGAAATTTATAATGAGGATAAAAATTTCCACACCCATGATAAAGGCAGAGACTGTAGCTGGCCTATTCAGCACTCATAAGGCCAAATCTCAGGACAACACGCAACTCGAAACAGGATGTTGCTGGCGGTATGCTCAGGTGCCAAAAATGCAGTTTTGTAGAGTGTGTTGCATGGAAGGAAAGTTGACACTTAACTGCCTTCCGAAATAGTCAACTTTTCACTCCGCACAAAGCGTTCATGGACATCGGCAGGAATTTTCGTCGGGGGGAGTGACGTCACTGTTCTAAGGCAGCTTTCACATCGAAGCCACAAGCGACAAGTGACAAGCGATACGTGTTTCAGATAGGGGAAGCGGAAGCTAGAAGACACCCACACACACCCTAATTTTTCATATTATAACAACTTTTGTATTCGCGGGAATAGACAACTCGGTGGCGAGTGCGTTTCATTCTCGACTCAACAGCTGACCAGCCACCACCTACACAGTGGTACTGCGCTTTGGCAATACTTTGGTGATAAAACTTTCTAAATATAGTGAGCAGCGAAGAAATGGAGTGGGGGCAGCGTACGTTTAATGCTCTTAAGCTCAATTTTTTTAGCTCTTAGATAGCTCCTTTGATTTCTTCTTTGAGCAAAATTGATGGAAGAATTGCATGGTCGAAAAATCGATTTTTTCCTATTTTGCGATCACTACAAATTCTGTTGATATTTTCAAATATTTGTCTGGGCAACATGTTGTGAACTTGACAAGCAAAACTCACAGCGATTTTAAGGCACCATTTCAGTAGTACATATTTAAGGATGAAGGTAGTGGGAGTGGAAGGTGGCTGCGGTAACTACCATAATATCAGAGGTTTGGAGCTAACGTTCATAAAGTACCTATATGCCTCATGGGACTGGTCACTCACATTTTGGCGAAATATGCTAACGAGTTTCAAGATGGAGAACTTTATAGCCTTGGAAAGTACGCTCGGTCCAGTTGATGTTCGGTACCGATATTTTACATTATTTTCTCGTTTGGATATATTTTTTTCACGAAAGTACTGTCAATGCGCTTACAACTTCCCCCTCTCCGGGTACGCCGCTCATTGTGGATCATGTGTTTCTTTGCACCGTGTATGGTTCAAGTCATGATTCGAACACCAGTTCGGTATCTTTGACATAGCTTGAGAGGAAGCCGACCGGACGAGTATCTCGTTTGGAGCCAGCACCTGTTTTCTCTGAGAAGCGCTGTTGCCACTTTTACCTGCAGAGTTTAGACATCCAACACGAACTGCGGCAACGTTACACTCCCAAGGTCTGCACATTGTAATAATAAAAAGAAACAGCACAACACAATAACAGAACCTAGCAAAGGTTACGTTATGAAATCTCTAAAGAAACTGAATTGGCAACATGTGAACTTGACAAGTACTGTCCGTTCCGAAAACGGACGCTATTGGTGGGAAAGGTTTCAGGGGATGATTTACTGGGCTCCACGTGTACTTGACATAATCTGAGGGAAGGGAAACTGATCTTTTGGAACTTTGTTTGAAGTAAAGTGGCGTTCGGATCAGGACTTGAACTTTATACAACTTCCGAGGAGAGAGATAAGAGTGGAAGTGACACAGACACGGAGGATTAGATGACGGAGGGGGGATGCCTGCATATTTAGTAAGAGTGCCATTACGAATTATCCAGCAGAAGAAGCAGCCTATTCTTCTGTTAGGGGAGCTGATGTGATGGGAATAGTGACAACGTAGGGAATGTGCGTACACATAAGCGACGTGAGGGGTCAAGCGAGTCTGTCGTCCCCCTTCCCTGGACGGAAGCCAATGAAATAAATAGGCTGTTTATTACCGTTCCTGTAGAATAACAGAAGGAAACATAATTCACCTCTTGAAGTAAGAGTGTAAAATGCAAGAGCCGGGTCTGGCTTGTTATTAATATTCTAGGTTTAACTCCAAAAATGAGTCTCATGATAGCATTTTCCGAATTCCAAATATGAGATTTATATGTGAGATGTCAAGCGATATGAACGTCGCAACTAACATTTCTTTCCTAGCATTCTAAGAGTTTTACTTGATCGAATTGCGTAATCATTATAACAAAATATTATTACAAATGACTTGAAATCATTGAAGGAGATCCCTCTCACCAGGAGCATTTAAGCTGGAGCGAAAACTAAGCGGCAAATAGCAGAATCATCCAGATGTGTGAGTTGTACTGAAAATCTCCAACGACATGACAAGGTAGGAAAAACATGCACCAGAAACTTACGTAGGAATTTCAAAGTGCAGTCTCCATCAGGCTGTACTACATAGTACATCTCCTGTGTGTGCCAGACCGTAAGGCAGAGACTCTTTGTTGTTATATAATATAGATTAATAGATCAACATATCTCTTATTGAAGTACAGTTCTATCCGTCTTGTACGTACCACAGGGAGCATTCGGCAGAGTCGTTGCTAGATATTTCTGCACCCTGAGAGCTAATACATTTTGGTGGTCATTCAATTAATTTCATTCACCTTCCCGATGGCGTAGTGGTAATCGAAGGTTCCTGCGTTCGATACCTGGCGGAGGCACACAGTGGTTCGGCTCCCACTTTAAACTATAGGTCTAGTACCAATTAGCCTATCTGTACATAAAGTGGACTTAAGACAAAATCTGAAACAAACTATTCATTTGAAGTCGTACACACAAACATGCAGGTGTTCGTTACATGAGAAAGCGAGTGTTATGTAACTTTAAAGACCAGTAAAAAAAATCATCAAAACCTTGCCGCATTTGTATCGACTGTGCTAGTACAGCACCAGCTTTTTTTATTTTTTAACGAGAAGCAATTTCCATGCACCACACATTGGCATCTCTTTCCTGTTCTAATTCTGTGCTGAATCTTAATAAGTACCAGAACCTGCTTTCCCCACTCTCTTGTGAATTTATAAACCTAGTTTCTACAACGACGCTTGGGACCAGACAGCTACGAGCAAACAGTCTTTGGAAGGCTGAATAGTTGATGGCCTTCTCGCAAATATGTTCGTGCCACTTTGTGAAAGATTATTTGGTCACTTGCGACAACATTGAGTTTAGAGGAATTCCTCCCGATCTCGCAAGAGAGTTCAACGAGAAGACATGTCTATTTTTTGGTTGAGTCTACTTTATTTTTAAGTTTACCTCTCCAGGGTACAGGTGAAACGACACAATGTAGTTGGAAATAGATGACACAGTAAAAGGTAAAGTGCTCCCCTGTGCTTAGCACCACGCCATGAGGGCGTATAGGGGTAACGCCCCACACTTTCTTGATCCGGAGTGGGGGTGATGTGATCAGCATCACGCCCCTGACCGCCTTTACCTCCCAGAGTTTCCCCCAGGTATACATGTCATTCGACGCTGGGTGGGCGCCGGGACCGCTTCCAACGTTAGAAAAGTTCCCGGATTTGAATCGGCCGGGGATCGAACCCGGGACCTTGATCATGGAAGTCAGACGCGTTACCAACCGAGCCACCGCGGCCAAAATGACACAGTAACTGAAGAAAAGCAATCCAATCCCTAACCCAGAATTCGAACCGCTCATACGTATATGAAATCCTAGCGTATTATAACCAAGCATGTGTAACTCGCGGTTCGTTTGGGTCCTATATATTTTATTTATATGTACGTGGTACACATTCAAAGTTGCATTTCGTTTCTTCATATTGAAAAATACGCACCCAGACATGTACTTACTTGACAAATTGTCATTATTCTATATAATGACTGCACTTTAGCTCTGTTTAAATTATGACTCAAATACCAAATAAAAAAGAAAACAAGGAATACATCCAGAGCATTTCACTAAGCAATCATAAGTGTTCATCATGCAATCTATATTTTGCAATTATTACAATGCATGTGTTATTATTTTCCCACTTCATTACATTGCTTACTTATTGTAAATTATATGGGAAGTCAAATGTATAATAAATGTAAAACAGTACGTTGTAATACAAACTTTGCGTCTCTATTTGAAACCCATCACGTGTGTTTCAAATGGCCTTTATCGGGGTAAATCATGGAGTTTTTAGGGGTGAGGATCATTGGAGACACCTTTGATCAATTGGTAAAACCTGCTTGGGTAGCAATAAAGTGCAATTTGAATCTCCACCCATCTTTTCCCCAAAATCAGCGCCTTTCGCAAGTGCAGATTTACAAAGGTCTACATTCACTTTATTATTTTATCCTTCCGAATAAAATAAGTAAAACATAATGTAGCAGGTTTTATTTTTTCACCACGTCAATCATTACGATATCCAAACATAAGAAAATGTCTAGAAGATCTTCTGGGGAAGAACGTTAATTAAGAGATTCTCTGGGATTATCGACCAAGAGAGTTGCAAGCTTTCGGACTCTTTCATCCTCAGGAAGAACTTGATCATGAAGGGAAAAAAGAGTCGAATGTCGGGAATAATTCCGTAAAAGCTGAATTTGTCAGACCACTAACAGGAGTGCAAAAATCCCAAAATTCTCCGTTCTTACCCTCCCCCCCACCCCCATCGCCTCCCAATCCTCAGATTGGCAAACTCTCAGTTCCTGACCTATATCTCTAACTGTTATAAGCAGATAACCATTTTTTTCAGGGTTCATCCTCATAAAAATAGGCCAAAAAAAGGTCCCATTTGATTTTTCGCCAATGTCAGTGCATTTCCCACAATTTTTAAAAAATCCTTAAAATGTAACTGTTCTGGTACTTTTTAAAGTATTTAACTTTTAACTTTTGAATAGTAAATGACAGGAAATTGTTTGAAATAAAATTAGTAACCTAATTTATAAACTTTAAAATGATATTTTTTAATGTATTTTATTGAAAGATATGCCATTAAATGTGTCTCCAAATGGATGATGCTACTAAAAGTGTGTCTTCGAAAAATTAAGAGTAAATAAATCACCATTAAGCCTTGTTTCCATTATATAAACATTCAATATGCTGACCAAGGCAGTAATTTAATTTTATTATAAAACATAAACTAAACGTAACGTTTCAACCTTATAGCAAGGTCTTCTTCTGCACTTGGTATAGAGTCTGAAGAAGACCTTGCTATAAGGTTGAAACGTTACGTTTAGTTTATGTTTTATAATAAAATTAAATTACTGCCTTGGTCAGCATATTGAATTTTTATAGAGTAAATAAACTTTAATGCATGTGAAGTAACACTATGGAATATATCATTTGTTTCAATTCTAAATGTATTGCACAATATTGATTAGTGCACTTTCAATAATTCTTCAAATGTTCTCACTATTACCAACATACATCTTGTTCCTATTCTTGAACATTTGTTCTTCAAGATAACATGGTTGTAGAGATAGAGATGTAGTCCAAAATATAGCACCAACAATCAATAATTCTTACAATATAGAACTTTATATACTGTATACTAAAGAAGAAATTGCATGTAATCAATAGAATGAGTAAATGTTGTATTCTGTATTCAACATGCCGAATTAATTTCGTAATAGCTGGGAGGAAACATTGTTCGCTGTACTATACAATAATAATCAGAGTTTTTTTCTGGCGGTACTCAAAGGTACGCTGCACCAGCACCATTTTATAGGTAAGAATAAAATCAATAACCTTTCATTTTAACGAAAGAAATGTGTGTGTGTGTGTGTGTATGCGTGTGTGTGTAACTACATGGATGAACGATCATTCATAAACGTACCACAATATTTTGAGCAGTTCTTATGAAGAACACAATAACAAATCAACTTGAAGGTCGAATGTCAACTCTTCTTCCTTGTATTGCCGAGGTCCATTCCCGCTGCCATTCTTGTATAATTGTTCGTTTAATATCTAATATTGTGGGTGTTGTCCCTAAGATTTCCAATATTTTATCCTCCTGTCCTTTCCGAAACCAATTCTTGCAGGCTTTAAATTTCATAATTTTGTCTATAGGCCATAAGGCATAAGGACATGGAGTGCTTATGTGGTTGTAGTAGGAAATACACCTGACATTCTTAGAATAGCTTTTCTTTATGAGGAGCGGAGACTGATTATAATTGATTTTTTGAGTGTACAGTTTGTTAGGAAGGATGTACCATGAGAAACTATAGCATTGTATATGGTTAAAATGTACGTTTGGGTGTTAGAGAAAGGGATGTTTTGATTGATTTATATAATGTCGCATTTTTGACATTTTGGCTAATCGCAACGATGAGGATGAATGGTGGTTACATTATCCTGGTTGTGAGTCCAGCCGCCAGAAGCTATTTTACCTGCAATAATGCAGTTTCAGGATGTAATACGTGGAAGAGAGTACCCTCGGGAAAAGTCACCCTTGATACAGTTGTCATTTAGTTTTCTGTATATGGGTACACTTAAAGTAGCAAATACGCACAATGTTAGGATAATATTATAATTAATAATATATTGTCACGGTTCTGCTGCAAAATGAACAGTCGTGGTTTATCCAATAACGTATTACTCACACAGCCACCTTGTAATCAAGAGGCTCTGGGTTCGAAGGCACATTGAACAGTGGGTCAGATTTCAATACAACCTATTGGTTCAGTCTCGATTACTCTATCTGATCATAAAATGGACTTAAATGTTGACAAAAAGAACGAAAAAGTGAAGGAGTGTTTCTTAAAGAGATGTATGAAACGGATGGAAAAGTATTCGGCTGGACACAAAGCAAGACATTCTTCTCGAAATATATTATTCAATCAGTCGGCAAAGTTGTATTTGAAATTTCCCTTTCATAGCTAATTTTTGGCCCTGGAAGATGGGGACTATGTACGATATAATTCATATCGATGCTTCAATACTAGTTATTGAACTATCCCCTCCCCTCCCCCAATTAAGAAGTTTTAAATGCCACCCTGACTTTAGGTAACTAAGCATATACCACGTAAATCCGTCGTGTCATTAAAGTCTCGATTATCGCAGGTCAAATTTCAAATTTCCGTTCGTTAGGTGTGACGCTTTGTAACGGGTTCCTCGCTTGAGAGATTACCACACCCTGGATCGAAATTTAAACTTGGCGTTTCAAGTGGGGAGGGGTCCTCAATACGGACTAAAAACCGAAACATTTCTACTTTCTATTTCCTCATGTAACGACAGCCGTTTATCTCCTTCAGTTGACATTGAGTCAATCCCTTCACTTAAGAGGCGGGCTTCTTTTTCAGTCTTGCGTAATAAAAAAGTAATAATGTTGTTGATTTGTAAAAAATGAAAATGAAGATGTTGTCCCCACTTCACTGCTATTCATAATCATATCGATTAACATTTACTTACGCCCGGATCCTCTAAAGATAGTGGCTTGCCCAGCCAGGGACTTGTGGCTTTTACATACTCTCACCACCCTTAGAATTAATGCATATAATCTAATTTGGACGACTAATCAAGTTTTCTCTATAATTATTCTACTGAATGTCGACAAATAACTACCTTATTTGCAGAGTGTGGAATGTACGAGAATAATTGTAACTTTCAATTATTCTTTTTATTAAGCCAAAACGAGATTTTTTCATATAACATTAAAAATTTTCATGACAAGAAGTTTCCATTCAACAATTCAATTCAGAATCTTTATTACAATTCACATATGAATCTGATTAAATAGCATCATTATACCTGTAAATGCGACAATAATTTATGTAGACAAATATCACCCGTACGCGAAGTAGATTGCATTCTTGGGTTGGTTAAATACATTAAAATTTATGATTTTAGACTTTGAAAATAACTAACAAATGGCAATGGGTAAGGGGGGATATCTATAATTGATTGATTGATTTGCTTTATTTTACTTCGCTTCTTGTGCCACTTTTGGATATTTGCGAAGATGGGGATGAGTGATGATATGATTAAATTGACGAATGGACACTCACAAACATCCATGCTCAGGCCAGGGTTCGAACCCGGCGTCGTAGCGCGGTGTGCTGACCACTCCGCTACGGGACCGAGTTTGGGGAGGGATCTATATCTAATTATCGTGGTGTCCAGTGACAAGTAGATGTCGGTCAAAGTATTAATTCTTAGATTGTCAAGGGATTTCTGTAGTGGGGGAACGTGCAACAAGTGTAAATATCGCGGAATCCTATGAAAGTATTGACACCCCATTAAATTAATATTATTGAAAACCTGGAAAGAAATGGATGAAAAATTTTCTTGCTCGCAATAATGGGTTGCAAAAATGTGTGTTTTGCGTTTTCATGAGGTGATTGTGAAGAATTATACTATAGCTGCATTGCAGAGACATAACAAATATTCTCGATATTGATTAATAATATAATTTCTTAAAATATCATGCTTATTGTTGGTACATTACTTTATTTGAAGCGGGTGCATCATTTCGATGGAGTAGTTCTATTAGCAATATTGTTGTATTATTAATTCCCTGTATGCTGTAATGTGTAAGTGTACTTCATAGTAACTAACATCTTGTACATTACTCGATAAAACAGAAAAATAAATAACGTCAAATTCTCATATCTAACTTATTGTCGCAGGATAAATTTACTTACTAGCAAGGGAACTTTGCAGTTAAGATAAAATCCACGAATTACTAAAACATTTATATTTATCCCAAGCAGAGGAGGGGCGAATTCTTCGAAGGAGGTAGCTTATTACATTCTAGCCCCTCCTTAGGAATTTCTAGGGTTCTGCATATGTCTCGTGAAACAATAATTAAATCGGTCACATGAACAAGCCAGTTTTTGGTTAACATACAACTGCAGCACGTTGTTTGGTTTACCCAGGTTGAATTTTCTATCTTAAGTTGTGTACAATTTGCCTTAAGTACTCAAATTGTGGGTTTCTTAAATCTTATTCTCCGCTCACAAACCATGTTTAAATGCATATTTATGTAATATACTTTATTATATTTGAAATTAACTTAAGCATTTAACCAATCAATGTGCTAGCTTTCCGGTATTTCGAAAATTTGAACAATTACAAAAATATTGACAGTTTAACAGGTTATTGTTACTTATCCAATCTATTAATTATTATACGTATTCATCCATATATTTTGTGGGGGGGGATTATGATGAACGCTTTTGCTCTAATACGTCCACGATCTTGGGTGGGATCGGCACCTCTGTTTAGAGGGAGGGGGAGATCAAGTATAGTGTTAAGCAAAACTAAGAAAAGTTACTTTCAGTAGACACGTTGTCGTAATTAAATACTTTATGGGGATTCTGACATCATTTGGGGGAACGCCATTGATTGCAAATATAAAACATATCTTTCTCCTGCTGTAGTTCTCCATATTGCCTCTAAATTTCGCTTTCTACATGTACTTGCTAATACTTGTCTGAATGGTGTGTGTGAGAGAGAGAGACAAACACAGACAGAGAGAGAGAGAGAGAGAGAAAGAGAGAAAGAGAGAAAGAGAGAGAGAGATAAAGAGAGAGTACGAGAGAGAGAGAGAGGTGTTCTGTATTAGCGCGCAATCTTAATTGTACATTATATCCTCTCTCTCTCTCTCTCTTTCTCTCTCTCTCTCTCTCTCTCTCTCTCTCTCTCTCTCTCTCACACACACACACACACACACTGGGCGTATGTGTGTGCCGTACCCTAACCCGTCGTAGGTAAAGGACAATGGACAATTAAGATTGCATACTAACATTATATCACTGTCACAATGTACGAAATAACATATCAAATATGAATTTGTTATGAATAAGTTGTTTTCTCTTGTTTAATGTACTTTTTCAAAAGCATTTGCATTGCATGTGTTTAGTAATATTCATTATAATTTAACTTATTCGTAACGTTGTGAGCTGATGTGTTGTTTTTTGTCTATTTTGTTGCTGTGCTGAGATTGCACAAAAGCGTAAAAATAATCACCTTGGTGCTGACTCCACTTCCTCTGAAGAAGATGGAAGATGCCACAATCCTGCAAACTCAGCGCTGTGTCAAATGAAGTTATTTTCCTTAAGAGCCTTAAGAGATGAAAAAGGAAGAAGAAACTTATTAAAAGTTCGAGAAAAAAGAAATCAAGGAGATTCAAGAAAAGATGAAAGAACTAGGTAAAAGCCAGAACTGTATTTAAAGAAGATTATAAACTTAAATTCATGAACAATATATATAGGTACCGTACATATATATATTCACTTGCGTACGCAGGATTTTTTTCGGGAGGGGCTGGAATTGTAAATGTGGATAGTACATAAATTCTTTCTAGAGGGACGGTATATACAATTAGATATTTCAAGTATTTAGAACTAAAATTGCAATCGGATGTCATTTTTGAGGTACGTACCTTGCATTTACTACTCTGGTTTTTGCGAAGTTCTTCACTGCTTTTATTTGGTTATGTTGATTTCCTCAAAACGTCGAAGGGGGCTGTAGCCCCATGAGCCCCTTCTGTGTATACATATACACACCCATCCATACATACTTAACTCTCTTAAGTTGCTTTTCTTTGCTTTTAGGTGACTTTGCATAAAGCACACTTTAATTCTGTATAACATATAAGATAATTTTGATTTTTTGGGTTGAATGCAGATTATGGTCATCATAGTTGACTTTTCACAAACCAATTACCAAGTGTCTAACGACTGAGTAACAACTCGATGATAAGAAAACACTTGTATTTGTGACGAAAAATAGCATTCAGGTCTTACCAACAATTTCTTTATTGTGTCAAGTGAAACAGTGAAGCGTGTAGATTTTATTTCTAATTATTAATATCGCAAACTAGGATTCAGCAGCTAGTGCTATCAATATTAAGATCCAGAGATGTAGCTAGGTTGATCAGTTTGGGGGGGGAGGGGCCCAAACGTATTTTTTTTTCTATCAAACTATTATAAATTAACAAACTGTTTATACACCATATAGGCCTATACTGTACATACATAAAGTGGCATAGCAACAGATCGCGAGGCCCCCATCCGTTCTTTAAATTTGAAATCTCAATGTAAATTGATACTAAATGTTCATGGATACGTCAGCAATTTATCATATTTAAATAATAATAATTAATTGATGACGAAAATTATATTTAATAATTTCACTCACCAGGAAAGTGTATTTGAGGAAGATGAAATCTGAAGCTGTAGGGCATGCCCGTACTCAACGGAAGCATCATGGGGGCCATGACCCCCCCCCTCGAACTATGAAATATTATAATGTAGAGATATAAAAACGTTGACGATATTTCAGATTGTGCAAGAATTTCGATTTCGTCCTTGCATATAGGAATGGGTTGTCTGAGGAGAGAGAGTCAGGCTCCAGAAGTTTGCAGGCAACAGTGAGTAATTTTTGTTTTATAACAATTGATGCAAGGCTAAAAGACATCCCCATTTAGTCGCGATAGTCCATTCATGTTACGCCAATGATTTGACGTATTCATTCAAATTATAACATTTAACTATAATTTATAACCAGAGAAAAGCAGAATATTTTAATTTTATTACGCAAATATTAGCCTTTTCCATATTTTTTCTCACTTCCATTTAGGCTATTAGGCCTATATTTTTTGTATCAACCGTTTGGGACGCAAGGGCCCTTTAGGCGCGGTCGCCCACTTCCCCCACTCCTTGCTACGCTACTGTATATGTGTATATATATAGTCTTGGAAAGAAAAGGAGCAAGGGCCTCCTCGGTAGCGCATGGTAGCATCGTCGCCTTGTAATCAAGGGGTTCCGGGTTCGATACCCGGTGGATGCTCATAGTGGTTCGGATCCCACTTTACACTGTAGAACCAGTCCCGATTAGGCACCTTATGTATACAGTTCATACCGGAATCGAATCCGGTATCTCTTAGTTCAAGGCGACCGCGTTAAGCACTATTCTAAAGGGCGGGCCCGGGTCTTCTATGGCACTGATTGTTCACTTGGGAAATGGTGACGATAAGAAATTATATGCACACGACTAATTTCTTAAAATTAATCTTATTTGTGTGTGGAAAACTGAATATATGACGGCACTGGATAAAACAAAGTCACCACACGCTCAAATGATTACGCTCTCGTCTTTGGTTCGGCAGGTTCAACAACCTGCCCGGGTTCGATTCCCGATGGAGGCATATATTTGTTCGGATCTCATTTTAAACTGTAGGTCCAGTCCCGATTAGCCTTACTGTGCATAAACTGGACTTAGAAAGGTTCAAGGTTCGATCCCTGGTGGTCAGGCCGGTAGCCAGAATTTGATTTCGGAAGGGGCTTATCCCTTATCGGCAGCCGCCATCTAAAGATGAAAAGTTTGGGGTGGAGTAAATGGGCTGAAGATGAATTTCTTGGTATATTGCAACTTCCCATATACAAGATGTTTAATCCTATTAATGAAGTAAATTTAATTACTACTACACATTATTAAAATCAGATATTTGTAGGATTTCGGGAAAGGACTGCAGCCCCTGAGCCCCTTCCCTGGGTATGTGCCTGCTTGTATTAGTTACAAAATTTCTGTGCTGTTCCAACATCGTGAGGACAATTTGGGAAGTACTTGAAAGCGATGTGGAAGCAAATTCTGCTCTCGAAACTATGGGTCTCGATGTGATGACCACGCGCAATCGAATGAAAGAACTCTTCGCAGCCCTTGTCCCTCAATATTAATTATACTGACTAATTGTAAGTTTTTCTCGGCCTTCTCGATGACGCAGTGGTAACGTCCCAGCCTTGCAATCAAGGGGTCCCGGGTTCGATACCCGGTGGAGGCACATAGTGGTTCAGATCCCCGATTAGCCTTACTGTGCATACAATGGACTTAATACACGAACTCGATAATTGGAAGGTTTTAGAAGAACTAAACATGGCTTTTTGTGCATCGTACAACTTTGCTTCTTTTCACCCTACTTTTACAGTTTTTCTTCCTAAGAATTCCACTGAGTATAACATGCTACGAAACCAGAGGTCCAAGCTTCGGACATTGGACAGGTATGGTTGTATCATGTCTGTCCCATCGCCATTCCTTCGGCCCATCATTCATCTTCATCGTCGCATTTAACCCAAGAGAGAGAAAAGCGGCGTAATATAGAAATATATAAATGATTGATTTGGTTTATTTTACTTCGCTTTTCTAACACTTTTTGGCTAATCGTGAAAATGAAGATGAAAATAAGTGATGTGAAATTGATGAGAGGACCATCATAAAGAACACAAACGCCCAGTCCGGGATTCGAACCCAGGACCCCTGGCATCGTAGTGCACATTGTTAACCACAACACAACAAATAGAAACAGAAAATGCTTAATAAGATATTTGCTTCTTCATAACTCATGATCATATTATAAGTATTATTCGCTGTATGACTAGGGATTAATTATATTTGTATGTCTAGCCAACCTAGCCACCTAAGCAGCAGCAGCTTCCACATTTGCAGGTGGAGGCTAAGTGAAGAAAAATCACAGAAAGTCAGAAAGATAAACAAAGGTTGTAACATAATACTTATAGAGCATGCAGACGGCTGTAAAAACAATTGCTACATACCTAGTTTTCTTCCTTAATTGAAACGTGGTTTATTCTTCATTATACATGAGATCAACCACCCTGGGAATCGAACCCAGGATCTTGTGTGGTAGTCAGACTCTCTTTTAGAATGCTAATATATTGGATATTTGGTCGATCAGTCGATCCTGATCCATTGTTTCCAGAGGAAGACAATGTGGCAGCTTGTCGTTCGACATTTTACTCGCGATGTAGGAAAACGAGATCACAAACACTTCGTGATGCTATCTTCTCGCGTTTACAGAAGTTTACCACCGCTCGGACCACAAATCCTACTTCAAACTATCTGACAGATATCAATTGTCCACCAAATCAACAGATGAATCGATGTTTCTCCGAATTTTCAGAAAGTGGCCTTTCCCCTCCTTTGCAGGGCAGGTCATTAGCAGGAGGGTTGAGTGCATGTGAGAAGAACCGCTATGTCATTCATTCCCGCGCCGAAAAAGGGACAAGCAATAGAATTCTGTTCTTGGAATTTGAAACGAATGGGGATATCTTTTCTGAACCATAAAATAATTAACCCAGAAAGTTCTAGCCACCCGTAACTAAATCTTCCTGTTTGTTTCGTTCTTTCGGCACCCATGGTGCCAGTGCAGAGTCAGATGAACATAAAGTGCCGATTTTTGGGGGATCCTGGATCTGGTGTGCAGCAGGGAGGACAATTGCATTTTCAATAGGTCTCAGACTTCCCTGACCGGGGCGGACCACAAAACCATTAACTGCGTCCACTGCCAATACATCTGTTTGTGTTCAACAAGCAAGAAAGAGGGAAATAAGAAAGAAATGCCTTGCTTGGGTTCGTGCTACTGAAAATTGAAGAAGTGTTTCAAACTGCAAACAAAATTTACTGAAGAATTATTTTGCAATATTTGTCATAAAATTTCCAGCAAATACAGAACAGTTTCCCGGGGCCACGTGGGCGTTTGCCGGGGCTAGTGCCCCCGCGTGTCCCCCCTAACGATATCCCTGTTAAGACCCCATTCTTACATAAAGGCGTGTGTGAATACAGTTCTGGCTTTTACCAGATTGATGCCCTACTAAATAAGTACGAACATTTAATAAGCACATATATTATTTGCATTCCAATTGCTATCCTGGTATAAAATATGACGATAAGAAAAGTAATGTGAAAATGCACCACCACTATATTCTGTAAATTGGACAAATTTTGAAATAAATTTCTGCATGTTAAATTCGACTTTAATTTCTTATTTGTGTGTTCTTTCTGTCAGTTTTATGTTAGTTTAATTACTCCGAAACATCCAATTCCTTACATGGATTTTAAAAAATCCAAGCTTTGTACTCACACTACATACGACGAATAATTATTGTCAATCACATTTGGCATGAAAAAGGTTATTTTAAATTAAAAAAAAAAGTTGAAGAAAACCAGAACATTAGGTGTCCCGTGATTTGGCCGGGATGTGGGGCTTGTGTGAAACCACAGGTGAAACTGGGACGAATGCCCACCGTATCTTAGACAAGAGGCAGCGTTATATTGAGCACTGAGTGATATTCCAAGAATATCCAGTTTATGTAATAATAATTTATCGTTTTATAAATATAATACTTATACTTAATGCATTATATTTATATACTTATAATATAAGTCTATAAATATAATGTATGTTTGCGATTTCTTAACTATAGTTGATTTCATAGAATCAATTTAAACTCACAGGTTAGTAACAGTAGATCTACCTTTTATAAATCCGTTCTGATTAACATTAATATATTGCTTGAAAGAAAATCCCAGATAATCTGCAATTATGTGTTCTAACTGTTTAGCTATTGCATTTAAGATGGTCATTGGAACTTAGTCGTCTATATCATTTACTTTTCCCTCTTTGCTTTTAGCACTGGAACAATAAAATCATATTTCCAAATTTTGGGGTAAAGGCCACTTGCTAATGGTCTGATATAGAAATTTGTAAGTAATGGAACCAGAACTTCTTGATTAGCTTTCAAGATAAAGTTAGCTACTCTATCTGGACCAATTGCAGACCTACTTTTTAATTTACAAATTGCCTTCGTCACATTTTCTTCTAAAATTCTACTATACCAATGTAATTAACAAATGTATTAATTTTAACATTATTTGCATCTATTCTAAATTTTCTTGAAAATGCTTTGTGAAAAAATCTTTAAAAGCATTTGCTTTTCATATTGTGAAGTAATTCATCTTTATGAAGTATACTTGTTATACTTGTTAATATATTCTTAAAGTTTTTTTTTTCTTGTTAAAGTGTACCAAGAAGATATTTCCATTTCTTTCAATGCTTTCTTCTAAAGAGAGAAATCCTCTGTAGGCTTGTGTGTTGTTCTGTGTTTTGTCCTTATGTGTACTGAGTGTCCCAGCCTCAGCTTTTATTAACTTGGCAATGAGATTTTAATCCTCAGAGACAAGTGTTGATTTTAGTTATGGTAAGGCTGGTGTCCTTATAGTGTAACAGGGCTAATAGTCTAAGTGCTGACGCACTTTTTTTTTGCATTCTTTTGCAATTGTAGTATTTGTTGAGTAAATGTTTAATGAAGTCTGGGAAAATATATATTTTTGTGTCTTTTTCAATGTTTTCACTATCTCGTTTTTGGCTTCCCGCGTAGCCAAATGATTACTACTCTCGCCTTTGACACGAGAGGTCCATGAAGGTGACTAAATTTCGATGTTGGCCTAACATCGCAAGGACAACTGAGCAACACTTGAAAGAAATAGCAGAGGACTACGATTTAGAAAACTATAAAATAGCTAGGAATGAACTCGTTGCGTTGACCGCGTGACCACCAGATAAAAACTGTTTTGCAAGGCTTGGTCCATTTATGGACTATTGTACCACGGAATTTAGATAGTTTAGTTAATTTAGTTAATTTCTTAAGGTTATGGAACTTTCAGAAGAAACTATAAGAAAATTACGTACATATTTGTGTCGCTTCACACATCTATGGTGCATAATGATTTTTGACATCAACACCACGTTGAGGTATGTAATATGTACTTAGCGTTGCCTTAGTTGTAATCAGTTTTGGCTCGACCTCTGATGTTTTCTGGTACTTCCTAAGATTTACAAAAATAAATCTAAAAATTAATCGGTTCTATCGAATTAAAAGTAGAATTGATACTATCTGACGTACCAAATATTACACCAATGACCATGAATCTTGGAAAAACTTAGTTCTTGCTTGAATTATAGCCCAGGCGTTCAGTTTAACGATAGAAATGCTATTTATTTTCTGATTAGCTGCACGTACACAAAAGAGTTACGCAAAAAATCACCAAATAAAAAAGAGACTGCGAGATCCAATGAAATTATCATTCTGAAATAGGAAAAATGAGCCGTATGCTGCCTAAACAGTCAATACCATTCCTAATGTACGTATATGAGCTTATACTCCCATACAGGATTGATAAAATTTCATTAAAAAAATAATCACGCAAAAGAGAAAATAGGCTTGATCTTTCAATTTATTGAAACTGTAGCGAATCCCTGGCCCACTGTCACTGTTCCTTTAATCTCAGATTGAATAAAATGACAACCTGACTGTCGAATCTACACAGATAACCAGTGGCTTGGGCAACAAAGTACTTGATTCTTCATCAACGGGAAGTGTTAATTGCAATTCGCGTCCCTTAATCCCCTTGCCTTCCGATTAAGAAATAATCCTCTTCATTTGATCGAAGAAGAAGAAGAAGAAGAAGAAAAGTTCGTTCGTCACCAAACGAATAGAAAAATTGCCTAAACAATCCCTGCATTCTTATAACTGTTGATCGCTAGTCAATAGACTAGCCACAGTAAACCGGTAAATGTAGTAAAACCTTCGAAAACTGCCCAGTAAACGAGAGTTTTCCACCTCCTAACATAATGAAATTTCATGGCGTTACTCTACCAACCTGTCAACTTGTCAGCATTTGGAAGCTGCACAACAAAGGTAGCGCCACACGTAGGGCAATTCGTTGTAATTTCAAATCTCTGGAAGGCGGGAGAGGGTACGATCTTGAATGAGAGAAGGAGTCAACTACTGGCGATATTAACGAATCATTTTTTTTGCGGAACGTTCTAGAATATATGACGATATAAATACGCGGATTCAATTTTTCGGTTGATCTGTACAACGAATCGGTTAATGAGATTTCAGAGGTAAGTGTGACAATTCATACAGTCGATTGGTGATCAGATCAGTCAGCGTCCTCTGATTGCTTTATAAGATATAGTGATTCGAAAATGAAGACATTGACGACAGCAGAACTTCCGGGGCCTCAGTGCAGTGCAGGTTCGGTTCGAGGGCCGAAGAGATCAAAGGTCTCTCTCTAAAGTGAATATTTCAGCAGTATAGTGCTAGTCTTGAACGTATCACCAGTTCGGCATCTTTGACAGAACCCCAGAGGAAGCCGACCGGACCCGTATCTGGTTTCGAGCCACCATCTGTTTTTCGTCAAAGCGCTGTTGTCACTTTTGCCTGCAGTGTTTAGGCATCCATTCATTCACTGTGACGTTTTACTCCCAAGGTCTTTATATTGCATAAAAAAATAGCAAAACACAATAACACAACCTAGCAAAGATAGAGAACCGCAACTTCGTGTTTAGAAATCTCTAAAGAAACTGAATTGGCAACATCTCATTTAGTCCACGTGGACTTGACAAGATCTGTCATTTCTTGGACGGACGCTATTGGTGGGAAAGGTTTGAGGGGACGATTTATTGCACTCCACGTAGACCTGACATGTGGCTGTTAGGGAGAAAACTGATCTTTCGGAACTTTCTTTGAAGTAAAGTGAGGTTGCTTTCGGGACGACAACTTTACCGGATATTGGAGTGGTTTATTAAAACAGAAATAAACTGCATAAATCAACTGAAAATCAAAGTTTTAAGTGATGATTTAGTTTTGCCAGAACTAAATTTCGTATATGCAGTCCGAGAAATTCATGGTATAAAAAAATACTTTTGTTTAAGCCTACTGGGTTCGAAACACATTCAAACACTTAACTACCATAAAGAGACAGCCGAAAATTTTATGAATGTCGAGAAGAGAAAGCAAGAAGATGTTGCATATGTAGACATCTTTGCTGATATTGCAGGCTCTACCAGGACCCAAATCAGGGCTCTACCAACTGAGCCACCTAGCCATCCTTGACTTTAACCGATTTTTCTTTAAAATGTCTACATAGTACATGTCCTGTGTATATCAAATCGTAAGGTGTTGCCTGTATAGTGAACAAGCACAGAAAATATAGGAGAGAGAAGAAAACTGAGGAGCATTATCACTGGTTGAGGAGAATTTTTTCTGTGGTCAACAAGAGCTACTACTTCGAGGTGACAAATTACAGTGGCCTAATAAGGGAGATTTCACACCGTGTCGCCTGAAGATTAGGTTTGTGCTGCCTTTTGTGTCGCTACAGTGTGAAACGTTCTCACCGGGACCTTTGGTACATGACCTATGTTTGACACTTAGTCCGGAGACCGAAGTCCCCTTCCTAGGTGTCGGGCCCAGCTAACGGTTTTGATTCCAGGGTACGTGTGACCGGATCGGTTTTTACCCCCGACGAATAGCCGACTCGTGCATAAAGTGACGTTGAATAATAATAATAATAATCAATAATAATAATAATTGATGTTAGCCAGCAGAAATGCTTTGCTGACTTAACGTTGAACTAAAATATAAATACCACCAGTTATGAGGATTAGTATACTATTTGTATGAACACAAATCATAGTCAAATCATAAATAACAAAAATGTATATTATATAACACACAAAAATAATACGTATTACACAACCCCTCGCTATCACTCTGCATTCACACACTCTCTCATACCGCAGGGGAAAAATTACATTAATATAAATACATTGGCCCTTTTTTAGACACCATGCAATATTTAGTTCTTCATAGGAATATTAAACTGCGTCCGAAGACGTTAATGTGCTTAGAATTAAAGATACTAAACTTTCATCTGCGCGTGCTCATTACATTCTGCCAACGGGCATGACACGTAAACTTTTTATTCTTGCACTTTATTTAGACATTTAAATAATTGTTGTAGAATTATCACTAATGCGCCTTGGAACTTCAATAACATTAGGCTTAGATATCAACTGCAAGACACACATGTTTACAGACTGGAAAGTGAAGACACTTATGTATGAATATATATTAAAAATAGCACGAAGTTAACTTACTTCCTCCCTTAGCAAACTTGAGAGGTGATCTCTGCAAGAGATACACGATTTATGCCGTTTTAAACAAATATTTACCGAGTAAAGCATATAAGGTGACATAAATAAACATTATTACTCAACAGTTCGGCGCAGAGCGTGGAAAAACAACAATATGCTGTGAATATATCTTCCGAATTAGCAATTGTCGTGAAATTTAGATGATGTTGGCGAGAAATAATTATAATCAATACCTTTGCGACCTTTAACTTTAAATACAGGTATCTTTTCGTCCGACGGCCGATCTTTGGAGGCTTGGGTAGATGATCACTCACACATATAGAAAATTAACAATAGTATACTATACCATCTCGGCGTTCTAGACGTTTCAGCGACGTTTACCGTAGTCCTCTAAACGGCGGCGTGACGTTAACCCGCGGTCCTCTTTGCGACACTAACACTTCCCCACGCTACTTCTTTGTAGCGGCACTTCGCAATCTTCTTGGACACACCTTCCTTCACGCTTCAACATCACGGCGATCATCTTGTCGGCCTCGTAATGGAGCGATTAATTGCTTCGCATCGTCTCTCTCTCTCTTTCTGGGGGGACGGCGAAAAACGGGCGAAGTTTCCTTACCGGGGGTACTCGTGGATTCTCGCTGCTAATCTCACGCGGGACGTCGGCGTCGTCTTAAGACGCAGTAGGTGTCGCTTCATTATCTCAATCTTCTCTTCTAGACGGTAGATCTAAGTGTGGGCTGGTGTCGCTTCATCTTCCAATTTCTCTCTCTCTCTCTCTCTTTCTCTCTCCGTAGAATTCTCGTCGGGCGTCGGCGTCTCGACTGGCGGCTTTCGGCGGTATCATTTCATGGCTTCTAATCGGGCTGTGGGCGTCATTTGTGGCTTTTGTAGCGCTTGTGGCGGCGTTTTAGTGGTGTGGCGTCGCGACGCTGAGCGATGATCTGCTGCGTTGTCGGCTTCATGCAGGCTAGGAAGACCCAAGGCCCTCCTTCTCTCGTGATTAGCCCGCCATAGTGGTATTAATGTTCCTCGTCACAAAACGAATAACGCGAATCCAGTGCACAGGTCACTAATTAACACTGCGTATTCGTACAACTAGTCACTGTCACTCACTCACGCAGGATAAAATACACGGCGCGGTAGAAAAAGACAAAGTCCCGAATCTTTACTCCGACTGTCGCAGAGGTGTTGTCGGTTCGAAAACTGGCGGTAGACTGTACTTGTTTGTTCGTTCTGCCACTATATAAAGACAGCTTGAAACTTCGAATACAACGGACTGACTTTTAGGCGCGGGAATCTGAAGTTACGACGTTGGTGGTCAAGCGTCCATTTTTTGCCTGGTCCAGCTTCTTCAAGCACACGTGTTGCGTTAGAATGGGGTGAAAAGAATAGTTCTACCCTCATCCGGTACGTAACATGTTCCTTCAGTAATTGGCCTCCCAAGTTGACTTTCCGTCGCCAAATGCACAAAAGTCGCTCAAAAACAGTGAAAGATTTATCACAGCACATTGTTGGTCCCGAGCTCCTACGACCGAAAGGGGGAAAAGTCGACAAAAGCAGAAAAACACCAAAGGTTCCGAAACGTGGTGTTTTTCTACCGAAGCTTCACGAGGATACGAAGGTTACAGAAAAATATAAAATAACGAAAACCTAGGATATAGAATAATGAAAAAAAGTACGTGACAAAAACTGATTGTCATAACGTTGCTGTTGATTGGCCCATTCCAATCAACATGTATCGCGTGTCCTTTCGGTCTGAAACCTTCCTAAATCTTGAAAATCCAACTCACAAAAATGGAAAATTAGAGCCTTGTTAAGGTTAGGTGTGAAGGCAGGCAGACGACAGCGCCCTAAAGGATCATATCTAAAACTGCAGGAAGAACGCATCTTACTTCAATCTCCAATACATAAAAACTTCTGGTGAGTTGATTTTAAAAAATGTGTCCGAGATAAAGAGAGGCGTGCCCATGATTTTCGGAAAGGAGGGGGGTTACCCATACTATTGTTGGTGGTCAGTCCTGATTTTGCCATTTTTTTTCCTGATTTTGAAGTTCCTTTTTCTTTCTTTCTTTTTTTTATAAAAAAAGGAATACTGGGCCAAATGGGGTTATGACCTCACCAACCCTCCCTTGGGAACGTCACTGGAGATAAATGAGTAAGCATTTGATCATACTGGGAGACGAAACATTAGATGTGTTGGGAACGGAAGGGTTTTCACTGTGCATTAATTGTTTCGTGATTCACCTGTATTCGAGAATACTTCCTTTGTTTCGTGCCGATATATGACAAGACAGCGGAAGCTGTGACAGGCATTTTTGAACACTTGTGAGTGCTAAGGCCTGAATCTGAACAATTTGGTGGGTTTCGGATTTTATAAGAGCTGAAAAAATGGGAGGACAAGACACGTTAGTGGTGTTCAGGCTCGAATCAGAGAGAGCTGTCTGCGTCCAGTTCGCAGCCCACAATTTGAATCTCGCGTTGTCGAGTGGATTGTCCATCCCGTGCATGTGTAACAGCTTCGTAGAAACACTCAAAGACACCATAGATGTTTTTATGCCTGATGAATAGAAATGGACAAACCCACATACTGAGATGGTTCCGGCACACAATATTAATGCATGAAAACAGAGGAGTCGAGTGGTAAAAAATGTTCCGATTTCACGTTCTGATTAAAATGATAGCCTTACAGTGGCAACGATTTAAGGAATAGTTGCTCCCCATTTTTTATTTTTTTGCCTCAACATTATGACCTCTCAATGTTAAGCCTTGGCTACCAAGAGAAAGTAAACTTTCCTTGCAACGCCCTCCGCACCCCCCCCCCCGTTTTGGAACCCAATTGCCACTTCTGGTCTTAAACACACAATTGTGAGGTTCTTACTATACCCCTTAAAAAATGGTGTTGAGCCCCCCCCGAAAAGAATTCCTAGATACGTGCCTGGGCGCTTGTATACATGGAGAAACTTCTCTCCACGCTGGAAGAAATTATTGGTGCAAACGTCACAAATGTAACTGCTGCTGATTCCCAAGGCAAGTGTGGGTCCCCGTTGGCGTAGTGGTAACGTCGTTGCCTTGCAATCAAGGGGTCCTGTCTTCGATACCCGGTAGAGGCACTTAGTGGTTCGAATCCCACTTTAAACTGTAGATCCAGTCCCGATTAGCCTATCTGAGCATAAAGTTGACTAAAAAAACTCAAACAGTACTCTTCTCTCCTCCATGAACAGCCACTATATTATGGCAGTAGTAGTTTTCGGCGTGAAGCCTCTCCTTTCACCGAAATCTGTGGAGCAAGGTCGCGCATAGCGGCAGAGAAGGGGAGAAATCGGGTGGGCAGAGCGAAGCAGCGCACGCTGCTGCGAAGACTGGTGATTGCAGTCGCTTTCTCCCCTCCACATCATCCCGTTCCCTCTCACGTGTTCATTGGTGGAGCCTTCTCGCGTCACTACTTGCGCAGAGACTTGTTTTCGTTCGCTTGCTCCAGTGATACCCGGGACAGAGTATAGATTGGTGTGTCAATGGGGGAAATAGGCGACGTGATTGGTGACTTGCGGTGTTGCCTTTCCTACTCGAATCAGACGAGCGTATTCTTGGAATCTTCCCTCGCCCTTTCACTGTTGGAGGCCGGGAATAATGCAGGCTCTTTTTTAACAACGGAATGATTTTGTAGCTAGGATTCCATCCCAAAACAAAACAGCCTGTATCTTTGTTTGGCATGCTACACCTACGGTCCCTTTAATCGCGTGAAAAGTACAGTGTTCAATAACGGAGAACGCCTCATCCAGTCAGTGTCACTTCACATTTTTTTTTCCAATTTCGTGTTGCAGCCTGGAAGATGGCGAAAATTTGCACAGACGCTGACAACCCTTGCTTCTTTGCTGCTCGTATTCGTTCAAGGTTCAAGGGAATCAAACCTTTGTGGATAGTAAGGGTTGACCTGGGTTTAAGTACATTTTTATGGAGGGAATGTCGGGGACAATTTGGAGAGGGATGTTGGAATGAACATCATGGATGTAATAACATAACATAACCCACAGCGCTACAGCCCTTGAAGGGCCTTGGCTTACCTACCGACTGCTGGTCTCCCTCCCACACTGTTCCTCCGTCACCTGTTATAGCGTGGAGGTCTCAGACCAGTATTGGGGTGACGGGTGATCAGCCCGACGAACCCCCAGCCGTTGTTGTAGGTCTTCTTGACCAGGTTACGCTCACTCACTCGGAGCTTCCCAATTTCCTCACGATGGTGGGTTGCCACCGGCCCTATACGTAGGCCGAATAACATAATGGATGTTGCGTGTGCAAATAAATATTCCGTTCCACATTTTAAACTTCGTTCCCATCCGGTGAAATTATTTCGCTCACCTGATTATACGTTCCATCATTGTTCCCCTCACCCTCATATCACTGCTGGATCTGGACCCAAACCTCTCTGATTTCATGTGGAAATAATGCTTTCATCTCAAAATGTACCTCAAAGCATGATTATGAGAATTTCACTTGTAATAGTAGCAGTGGTTAGATTTTTTTAACAGCAGGTATTTTTTTTTTTTTTTTTTTTTGCTTTTGGCAGGGCTAGGGTCTTCCAATAATAAGTTGAATGGCGGTGTAGACGGATTCATGGTTGCTGCTTTTTTGTTGCCCTCCGCGCTCGAGCTACCCTACCCTTGGTGATTTTGTCGCTGTGCGGCCAAGTGTGCACAAATGGAAAACTCACTTTCCTCCCTTCCAATGATGTCAATTCCATTCCCCAATACATCCTTGGTCTGCATTTACGAGATCCCGCAGTGACGTCAAATCCAACATGGAAGAAAGGAATTTCGGTCTAAAGATAGAAGTTCCAATCTAAACTGATTTGAGGCTTTCATTCTGTCGGAAATCTATAACCTTAAGTAACAAATTCCCATCAATCTTTGTTTCGATGTTTTAAAAGCTGCCTGCATCCTTTTATCGACTTTCGTATAGGTTTGAGCTCGAAGAGAAGCTATTTTTTCTACTCCTTTTCCCTGTCTCGTTTTTAAAATATTGATTGCTACGTTGTCAACTCGAAACAGAAACTGTTTTGTATTCAGACTCATGCCATTGGGATTTCAGCTGGATCAGTTCGACCAATATGGACAAGAAAATGTTGTAGAAGCTGCCTTTAGGAAATGAAACGTATGTAGTTGATATGTCATTAGCAAGAACATTAATACTTCCACAGGGCCCTTATACCTTCATGGTATTTTGCATTGTGAACTTATTGCTTTACCTTTACCTTAGATGACGAATTTAACGATTATGCATATGAGAATGAAAGCATGAGTAATGAAATTCTAAATAACGGAGAGAGTGTATAACCCTCTCGAAGGTTATTATGGATGAGATATTTGACAGCCATTTTTTAGTAATTTTGTTTCTCTCTTTTTAATCAAGAGGTTTCAAATTCATGAAAAAACAAATAGCTACCTGAGATGAGATTACGCTCGAAGTGTAGGTCAATTTTTAATTAGCCTCTGTGTATAAAACGGATTTTGAAATAGAATGAACGTCTTTAAAGATACTAGATTATCTTCATGGTATGCTAATTAAGAATTGAAGTTTAATCGTTAAACGTATATTTTAAGTTAAAATAAAAAAAAACATTATATAATCAGATGGACATAAAACTGCTCAATCAACCCTCTGTTCAGCAAATCACATTTATTTTCTGATACCAAGGAAAGAACTAACTTACGAAATGAAAGAAAAAGAACATGTTTCTTTCCTTTCATAACTCATGCTGAAATTCAAGTGTATTTGAAAGTTGAGTTTTTGTCACCCGAACTTAATATACAGGCTAATTTTTCATTTGAAACTTCTTGATATAAAACTTTAAAAAAAACTTTCTTAATTTCTAATATCTTGCGAAAGAGAGACGCCCAGTTTTGCTCATTCCTGCAACTGACACATTCCGTTCCTCACTTTGGAAGCTACGTGGGTCGCTTTCAACGACGTAGGAAGTCTCGTGTTGCTATGTTGGAGGCTACAACAATTTTTAGATGTTTGAAAACAACGTAATACGTACTGCTGCATCCACAGAAAACAAAATGTACATAAAAATTACTTTCATATCATCTGGAGAATTCAAACAGATATTTTATACATTATATTTCAAATTGTGAACTTGAAGATCAATTATTTTTTACCAACTTCCTCTTGAGGGTGTACGTGTATATTAATCATGTACGCACACATTAGTTTTATGTTGACTGGTCATTATCAAACAACAAAGCAATTTTTACCATAATAAGTAGTTTTTTCGATGGTGTGGCCAAGAATCCTCCGTTTTTTTTCTTGTTTCCTTATACTTTGTTACCCACATAAAAAAGAATGACATGTGAGGCACTTGGGAATTTCATCCATGTCATTTCCTATTGATCCAGGGTGCTTGAACCTTTTAGATAGATGTAAAGATATGAAACACATCTCAACTCAGGAAAGCAAGAGATTTTCACTGTGATATTAGAAAGTATATATATGCAAAAAATATCAAACTTATTCAAAGTTCATTTTTGTTTTGAGCTTGTTTTTAAGACACTTGATGCACGGAAATTCTAATCAGGACTGGGCCCACAGTTCACGTGGGATCGGAGCCACTACGTGTCTCCACCGGATATTGAACCCGGGACCCTTTGATTACAAGGCGACGAAATTACCACTACGCAATCAGGGAGGTCCTTTCATTTTTATGATTAGTACTAATACTCTTGCCTGTGTGCTGTAGAAGTTATCATGCCAGACACTTGTTACGGAATGTGGTTATTCAGCCCACCCCCTACCAACACTTTTCTAAAAGTTTTCACAAAGGTATAGTGTTAGCGATAAAGTTGCTTTTCAGCCCTCTGATTTGATATTCTGGATAAAATGTGTTGACCAGAAACGAAAAACAGGACATCCACAGGCTCCCACAGGGAGAGTCATGAGGGACCACTTGACCCCTTCTGGACAAAGGATAACTCCAGTAGCCCTCATGTCTACCTAAACATTACATACTTCCATGTCCTTCTTTTATTTACTACTACCTTTTACTTTTATCTCTTATTTGTTCCCATTTCCGCTTTCCTTTTTCGTTTTACATATTAATTCTTCTTTCTCTCTGACTCTCTCATAATGTGATTCATTAGGATTTACTTTATTGTTTTCTCTCTGTCTCTATCATTTTTGTCTCGATTCTTTTATAGACTTTCTTCTTTTATCTTTTCTCTCTTAATACATTATGTTTCTTCTTTTCTTGTATGTTGTATTGTTCTCTATCTCTCACATTTTGTTTCGTCGAGCTTGTAGATGAACTGGTTGTTATTGTTCCATCTGATAATTAATGGTTATAAATAATTAAACTAATGCCTCTATGCAAATCAAAACTCATAATTTCTCTCGTAAACATGGCGTCAAGCGAACTTCAATACATATCCCTTTTTAGGATGCAATTGCGATTTTGGTCCCGTTTAGAAAACTTTCTGTGGGAGCCTTTAGGTAAGTTTGAACTACTCCCTTTCTCCACCTGCATTTCCAACAAACACACGTACGCACGTAACGGAAATATGAAGAAAAAAATGGTTAATTTACCAAGTAATTACGAAAACAAATTGTTTGTTGTTATATAAACGAATCAAAATAATGAATCTATCAATTAATGCACAAGAATTATTCAACACCTTTTGAGTTTGGTTTGAGTTGGTGTTTTAAGTCCACTTTATGCACAGTAAGGCTAATCGGGACTGGACCTACAGTTTAAAGTGGGATCCGAACCACTTGTGCCTCCACCGGGTATCGAACCCGGGACCCCTTGATTACAAGGCAATGACGCTACCACTGCGCCATGGGGGAGGCCCACACCTTTTGAGTGCATTGCAAATTAGTTTCTTCTAAATCAAAACTTCAAATTAAGAACATGTGCATTTGTGATTATCAAGTAAGGGCTTCACCTTCACCTTAGACTTGTTGGCTGTACAATTAGCATTCAATATTGGAAACACTCTTTCAGTTGGTGCATTTGTCTTTGGTTAAACACAATTCAAACCAACTACCGTTTCTAAGATACTTCCTATTGAGGCTATTTTTAAACTGTTTAAGTAAATGGGTCGTATGTAAAACAAGTTGGAGCTGAATTTCCTACATAGGCGCAGAGAGTTCTACGACGCCAAGGGTCGCGGGTTCAAATCCCGGCCTGGGCATGGGTGGTCCTTGTGTCCTTCATCAATTTTCATCACTCATCCTCATCGTCGGAATTAGCCAGAAGCGGCAGAAAAGCTACGTTAAATAACAAAAATCAACAAATTAACAACCTACTTAGACCTATCCACGATATGATACTAATCAGTACAATAACCTATCCTCCTAATTACTAATGAATATAATTTATATCATAATTAATTAGCATTACAATCGTTCCCGGGTTCGATACCCGGTGGAGGCACATAGTAGTTCGGATGCCACTTTAAACTGCAGGTCCAGTCCCGATTAACCATACTGTGCATAAAGTGGACTTGAGACACAAATTCAATTAATCAATCAATCAAGCATTACTATCGAATTCAATATACAAAATTTAATCTTGGTAACATTTATAATTTTCTAAAGAACCAAACCGATATAGCCTAACTAGCTTCATTAGCTTTTTTTATCTTATCGGCATTTGACCTACAAAATACATTTGTGTTTTCATTGATTACGATCAAGTCCCTGTAATGTCAATGATTGTCAATTTTCAACTACCAATGACAGACGGACGGACAGATCGATAGAGATTAAACATCCTACTATACCAGAATCTGGTACTCTATGAGTTGACGAAATTATATCTTTGTATTTGAAGTAGTTAGTAGTACTGTACCTTGTGCCTAAGTTAACACCTCATATATCTTTCGATACACCAAATTACATTTATCTTTATTTAGTGCTGAGATATCGAAAGTTAACACATATGGATCATTGACTTTCTATTGTTTAACTTCCATAGACAGACAAACAATCAGATCAAGATCATTGATATGACGTTAGATTAGTAGGCTATTAGGCAGATGTTTGTGTCCACATAATTTTATGTCTCTATCTTTAGTTTTCTGAGAAATCGATAGATACGATAGATAACTATTGGTTTCCATTTTTGACTGGAACGGAGAAATGGACAGCTCGGTCGAGATTCACAGTTCTTTCAACCACGAAATTTCGTATTTCTAGTTCGATTACAGAGATATCACAGCTTTTAATTTACGTCGATCGTTGCCTTTCGATTCTTTACCGCACAGTAAGACGGGTAGTGTTAATATAGCATTTACTAGTACTTCATTGGTAGAAAATTTTAGATCTCATTTGCTGTTTTTTGTTGAGCTCTGTTGCCTCCCGCGGCCACCGATCTACTGATCGAGTTGATTTTTCTGTTACTATTTAGTAGGTCTATCAGTGCGCCAAATTTTGTTCTTATCGCTCTTGCAGTTTCTGATAAATCGATAGTTGACACGGGTGGACGGACGGACAGACAGACGCACAGACACGACCGTCCCATAAAGGTAAATTTTCATTCCAAATTTTAGTGCAAAGGCTGAAAATCTGCTCACACGAGGAGCACCTACTCCATCAGTGAGCACCTGATCCAGTAGCGAACATGAGCTCACAGTTTGATGTGATTGAGAATAGTACAGAAATTGAGCAGGTATGTACAGTACTTACGAGCATACATACGTGCGTATGTGCATATGTCGCCAGGGCATTAAAAAGTTGTATCTGTAAGTCACAAGAGTAGAAATTACGAAAGAGAGGACTTTCGTTTGGACACTTTGGAGAAGAAAGGACATATTTGGCTTTTTATTTATTTATTGAGAAAATTCCATATACAGCACAGGTGGCCATTTTACACTGAAATTGTCAACAATAAAAATGGAATGATGATGATGATAATAATAATAATAAGAAGAAGAAGAAGAAGAAGAAGAAGAAAAAAATATAGAGAGTTAGAGTTGCATCACAGGCTGCAGACCATGACTTGACCCTTAGATATCAGAGCACAGAAGGAAATAAGAATAACTTCTAACAACGTGTTATAATTATACTTATTAAGGCCGAATCATCATAACACCATTTCTAAAATGATTACATGAGTGTCATTATTAGGGCTAGGATTTTGATGCAAATGCATCTTTCTTTTGGTAAGACAGAAACATTGCATAAGTAGATAGGAACGTGTTTTACACGTACGCGAATTAATTGGGATGCCTTTGTTAGGGCATTTCTTTTGCATTTTTTTGCATTTCTTGACCCTTTTTGGAGTAAAGGTCATTTTTTAAAACTTTTTAAACCGTTTAAGTCATTTCTCCGCCTTTTAAAAGTCATATTATGCATTTTTTTTACATTTTGGTGAAAGAAGGGGCATTTTACATGCAAATGTAACCCTTTGAAGGAGAGAGGTTCCCGACTCTTGTCTCATTGCCTTCAGCGCAGTTCTGAACGACTGTCTTTGAAGAAACAAAGAAATTCTGTGCAGTATTGTTGACACAAGCTGTTGTGTAACAATTCAGCTCAAAGAATGTGATTTACCCCTCTATCAGTAAATACTCGTACATTGTCGCCAGACGGATTATTGTTAAAAAACAAGAGGTACAAAGTTTTGTGCTCTGTATCGGACATTTTGTCAGGGTATTTGCACTCTATGGAATAGAAAGTGACTTAACAGCAAGTGATATTGTTCATTTCAAGTACGCTCCTCTTGTGTCGGTGGAAGTTGAGAGAAATTTTTCCTTGTACAAGGCTCTCTTGTCCGAAAACCGACAATCATTCACTTTTGAAAATTTGCATATAATTTTCGTTGTGTACTGCAACTCAGTACTTAAAGTGTAACAGATGACAAAAAGTGAACTTTCTTACTTGTACTACCATACGCAATGAACATGTGATAGATACTGGAAAGTTAATTTGTAATTTGAATTTCCCTTGGTAGTTTATAAATTTGTTTTACAAATCTTTCAGAATTTTTAGATCATTTTTCTAACTTTATAGGGCATTTTCTTGAATGTAGTAGGTCATAAATGCATTTTTCAAAGGTCATTTTTTGGCAATTTTAAGGTCATCAAAATCCTAGTCCTAGTCATTATGATTCATCACGAATCTCCCGATTCGATTACACCAAACGTCTGGGTATTATTGTGTCTGAGCATTAAGAAGACTTCAAGAAAAGTTCCCCGAGGACTCATTTGGCACGCACGTGCACTGAGCATAAATCTTATAATCCTATTCTCTCTCTCCCTCTTTCCACAAGGAAGAATAAGCTAAAAATATAAATTTATTAATCTTGAGAGTAACAACTGGGAACCTGTGAGATTGATGACAACTATTCAGTTGTCAACTTGAGGGCTCCTCCCGCCCCCTCAAGGCATGGACATGGAAACCATCCTCTCCACTGCAACACGTTCGTTTTATTCACAAATGCGTGTCACGGGAAAGGCTGCCTACTAGGGCTTTTCACTCGATACGGTCACCACATTCGGCTCCAACAGTAGTCAGCAGCAGTGGAAAGATCAATAGCAAGTTACTCTACAACTTCTAAACTCGGTTAAACGTTTCTAGTTCGTCTATTCTCTCCTTGACCAGAGAAAGGTTTCACATTATTAGGTTAATCAAATTATATTAAAATATTGTACTACGACCAAAGAACAATTTAATCGTTATAAAGATAAATATAAACCAGAGGAGGGAAAGCAATACCCGAAGGGAATTTCTACTAAAAATAGAACACATACTCTCTCCCATATGGCCACATCTCAGCTTACGAAAATCCTGGGCAAGCCACTGCTCAGTCTAGATTACCTTTTCGGAGATTAAGAAACGAAAATTGAAGCAATATCGTAATATAGAACGTGGTTTATGAGGGGCAGAGGGAGAAGTGGGGTCAAGGGATTAGTGTTGTGACCATAACAACTTCCGTAAATTTAGAGCATTTAACAACTAACAATGCAATGCGAAATTTATATTCAGATTTTCCCCCAACCCGTGTGCCAGTTGACAACATTTGTATATTTTTGGAGAGCTTATGAAACGAGGAAGTTTTTTCCGTAATTTTTACGCTAAGTGTGTTACCATTTTTTTGAGTAATCCTCTTCGATTTAAACGATAATTTCCAAATTCCTTCATGACGTGTGCTCCAATGACTGTTTCTTTCTGTGGGTATGGGAATTTTGGGCATGATTTTTTTCCCCAGTAGTCACTCATTCGTCAGCTGTTAGCAACGTGTCGATTGAGTTCCCAGGGTGTAGTAGTTTCTTCACAATTAATAGTTTTTTGGTCGCAAGTCGGAATATATCACGAAAATCTACAAACTGCAATAACTCGAAACCCATTGATTTCCGACCCCTGGTGCATAGGGTCAAATTTGTTGCAAATGTGCACTAGTATTACCCATTTCCAGGAATAGGTCGAATTACCAATCACCCTGTATATATATAAATAAATAAATATTTCCGATATTCAATATTAGATATTTTAAGAGAGTACATCAAGTATATTTAACAGTGTTTTTAGATTTGTTAATCAGTAATGTCAGGGGCGGCATCAAGGTATGTATCATTATCAAAGAAGGTACTGAAGCTACCTTTCAAATGCTAATTAAATTCGGGATAAATTGTCCTGGGTGATCTTCGCGAGTCAACATGCTGACGCGTTTTCTCAGAAAGTACTAAAGCAGCTCAAATGAACTTTGATAGAACCTACCAAATACTTACTTACTTACTGAGACATAAACAAACTCGATGTGCCCTTTATTATACGTACGACTCAACATTTAACACTGATTGTTCAGGTGACTTATGTGAAATAATGCAAACCGTGACTAAATGTATCGTATAGAAGATACATATACTTTTTGATTCAAAAGTCAATCTTACGAACTATAAAAATCCAAGGTTCTTGATCATTACTTATGAATGGTAGCGTAATTATTCAACATATTGTTTTCACTTTGTTGCATAAATTTCACAAATGTGTTGGATTGAACCAATTTCTCAAAACCTACAGAAAATGTGATATTTAATTATTCCTCTTGCCAAATCTCTGAAAAAGAGAAACAATATTTGTAATGTAATCAAGTATATTACAAATATTACTGCTGTTTGAAATTCTCATTTACTGCATCACATTCCTAAAAGTTAGTTAATTACTTTTACTTTTGAATTATCTAATATTTGTCATTTTTTAAATAAAATTTTACGGCCAGTAAAACACAATTCAGAGAACATGACAACGATTGGAATTACGAAAAAATTAAGAAAGAAAAGCAGTTTTTTAGATTAAACCATTTATGTTTCAAACTACTTTCATATTTCTCCAGTGAAAACCTAAAATTATCGACCATTCCCCAATATGGAGGCGAAAGTTCAACTCCGATATTAATATGTCATATTGGGTAACATTCTAAATATCTGTGCAAAATTCAGCTTTCTTTGATTTTATCCGGCTATTGGGGGGAGGACAGGGTGCGAAATCCTGGGGGGGGGACATCTTCATATTGTCATTCCATTTTCGTCTAGGCGGTCTCTGACTACTGCAACAATTCAATATAATTTTGAAACTTCATCGTCCTGCATCTCAAAATTCATCGATCTTCCTATCATTGCTGTTCCCTGAGTACTCGTGATGATATTGCAATATTTTCATTAACAGTATAATTTTCTTGATATTAACAATAACTTGTTCATTTTCTATTTGAAAAGTCCGTGAAGAGAAAGAAGGATTGTCTTTTTTAATTATTGTATTTTTATTTTTCAGGTTGACACATCTGTACTCACTTTTCAATGTAATCGTTATCGTTAGCGAAGCTTTGTTGTAAGAGAAAGAAAAGTTTTGCAGGAATTTGCAAATATTACACGCATGAGGAAAAGGAAGAGTGTTCAGGAGAAAACTCACTTTTCTGAGAGAAACTTAAAATTAACATTTCTCTTTCTTGAAGCATCCCTTGTTTCAGGAAGGGTACAAGAAGATTGAAAAAGCAAGATAGTAATAGTTTAATAGTAATAGTTTATATTAAGTGCTTGGCGGTATAAAACCTAACACAGCAGTTAGTGAATTCAGGAAGTAAGCTTGTTTCTAACTTAGAAAAAGTGGGTCAAATGCAGATAAACTAGTAATGAAACTGTGTTTTATTCGTACTGACGTTGCCAACAATTAGTCTACTCCCCTGTAAAACGTCAAGTAATGGGTGAGAAAGGTAAATAGCATTAAATTAGATTATTGCTTGTTAGGAACGAACCACAAATTTGCAAACAAAAATCGACCTTTGCACTCTACTTGAAACCAAATACGTACTAGTGATCGAATCGTGTGAAACGTGGTAGTGCTCAGAGACACTGTATAATTTTACGAATAAAACAAATCAAAGTGCCTGAGAAAATTCAAAAATATATTTGGGTCTTTCACCACGTTGTAATTCAGGTCTTGTTTTCCTATTTATTCTTAATTTGAACTGAAGATTACACAAGTATATTGTTAGAGGATGTTGTTCACTAATACTTACAAAAAACAGACCTTTAAATAACATAAACATAGTCGCACAAAACGATGATATATGTAGACATCTGTGGTACGACGTCAGAAGTCCTAGGTTTTAGTATAAAATTATTCTACCCCTTCGACTCCGTTGTAATGAAGACATTTTTATTTGCTGCTGCGTGGTTACTTTTAACTTTACTTGCTATAGAAGCTGTCTATTCTTATCAACAACGAGACTTACATTCTATTGCCAACAAGATAGTCACTCTGAGCGAAACGTTTGCCATAAATCCACATTATTCCACACATGGAGAACCAACACACGACGCATTATCATTTGGAGAATGCTCAGCTCGGATGAAGTGTTTTGGACAGATTGATGGGATGGTGTTCGTGTCAATTAGCCCCGATGCTTGTTCTGCTGCCACATGACCCGGACTGAGTGGTGGGATAAATTCAGTTGGATATTTATCAAAGAGCGTGTGAATATGTTATACAGTAGAGCGTCGATTATCCGAACGTCGGTCAACCGAACGACCGCTTAACCGAACTGTGTACTCGCTCACTTTCAGATATCTGTAATGAAAAAAGTACGTGACTTAGCTGCTCGTAAGCGTGTAGGCTTGCTTAGACAGACCAAAATAAAGGATTTTTTTAAACGTTAATTTTGTGTACTGTGTGTATTGTTCATGCAAAATGCGTATGTAATATGTACATATTTTTGTTTAATAAACTGTACCACATACTATATATTCCTACTAAAGTTGCCTTTGTACGTTACTTTGTAATACATACTTAAAGAGATGCCTGTTTTTATGAATAAATTTACTGTACAGTACTTCTTTTTGGCAAATAAACATGTACAGTTCGATTATCCGAACAAACCAGTTTTCCGAACACCCATGTCCCCCAATTACTTCGGATAATCGACGCTCTACTGTAATGTTATTAATGGAAAGAGTCAGTACACATTTTATATTATAAAAATTGTAATTCTATCTTGTATTACACGTACTTTCTTTTTCTAGGTTATTTTACGTTGCTTTTCTACCTATTTGGTTAATCATGAGGATGGGATCAATGATGAAGTGATAAAATGGATGATGGAGAAAACACGATACCACAGCCATGCCTCACGCAGGGTTCGAACCTGGAACTTCTGTTTCCATAGCGTGTTACACTGAGCCTCCATCACAGAGGATTTTTTATTATGCACAATGATGATTCACATGAAATACACATTCCCAAGTTTCAAATCTTGCACTACATACTTAAGGACTTGGTGTGTGTGTGTAGGGGTGTGTGTGTATGGGTGTGTGTGTGTGTGTGCGTGGGGGTGTGTTTGTGTGTGTGTATGAAAGGAGAGGAGGTTTACGAGGTCTGTACAAAATGAAACCGGGCTTTCGAAATTGTGCGCCAATGTAAAAATACTCGTTATACCGTTACTGGTGCCACGTAGTGGGATTTTTTAGCAACATAGTATTCCGTTGGTCTCGTCACTGTGCTTGTTTCACATCCAATGTGCAAGCCTTGCATTGAGGTAATAATGTGATGATTTTCATAGGCTCGAAGCGTGGCCAAACAAAACGTGTATACTGCGCCATAACAATGACTGGCACCTGTGGACATCTTTCTGTTTCCGACCATGAAATCAACCCTGAAAGGACGATGCTTCAAGAAGAGACTAATGAAACGTCGGTGCGGGTTATTTAGGCTATGGACCAGCCAAGATGTTGGTACAATTTTGGGGTACTAATGGGTGTCTAAGGATACAAAAAAAAACATGCTTGCGATCTCAAAGTGGTAGCTAATAGAAATGGCGGCCAATCCAAGATGGCGGATGTTGACATTTGAAAAAAAACAACTATGTCTCTGAAACCAAAGGTCCGATCTCAACGATTTTTTTTCAAATGAAAGCTTAATATGTGTTCTACATTTAATGCTATGTTATGTTTTTCGATAAGAGCAACCGTTAAGTAGTTAATCACGGATTAGTAAAAACAAATCGTATTTTTTACTATTAATTTTATGTTTATCATTAATTTATTAATAATCTAGGCATCTGAGAAGAAAATGTTCCAAACAAAAATTGTAGCATAAATGCTTACCTTTAATTTGATATATTACTCTTGTTGGTTTTCACCTTAGAATTCATATAAAACTAACGAATTATGTAGAGTGTCCAGCAAATCCTTCTAACAGGATGCGTTTTAGTCCTATTTAATTACACGTATTGTAACTGGTATTGACTATTGAATAGTATAGCCTATTATTGCTATATACATGCAATAACATTTAATAATAATAATAATTGTTATTAGTATTGTTGTTGTTATTATTATTATTATTATTATTATTATGAGTTGTTGTTTTGTTGTAGTAGTACTACAACTAGCCATGAATTTTGTTTAAATGTTACCGATGTTCATTGAAAAATGTTATTGATTGATTGAAATTAAAATTTTTGTATACGTCAGCACTTAGGCTATTTACACCCGTCACATTATACGAAGCCAAGCCCCTTACAATGTATAAAAAATCACCATGTTTGTCTTTAAAATCTCCTTACACAAGGTAAGAACCGAGGCTGTACTATGAGCAAAACACAGAAGAACTTACTCGTGCAAGCAAACAAAGGTAGCCTGCTCCCCGATGGCTTAGTGTAACGTCGTCGCCTTATGATCAAAGGGACCCGGGTTCGATATCCTGTGGAGGCACAAAGTGGGTGTGTTCAGAAGAACAGCATAACATACGTGCGTACTCTTTATTAGTTACTAGCTGATTACCCGGCGTTGCCCGGGTATTTATTTATCCCAATCTTGTATTAGACAGGAAAATAATTAATTCTAACTATAGTGTAAAATGTAACGAATTTTAAATGTAATCGTGAATGTCACCAATTAGCTAAGCGACTCCGAAAACTATGGATTCGACACTAATCTAGGACATTTGTGGCATTTTATTTTTCACCCCCTCTTACCCCCATGCCAATAGGTGATGAACTTGGAGTTGAACCGCATTGGGAGTGTCACGAAAACTATGGATTCCATTCACAACACAGCCTGAATGTTAGACAACCCGAGACACACTATCGTTGTGCGGATTGCATAGAGTCACGGATGTCTGTTTGTGCGGATTTTAATATCGGTGGATCTAGATTATTTTTACATGTCACCCCTTCCCACGTCACCCCTAGGGGTGCCAGAGGTGTCTTACCCCAAAATATTATTTCCAGATTGCAAGTGATACGTGTACCAAGTTCGGTTGAAATTGCTCCAGTCGTTCGAGAGTTATGCCGGAACAAACAAATACACATACATCCATTTATATATATATATATATATATAGATTACAGCCGAAATGTCTGCTTTCAGAAATCTGTAAAACCAGAAGTTGGACCAGAGAACTTTTTTATATGGGGGGAAATGAATGCATCCACCAAAAGACATAGACAAATTTGTACACTGATGGTGTGAGCAGCATTTTTTATTGAGAAAAAAGATACATGATTTATCGGTTGAAAAAAATCATCGCATGGATCGAGCCAATTTTACCAATATCAAGTTCTTAAGAAGACTAGAAGCAGATGCTTCATCTTCCCATTTGTTTTCTGAAAGTCGTCCTTGCTCATCAAAGCATGTCGAGAAACGCTTGAAAGGGACACTCCACAAAACGCGTACCAAAACACATTCCAACAATGGGAGAAACTCTGGGAGAGGTATATTAACAATGGAGGGTACTACTTTGAAGTGGATCAATCTGATTAAGCTTAATAGCTGTATAACAAGTGTATTTTTTTAAAAGAAAAGTTTGGATTATTTTTAAACAGACCTCATATACGAGTATATGGCTACATCTAGGCATAACTGTCCAAATTTCGACACTTTTTTCTAAAGAGTATATGTGCTTTTCATACTGGCGGCATCCTGTTTGACAAGTTCGATTACTTCTTACTGATCTTATGGACAGACAGAACTCCAAATGCAACACATCAATGTTAACGCACTTTTGATGCATCAGCTGATCCATTTAAATTTGAAATCATCGTCTATAATCTTCTCAACTGATTCATTTTTAGTGCATCACACAGATTCCTGTGTGTATTTTGGCGCCCCAAAATTGCATCGTTATCATATTATGTACTTGAAGGTGTTCCTGGAGCCAACATATTTATGTCAATTGATACATTTTAGGTTCTGTGTGTAGTCGCTTAGATCGTGGAGTGCGATAAGTGCTGCTCTCATGATCTCGTCATGTCACTGGCGGTCTCAAGTTTGAGTCGAGAATGTGAGTGGCCCTTCAACTATTCGTCTACTCATCATTCGTCCTCATCCTCGCGATTAGCCTAAATAGGAAGAAAAGCGACGTAAAATAAGAAAAATACAAATGCAAGCCATTGGCTACAGAGTTCAGTAGTGACCAGATCTATGGCCAGTCATTACTATGTGCTACGGGACTGGGTACAGAATAAATCCCACGATATATAAAATTATTGAGCGTTTTGTTATGATTTGCAAAAAATAAAATAAAATGCATGTCTAATTATAACCATCTGCCCTTATTATCCACGGTATTTAAGGTTTTCTATGTGTTTTACTGGACCTACGGATTTTGTTGTTCGTGCTTTGGGTGTAGTCGGAAGTAAGAGGTGCCCGACGAGGTGAGTTGTAGCCGTGGTAATGAATCAGTGGAGATGGAAGACCAGGGCATAGAATTAAACTCGAAAAATACAACCGAAATAACAGCTTGTCAAGACAACGTTAGCGAATACATGAATATTTATGTCTTGCTTGAGTTTGTTTTAGGTGCACTTTATGCACAGAAAGGCTAATCGGGACTGCACCTATAGTATAACGTGAGATACGTGCCACTTTGTGCCTCCGCCGAGTATCGAACCGGGACCCCTTGATTATAAGGGCGACGGATTTGAAATCTTACGCATGAACTGGTGACATGCCTCCCCGATGTCGTGATGGTAACGTCATCGCCTTGTAATCAATAGGTCAATTAAAATAAATTCAAACAAGTATTCTTGAGATAAATAGGATTTAAAAAAACTATTAAATAACATTTTTCTCACACTAATATCAGCGTCATGGTTACACAACATAAATCAAAGTGAAATTCAGTAGCCTTATTTCAGTGAATAACATAATAAAACAGCGATCCTTGTTCATATGTATTTCAATACTGTATGACGCCATGCTCACTTGAAAGTTCTCCAAGTGTTGAAGTGTTCTAGCGAAGTACTTGTGAAGAAAGAAGTCAGTACCGTGGTCGGTCTGATTGTCGAAGCGCAACAGTTGAACGTGTGTCTTCTGAAGTCGCCTCGAACTGCACTATCTATGACAATGTTGTCATAAATTTGATGGCCTAAGACGTTTCCTTCAATAGGTTACCAAAATCGTTACTATGTTTGGAATGGAAATCGACACTTCACATCATTGTAAACAGAATTCGTGTGTGTGTGTGTGTTCGAGTATGGGAGCGTGCCTGCCTATATATAGGCCTGTCTCATCTTTTCCTTTCCCTCTCTGTGTATTTTAGAAGACGGCACACAGTAGAATTTGCAAAATCTTGTACTGCCAATAATAAAAAAAAAAAAACAATAGTCACAAAATAGAATTAATTTTTCTGTTTAATATGGCAATTCTCAAGAGAGTTTCTAATGCGTTTGAGAAACATGTACAATTCCGGAAGAGATACAACCCTGAACCTCATTAAATCGTTTTGCACTCATTTTAAACAGAGTTTACTTCATCAAAGTATTCCGACAGCTAAAGTGAACCATTACCACAATGTAGTATAATAGGTTTGCAGTGGTTCGATTTTATTTAAAAAATAAAAAAAATTGAACAGAGAGATGATGTAGACAAAATAAACTTTTTTTTCGATTAGCAACTAAAAACACGATTCCTCGGTAGCTCAGTTGTTGTCGGCCTCCGTGGCGCTAGTGGTCCCGGGTTCGAATCCCGGCTAGGACATGGATGTTTGTATTCGTCCGTAATGAGAAAACCGAAAATATAGTACAAATTGATATGTGTAAAAGTAGAGAAAAAGTATGAATGATGGGGGATACTACCGCATAGGGGTATTCCTTTTAAAAAAAAGTTGTTATGGCGTCTGACTACTATGCGAGAGACCCGGGTTCGATCCGGGAGGGGGAGAACCGGGATTTTTTCACCTGTTCAAGCGGCTCCGGCGCCTACCCAGAGTCGTATATAAAGTGGAGGAAACTCTGGGGAGTAACGGCTGCTAGGGGCGTGGTGCTGATCACATCATCCCCACCTTCGACCGTGATCAAGAAAGTGTGGAGTCCTAACGCTCTAACTCCACACCACCTATACGCCTTCATGGCGTGGTGCGAAGCACAGGGGATCACCTTACACACACACAAGGGGTACAATTAGGTGATGAAAGGATTTAGTGGGTTCTGTGTCCCTTCCCAAATTTTTTTTGGGGGGTACAATGTATACATATACATTGCACTCCTGATGATTAGAAGTGGTTTTCGTGTAACATGCGGATAGCATTTTACTGGTACTTTCTTGAGGATATATATATTTGTCTTCAGGAAGGAGAGAGGTCAATGATTAGTTTTACTAATGAGGGGGGTTAACATTAAAGTTGATTAAACCAATTTATATTCCCTAAAGTTCTGCACAGTCAACAAGATTTACTCTCGGCGTTCATCGTAGGGTTATTCTTTTATATACAGCGTGCTTCAAAATGGTTTGAACGATAAGAAACCGTTCCAGGAGCGATAAAACTTTAGCAACAATTAAAGTTCTATGTAAATACTTTCACCATATCCTCGAGTTTTGTTTGCAATGGTCGTAGTAGTTCCAAATTTCTCCACTAGGTGGGGCAGGGTGATAAGTTCCAAGATGGCTGTCTGTGCTGCAGAGAAAGGTTTTTGCGTCCTACAGTTTCACGTTTGTCGTTCTGTTGTTAGTGTTCAGCGTGAGTTTCGTACGAAATTTCGTAAAGAACCACCATCCAAGATCTCCATACATAAGTGGTCTGATAAATTCAAGACAACGGTATGCATTTGCCAAGGAAAATCGTCCGGTAGACCGTCCACGTCTGAAACAGATGTCGAGAGAGTTCGAGCTAGTTTTCAACGCAGCCCCCAAAAGTCTACAAGGAAAGTGAGTCAAGAGCTAACAATGCCTCGAGCAACTGTTTGGCGCGTAGTGCGTAGGCGTTTAAAGAGGTATCCCTATTGAGTGCAGTTGTTACAACATTTAACACATAATGATCACACGTCCCGTAAAAAAATTTATGAGTCAGTTCTAGAATTATGCAGTGGTGATGATGATTTTATTGACAAACTTTGTTCAGTGATGAGGCTACCTTCCATGTGACAGGAAGAGTGAACAAGCAAAATGTTCGCATCTGGGGGACTGAGAATCCTCGTCAAATCGTTGAAGTTGTGCGTGATTCACCGAAGACTAATGTGTTTTGCGCCATTTCATCTACCAAAGTGTACGGTCCGTACTTCTTTCACAAGAAACTGTGACTGGACATACATTCCTACACATGCTTACTATAACTTACCTTAATAACAGACTGCCAGACCGCTGGATTGGGCGATCTACTCAAAATGATCAACAGTTACTACGTTGGCCACCAAGATCCCCGGATTTAACCCCCTGTGATTTTTTTCTGTGGGGACATCTATAGGACATTGTGTACAAACCTCCTCTACCCGCAGATCTCAATAAACTGAAAGAGCGCGTTACTGCTGCAGTGCAAACTGTTGATGCAGACATGCTGAAACGGGTCTGGGTGGAATTCGATTACCGAATTGATATATGCAGGGTAACAAAGGGGGCTCACATAGAGCATTTGTGAGATACTTTGTTTAAAATTTTATCAAAGAAAGTTGGACAGTTTTAGGAATTACATGTAAAATTTAAAGCAATTTGGACGAAAAAGAAAAAAAATATATAAGGAGTTGAAATCGTTCTCACCATTTTGAAGCAGCCCGTACATATTAACATAACTTAGCAAAGAATGTTGACGATACATTTACTACAAACAATTTATCCCGCCCCCCCACAAAACATGTTTAAATTATATAATTTTACAATTAATTGAATACCGGAACTTCCTTTCTGTGATTTCAGTTACAAATATATATTTCAGAACAAAGGAAGTCCTGAGAATTAATATTCTACTGTCCAATATAAAATTATACAATAACGCTATTGCTGAGACTTCCATACTAGAATCTGACTTCCTGCATAGATTTCGAGCTCTAGAACATGAATATACGATATGACATTTCAAATGCCCTCAAAACCAGTATATATATATATATATATATATATATATATATATATATATATATATATATATATATTTCTTACGTATATGCACACACACACATTATGTACATATATACGGAGGTTGGAAAGAAAGTAGTGGCAACACTGTCGTCACGTCGCTTATGATCAAGAGAGAGAATTGCTGTTCTCAGCACGTCTAGAGAGAAAGCAGAGCTATTCAACGCACTCATTGTCGCTAGTGCAGTGCGTGCAGACGGACGAATAATGGAGCTGTGAAGAGGTGGTGTGAAATCGAACAGCTCTAAATGCTTTCGAAGAAAGAGCAGCGTGCAGGCACGTATCCAGAGGGGGGGCTTAGGGGGCTCGAGCCCCCCCCCCCAAGTTTTATTTTTACACTAGATAAAATGAGTTTTTTTGGTTTCTTGTGGTGTGAAATAAAATAATGTGACAATAATTTAAGGAGAGAAATAATTATCGAGGCAAGACGGAGAATGTTCCGTAACCCTGTTATTGATAATAGTACGTATCCAAGATGGGGCACAGGGGGCTCGACCCTCTCCTCAGGATATTTTTCAATTTACACTAGATAAAATTAGATTTTTGGCGTCTTGAATAATTTAAAGATAATATATTTATAAATCTGAGAGAAATAATTATCGAGACAAGACGGAGAATGTTCTATAAGCCTGTTATTGTTAATAGCACGTATCAAAGATGGGGTTAAGGTGGCTCGAGCCCCCCCTTCAGGATTTTTTTTTTATTTTACACTAGATAAAATTAGGTTTTTGGCTTTTTGAATAATGTGACGATGATTTAAGGAGATAGACAATTATCGAGGCAAGACGGAGAATGTTCTATAACCCTGTAGTTGATAATATTGCACGTAAACTTTTCTTGCGCTTTCGGTGTTGTCGCAGCGCACTTGAGCACTATGTAGAGACTGGTCAGCATTTGGAAGCTGTACAACAAAGGTAGCGCCACACGTAGGGCGATTCGTTGTAATTTCTAATCCCTGGAAGGCGGGAGAGGGTACGGTACGTTTTTGAATGAGAGAAGGAGTCAACTACTTTCAATATAAACGAATCGTTTTATCTGCGGAACATTCTAGAATATAATGAGGATATAAATACGTGGATTCAATTTTTCGGTTGATCTGTACAAAGAATCGGTTAATGAGACTTCAGAGGTAAGTGTGACAATTCATACAGTCGATTGGGGATCAGATCAGTCAGCATCCTCTGGTTGCTTTATAAGATATAGTGATTCGAAAATGAAGACATTGGCGACAGCAGAACTTCCGGGGCCTCAGTGTAGTGCTAGTTCGGTTCGAGGGCCGAAGAGATCAAGGCCTCTCTCTCTCTCTCTCTCTCTCTAAACTGAATATTTCAGCAGTACCGGATATTGGAGTGGTTTATTAAAACATAAATAAGCTGCATAGATCAATTGAAAATCAAAGTTTTGAGTGATGATTTAGTTTTGCCAGAACTAAATTTCGTATATGCAGTCGGAGAATTTCATGGTATAAAAAAATACTTTTGTTTAAGCCTACTGGGTTCGAAACACATTCAAACACTTAACTACCATAAAGAGATAGCCGAAAATTTTATGAATGTCGAGAAGAGAAAGCAAAATGATGTTGCATATGTAGACATTTTAGGCGGAAATTGCAGGCTCTACCAGGACCCAAATCAGGGCTCTACCAACTGAACTACCTATCCATCCTTGACTTCAACCGATTTTTCGTTAAAATGTCTACATAGTACATGTCCTGTGTATATCAAATCGTAAGGTGTTGCCTGTATAGTGAACAAGCACAGAAAATATAGGAGAGAGAAGAAAACTGAGGAGCATTCCCACCGGTTGAGGAGAATTTTTTCTGTGGTCAACAAGAGCTACTACTTCGAGGTGACAATTACAGTGGCCTAATAAGGGAGATTTCACACCGTGTCGCCTGAAGATTAGGTTTGTGCGGCCTTTTGTGTAGCTACGGTGTGAAATGTTGCTGTTGATTGGCCCATTCCAATCGACATGTATCGCGTGTCCTTTCGGTCTGAAACCTTCCTAAGTCTTGAAAATCCAAGTCACAAGGATGGAAAATTAGGGCCTTGTTAAGGTTAGGTATGAAGGCAGGCAGACGACAGCACCCTAAAGGATCATATCCAAACCTGCAGGAAGAACGCATCTTACTTCTCTCCAATACGGAATGATAACAACTTCTGGTGAGTTGATTTTAAAAAATGTGTCCGAGATAAAGAGAGGCGTGCCCAGGATTTTCGGAAGGGAGAGGGGTTACGCATACTATTTTTGGTGGTCAGTCCTGATTTTGCCATTTTTTTCCTGATTTTGACGTTCCTTTTTTCTTTCTTTCTTTTTTTTATAAAAAAAGGAATACTGGGCCAAATGGGGTTATGACCTCACCAACCCTCCCTTGGGAACGTCACTGGAGATAAATGAGTAAGCATTTGATCATACTGGGAGACGAAACATTAGATGTGTTGGGAACGGAAGGGTTTTTCACTGTGCATTAATTGTTTCGTGATTCACCTGTATTCGAGAATACTTCCTTTGTTTCGTGCCGATATATGACAAGACAGCGGAAGCTGTGACAGGCATTTTTGAACACTTGTGAGTGCTAAGGCCTGAAACTGAACAATTTGGTGGGTTTAAGCTTTTATAAGAGCTGCAAACATGGGAGGACAAGACACGTTAGTGGTGTTCAGGCTCGAATCAGAGAGAAATATTAGAGAGCTGTCTGCGTCCAGTTCGCAGCCAATCTCGCGTTGTCGAGTGGATTGTCCATCCCGTGCATGTGTAACAGCTTCGTAAAGACACTCAAAGACACCATAGATGTTTTATGCCTGATGAGAAGAAATGGACAAACACCTCTGTGCACATACTGAGATGGTTCCGGCACACAATGTTAATGCATGGAAACAGAGGAGTCGAGTGGTAAAAAATGTTCCGATTTCACGTTCTGATTAAAATGACAGCCTTACATTGGAGACGATTTAAGGGATACTTGCTCCCTATTTTTTTTGCCTCAACATTATGGCCTCTTAATGTTAAGCCTTGTCTACCAAGAGAAAGTAAACTTTCCTTGCACCGCCCTCCGCCCCCCACCTGTTTTGGAACCCAATTGCCACCACTGGTCTTAAACATACAATTGTGAGGTTCTTACTATACCCCTTAAAAAATGGTGTTGAGTCACCCCCCCCCCCCGAAAGGAATTCCTGGATACGTGCCTGGCAGCGTACATGTATTAAGTGAGGTAGCGCGTAAGAGAAACGTAACAGTATGCCATGCTGGTCTCCGAGAAGCCTGTGGCAATGAAGTCTTGCCATATCGGGCGGTAGCCAGTTGGGTATCAGCCTTCCAACAAGGACATCATAGTGTGGAGGATGCGTCTCGAGTCCAGAACGACCTGCACTTGGCGCTTCCTCCACGCTACTCAAAATATTGTGGTATGTTCATAAATGATCGTGCATTCGTGGAGTTACAGGCACACTCATTTTTCTTTGTTAAAATAAAAAGTTATTGGTTTTTATTCCCATCAAAAAGGGGGCCTGTACGGTGTAAAATTTACCGTTGCGTACCGCCAATTTTAACAATTCCAAAACTCGATGTAGCTCATATTTTTGTTGCTTACTGAAAAAATTAAAAGGAATGTTGACTATCACTCGTGTTACAGTGTTACAGTTTAGAAAGAAAACCTTTGAGATATGGTGAGATATTCAGAAGTGGTGGCAAAGGGAGGAAAATCACCAACTTTGTGATCATGATAACTGGAGTCAATTTAAAGACTTTGAACTGATTCAACTATATTGGCGCAGGAGACATATTTTAGTATTGATGATTTATTGTTGAGATACAAAATTGACGAAATAGTCAACATTCCACCTCCCACTAAACACGAGGAATTTCAGAAATCTAAGAAACGTGGGAATGAAATCCATGCCATCTTATGCATAGATATTTGATACATCCTCGAGAAAGGAGGGCAGAGGAGAGCTACCCCTTTTTCAATGTCAATGTGAATTACGATGCGTATTTTCAGTTTCAGTTACACGAATTATTGAGCAATTGAGTAAGAATGAAGTAAAAAATCTGTAGGCTACCTCAGTAATGAGATCCTGTCGAAAACTTTTGTTATAACTGAATACAAATGATGGGCTTTTGATTCAGTCAACTACTGAGAAATAAGTGTTAACCATCTTTTAGTATTTTACACTGTTTTCTATTTTCTTGTTATCTTTACAGCAAGAAAATACTTTTCCACCTAACTTGCCGTTGGTTGCAGGATACACTGATAAATATTTCACAAAAACCCACGTGCACACAAAAGAAAGTGATGAATTCGACTTATTTAATCGTGAGATGTATATTTTATAGGTATTTCCAGGTTGGTCTCTAACATATTAGCATAGCTACATGAACAGGAACATTTTCTCTTCAGGAAGTTAACACAAGCAATATTCAATAATTACACAGACACACACACACACACACACACACACACACACACACACATGTGAATTTCTGTTATCACTTCTTACCTCTCAAATATCTGTGAAACTACGCGATGAATGGAAAGATGCAGTGGCGGCGATTGGGTTAAAGAACTAGGGAGGCAAGGTGCCAAAACTCGGGGGGGGGGGGGGCAAAGACTGTATACTTTTCCTCGTAGCTAAGGTTTAGCATAGTGCGGGTTGCAAGAGTGGCAAAAATTGGGGGGGGGGGGCAACTGCCCCCCTCGCCCCCTCTAATCGCCGCCACTGGAAAGATGGTTTCTACAAAAGGTTTATTCTTTTCATTTTTGTAAGAGGAATAAAAATAATATTAAAAAATTAGGTTTCCATTTAAAAAAATTGAGTGTTATTCAAACGATCTTCAAAATGGCCGCCTCAGGCTGACATAATGCACCTAACGATAGAACACTTTAGTGGCTACCGTGGAAACTACGGCAACTGGGGCATATCTCCCGAAGTTATCTTATCATATCATATCATACGACTTCGAACAGTAACAATAAAATTTAATAGGGTGTCTTGACCTTTACTTTTTTCTTTTTGCATGTACGGCACTCATTTTGACTCGGCGCCCTTAGCGACAGCCCCATCCCCCAACTGTTCCTTATCAGTCTTATTTACTGTAATTTAAAATCTAACCGATGACTGCAGTCCTACGTAGTTGCTATTTTCAGCACATGGACATACGCAGGGGGTCAAGAGGAGCAGTTGCTCCCAAAATATTTTCACTTCTCTCCTTTAATAAATTGGTGAAAGTTTCAACCAAGAGGGGAACATAATTTCACATATAATTTGATTTTTGATTTTTATTATCTTTATAATTTTATTTTCTGCCACTTTTGGCTAATCGCGACGATGAGGATGAGTGATGATATGATGAAATTGATGAAGGGATACTCACAAAGAACATCCATGCCCATGCCGGGATTCGAACCCAGGAGTTCTAGCGTCGCACCGCGGAGGTGATTGAAACTCTTGCACCAAATGAACGAAGGATAGGATATTTTCAAAAGATTGCAGAAGTTCATTCTAATGCTGTACCACACTGACTTCCGTGGCAGAGTGGTTATCACAGCGCTCGATTAGACAAAAGTGGCAGAAGAACGAAGTAATATAAAACAAATCAATCAACCAATAATGTTGTACCAAATGTGTTTCATATGCCATCTGATATTGTAAAAATATATCTGCATTAAGTTCGTAAGAGTGTGTGTGTAGTGGAAGTTTAGTTTAAGAAGACACGAGATTCAGCTTTCCTTTGCTTGGAGTAATGCCACGTCCTCTCACGTGAGCATCTACCAGCTTAGCACAGGGTAGAAACGATGAGATACCTCTGGGTACAGATCAGGGTGACTAACACTACGAATATATGGAAAGAAACAATCGATTTAACCCACTACGGAGGGTACAATTCGTAATATATTCTTGAATAATCATGTACAAATATTAGATAACTTTGGAAATCTTTTCATACGATATTTTTCTTCTATTTTTATTTCTTATTAATTGTAGCCAATCTTCTTTGGGCTTCTTCTTCTTGTAATCGCTGAGGCTTCTTCTTCTTATAATTAATAAGGCTTCTTCTTCTTGTAATTAATAAGGCATCTTCTTCTTATAACTACTAAGGCTTCTTCGTCTTATAATTAATAAGGCATCTTCTTCTTATAACTACTAAGGCTTCATCTTCTTGTAATTACTAATTATTATTCTTATAATTACTAATGCTGCTGCTTGTTCTTGTAATTATTACATATTGTGTGTTTTTCCTTCTTTCTTTTCTATATCGATCTTATCCAAATTGACGGAAATATAAAATCGATCTCCCAGACAAAGAGAAAGGGGTTAGTTAAAGATCGCCGCCTGGCCGGCGCTAACCTTAACTTGGAGCTGCAATAGATGCGCCTACCAAAAGTGCTTGGGTGCCTGCCGTGAGATGGCGCTACACCTGGGACAAAACAACCCAAAAGCCACACGAAACTCTCAGTTCGTGGGAACCGAAAAAGACCCAGAATTGCAATTACAATTCGACTTCTTTACTTTTATATAATGATCACTTATGCTATTACTGAATATTAATCACCCTTTCCACCTTATTTGTATCCTGTTATTGTATTAAGTTCATTTATTTATTTCATTATAATTAGTATTAATATCTACAATCATTATATCACCACATCAGCGCTTTCCTTTTTCTCTATTTACAATTGTATAAGTTTTCTTGGGTGCTGCCATCTCTGGCCCACTTTCTAAGCTGCTTTATGTATCATCAAATATAAACGTCGTTCTTTTTGCATGCTGCCATCTATGATCCTATACCTCAAAGAACAACAATGCAGTTTGTGTACGTGACACAAAATTCCCCTCCTTTGGGTAAAATTTTTCCTTCGTAGAAATTTCGTATGCAAGGAAAAATTTTCTGCAACATCCATTCTTACTATTCACTTCTCATGTCTTTCTTTCATCATTTGTTTAGCATCTTCCGTACAATTATATATTTTTACATTATCTATATTCTCTCTTCTTACTTCCTTTGTCACCGTGTCTTGTATAACTATAGTATTCCTAAACGTATCTAATACAATATACGAACCTTCATACTTGAAAAAGAGTTTTTTAATTGTGCGATCAATGGCCTTACTTATTGGGTGTGTTTTACAATAAACTATATCACCCTTTTTTACTTCTATCTTCTTCCCTTTAACTTCCTCCTTTGACGTCCTCTTCTTTCTTTTGTTATACAAGTCATTGAAAAATTCTTTCCTGGTTTCCCTTTCCTTAACCTTCTTTGGCCATTCTAAATCATCGAAAATCATCGGCTCTGCTTCATATCCCAAGAAAATCTCTATCGGGCTCATATTTGCCTCAGCTGATATACAGTTATTTAATAATCGAACTATCCTGTTAATTAATGCACACCACCTTGTATGATGATCATGACAGTACATTCTAAGTAATCTCACAATTTCTCCATTGTAACGCTCAATTGGCTTGGAACTTGGATGATATCTTGTAACATTAATCAACCTTATCCCTTTGAAATATAGATACTCCTTGAAATATTCTGAAGTAAATTGAGTCCCGTTGTCTGTCAGCATTTTCTTTGGGCTACCATAATGGTTGATGAATCCTTCATCCAACTTCTTGACTATTTCTTTGGCTGTAGCTTTCTTTAAAGGATAGCACATGATAAACTTGCTACATACGTCCACACACGTCAATATATACAAAAATCCTTTAGACCTAGGTAATGGTCCTATTAGATCTATAGAAACCATGTCTAATGGCCATTTAGCGATAATATGTAATTCTTCTTTCCTGAATGTTATCTTTGAGGGTTTAGTTTGTACGCAAACTGTACAATTTCTGGCATGGTTAACAACGTCACTCTTCATAGTCTTCCATACGTAAAATCTTCTAGCTAGTCTCAACGTTTTATCAACTCCGAAGTGGGCAGATCCTTCATGCACGACCTCAAGTACTCTTCTTATCAAGGTTCGTGGTACACTTATCCTTACTTGGTTCGGATTCTCATAGCTAACTTGGAAAACGATGCCATTTATAACTTTATATCTGCTCTTTATCTTAGACGTCCTTGTTTTCTTGTTTCCTTCCTCTCCTTCCAACACCTTGATAATATCCCTTAATTCCTCATCTTCCTCTGTTCCAACTCGCCATTCCTCTTCTTTAATACCATTTACTTCTTCCTCAGCGATAGCGTTGATTTCTAGCCTAATCACTTCCTCTGGTTCCTGATTTCTCTTCAAAGGTGCTCTACTTAGAGTATCTGCAACATGGTTTTCTTTTCCTTTTATATCCATAACATCAAAACTGTACTGTTGCAGTAAGATCGCCCATCTCGTCAGCCTTGCATTCCACTGTCTTGCAGAATTTAACCAAACTAGACTCTTGTGATCACATACCACTTTGAATCTTATGCCTTTCAGATATGCAGAGAACTTTTCTATTCCCAATATTATCGCCAGACACTCTAGCTCACTTATCGTATACGCTCTTTCGAAGTTCTTCAAGCTTCTGCTAGCATATTCTATCACATTATCTTCGTTGGAGTCGTTTCTCTGAAATAGGTATGCTCCCAATCCAATGTTCGATGCATCTGTGCCTAAAAAGAACATTTTCCCAAAATCAGGTTGGCTTATGGCTGGCGCTTGTATAAGGTCTTGCTTAAGTCTTTGGAAAGCCTCCTCTTCGTCTCCTTCCCATTTCAATTTTATATGCTTTCTGAGAAGTTCATATAATGGCTTGGCTTTGCTTGCGAAATTGTGTATAAATTTCGATCGCCAATTACATACTCCCAGGAATCTTTGAAGTTGTTTCATTGTGTTTGGCCTTGGGAACTTGCTTCTCGCGTCATTTTTGTCTGAGCACATATTTATTTCACCTCCAGATACTACATGACCTAGGAAACGTATTTCCTTCCTTGCAAAAGAGCATTTTTCCAATTTGACAGTTAATTCTGCTTCTGCCAATTTACTTAATACCCAATCTATTTTTTCTATGTGTGTCTCCCAATCTTTCGTATGTATACACATATCATCCACATATATAGCAAGCCATTCTCTTGTCTCTATACTAAATATTCTATTTAGAGCCGTCATTAAAGCTGATACTGATGAATTAAGACCATATGGGAGCCTTCTAAATTAAAATAACCTTGATCCATATCGAAATGCTGTATATTTTCTAGACTCTTCTTCTATTTCTACCTGAAAGTATCCCAAAGTCATATCAAATGATGTGAACTATATATTCCGCCAGAAAAAGTGTGTAGTAATTCATTTATTCTTTCTACTTGATTTCTGGGAAGTAGTACGTGTTTATTTAGCTCCCTTAAATCCAGTACGGGCCTCACACCTCCGTCTGGTTTGTCTACCACGTGCATTGGGCTTACGTGTACGCTATTGGAGTTCTCTATTATCCCCCAACTTAACCATTTCTTCAATTCCTTTTCTACAGCTTCTCTCTTTGCAAAGGGTATAGGATATTGCTTTGACACTATTGGACTCGCTGTGTCTACCTCAATCCTATAGGTGTATACATCCGTCACTCCTGGGCGTTGGCTAAATATTCCCCTATGTTTCAACAAAATATATCTTAAATTTTATTTTTCCTTTTCCGAGATCCAATGACACTCATCCACTTTGGCTTGTATTTCTTCTTTCGATGTCTTGTATTTATGGTCCTCTATTTCGACATCTTTTTCATATTCACCTTTTACATTTTCATTTTCAATTATATCATCGTATTCTTTCTTCTTATACACTGCATCATGTTTCTGATATACAAGACTTTGCTTCCTAATGCCTATTTCGCTCTCGGAACCTTTTATTTCATCCTTCATAGGGATATCTACTTTCATGTTCTCCATTGATTCTAGATTTAGCCGTTTTTCTTTTATGTGTATGTGCCCATTGTAGTTTTCTAAGAAAGGTACTCCTAGGATTATATCACACCTCAAACCCTTTATCACCAGAAATTTTACTTCGAAATTCGCTCCTTTGATGCTCATCATGATGCGTACCGTGCCCTGAATTTTGTATTCTTCATTTCCCGCAGCCATAACTAATCTGACTTTGTGCGTCTAATTTTGCTTGTGGGTATTTCTCTTTAATTCTTTGCCAACATTTATAGCTCATTACTTCGACAACGCTCCCACAATCGATCAAGCATTTAACCTTAATTTCTATTATTTCTGCTTCCACATACAATGATCTTCCAGGTTTTAAGTTTTCAAAACTCAGTTCTCCAATTAAAAATAACTTCAGAATTCCTTCTTCATTTATCTTATGTTCTCCCTTCATATATTCAACATTTTCCTTTGCTCTCACACCTGGGAGTTGCTGCGAGAGCTCTACAAGTTTAGCCTCTCGACCGATTCCACGTTCCTCGACTCCTCATTTATCTGCTGCCACCCAGCATTTCCTACTTCGTTCTGCACTTGGCTTCTGACTAATTCCACTGCTTCTCTTCGCTCTTCATTTATCTCAGTATTTCCCCTCTCGTTCCTCTCGTTGTAATTGTTTCCTCTAGGTTGCCTTTCATCTATCTCCATCCTTCTTTCTGAGTTTCTTCGATTCGCATTTTGCCAATAATAATTTCTTCCTCTATATCCGCGGTTTCCTCTCCACGGTCCTATATTCCTTCTATCATAATTTCTTTGTTCTTCCTGAACATTATTTCGCCTTCTGCCGTTTCCGTTATCTTCTAAGAATACCCTTCCTCTGCCTCTATATGCATTTCTGACCTCTATATTCCTAATCCCGAATTCTTGTTTCCGGAATTTCTGCTCTGGACGTTGTTCCTCTTCAAGATGATGCCTCTTAGGATAATATATACCTTCCTTTTCCTTATCCCATGACCTTCGAGTCTTTTTCAGCATGTCATCTGTTCTGAGGTAGTCTATCAAATCTTCCACCTTCCTTATCTTTACTACAGCCACCGCTCTTTGTGTCCATATTGGTAGCGTTGGTATTACTTGTCTAACCAACTCTTCCTCATTCCACTTTTCATTCAAATTTCTGAAGCTCCTTAATGTTTCCCATGTGTGTGCTTCCAAACTCTCAACCTTGGACCAATCTATATATTTTCTTTTCAATGTCTCCAGTTGCCTTTCCTTAATTTCCTCACTGCAATAATATTCCAAAAATCTTTTACTAAACTCTTCGAATGTTCCAAACTTGTGCTGATTTAACTGATACCAGCCTGCTGCAGACTTTTCAAAACATCCTTCGATTAGGTCCAGTATCATATTTCCTGGTATTCTCATTAGCTTCACGTTAGTTGTTAGTTCCTTCAGGAATTTTCGTGGACACTTGTCAGATATATTTCCATTAAACTTGGGCAAGTGTTGTAATTCATTAGGCTTAGGGATTCTTGTTTTATATTTTCCCACTTCCAAATTACTTCCGTTTACTTTGTCCAACCATCTTCCATTGTCGCTCCCTTCTTCACTACTTTTCCATTTCCATTTCTTCCTCTGATGATTCCTTTTATGCTTTATTTCCTCCTCTGTAGTCGATTCGTCGCTACTACTTTCCTTTTTTATTCTTCTCTTTTCATACTCTTCTTTTCCATCATTTCCTTCTCGATTGAAACCTATTGGCTTATCTTGTATTCTCATATCCTCTATTTTAGGTATTATTTCTCTCCGTTGTACTTTATTCTCTTGCTTTCCTTTGTCGATCTTACTTTCGAGGGTTTGCATCTTCTTATTACTCTCCTCTAACTCTTCCCCAACTTTTTGTCGCTCTCTAATTATAATTTCTCTTTAATTTTAAAGTTTCTTTTACTATTGTTTCTTCTGTCGCAATCTTCATTTCTTCTACTATGTTTTCTACTTCATCTATTTTGGAAATGTTAATATCTATCTGTTTCTTATTTGCCAAAATTTTGTTTTCTAAACTGGTACTTCTCTGCTGGCATTCTTCATTCACTCTTGAAACTTCCTTTTCGATCTTTCTATTGGTTTCTTCATGTCGTTCATCTGACATCCTTATCATTTCTTCTATCTTTCTCTCAAATGCTTTCCTGTTTTCTTCGCATACCTCCGCCATCTCTTCTATTTTCTCTTCCAACCTTCTGCTGTTGTGATCTTGACTTTCTTTTATTTCCATCATCATTTTCATCAACATCTCCATCGTGTTTTGTTCTTCTTTTTTTCCTTCCTTTTCCTTTAACTTTACTTTCCTGCATTCCTTGCATTCGTATCCTTCTCCTCTTTCACATATCTTCTCATATTTTTCTTTCCGGATTCCTTCACATAACCAGTGTTTCATTTCTTCACATATCTTACACTGTATTATTTCTTCCTTATTTCCTTCCTCGCCACAACATATATATTTTCCTTCTTCCATTTTCGCGTTACTTATCTTTCCAAAATCTTATTCTTTGCGTTATTTCAACCTCTGGTCTGTATCGAGCCCCACACGTTGGTCGCCATTAATCAATGCGTTTAGCGTTTGTTGTATAATTTCCTCCTTAACTTATTGGAAGACGAGGATTATATTGGGATCATACGGCTTTGAGGGACAGGACGGACGTTATATTTAGGAGGGGTCCAGGGGTTCAGAACCCCCAAAAGACTTACCAAGTACTAAAATTAAGTAATGAAAATATTAGCATTTCTTGCATAATCGATGGTTATTAATTTCCTCTGAACTTTTTTTTTAATCAGAAACACTTTCTTCAACTACATGTGACATCATCTTTGTTATTCGATAAATATTAAATTATTCATCTATTTGACATTAATTTTATTGCCAGAGCACTTGTTTTTATGTAAATTATTCCGATCTTAACTAAAGGCAAGCTACGTAATGAATATGCGCTGTTATATCTCTATTTTTATAGCTACAGTCTTTTTACCTAATCGTGTAATAATAATATAATATTAATTTATGTATTGTAATTAGTATTAATTTGATTTAATATAATTATTTAATTTAAACATTATTAGTATTATTATAATTATTATCATAATTATTTTTATTTCTGAGACACTTGGTTCGGACCCCCCGGAAACATATTTCTAGATACGTGCCTGTCTAGCAGCCACCATTTCCAGCCAAGTAGCCAGCCCAGCACCAACTAGGGCATTCCTACTGGAAATCCAGTTACCTGTGATTCGGCCTTTCAAATTCAAATTCTTTATTTATTTTTTACGTGGGCGAGGTTCAGCCTGAGGCTGTTCTGCCACCTTTAATGAGTAAAAATCGCATTTTACACCAATGCTCAAATTGAATCATCCGGAACGGAATATAATGTTTCTTTTGAACATATTTTAGTTATCACTGTCGTCCTTTCTACGAAACGACACATCCCGCGCATCTCATCCCCATTTTTTTAAAAATGTATTTACTTTTTTGCTCACACATTTAGGAGGTGGGGTTGTAGCTCCCATCGCCCCCTCCCCTCCTTCGACAATTCATTCATTTGCTTCTACAAACATTGAATGAGAAAGACCCTTGGTCTACCACGTTCAAAGTATTTTTTCCCATACGGTTCGCAATCATACCATCATAGTGCACATGCAGGAGAGAGCCGTGATGTATGGATACAGCAAACTGACGGGTTTCATACCACACAGCCGGTTTATTCTGACGTAGACAACCAACTTACGTGAAAGTGTGGAGGAGCTACCGCTAACCCCTTTACTGTAGTGGGCCCTCCCGACTAAACCTTGTCAATACGCTCATACAAGAGGGGAAAGGCGGTAAGCGAACTATGCGCAAGCGTGGGAAGTCTGGCTTCAAAATGCTAGGGGAAGCAGCTGTGGTGTTTGCGTATGTTTGTGTGTGTTTGTATGTATGTGTGCGCGCCTGTTAGTTGTGAACTTGTGTGGCGTGTCGGGAATCCACGTACAAAGTGTTCTTCCTGGGGATTTACTCACGCCCTGGCCCTCTCGGAAAGGTATAGTTATTTTCTCCTTATTCATATTTGTAGCCTGATGCAAGACACCCGAAGTCGAGGGAAAATATTAAATGTGAAATGTGTGATGCGTATTGAACGTCCGTTGATATATGTAACAGAATATGTACAAATAATGTTATGTCAACAAAATGATAAACCCTTTCACCCGATCCTTATCGTGTATACCGTAAGAAAAAAAAAGGTAAACAAATTACATTGTAACATCCGGGCGGTATCTAGGGAGGCATAAACAAAATATCGTCTGAGACATGACATGTCTCGGCTAGCAGAAGCAACTTCACTGTGAAAAAAATAAATAATAAAATTTGCGTGACTCAATCCTGTCTACTCAGAATTGAACAAAATTATAATTTGACGTTTCAGTGCACCGTGCCACATATAGAGTAAGTAGTGTTGTTGGCTCAATTTTGTTTCCAGCACTGTTCAGTTAACGGGTGCATTTGTTTCCGGGTTGCTATAATAGTCTGATTTCCGTCTTCCATAGTTACTCCACCCCGCACCTATGGCATGACAAGTGTACGTATATTATGGAAAAGATATTTTGTTCAAGGACGTCGACAACGTATCTTAAAAAAAATCTACTAAAGGGTCAAATTAATTGCAAAATATGAAAACTGCACGTAGCCATCGGATATAATTTTATATATATGTGTGGATTTGAATTGGCAGTATTTGTATATTCCATGCAAAAAGTGGAATGCAATAGCGATTTGTACGCGCACACGTTGTTATTGAAAAAAAAAAGTAATAATAATTTTACAGCCGTGTACACGTACGGCACTATTTTTTTTATGCTGACTTAGGAAGCTATGTTCTACGTCATGTTTGTCCACCCAACCTCCGTTTTCTTTTATTTTTCTAAAATAATATCTGAAGTATCTAATGTGGATATGCTACTTGTACATCGATAGTGACCATATGTTTTATACATCAATAAGTCCTTCTTAGGCCAAGTCTATCAGTGTACTTCTTTCAGCATGTTGTGAACACACTGAACATTTTTGGGGTTTGTGACCGACATGTTAAATGCCTAGTTTTAAATATTCTTAATTATGTAAAGTTATTGGAATTAATCCTTCATTGCATCACATTTTGTAAAAACAAATATATAAATTAATAAGCCATCAGGTAGGTGAAAATATGGAATATAGCACTGACAACCCAAATAAGGTGCAGTATCTTTTCTGGCCATGATACTGTTTGTCACAGGTACTCTAATCAAATTGACTACCAGGTGGTGAACCTAGACTTAGAACTATTTTCACCAGGTCTGAGAATTTGTCACTGTGTGGGGATTTCGTATATAAAATATAGCCTACACGTTCTCTTGTGTTCTTTCATTTTGCGCTGTGTGGTAGTTAGATTCCATGTGTCTCTCTAAAAAGTAATCAGTTGGAAATATCCATAGTGTGTAGGTGAGATAGCCTAGTTGGGATAATTGCTCTATATAATAGTAAAATAATAACATTAATACTAATCTTTATATTTCCATGTTATGCTTTATGGTTAGTGTGCGTGACTTAACTCTCGAAACTTTGAAAATAATGGGTGAAATAAGTACTTATTGAAAAATACCTCAATCTGCTAGTTTTTCCATTTGGTTACAGTAGTTGGTACCATATATGATTTAAATATAGAGATAATTATAAAATATAATAAAGTTTTATAAAAGTTACTGAAAACATATTTTGAATGGATAATATAGAATTAATTAATGAAAAACCGGTAATTGTCTGTTATATCGGAGACACATTTCTTCATTTTTACAGAAGAAACTACTTACGGAAATGAGTTTGTGTAGCATTTTGAAAGTTCGTGGAGGTATTTTCTCACCATAGAATGCTGCACAACAAGAAATAAGCACTTTTGATATAATAAACTTGCATTTTGTGCAAAGCGACAACATTATGCCGTTGTTTCCATTATGTACCTGCAGATGGCGCAAGCGTCAAACGTCACGCGGTCTCGCCAGTGTATCCAAACGTGCCTTTTTTTTACAAGAAAATGTTTTTTTTTTTAAGTATGCTTACCTAAGCTAACCTTGCCGGAAATGGTCCGTGGGGCTATCCGTCAATGGTTCATGGGGCTATCCGTCAATGGTTTGTGATGACATAATGAACACGAAAGTAGGTATTTTTCGGTTAAGTAGGTGGAAACACTGCATACCCACTCCAAATCGACAAAACACAAGCACGACGTGCGATGATCTACAGCTGTGCGTGCCATATTGTATGTTCCGCAATGGAAGAAAAGAACCAAAAGAATTACTCGTAATGTAAAAAATCGAAGTTATTTTCATGTAAAAAGCATAATGGCACCTTCAACTATGTTCCGCAATACACAATTGGTAAGTACGAACCATCCAAAACACAAAATATCTGATTTTAATGTGTCTCCGTTATAAAAGACATTTACCGAAAAACCTAAAAACTTCCTATTAGAACCAAAATCATCACTAACTGCAAAATCCGAAGCTAAATCCTCGTAAAAAAATTCCACAATGTGTATATAAATTATTCAGTGCTATTCTTCAAGAGCATAAACAAAAGTGTAATGTAACTTGACACGAGTACAAGTAAAATTCAGCAACAAAGAAAACTCAGCATTTAGCAGTTGGAATTTGAAAGAGTTGATTGCAACACATGTGCACAAGAGACATGCATTATAGCCCGTAACTTATTTAAAAGAATTTTGTAGTGAACGATAGTCTTTGTCCACCGCCCAATTTATTGGATGGTAGTTGTGTATGACAGGCTATATTTGCTCATCCAGAAGGGGTTAAAAATAATAATTTGAGGGTCACAGAGAAGATGTTGTGGACCACATGTGTTCCGTGGGTCCTGTAGTTGGTCATCCCAGACTTAACACATGGTACTAAACCAAATATAAAATTCTAAGAATAATAATTTGATTCAGCCTATTCATGTCCACCTCTTTCTTATGCCAGCTACCTACCTGCTTGCATCACAGTAATGCTATCTTGTGGTGTGCATTTTAGCCAATTATCTATCATCTAAAATGAGAACAAAGTGACTGATGACTATAAGTGCAGTGAATACTACAAGTAATAAAATTAAACACTATGTTTTGAAATACAACCATTTATCTATGAATTCAAGAACTTTTGGAAAGCAGAAGAACTTATCAGAAGTCAAAGATATTTTACAGTATTCATAAGTATTCCAACTTTGCCACAAATGAGGAAATACATGGCCTAAACACAAGAAATAAAGACAAACTTCACATAAAACACTGCCGCCTTAACTTATGTAAGAAAGGTCCCTTAAACTCTTCCATAGATCTCTACAATAAACTACCACAAGATGTGAGGAAAGAACCAAAATTGATGATATTCAAGCACAAGATAAAATCAATGCTTCTGAAGCATGTTTTTTATTCTATAGCTGAATACATGGAAGCGACTTTTACATAAGACAAATGTACATAATGTAGTATAATCACATATTATTCTTGTAAAATTAAATGTCAAATGAAAGTGGATAATTAGTATCACCTAGAAGTAGGCTGCAATGTTCTATATCTTATCATGTTATATTTTTTTGTGATTTTGATATAATACCAGAGTAAGACCCAATTTTTTTACAATTTTTGGCTATATATTTTGTATTTGTAAAATCTATTAATGTAGTATTGTATTGTAATGTAAGTATTGACATGTCCTATATTACCATGTACTGGAATTTGTACACACTGGTAGTCCTTGGATGCAAATAAACTAAACTAAACAGGTTGCTTATGGACAGTAGGAGATGCAATTATCACAATTTCTATTTTTCAAAATAAATTTTATGTATAATTAGAAATTCCTAATTTAATCCAAATTTGAATGCAGTTGGCGAAGGAGAAGAAATTTTCAGAAATTGAAAAAAAAAATACATGTAGGAATTTTAAGCAACACCAGAGGTAACTTTTGCATGCTATTGATTTAGAAAAAAAATAACTTTGATTTTTGTCACTCCACTCTAACATACACATAGAAAAGGGAAGGAAAGTGCTAGAAGGGTGAATAAAAATGTGAATATACATAAAAAAATGAAGAAAACCGTGAATACATTATACAAAATTAAAATTTCTTTACTTTAATGTTCTGTCACTTGTTTACTCAAGGAAGAAGAGATGTTATCATACTGCAGTATAACCAGATGATGGGGAAAGGCAGATTGGTGTGGCAAGCTATCTTTACCAATAGCTGGCCACACCAAGCTGCCTTTCTCCAGCATTAGTCAACCATGGCTACCCCCACCCATGTAAACAAACAAATAGGCAGAGCTGCTTCCCATTAATCGGACATGCCACACACAAGAAACTGAACCAACTCTCTTGTGTTAGTAACTCAATATCACCCGGATCTCACCAGAATCAAACACTTATTCCTTGTCAGTGATCCTGACACTAGGGATGTCTTCCTGGATAGTTCTAGAGTGGGTTTCTGTCATCTACCAAACCTTTGAAACATTTTGGTCCAAAATACTCCCACCCGCACCCTGTAGTCTCCACCCCATAAATGCAACAAACCAAGGTCCAAGATTTTCTTAATTTTCTCGATCTTTCATATTCACACTGTCACAGGCAGCTAAATCTTCTACCTTAGTATCTGTTCGAAGTCTCAACCTGCCTTAACCTCAGAATCAACAGACACCAGTGGCGTGCCCATGATTTTTGAAAGGAAAGTGTTATTCCCATTTTTTTTTTTGCTAGTCAGCCTTCATTTTGCCATCTGTTCCTACCTTCGATATTCTTTTTTTTTTTAGGAATACTGGGCCAAAGGGGGGGGGGGTGTATAACCCCCACTGCTCATCCATCCAAAACTTCGATTCTTCATTGCCGCCACACCAACTACCCCCATCACATTTCTTCGGAAAAGCTGGTAAAGATCCTACATATTTGTTATACATGCTATCATAATTAAGCTGCTCACTAACCATCTGGTGAAAGTGTATTGTTGTGTAATGCCCATTGCTATCTTCTTCTATTTCCTGACTGCATTGCAGTATGATGCCATTTCTTCTTCAGTGAATATGTGACCTGGCAAGACATATTGATATTTTCATTTTGTGTGGTGTTTACTGTTTCCTTCCATTTATCCTAAGTTTAACAGGTTGTAATATATATATATATCCCTTGAGACTAGAAATTATAACCAGGGAGGGAGTGGGTATAAGTAACTAAGGGTGAATTCCTCCCCATTATGCTTGTGGAATGTAAATATTTTTATCACAAACTGCCATGTATAACTAATGTGTACGAGTCTGTATTGAAAAATGCAAAAATATTTATTTTTTATGGGCTAAAAAAATGTGACATGTTTGGGCAACATGTTGTTAATAAGTTAAGTTTACATAAATTTCACATAAAGTCTAGTTTCTTCTATACTTACTCAGTTTTCTTGTTTTAACTTCGGACATTCATAAACTTTAGAAGTTCACATTGTTGGATTTTTCTTAATGTTTATCAGTTCACATCATATAAAGTAAGAACTGAAACATATTTAACGATAATTTCTATCAGACAATTTACATCACTGTAGTCATTGTTCCATGCTAGGTGTAAATGCCCGACCCTGTGGCCGAGTGGTTAGCACATCGCGCTGCGACGCCAAGGGTCCCGGGTTCGAATCCCGGTCGGGCTTGGTTGTTTGTGAATGTTCATTCATCAATTTCATCATTTCATCACTCACTCATCCCCATCTTCGCAAATTAGCCAAGAGGCACAAAACGCGAAGTAAAATAAACTAAATCAACAACAAATCAACAAGAGCTAGGTGTAAATCTGGCATATGAGTATCTAAATTTGATTTTAGTTTTTTTAGCATCACTTTAATGCTACTTTTGGCCAATCATGATGATTAGGATGAAATTGATGAAGGGACACTCACAAAGAACACATATGCCTAGGCTGGGATTCCAACATGGGACCCCTGCCATCATAGTGTGCTGTGGTAATCTCTCCGCATGTAATTATAATTAGCCTATTTAGAAAGAGAATACAAGTTGATTATCATTGTTGCAAACACATGACATTACAAACATGCTAATGCATATACATAATTAGGGCTTGTAAGTTGATGACCTAAAAATTATCTTTAGAATGAGCTTAAAATTATTTAAAAATGGCCTAAGATGGTCAAAAATGACCTAAATATAATTTTCGCTCTGAAAATGAAAGCTTGGTTTTTTAAAATAAATTACAAGAAAGTAATTTTAATAATTTGATAAAACCCTTTGTTTGGTGGTTTAAGCTACTGAAGCAAAAGGATAAGAGCAATTCAGTGCCAATGTAGTTATCTTTATTTTTATTACAAGGTTACATAAAACGCACCACAAGGTTTTTCTGCATACGTCATTCACATCCTTTCAGAGTGGACCTTCCATGATACAGTAGTCGGACAGCATGTGAAAATACCATTGTGCAGTAGTGAAGCGTGGACTGGCAAAGGAGACAAGTGATGTTCAGTACAACAATGCATATAGTACAATGGCATGCCATGAGGGGGTAAATTTATCTAGCCTCATTGACCCAGTAAGTTTTATAGACAAAAGAAAAGACTAGATTTGTCAAATTATAATAAAGTGATGGTAAAAAAATTAATCCATAGTCTTCACAATCATCGTCTTTAATGTCAAATTCTTGGTAACGTTATTCATAAAGTACTAAACACCTTACAAATGAACGTTCTGCATATGACTAAAGGGATAAGGAATTTCCTATTTATTGATTACCCTTATTTGTGCATTATTTTTTTAATATGGGCAAATGACAAAATGTTGGGACTCGTTTGTTCGTTTTACGCTGCATGATTGTAATTGAGAATATGTGGGCACTCTAATAACCGCATTTGGAGTCCCAATTCACAGAGGGACAGCTATTACTCCTCTCCATAAAATTCTACCTCAATAACGGACCCAAACCTCACAACTCCAGCACCAACTTCCTGACCCACCTAGCCCACCTTGTCCTCACTTGTAACAATTTCACCTTTGAAAACCAAAATTTCCTACAGATCCGAGGTACAGCCATGGGTACCAGAATGGCCCCATCCTATGCAAACCTCTTCATGGGCAAACTTCAGCAAGAGTTTTTGGCTACCCAACCCCTCCTCTGGCTCCGCTTCATCTACGACATATTCATGCTCTGGACACATGGAGAACCATCCTTGTCAGCTTTCCTGGACAAACTTAACCACTTCCGTTCCCTAAAATTCACCTGGATGCACTCCCCCAACCAGATCACCTTCCTGGATGTGGACGTGCACATCGAGGGAGAACACCTGACTACATCCATCCACATAAAACCCACCAACCACATGCAATACCTACACTTCTCCAGCTCCCACCCATTCCACACCATAAAAGCCATTCCATTCTCTCTGGCCCTCAGAGGACAGCACCTGAACACTTCACCCACCTCCCGCCAGAATTATAACCTCCGCCTACACCAGGCCCTGGTCAACCCTGGTTATCCCTCCACCCTGGTCACCAAACAAATATCGCAAGCTGCCTCACACACCACTACCACCAAGAAACCTGCTGCCACCAACCCACCTGCACTCATCACCCAATATCATCCCCACCTCAACAAAATCAGGCACACACTACACTCCCTTCTCCCAATTCTCCACAGTGATCCTGAAACCAAAATCTTATTTCCCGACAAACCCAAAGTGGTTTTCAAATGCCCCCAACCTCCAAACATCATGGTCCACAACACTCCTTCACCACACATCCAACACCCTCCTGCCCATAAATGCAACTGCCTCCAGGTGCAAGACCTGCCCCATCCTCATTACCTCTCACACCCTCCAGGTGCACACGGCCACTGGCAAATTTACCCTCCATCCCAAGGGGACCTGCCATGCCTCAAACCTAATCTGCATCCTCACCTGCAACATCTGTGATGATTTTTACCTGGGGGAAACATCTACTGCCCTCAACCTCCGCATCAATAACCACCGCTCCTCCACCCACAACCTGGACTTCACTGTCGCCGTCCACACCAACCACCACAACATCCCTTTCAATGACTGCTTCCGGCTAGCGATCATCCATCTCCTACCCCAACCAGCCAACACTTCTGTTCGCAAAAGATGGGAGAGGGCCTATATATCGGCCATGAGTGCAACCACTTCACCTGGCCTGAACAAGGCCAACCAGTAATGTCCCTACCTTAACCCACCTCATCCCACCCTCCCAACATACCTTGTCCCTCCCGACCCATCCCACCCACCCACAGACGAGCCTGGTGACGAAACAGTGTTTTTTTCGTTCTACGCACCGCTTCTTCTTCTTCGATGGGCACCTGGCAACTCTGCAGGGCCCCAACTTCCGGTTCCGTCTCTCCTCACACCGATGATGCTACGAAGTTACCGAAAATTTTGAATTTTTCTACTGTCCGGTAATATAATTCTTTAATATAATTATAATATATATATATTATAATATTGTTGGTTCCAACCTTGATCTTGTTTACATGTAGGATGATTACACACACATTGTTTATTAGTTTCTGCTGGCCATGTCTCCTTGTGCTAACAATTGCTTTCCGAGAAGCACTAAGGCTATAGAATGCTCAGCTTTAATTTCACACTTCACCACATGATCCTTTGGGTGCATTGGTTTTGCCACACAGTGGTTGAAAGCAGAGTGGTTGGTGCTTGCCCACGGGCTGCTGAGGGAGTTTGTGGCTGTGAAATTGAGTGTGATGTAAACTAAATAAGGATAAAATATTTCGTACAATAGATAATATTCTAATGGTGCAATGGTGCTTCTTCGCCACTGCTGTTGTGTTTTGTGTACATCAGATTCCATATACTTTGTTTAATATTGTGACTGATTTTACTTTAAAATCACAGATTAAAGTGATAATAGAGGCCAGTAGGGGAACCTAAAGTAGGCTTCACACAAAGTATTTTATGTTTGCTGGAGAAAAAATAAATTTTCCACAATTAATTATTTAATGCATTGACAAACATTTCAGTTAAAAATAATATTGTGCTTTTCCATTGACAGTGTTTTCAATTAATGGTGAACTAGCAATTTTTTCAAGGCTCAAAAAAAATATATGATATTTTATGAACTTTCAAGCCCTATGCATAATAAACACTTCATTGATTAAGAAGGTAAAAGTAGTGCTATAGAACAATATACTGCATAATCAATGGGTATCAGGTTTATTTCCTGGTGGACACACATTGGACAGTGGTTTGGATCTGGTATAAACTGTAAGTAGAGTCCTGATTAGCCTATTAGAGCTGAGGACTTAAACTTTGTGGTGTAAGGGGAGACCCTTTTTGAGGACACCCAAGTGTCAACCTTCCTTCCATGTAGTACACCCTGGACTGCATTTTGCAGACTACCGAGTGTCTGGTATCTTGATTCACAGTCAGCATAATCCTCCATGGGACTCATGTTGTGTAGTTCACATGTGTTTATGATTGTCCTTTCATTAATTTCATCTTGTCACAATTCATCCTCATCTTTGCGATTTGTCAGAAGTGACAGGAAAGGGAAGTACAATAAATCCAATCAATTAAAACATACTTTGTGTTTACTTTACTATTTGTGTTTTTAGAAAGGGGTTCCAAATAAGGGATACATGCATTTTTACATTTATTTGTAAACATAGATAAAAATTATGATCATTACTGAGCAGATCCATAACACTGTCAAATCATTTACACTTTAATTATAGGAACATTTTAAAATTGAAGGGGCCACTGCAATAATGGGTTAACTTTATTTTGCTGACCCCCTTCATTTGATATTTGTTTGGAGTAAGTAGGACAAATGAAAGATTCTTCATCAGCACCACAGTCTTCAATTATATTTCTTCCCTGCTGTCCTCTGAAAAAAGTCCTAGTGCTAAATGAACACTCTGCATCATCATCATTTCCTCCACATTCTGAGTCACTAGAATCATTTAATTCCATATCAACATCAGATTCTTCATCCTTGGAATGGTTGTTTAAATTATGTTTAACATCAGGAGGAAATGAATAATTACATTGAAGAGGTTTTTCATGAAAATGGAGCATTAATTGAAAATAATACATTAAATTTAATATGTTTAACAGTTATTAACTAAGTTTTTGTTTGAAATATACATAAGATAAAGGTTCTAAGCAAGATATACTCTCTCTTAATAGAAACCCTAGCTATCTCTTATTAGGGAACGCAATGAATTAATATAAATTGGCCGCTCCAGGTCAAAATTGTAATCTTCTGTATTAGTAATCTATCCTATTACTTGTATATGTAATATTTTGTCAGCAAATTGATTAAATTTGTTGTACTGCAGTTCTTTTCATCAATAGAAACCGCTACAAAAATTCAAAATGTGGCAAATAATTTACCATGCTCTTGTTGTTTACTTTTAACTGACGTCAGACAAAGACCATGACACCTTCAGAGCACAAGCATTGAGTTCCTGTAGTTGCCGACTAATGGCAGACTATATGGAGAAGTTAATCTGGTGTCTCTTATTTGTGTACTTTACCTTATAACTCTTTTAAAAATTAAGGTCGTTATGCTACCTCAAGGGAGATGAAGATTTAATTTAGGCTGTAGAGCCCAAAGTTGTTGGGGAAAAAAAGCCGACTTTTTGATTGAAGGCTTACACACACACAAATCCTCCCCAATGGTATCAAGTAATGCTTTCACCTTGTATTCAAGGAGTCCCAGGATCAATCCAAAATCTAGGCAGAGTGATTTGGATCCCATTTTAAACTGTAGGGCCAGTCCTAAGTAGCCTATAAACATTTTTTTTTTACTTTTAAAAAGTGGACTTCAACAAAATTATAAAAAGAATCCAGATTTTTTAAATATGGACTTTGCCATTTGTGGCCAATCTATTTCAGTTTCTGCTTCCATTTTAGTGCCAGTGTTTCTCACTGCTGGGATGCGGCCTGCTACTGGGCCCTGGCATTATTTATACCGAGTTGCAAGGGATCCAGTGGTTGAGAACTAATTTAATCCTAATTTTATATTTGTCAACAAGTCTGCACAGAATCGAACTATTATTCTTTAATATTAAGGATGCATATTAATTAATGTATAAAGTTCAAAACAACTTGAAAGGTATTTACCAGTAAAATTGCTTGGATATGGACATAGACTTTTAAAAGAAAATTTAGCAGGCTGCAGTCTCATCCCCTGCACTATGTGCCTGCAAGTAGCTCTGTGGTCAGGTTTACCATTCATTAAGTCAAATTATACTTGAAAGCCAGTATACAAATTATTTTTGCTGAACACAAGTGCAAAGGGCCTTCACAACAGATTTTCAATGTAAGATATAGTTCAAGCATTGGAAATTATATCATACTATTAGTTCCCATTTACAAAAAAAAGTCTCTCTATGATTCCAATGTCAAGGCCTCCCCGATGGCACAATGGTAGCGTCGTTGCCTTGTAATCAAGGGGTTCCAGGTTCGATACCTGGTGGAGGCACAACAAGTCTGCACAGAATCGAACTATTATTCTTTAATATTAAGGATGCATATTAATTAATGTATAAAGTTCAAAACAACTTGAAAGGTATTTACCAGTAAAATTGCTTGGATATGGACATAAACTTTTTAAAAAAAATTTAGCAGGCTGCAGTCTCATCCCCTGCACTATGTGCCTGCAAGTTGCTCTGTGGTCAGGTTTACCATTCATTAAGTCAAATTATACTTGAAAGCCAGTATACAAATTATTTTTGCTGAACACAAGTGCGAAGGGCTTTCACAACAGATTTTCAATGTAAGATATAGTTCAAGCATTGGAAATTATATCATACTATTAGTTCCCATTTACAGAAAAAGTCTCTCTATGATTCCAATGTCAAGGCCTCCCCGATGACACAATGGTAGCGTCGTTGCCTTGTAATCAAGGGGTTCCAGGTTCGATACCTGGTGAAGGCACATAGTGGTTCGGATCCTAACTTAAAATTGTAGGTCCAGGTCCGATTAGCTTTACTGTGCATAAAGTGGACTTAAAACAACAATTCAATTACATTGAATTACCATATAAATAATTTGCTAGTTGTCAACACTGGTGACGTAATTTAAGCAGGACTAAACTGGATGCAGGATGCACATATTCCATCCTGGAAATGCCCAATGCTCAACTAGTTAAATACCTGGTGGAGGCACATAGTGGTTCAGATCCAACTTTAAACTGTAAGTCCAGTTCCAATTAGTCTTTCTGTGTATAAACTCCTAAATGCCAATGTCTTTGATGCATTTAACAATTTGCAAAATTTAAGATAGTTTGTAATTTAAGATTATCTGTATGGAATTTAGAACAATATTAATAACTTGTTTCATTTATAATAGGATTAATAACGAATTATTATTATTATTATTGCAATCTTGTGTACATATTCATGAAAGCAAATAATTGGTTACTGGTTCTGGTTTATGCTAGTAGTGTTTCCACTATGCACTGCTTCATGTTGGTTTCCCATATAGTGGCCAAAAGCAGAGTGGTTGAGGGAGTGTGTAACTGTAAATTTTTGCAAAGGCAGAAATATTAAATACATGTAATAATATGTTAATGGTGTAAGCAGTGCTTACATTGCTTGTATTAAAGCTTTGTCAGCACAGATTACATTATGTAACTATTATTCTCTGTATAAATTAATATTAGTATTTATATGTGTAAGTCTAGAAATAAGAGTGGTTTGACAACTTTGCCACCTAAGTAGGAACCACCACTGATGTTGCATAGCAGTATAGAGATATAATTAGTGTCAAATGTTCATTTCAAACTTTTTGTTGAATGATAATTTTCTCTTCGCATTGTTACAATTAAAAAGCAAAAGCTTATGTTGTAGGGGAGCATTTGCACTAACATTATTAACATTGGTTTTGCTATGATTTCTTATGGGGTTGTGGAGGAGTTGTAAATAATAAAAGTTTTGTAAACTAGTAGAATAACATTTGTCCCAAGAATGAGGGTGATTGGGTGCAGGGGTTTTAAAATCTACTCTTGCCTGGGGTGCAACATTTCATAGTAATACGTAAGTGCTTCCTAGCTTAAAATTTTGTAATTAGTGAGGATTTTTTAAAATTGGTGCCATATTTTTGGTAAACTGATGAATGTGGATTTGCAGCCAGTAGGTTCAGATACTGCTAAGATGGCAATTCCATGTGCTTTAGGTTCTGCCTGTCAAAATAATATATGTTTCTCACTATCCCATAAACCCTGTACATGAAAGCTCATGCCCTTGTGTTGACGGGGATGGGATAGTCTATTTGGATGATTATACAATTAGGGGACACTTTTGACTTAGAAAAATAAAATGTGGATCAAAAAGTTATTTTTTTTTTGTTGTTACTAGATGTATATTATTTTCTATTATATAAGTAGAATAACTGAATTGTCAGTAATACATTTTTATTTACTTATTGAAAATTTCATTCTCCATGCCAATGCCTAGAGTGGATTTTTAGGTGCTAAAAACCTGAAAAATTATATATTTTCTAGAAACAGTGGAATATGTGGCTGGAAGTAAAAGGAATATTTTCATTCGAATAAATAGATATTCCCCAGTGACAGCAGGATGTTAATTGCTTGTTGTATTCTATTGATGACAATATACAAGGAAGCACATGTCCAAATTGTCCACTCTGATTATCTCTGAACAATGATTTATATTGTGAAAAGGACCTTTCCATATCACACGTATTCAGACACACATATATATACAGTATATATTTGAAGTACAGGATATCATGCACACTTACACCATCAATTTCCCCTACATGTTCACTCTCCAGAATCTGAACAACTTTGCACATTTTGTGGTACCCTGTGTTTTTTCCCCGAACAGATTTAAGAATTTAAAGCACTTTAAGTAAGCCCGTCCATGATATAGTTAAATTTCCTTTCAACTGCACACAAACTACAACACAAAAGCAGTTGTGTGAAAGTTTTCTATTACGCCACACAAAAAGCTTAGATTTGCAGATAGGGACCCCATAGTGTTTTGTAAACAACCATCTTTCAATATTTCATCTGTTTTATGCATTAGCTCCAAAATATGCATTTACACAAATAATTCGAAATTGTATTTTGTCTGGATGTATAAAATATGTACATTTTATGTTATTAGTCTATCTAGATACCTCCAAAGCACATGGTCACTCAGTGTAGCTTGAAATAATGTTGCTGTATGTACTATTACTATAAAGGAAAATAATATCCCTGCCTTCCAAAACTCAAATTAAAATTTGGCCATGTTGATGACCATATCTAGGGGGAAAAAAATATTAGCATCCCCATTCTATTGTATTGTTGATTGCTTTTTCTTTTCATGGTATTATGAATTATCATACTTATTTTACACACACAAAAGAAATTAATTCATGAATAAAAAGAGTAACATTTGAGAAAGAATTACATTTTAACTTTAATACATGCTAATGACAAATTGCATGGATATAATTTTTTTATCTCTTATTTTTGCATATTTTTTCATTGTAATTGGCCGTACACAAGGGGTCCCGGGTTCGATACCCCATGGAGGCACATAGTGGTTCGGATCCCACTTTAAACTGTAGGTCCAGTCCCGATTAGCCTTACTGTGCATAAAGTGGACTTAAAACACCAACTCAAACCAAACTCATTGTAATTGGTTTGTAAACTTAGAATATGGGAAAATTTTTAGAACTACTCCACAAGCTTAGTAACTATTGTTACACAACTGGTACTTTACATTGTCTCCTAATCATAGAATCATAGAGCTGATTGTAGGGGTTTATTGCCACCTTTGCTGTAGCTTCCTTATGTTTTGCCAAGGTGTTTTAAATTAGGTTGATTTAAATCGCGATTTAATTCTAATCAATTGTAATCCATCAAGATTTAAATCGGATGATTTTTAAAAATAAATCACTGATTTGAATCACTCCAAAGAAATTATTTATAGAATAATGTACATAAGTAATTTGTAGATATCAGGCGCGGATCCACGGGGAGGGCGATAGGGGCGATCGCCCCTCCCAACTACCAGGTTTTTGGTTAAGCCTAATATTTTTGCAGACTGAAATGTTCTGTCTTTTATCGCCAAGTTTAGCAGCTTCGGTAATATTTTTTAAAGTTGAAATCGACTTTATAGTCAAAGTAGGCCAATCGGAACTGCACCTACAGTTTACATTTGAATCCGAGCCACTGTGCAATATGCTTAAAAACGGGATCGAACCCGAGACCACTTGATAGAATAGGTTTTTGTTTTCTTTGTTTATTCACTTTATTCCTCACGTGACGGATCAGTTTACAGTAGCAATGGGAGGAAATATGATAACAACATGCAATAATAACCATCTATTCCAGCCGTGGGTTCATATTTTTGCAATACAATGCTTTAATCTCTGTAACATGGAAGTCAGATTGGTTCCTGTTTACAGTATGATGTATTGTTTATGTAATAAAAAGGCAAGTATAGGTTAGAATTCTAGGGTATTTGCGAAAAGGCAAATGAGTCACAATTTTCTGGTGCTTTCTTTAAAGTCTCACTGAACCAATTAAAGAATATGGGGATATTCGCGATATTATAAGTAATTTTATATTGGTCATGCGTAAAGATTCTAAACAGTCAGGATCTAACGTGTATATCATGTCTGTAATGGTTGCTTTTAAAATAATAAACGTACAAACTATCTGCTGTAAACTTGCGTTTTCCCAAAACACCCTAGAATGGTTTCTTGGTGAGGTGAGGTACACTACTGATATTCGCCCCTCCCAACTGTAACTTCTGGATCCGCCACTGGTAGATATCAGAATCCCATTTGCTGAAAGTAGCTACATTAATCTTGTAATCATTCAATGATGTTAATTAGGCTCTAAGATAGGAAAAGCATGGGGGGAAATATATGTACTGATGGGGTGAAGCTTATACGAAAGGAGTATGTAAACTGTAAACACACTTAAATTTCTCTTGATTTAAAATCCAATAATTATTAATAGGCAAAAATTGCAAAAAGTTTGTGTAGAATAATGTACAAAACACTAATCATGTTAAACCATAAATAGTGTCATTATCATTAAGCTGTAAATAATCATGGCAGCTGATATTTTACAAACTATCATTAAAAATTATGGCCAAAATTCAGCTACAAAGAATATTAAAAATATTTAAGTTAATAATTATGTAATACATACAGAATGTTTTAGTTTCACTGGAAGAAAAGTTACTGAAATTATTATAGTTTCATTAACACACTCAACAAACTTTTCCAAAGTAGGTTCATATGTACAGAATCAGAAACAGAAAAATGTATATTTACATTAATTTTCTATTTGCTTTAATCAAACTTTTCAAATATTTTACAGAGCGGTTTACCAGAAAGTGCCTTTCTATGAAAAAGATTGTATTTATATGTACGGTGCCGAAAAACATACAAGCAATTTTAATCGTGTTTTAAAAAACAATAATTAAGAAATCCAATATAAAACTAATTTAAATTTAAAAAAAAACATCAAAAATGATTTGTTTATTACAAATAATTTTTATCCACTCTGCCTGTTGCGCTAACAATGGATGGCAAAGTACTGCTATTTATTGGTTACTCCTTGCATGATATTTACAAGGGAATATTAAAATGAAAACTGCAAATGTTCTGTTAGCATTGTAATGTAGCAAATCAGTGAGGTAACAGGGTAAAATGGTCTCTGAAGTGTGACTGAGCAAAAACAGCCAATAGATTTCCTGAAGCAGCATGATGAACAGAGCTCGGAATTCAAATATATACAGATCTTTTCCTTCAAATGTGCTTTAAATGTGCACTTGAAACGGTAGGATAAACAAGCTTGGAGTGAGATTCGTAATCATGCATTTCCATTTGCCGAAACTTCAATATTTCTTTTTATTTAATCATATTTATATCTATATTGTTGGTTATATTTTAGTTATATTATTATTTTTATTTCTATATTGTAGGTTAAAATGTCATTTTTCCATTAGAAGATACAACAGATTAATGTATTTATTTTTAAAAATCTATTTCAAAACCGTTAAAGAATTTTTAATTGATAATATATTGTTGGAAATTAAAATATTTAAAATAAGGTTTTCCGTTTTATTTTTTTTTGGCAATTTGAAAAGTTCGTATGAAAATCACCAAGCTTGGGAGTTAATATATCTGGTTCCATAGCAATGTGTTAAGCCAGTCTCACACAGTGGTTAAGTAGGTCCTCACTTCCCGGCCCACCTCCGACTCGAAACTACCATAAGATTTTTTACGTCTTCAGTTCGCGAAGGCAGCAAGAGGGGTCTCGCACATGGCCGTATTTAGAGGGAGGTTTTTTAGGGATCCCCCCCCGAAACTTCTGGCATGTTGGATTAATGGGAGTTCAGAAACTAACATTTGTAACACATTTTCAAAAAATTATTCGCAGTTTCACATAAATACAACAGAGAGACAATTCTGAAATGATCGAGCTAGAATTTTCAAACATTTTGAATTCTGAAATTTGAGCGAAACTGGTTTAATTCTCAGAATAGCAGCCCACCCGCGACCCCTTCATTTTCACTTCTGCTGTCCTCTTTCCAGTGCTGTTCCTGGATCAGACTGAAAATTCCCTTGTGATTGTCCCAAAATTCCCATTCCAACTTTTAAATTCCCTGTTCGATAAGGGCTTAAATCGCCCTTTATAAGAGTTCAAACCTAGGATATCCAGCTTCGTAGTGCATTACATCCACTACCCTTCACCCAGCGGTCGATATAGTACATATATTTAACCTATATGCGGTCCTATAAAGTACATACTTATATAGTGCATAGTGCTTGTATATAATGCTGTTTGGTAAGTATAGGAACAATATGAGCGTCGGAAAGTGGGATCGAAGTAGTCTATAGAACCCCCCTCCTCTCGAATTGACATCGTTTATTGCAAGTTACAAAATAGCAGAACGTTCCTTAGTTTTATTGTTAATAACGGAAATAAAGTCCAGTTAGTTACTATTCGAACAGAATAACCAAAGAGAAACGGCGTTAGATCGAAAAATTGAGGTTACAGTACAGGCACCAGGTTATGTTGTACCATTTAATCCAAAGCATAACTGGTTTCCACAGTTTTCAAAATTCCAAATATTAATTTTTATGTGAATGGTCAAACAACATAAACTTTATGACTAAAATTTCTCTCCTACTTTTAAAGCTTTTTCTTGGGGTATCCAAAATTTAATAACAAAAATTAAAAACTGTACATTTCAGTCAGTGCCGGATCTACAAGCCGCAAAACCCCACAGTGCGGGGGCGGAGAAAATTAAGCCTTTATGGGGCCTCCTCCATTGACGTAGTATAGGGTTCGTATATGTGTATGTAAAAAATAAACTTAGTTACTCAGGGGTACAGAAACGAATATTATATATAAAGGTAAAGTTAAAGTTCCCTGTGCATGGCACCGTGCCATGAAGACACATTTAGGGTATGGGAGGGTAGGGCCCCTCATATTTTCGATGTCGGCCATCTTGGAGGTGATGTGATCAGCATCACGCTGCGGCCGTCTTTACGTCCCCCGGTATAATTTGATTTGAGGCTGGGAGGACCCTAGAGCTACTTCATGCGAGGACCAAGCAGGAAAAAATCCGACCTTAGATCACCCACCCCAGATTTTGCGCGTGGCAGTCAGACTGGAATCAAATCAGGCTAGAATTTCACGAGAAATGAAATGGTGAAGGTTTCTTCAACCTATCTTTAATCAGAAAAAGTTACGACTGCATGATTGTAACAAATGTATCATTTTCCAGGTGTGAGAGAACAGTGTCATAATCACATCACCCCCTTCCCATTTAAAAAAAAAATTGAGTTCTTTTTATAGGAGGTGTTAAGGGACTTTTGAATCACCCTCTAGGCTCTTGACTTTGTCAACATGAGATCAAGAATTACACACACACACATCATATGTGTGTATGTATGTGTGTGTCTATACTATATATATGTGGGGGAGGGGGTGTAAAGGTAGGTAAGTAGAGGGGGCATTTGGTAATATTTTGCGGGGAGGCCCAAGATTTGTAGATCCGGCACTGATTTCAGTATACACTACATGAAACGTAAAATAAATAAATAAAAACAGTTGAGCTGCATATTCACACTTCTGATGGATAGAGTAGAAAAGTCTCCTCAAGGATATAAGGACAGCAATAATAATACTTTTGGAATCAATTAGTTATTTATTATAAAATTTTTAATTATTATTAATTAATAATCATTATTGTTGTTATTTCTATTATTCAAATTTCTTGCGACACCCATGGGAACAATTATGAGTGAACCGCCCCCGAAAATTTTTCCTGTCTACGGCCATGGTCTCACACGATCCTTAAAATAGCATCTGTAAAAATGGTGACTGCATAAACACGGTATACCACTTCGCAAGTTTAGATGCTAATTGCTAATAACTGCTGAAGATAAGGGAAAATAATGTTTTCTATTAAAAGAATAAGAGAATAACATTGGCACTGTTGAAAAATACAGCACATGTAACCCGTGGCAGTGAATGTCATATGCTATTTCAAGTTGATATACCACTTTACGGACACACTACATAAAGTTGCATTACCCGTATATTACGATAGAAGTTGTATATTCTAATGAAACCCTTCTCTTACTGTTTTGAAATATATCCCTCAATACGAATTAGTCAATTAAATTCCATAAACTTCACAACATTCAAATTGCGAAAATTGTGGTGTTTACATTAAGTTACAATGTTTCATTGACACTTCTTTGCTCCTAAAATACTTACTTTGAAATCCATGAAGAACTAATTACAATTCATAATTTATATATCATTACAACACTAGAGCAGATTTATATACTGCGGTGCTACACGCAGCACAGTCTATTTGTGGCTGTTGAGTGTTTACTTCAAAATAGCATTCGCGTCGGTTGTGAAAGTAAAATAACAGTATCACAGTAGGAAATTTAGACATACGAACTATTTATTTAAAACAATAATAATTAATAGACTCTTCACCTCACTCAACAAATAAAATATTCGCCCCAATTATTCATATAGCTCTATTGTTCGTATCTTTTCCTTCTTTAAGCTGCTTTGAATAAACAGTCGAACATCTATTGTCTTTCTTCTTCTTCTACGCCCTACTTCAGCTGGCCAGTGTGCTCCTCAATTCTGATTGGTAGGTCTATGGTATTAACGATGGATTTAGAGACGGTTTCTAATTCTGGCGGGAACTGAATAAGAGAAAGCTCTCACACGATCATTAAGTAAGGAAGCTAGAAGTCGATGGTGAAGTAAGGACGTACCTAACCGCCGTGTGAGACTGGCTTTACAAAACTCCGTCTGAAGTCACGAGAAGAAACACTCATTGATTGTCCCTTAACATTGACTTGTATGGATTGAACTGAAATTTTTTTCTGCATCGCAAGAAGTGATTGGAGCATGTTTTAAATTTACAATATCTGCTGGAGGATACCTCTTGATTCTAACTGGGTACTTTTTACACCACTCACCACAGCACTTTTATTGCACATTATTGGTAGCCTGGGTTATTTGCCAATACAGAGTACAGTTTATTTTTCATAAAATCTACCATTTTCCCTTGCATGGTGCAACTCCTAAATGGTCTTTTTCACGATGCCGAAACTTCCTGACAAGATAAAATTGTGCTTCTGAAGTTCTTTGGTTTTCCCTGGGTATGCAGGAGAAATCATGCAATTTCAAACAAAATATGAAACGTAAAAGTTTCATTTATTTTGACTCTCAAGCTTGTGTCTTGCAAAGATATGAACTGTTACTGAAAATACCCTAACAGAAAATATGCGTTCATGTAAATCATAGCCCTGATGATGAAGCTGTGTATGGAAGTTCAATGCAGGTTTCTGAGCCAGATGTGTGAATGAATTTGGTAAGTTAATATAAATGATGCGAGAATTGTGGTGTGTGCAACCATGCCAGGCTCACTTTGTTCTGGGAATATAATTGCTCTATGCATGGAATCTTTGGACTTTCGAAAATGAGGACTAACTCCTGAAATGATAATGTAGTAGTCAAGAGTCATTGTGCACCCTCAAAGATCTTCTATTTGCCGAGCATTAAAGTTTTGATTCACATTTATTGCAAATGCATAGATCTCAGGGTAGTGGTTTTACCTATCATGAGTTTAAATAGACACAAAGCGAGTTTCACCCCTGTAAACCTGCGATAACAAAATGTCCTCACTGACTGATTCATCAACGTACAGTCCAAACCCCTGGCCCTAGAAACCTGAAAGTTTAGGGGGGGCTTCCTCGACATAAGCACCCACCAGGAAGGGGATTTCGTAAATTCAACCCATAAAGGGGGGGGATTTTTTAAAATTTTGATACGTTTACAACCCAAGACCCTGGACCTAGAACATTCTACCCTGAAGATGAGAGTGACGTTAGCTCTCGAAAGCTTGGAATATTTTCCACAACTCGCCTGGTTGATAGCCCGAGAGAATAGTTTCATCATTCGTCGCCAGGAAAGCTTCAAGACTTACATGAAAATATTTGTAAACTAACATTCTCAACAGATGCAGCTGTGTGTATTACTGTTGAGTTGTGTTTTTGCATTGATCTAGTTAAACGAATTATGGTCCGCGCCCGTTATTCCTATCAATGTTAATTTTTGATACCAACTGATATTGTACTAGACTAATGCTTCATAATTGTAAATATGAAAACTAATTTTTGATACCAACTGATATTGAAATAAAGTAATGCTTCATAATTATGTGCTATTCATTCATTCTATCGTGGCAATATGACTGGAATTTGACGATTTGATTTGGATTATTGATTTTGACTTTTTCAATTATCTCATTTGCATTGAAGACGAAAGAACTTTAGGTTTGAACTTAATTTCGACGTTTTCTATCACCTGATTTGCGCTGGAGACTAAAATGGTTGTAGAGATGTTGGAAATGGATTGTCTTAAATGCATGAACAGTTGTTGAGAGAAAAGGAGCGTGCACATTTGAGAGACAATTTATATCATTTTTGCTGTTGGTTTGTTATGACGTGGATGAATTGCTTATGTAATGAATATAAATAATAGACCTATATGCTGTATATATATATGCGTGTATATATGTATTAAAACACTTTGAATACGTACACAATTTAGTGTTGGCATGTATTTTCTTATTTTACATCACTCCATTTTGAATATGTGTAAAACATATGTTGTACATGAAAGTTATACATGTTATATGTACAAAAATAATAATATTCGGAATGCATTTACCATGCATTTTCTGCCATTCAAAAATACAGTTTCTGTACTTGTTTTCCATTATTAATTAATGTGAAATTGAACGTTTTTTTTAAAAAAAAATGTTTAAAATCGTTTGTTCCAACAAAAATGCTTTAACCGTCGATATTAGAATATTTAAAAAATTAATCCGATGCACACTTGAGGGACGTCCCTTCTGCGCATATTTCCCCTTAGAACTTGGAGATTTCCAGGATTTAAAGTTAAAACTTTTATTTTTAATTATTGTTCATATGTTGTGTTAACACACACATCATGATTAATTCACAAATCACATATATGTATTCAGGATGCAAAATGTAATGTTATTTAAGTTATGTATTGTTTGTTCTTCACTGACACCTAAAATATTGATTATTTGATTTCGATATACTAAAAAAAGATATACAGTTATGTTAAGTAGTGATGTAGTCCCGTACTGTAACGAAGGAGAGCGTTTAATGAGTTCAAATTGCTAAGATTGTTAATTTTATGTCCGTTCCTTCGTAATGACTGTTGTCAATCCCCTCACCACCATCTTACCATGCGTCTAAAACTAATAGTAAATCGCTAATTAATATAAATAAATTGTTATTGCGACGAAGGCCGATTCGATAAGAAACTACTAATAAGTATTTATATAGTGAGTGACAAACAGAAAATTCAAAACCTCATAATGATCGTTAATTCCTCACTGCTTTGTATCTAAAATGTTTGTCTTCTTTGAACATACGAGTATCAGATATAACAAACCTTCCGCACTAACTTTGCAATATTCGAAACCACCATTACAGACTTAGCTCTATATAACTTGATTCTGCGCATTCCACGTGGCATGTGACTTCCTGCTATCATCGAAATAACTTCCGCTTAATATTTCCTCTCTTGTGAAATACAGAGACCAATGTTAATTTCTTAGCACGGTGGATAAACTTTACATCCAACGATAAACTCCTGAAAAAAATCCTGCCTAAGTGGAGAATCGAACCTACGACCTCCCTCGTGAATATAAAGCATGCTACCTCTTCTCCAGATAGCTCATGTTAAAATTTGCTACCAGTTTGAAGAAACCAATTCACACAATGTCATGTCTATAATTTCCTCATGGCAATTTTCATGAGGAAACGAATTCAGATAAAATCGAGAATCGCTGAAAGGGAAAAATGATGAACATATCTATTGGCGTTTTGTCATATTTTGTAAATTGTGTAAAAATTCCGTGTTTTGAACAAGCAATCGTTTAGTTACGAAGTAGGCTATGTTGTTGTTTGTTTAAAGTAGGAACAGGAGAGCGAAAAGGAGTTATTTGAACCAGACCCCATTTGACAAGAAACTTCAGCTTTTTTTCCAAAGACTGTATGAAAAGAGAGAGGAAATGGATATTCAACGTATGAAATATAAAATATGTTTGAAATTAAAACAATGGAAACCTTGAAAGATAATACTAACGAACTTCAAACTATGAAAAACATATTTTGGTGGTGGAAAACTCCAAGTCATTTTCGAAATATGAACTTGATTTTTTCTGTATTATAAAGTGGGGATATGGGACGATACGATCCCTCAGCAAGAGAATTTTAAGTAAGCTACCTCCAATTTTTTCAATGGTCATAATTACTAATTAGGGTTCGGAAGTTGATGAAAAATCAACCTTTTTTCTAACCCTTAAAAACAATGCTAAACCTGATATCATGTCCGTTTCCCTTCAGTTAGAGCCGGAAAACACTTTCTATTTTACATTTTTTTTTGCATTTTTCGGCCTTTTTGGCTTTTAGTTTATTTGTCAGTGTTTTTAACAGTTTTTGTTGCATTTTTACTTATTTTTGAGGCTTATTTTTCTCCTCCCCTGTTGTTTCGTGCATTTTAAGTGCATTTACTAGTAAAACTTACATATTTAGATGTCTTGACATGGTCCTTTAGCACATTCACCATGAATCGAAAATACGGTCAATGGAAAAGCATAATATTATTCTTAACTGAAATGTTTGGCAATGGATTAAAATACTTTGTGTGAAGATCTACTTTGAGGTTCTTTTTCTGGACAATATTATCGCTTTAATCTGTAGTTTTAAAGTAAAATTAGTCACAATATTAAATGCAATTACACTCTGGTGTACGCGAAGCAGAATTGTATTTTCGGATGGTGGCCGACTACAGTATCATAGAAGGCCCACTCTGAAAGGAGATGAATTGGTTGATTTGGTGTTTTAAGTCAACTTTATGCATAGTAAGGCTAATCGGGACTGGACCTACAGTTTAAAGTGGGATCCGAACCGAGTGCATAAAATAACGTGAACCGTGTGGTGTAGGGGGATCGTTTGCTTATGGAGTGGAAGGTCATGGGTTCAAACTTACTTCTTTGCAAAATCTTTTTCGGGAAGTAAACGGCTTTGGACGAGAATGCTTATCTACGTTTCTTGGATATTTCCTTTGATATTTATGCGATTTATGTCCAGCATTTCCGGATGCAGAAAGTTGATATGTAAGTTCTTAATATGTGTTAACTTATAACAGCTGAATGAAAGGAAAAGTATTTCCTAAAATCCTGCCAATCACTGAAAGATTAAAAACATTAGTAGAAGAATTACTTGAGGCATGCACAGTGGCGACGATAATGGAGTGTGGAGGGGCTGATGACCCAGCACTATGCTAAACATTATCTACCAAGGGAAAGAAACTGTCCTTGCCCTCCCCTCTCCCCCCACCTTGCCCCATCAGTTTTGAAACCCAATCGCTGCCACTGAGCATGCATCGCATAAATATTTACAGTAATATCATATAATATTATATTACGTTATTAGAACACTTCGTATTCGGTAAATAAAAAGGAAAAAATAATAAGGAAAGGGTGGGATTTGAACCTACGATGTTTCGATCTTGACGAAAGCAGTAAAAAAAACGAAAGTGTTGTCATCTAACCAACTACTACAGGAGATTGCTAACAGAAATCTCAGTAAAGCACGTTCATCTCACTTGAAGCAACATTGTGCCGGATTTTCGAACCATTTTTCGCCAAGAACCAAGGAAAAGAGACATTTTGCAGAATCGTGTGGTGTTGTGCAAGGTATCTTTACTAAACATTTCGCATAAAATCATCATAAATTTGCCTTCTTGCATTCAAATGTGACCGCAATTCTTTCCAGGTGAATGAGAACCTGTTCAGTGTTTCACAATGCACATACATTTTCCTATTTTCAAATTCAGAACGAAGAATCTTGAAATATTTTCAACATTCGTATTTCAACTTAACAATTTTTGTCTACTCATATATTTTATTACTGCTTTAGGGTATCTTTTCTTTATGGGATGTGAAAGAATGAAAAAAAAATCACAGGAGCGTTTTCATTTAGAAAGAAGAAATGGTGCAAAGTTGGCTACTCTTAGTTGGCTCTGAAGCGCTATGCTGCCAAATTTACGAATTCCGGACTTTGAAATGTTTCAGGGCGGTCAAATAAGATGTTGCGAAGTGTACCTGTTTTTTGAATGAGTTATTTCATCTTACGGCCTTGGGATTAAGTGGAAGGAGAGTGGGGTAGAAACTAGTTTTTTTGACTTGAATGCTACAGAACTAAATAACGCAATGGAAGTAAGGTGGCCGAGTCATACTAGAATAGAAATTAAAAGCTGTTGGGTTACTTTCTGTTTTACTGAACTTATTGGCTAGCTATGAAACGCTTAAAATTCGTTTTTGATGGGTATAAATCAGGAAGGAAAGTGTAGACTGTAATTTAAGAGTGCGTCAAACTTTCGTGTCCGCAAGAGAAAAGGAAGAGGGACAAATACGAAGCGGCATTTTGTAAAAAAAAAAAAAAAAAAAAAAAAAAACTTTTCTGAATCTGCACGAACATGTAGATTTTTCACAGGAAATGTGGAACTTTTGATATGTGTTATAAACGTAATATTTTCGTCGTGATAATCCGAACGGATTCGAAAATTTATATAAACGAGAAGTTTATTTGATTATTTAAAGTTTAAACGTAATGATTTTGTGTAATCAATCTTTGAAGCTCGGAGTATCTTTTCCTTTCTTTCTTTAGTAGACTTTCTGTGGTAATGGGAAGCAAGCTAATGATGAGGAGACGGATCTTTCGTGTCAATTGAACGTGCGAAATTCTGTTTAAATGATGACTGCGGACCCTTTTCTTCCAAACGCAAATGTCTTTCTCATCAGTTACGTGTTCTTCGTGTGTTTGCTTCTCAGGCAATTCTCATCGCATTTTAGGGACAGAAAGAACACCTGGTTTCTAACGTCTTGAAGCTTTCCTATCAGCGAATGATGGAGGGGTTTTCTCTGGGTGTCGATCCGGCGAGTTCAGTTTCACACTAAAGAATTCACTTGGTAGATATCCCGAGAAAATCTATTCATCACTTAGTTTCCTTGCCCTCGGTTCGACTTCATTTCTAACGTTTTTGCACAGCTGCTGCTGTGTTTTAACCAGTTGGGTAAACTTGATCACTGCAACCGTTATTAACTAATATCTTACTTGCTTCAACTCGTGAACTTGTGCAGTGTCTGTTACTTTGCACTTTCACTCTACACTTTCTTTACTTTACTAATAAAGTACAAAAAGCATATACAACCAAATTTTGTTAATGCATCTTTCTGGCAAGAATTAAATACTTCAAAAATTACATACAATTAATTATTTAACCGAAAAAACTTATACGTGCAATGTGATTTATACGTAGAACTTCCCAAAAGAACATATTTATGATTGTTCACTCCCCCTGACATTACACCTGTCAGGTTTGTTTTAGTATTTCCTAATAAAACTGCTCACGTGATAATTGAACATAAATCAGTTTTAAGTATAGCATTTGCCTGAACTTAATCAAATTTAGTCCTTCTTGTAATCTGTCCATTATGAGCACAAGTGAGAAGAGACTTTCAACTAATGCCTTGCTCCTAGAGGGAGAAAAATGCTCATTAGATTATTACTTTCTAGCCAGCGTCTGTGACGAAGTGGTTAGAACACCGATCCAGGAATCTAAGGGTTCTAAATTCAAATCGTGATGACGCATTGGTGTGTAACTGGGCTTGTTCTATCATTTTATCTCGTCATTCATCCTCGTGATCATGGTTAGAGAGGTAGAAAAGCAACCCAAATAGTAGATATATACAAAAAATACTCTTTCATTGGAAGAAGTAACAGAGAGAAAAGTGATACATTTTCCGTGTCGTATATAATGGCTATAGTTTCGAATCTCAGTTGAGAGTGCTGTTTACAATTGATTATCCAACGTAAATATTAGTTTTTCTCAGTTCTAGACAGAACGCACCTTTCTTTCCAACATGACTGAGCAACTTTCGAGGCCAAAGGCATTAATTATTTAACCGAAAAAACTTATACGTGCAATGTGATTTATACGTAGAACTTCCCAAAAGAACATATTTATGATTGTTCACTCCCCCTGACATTACACCTGTCAGGTTTGTTTTAGTATTTCCTAATAAAACTGCTCACGTGATAATTGAACATAAATCAGTTTTAAGTATAGCATTTGCCTGAACTTAATCAAATTTAGTCCTTCTTGTAATCTGTCCATTATGAGCACAAGTGAGAAGAGACTTTCAACTAATGCCTTGCTCCTAGAGGGAGAAAAATGCTCATTAGATTATTACTTTCTAGCCAGCGTCTGTGACGAAGTGGTTAGAACACCGATCCAGGAATCTAAGGGTTCTAAATTCAAATCGTGATGACGCATTGGTGTGTAACTGGGCTTGTTCTATCATTTTATCTCGTCATTCATCCTCGTGATCATGGTTAGAGAGGTAGAAAAGCAACCCAAATAGTAGATATATACAAAAAATACTCTTTCATTGGAAGAAGTAACAGAGAGAAAAGTGATACATTTTCCGTGTCGTATATAATGGCTATAGTTTCGAATCTCAGTTGAGAGTGCTGTTTACAATTGATTATCCAACGTAAATATTAGTTTTTCTCAGTTCTAGACAGAACGCACCTTTCTTTCCAACATGACTGAGCAACTTTCGAGGCCAAAGGCATAGATGTCTTTTCCACAGCAGTTGAGGCCTTGCTTGGCCTTCAGGACTGAATTCATGATAACCGTGTTGGTGTATCTCTCTTCCTGCTTCGTTGTGTGCGGTGGAAGGCCGTCTGGCTCGCAAGCTTCTTATATCCTGGTTCTCTCTAAAGCAAACATGTCACATCAGCGTTGCGTTTTCTGAGTGTACTTTGTGCTCTTTTCAACACGAAGATCCGCTTATGCAAAATCAGCTGCTTCTTTTATCCGCAAAGAATTTATTTTTGCAACAAGGGTTTTCAAGTATGCAAACTGGAACCATCAGTTTCTTTCAAACATTTTGACATCATGATGTGCGATCAGATTGCGGAACAAATTTTGGAAAAATGTCATATTTTGTTTCAACTTCACTTTGTACTCAGGTAGACTAATCATGACTGTATCTTGTAACCCGAACTACTGTGCAACGTGCCTCCACCGGGGATCGAACCAGGTAGCCATTGATTACAAGGCGCACTCATGGAGGTCGTGGATTTTATTTGTCTGCTCTCGTGAATTCGCAGTGAATCTGTTGTAATCATGTACGTGACCATGTAACTCATTTCACACTAAGGACAAAATTTGTCACCTTTAGGTCGTCGTCAGAACATTTTGTTTGTTGCTGGGAGCAGTGACGGCGATACTTGTTCTGGGCATCCCTGCAGAACTAAAGAAGAGGTCCTAAGTAAATCGAGTCTAAACATATTTAGGAGGGGGGGAGTCCGGATCCCCCCGAAAGACTTACCAAGTATTAAAATAAAATAATGAACATGTACTTGTCTAACATTTTTTGTACTACTAGATCATTCAAATATGACCGGAACTGATTTTTTTATATATATACCAAATCCTTTATTGTCAAATACTTATTTGCACATGTCACCCTTCAAAGTACTCCCCTCCAGAATCCATACATTTTTCCCAACGTTCTGGAAGCATTTTAATGCCCTTTCATAAAAGTTTTTCGGTTGGCTGCGTATCCACTCCCTAACACTGCCGATGACGGCCTCGTTATCCGCAAACCGCATGCCTTCCAAGTCTGATTTAAGCCTTCCAAACAGATAGAAATAACTTGGGGCCAAATCGGGGCTGTATGGCGAGTGTGGCAGAAGGCCCCATTTCAATTTGCTGAGGGTTGCCATAGTTGTTTTGGCTGTATGAGGCTGTGCATTGTCTTGAAGGAAGGCTACCCGCTTTCCACCTCTCTTCCGCTTGGATCGGATCTTTTCCTTCACTTCTGTTGTCAGGAGTTCTGAGTAATAAGCTGCAGTGACTGTTCTGGCATCTGTAAGAAAGTCTACATGGATATCCCCCTGCCAGTCCCTAGAAAACGTTGCCATCACTTTTCCTACCGAATGGGTCCTCCGCTCTTTCTTGGGTCTGGGAGAACCGGTGTGCCGCCACTCACGTGATGACTGCTGGGACTCATTCTGCACGCGCTCTATTCCCTCTCTGAAGTACTTACACCACTCAAACACACGGGTTCATGAGAGACACTTTTCCCCATACTGTTGTTTGAGTCTCTGCAAAATTTCAGATGGCTGGACGTTTTCACCAACGAGAAATTTGATCACAATGCGTTGTTCCACGCTCGGCGGCACCTTCTGTTCGCTCATCACTCTAGCAACACTCAAACTAACTGAGCAGGTTCTAACCTGCGCGAGAGGGAGGGTGGGGGTTGTGGTTCTATTCTCCCAAGGACGCACAACTGTTGCGCATGGCAGGTTGTTTGTAAAGAAATCAGTGCCGGTCATATTTGAATGACCTAGTATAATCGATGGTTATTTATTTCCTTTGAAGTTTAATGGCAATTGGGATCTTACTGCTTTGAAGGACAGTTCCAAAGAAGATTTATGCACACTACTACTTACGATAATATCCATAAAATATTAATCAGTTAATTTACTTTTCGTCAGCTGGATCTAATTAGCTTTTTATTATTCAATAGAATATTCAATTTTTTATCTACCTGACATTAATTTCCTTGTTTTTCATAGAAATTTTGGCGATCTTTTAAGTAGCTACACGCAAGCTAGATAATAAAAACGTGCTGTTTTACCGCTATTCTTATACCATGTTTTTACGTATGTATGTAATAATAAAAATACAATATTAATAAATTTGCATATTTAATTAACATTTTAATTATAATTTAATCATTTTTACTTAAACATTTATATTATTATTATTTCCGAGACACTTGTTTCGGACTCCCCCCCGAAATATATTTTTAGATACGTGCCTGAGTCTAAGGTACAGTACCTACGGTACTGCTTGATTTTACGTAGCAAAAATGACTAAGAGTTTAACGATCAGAAAGACACCTTTAAGATCCAAAAATTATAATAAATGAAGTAATAATACAATACTAATATGATTACATCTTAACGCTGTGATGAAAAACTATAGAAATATTAACGTAGAATTTTAGTATAAAGCTTCGTGTAGAAACATTAAATGGCTCAAAGCTTAGAAAATAACTAGTAGTAAGACGATGAACGCACGAATTTAATTTTAGTTTGATTCATATCTGAAAGTTTAGGTGATTCAAGTCCACGTGTGTCACCTGCTAAACCTGTACTCGAGCTATTGTTGTAATTAAGTTATATTCTAGCCTACGTCTACGTCTAGTCTACGTTTATATAAATTTTCGAATCCGTTCGGATCATCACGACGAAAATATTAAGTCATATATTACGTTTATCAGCGGCATTTTGTGCAAAAAAACTTTACTGAATCTGCACAAATGTGTGGAATTTTCACAGGAAATGAGTAACTTTTGAAATGTGTTATAAACGTAGCTTGGAAACATCCTTGGTGATGATGTGGGGTGGGGACGAGGGCCTAAGTTTTGGAGAAATTTATACTTTACATTGAAATATGATTCTCTGGATGAGAAATCTGCGCATCTTTAATGCGTGTGTGAGAATGTACATTATTATGCTTCATGTTACACCACAACATTTTGCGAGAAAAATGTACAGAGAGTTGTACAGGAAAATTATATTCCCTTGGCACATTGATTTATGTGTACGAATTGAAACTTTTCTCTGGCGATTAGTCAGGCTAGATTGGAGTTTATGTTCAACATTTTGAGAAATGACATAACTCCCATTTTCAGGAAAGTGCGTTCATTATATGTGCATCTTTCTTCCTTTTTCACAGGACTGAGGTTATTAAATAATTGTTCCGGTTATTCTTAGCACTTGCTGGCAAATGGTAGATCACGGGATACAGTAGTTTCGATCGTTGAGTTTCTTCGAGAATTCTCTCCTGGATGCGTAGTTCATTTACTCAGTCCCAGTAATCTTCCTGTTCTCTTCCATGTTGACCACACACCACATGCAAATACACTAGAGATCAATTGCCAGTTAGCGGGAAGTTGAAAGAGTTTACACCTTCTTGCAGGTTGAAGAACAATGACAGAGATCTGTATCCGTGGAATACTAGGAAGCTTGCTTACGAATTAAGCTAATGGGCATATGTTTTTGTCCGTTTGGTTGCATTGTTTCGACTAGATGTAAAACTCGAAGCGTAGCGTGAGTGCAATGAACTACCGTGAAATCGGTTCTTCCCGGTAGTTTGTCTGAAAGGATTTCATACGAATAAAGTTGTTAATTGTTTGTTACATTTCTGCACGTTTTACATTTTACCGAAATTATGTTTTGAGGAATTAACGGATTATGATATGGCATTCGAGGTTCTACCTGCTGTATGCCTACGTCCTCTCACACGCACTCATCGTTTTGTACTCTCAGCAGAGTTGCCAACTCGCCAGGTTTTTAATGCCTTCTGATTTAATGATCTGTTATTTAACGATCACACATTTGACGGCTTGTTCCGTTGTGCTCGATAACTGCCGCCTATTAATCGTTTAATGGGTGTTTTGGATTAAAGCTTGTTAAATTATATTGTAAAGAAGACGATATTGGTGTTGTGGATTATTGACGAATTAAACATTCTGTAACACATCGCAATATAAACCTGATAAGCGGATTTTCAACATTGATACGTTATTTGTACGAAATATTGGTAATGATAATGATTTTATAAGGCTTGTCATACCTAGTGTAATTTTGTTTATTTAAAAATATATTGAAACTCGATAGATAGATAGGGAGAGAGAGAGAGATAGAGATAGAGACATAGAACAATTCGTGCAAATTTTTTTCGTCTTACAACCCTAGGAGATAATAAACATATCTTCGCACTGGGTGCATTTTACAAAGATGAAACACATTGACTAATTTTGTTCAAAGGTAATGTAGTCAGTCTTCTGTGGTATCTAGATACTGTAAGATTCTCATATCGACAAGGTCCTCCCCGATGGCGCAGTGGTAGCGTCGTCGCCTTGTAATCAAGGGGTCCCGGGTTCGATACCCGGTGGAGGCACTTGGCACAGTGGTTCGAATCCCACTTTAAACTGTAGGTCCAGTCCCGACTAGCCTTACTGTGCATCAAGTGGACTCAAAATACCAAATCAATAACAATCAATCTCAGATCGAAAACTCTGAATGTATGGCACTTATCATGGACAAATGTATTCTCTTTTAGTGTTAGTCACATTATTAGTTGAGTTGAGTTGGGTTGGTGTTGTATGTCCACTTTATGCACAGTAAGGCTATTCGGGACTGGACCTACAGTTTAAAGTGGGACCCGAACCACTATGTGCCTCCACCGGGTATCGAACTCACATTATTAGTGATTGCCTACCAATTCGCGCTCCCTGCCTCATCTCAACCATGCACTAAATTGAATTAATTTAATTCTGCAGTATAGTCTAGCTGACGCCTTAAAACGGCTGTAAGTTTTATTTGTTAAAGTCTTTAAAATTGCTTTCCAGAAATGATCTGAAACTAACAACCCAGGGAAAACCGAGTTTTCGTTCACCATCTTGAAACGTTTTAACCAATATCGCTAAAATACAATACCAGTTTAGTCATCTGTCGTATCTACATACTGTATAAATTCCATCTTGAAACCTTTGAATTACCTGAAGTTGTAGCTGTCACACTGTTGGTGATATGGCCCCATTTAGACCATTTTATTGGTAAATTATATCTCAAATGATGCAGGGTTGGCCGGCAGCATACTGGAACAAAGCTTATAATTTTGAAATGTGGTAACACTTTGGGCACTTTGGTTATCAGTCACTTCCTTATGTGGGGGAAACCATAGTGGCACATCATAGTTTAAACTGTGATGATCAATTGATACAATACATTTTTGCATGTTTAAACATTACAAGGGAGACTTGAGTACATTTTATTGAAATGTCGTTAATTGTGACATACTTAAATTGGAACACTCTTTAAATTATTTTTGTCATTTCTCATCCTAATGGCAGGGGTCCCGGGTTCGAATCCTGGCCTAGGCATGGATGTTTGTGAGTGTCAATTCATCAATTTCATCACATCATCACTCATCCCCATCTTCGCAAATTAGCCAAAAGTGGCACAAGAATCGAAGTAAAATAAAGCAAATCAATCAATCAATTATCCTAATGATTGCCTATTCAGTAAAATGTTATTTATGTCTGGTTAGGAGCTCTATACCCATGTAAGTTGTGCATCTTCGTAATTACCACAATGTCAGCTTTGTGCACGAAACTTACGGGAGCATTATGCACTTGCACTATAATTTGACAATAAAATTATAAAAATATGGTGCATGATTTAGGATTGGATTGATTGGATTGATGTTTAAGTCCACTTTATGCACAGTAAGGCTAATCGGGACTGGATCTACAGTTTAAAGTGCGATCCAAACCACTATGTGCCTCCACCAGGTATCGAACTCTGGACCCCTTGATTACAAGGCAAGGACGCATGATTAAGAGGAGCATGAGTTAGGGTGGATGGGCACAGAGGGATAAGTCATCTATTTAGTGACCATGATAACTGCTGTAAATTTAAAATCATTTAGGTAAAATTATTTCTGCAGATAAAAAACTTACAGACAAAAAAACTCCCTTTTGCAAAGTCACAGATTATCTTCACATGCCCAAACTTTGCTCTGAATGGCTGTTCCAGTGAAAAAAATTGAACAATTTGTTTCAAGGTGGTGGATGAAAAACTTATTTTCCGCATGTTGCAGGCTCTATGCTATGCTCTGCAATGTTTTTTTCATTTTCAAAACAGTTTAGAATACATTTTCAGAGTATAAGGAATTAAACTGAGTCATTTTAGAGATTTAATTGGTCCACAATTTTGCAGTAAAACCTTTAAAATAATATTTTATAGCTTAGGAGAGGAGTGGTGGTAAAAGGTAAAATCACACACGTTCTGTTTTTTATAACTGCCATAAATGCAATGCTTTTGAGTTGCAATTTTTATAGTTGCAAGATAAGTTGAAGGATTGGTCTCACATCGTATTTGAGAAAAATTGGTCATCATGTTTAAAGATAGTAGATGATAGGGAGGAAACAAGTCCATCCATCTCTTGAGAATGCTCCACCACCAACAACTAGAATAAGAAAGGCCTTTGTTGCGATACCACTTGCGGCTCACCGGCTGACAGCTAATATACTTAGACTCCTGGTAGATGCGCACTGTGCACTCCTGTGCACTTAGCACTGTTTGTGGCGTCAGGGGCGGCCTCCCAGGACTTTCTTCGTCCGGACATCACCATTTCGCTTGAATTTGTTGACCAGGTTCTTGATAGCCAGTCAGGTGGGGCCTCGTTGTCTGAATTTCCACGTGTCCAGCCCCAGTTCGTTCGCTATTCCACGCAGATGGCCACAAAAATGTCTGTACTTTCTTCTACTGTTGGCATTGTTTCACATCGCCTGTGTCATGTATTGCGTCACGTTACCACTAAAATGTATAGTGACTTTATAATCACCCTTTATATTTGTTACTGAGGATATTTTGAACGACATGTGGCCTATATTCGTGTTTTACACATCAACTTCGACGCATAAAACACGGTTCATAGCTCAGATTCCACCACAAGGGTCTCTGCACGTGGATGCCCAAATAGGAGACGTTTCGGTGATCTCATAATACTATTAATACTTTTGAAATTGACATGTATCAATAATCTGTGAAGGCATACTACCGGGTGATGTGGAATTAGGGCAACACACATACACAGTCTCTTATCACTTGCGGAGATGATGTGATCAGCGCTATGCTGCGGCCTCCTTCCACATTTTTGTAGAGATTTATGTACTGATTAATTCACCCAAAGTACTTCCCTGATACACACACACACACACGCACACACCATCACACACACACATATATATATGTATATATATATGTATATATATATATGTATATATATACATACATACAGGGTTAGTCAAATGTCAGGAACCATAGGACTAATGGGTTAATCGTACTTGAGTGGCTTCACGCCCAGTTTCCAAGGAGGTGGATAGGTCAGCGAGGCCCGGTTGAGTGAACCATGAGGTCCCCAGATCTCACAAAAATGGATTACTACCTATGGATCACCTGAAGGCAATGGTTTATTCCACCAAGATTCGCGACCTGCACCATCTGCAAGGGAGGATAACGGAATGCACCTCCTGCCACAATCCTCAGTGTCCTGAAGAACTGGGAGCGTCGTCTGAACATGTGCCTTACTGAAGAGGGTGAATACCTATATATTGAGCATATCATGTAGACAATATAAGCTGAAGTGAATAACACTATGGTTCCTGACTTTTGACTCACCCTGTATATATCGATAAGCCGGCCTCCTTTGCGGAGTGGTTAGCACAGCGTGCTACGACGTCAGAGATTCCGGGTTAGAATCCTGGCCTTGACATGGGTATTTTTTGTGAGTGTCACTTCATCACTTTTATTATATTATCCTCATCGTCGCGATTAGCCAAAAGTGTCAGAAAAACGACGATAAATAACAATTCAAATCAAACGACCACATCGATAGCAAAGATCAAGTGGGAACGTAGTGTGGAGCGTATTTTGGGGGCTACATGTTAATTTCCTGTCCAGTGTAACTGGGGGCAGGGAGGAGAGGAGGGGCTGACTGGCCAACTCTTAAACCCCCGTCCACCCCTCTGGCGTCATCATTGCTTATGTTCGTTCGGACAGAAAACTGCGCTACGCCATTAATGACAAGTACCTTTGTGCTTCTGGGCAACTGACAAGCACACTTCGTACAAATAGGAACAATGCAACAATTAGCAGTGGGACTTTTCATTGTGAAGAGAGGTCAGAGTCTAATCTCCATGGTCAAGCTCCAAGGATGTCAGTCCTTTGTTAGCTCGTAAATGTTTTCGGTGAGGTCAGAGGCTGACAGGCCAAGCGGTTTGGCATAATCCTTATGCAGTCACTGTCTTTTATACATGACAACTGGAATTGTTGCTTTCGTCTAATCTGGGTCAGGAGTTCCCTTTTCTCTGCACTATTGTGAAGCATGGCGCTTATATTTTACGCTTTCGTGTGCATTGGTCGAAGTGAATATGAGACGCATTATGCTTATTTTGCGGATTTAAGAGAAGACGGTGGGAACTGAAAGTATTGATAAATCGACAATTAACGAAAAAGTAAATGACCATCGCCTACCCCTCAAGGTAAAAAACAAAATACCGTTCATTCTGCCTGAACCTTGAAAAATTAAGAATAAACCTTCGGTGAACGTAGTGGTGAATGGTTAAAAGGGGGTGAGTTCTTCGATTAGTGGGGACTAGGAACGAGATAGCGTCAACGGTATTAAAACAAGACGGACTGCGAGGATTGTAGGATTTAATACATTTTGAAAGTAAAGTTTCTCCATTCAACCAAAATTATTTTCACTTTTCGACAAATTTCTGAAGCCGTTCACGTTATTACATCAGATTTGGTTTAAACAAGAACATATATGTTTTCCACTTTAGGAACGAATGCTTCTCGCAGTCTAATGTTTAAAGAGTTCTCACCTTTGGGTTGAACGTTCCCGAGTTAGATTACGGTGGAGTTTCAAATTATCTCTTTTGGCCAGGATCCGCTGTTGTTTTCCAATATTAAAACCAATTAGCTTTTTCAAGAATTTTTTTTTCATGAACAACAATGAAATCGATGACCAATTTAGCACAAATAGTGATAGTTCCGTACAAATTGAATGAGGCTGTCTTGAAATAATATTACAACGAAATACAATATGCAATTACCATGATCGACAGTGATTTATCTGAGATTGGTATGAGTTTCGTTTTTCAATATTTATATAATGCAAGACGGTTTAACATTTGCTTTGTGAATTAAGGTACTATGGAATAAACTATAATTATATTGTATGTATTTCTTTTGACAACCCACTATACATTTTTGAAAGTAATGAAATATCACAATTTTTAAGTTGTTTTAATCCCTGAACATTATTCGTAATTTCCTTTATTCCGTAAAATTATAATTTCCCACGACTTTCTCAGTTCAACAATATGAAACTCACACTTCATGGTTAGTTAACACAGCATATTTAGTTCTACTCGAGAACACCTTCGATTGCAGCTTTTTAGTGAGAGTTATATGTATTTGTCAATCTCTCAATTTTGGTTTAAAATAGCCACAGGAACTATGACAAAATGTCACCTTTAAGGAAGGTAAGCTACTTACATGTGAACTATTTTGTTATTTGGCAGTGTTTGATACAAACTATAATACAACATTTTATAGTGTATTGTTATCCATTCTTTTAACCAAACCAGTAAGCTGAGAAACATATTTTATTAATGCCCAACCTGATTTATATTGTGGTTTCCCATTAGATTTGCAGCAGCTAACATGTAAATAGCATATTTACAATATTAGGGAGGAAATTATCACAATTTAGATCTTGTTTTTGGTAAGAATACCAAATATTTACCAAGTTTTGAATGTGAGAATCATTTTCTGAGAGTCTTAAGTTCCCCCCCCCCCAACTAAAAGTTGTTTCACGTAACACTTTTTTGTCGCTGCAATGAACGGCAATTCACTGGTTTTAAATTGAATTGTGTTAAAATGACACAGATAAATAGTTGCAATTAACACCATTTTAACATATTTATTTGGCTATGGTCCGTGTGGTTGATTTTGCGCTATCTTTTTACAGTATATGTTTTATGTGGTTCAACATTCAGATAAATATAATATATTTTAGCTTGTTTGAAACAACGAAAATTCAGCAGCAAAGAAGTGATATAACATGTTGATCAAGCGATTTTACTGATTTTTTAAATTATAATAGTCGTATAATTATAATATCACATTCAACATAAAAGCTTGTTAAAACGAGTAAAAACAAAAGTTTAAACAGAAAACAATGTTTCCTCATCCTGGGTTTTAACTCAGAATTGTAAGGACAGTTGCTAAGAAATGTCAGATGTTTGGTGCAGATAAACAGGATTGAGCACGCATCATCCAATAAGAAACTTTCTGGTAGACTTTTATCTTCAAAGGCCTGTTGCACGGGGCACAAAAATATGGAAGTTGATGCGACCCAGAAAGATACGAATGTTTTAAACTCGATATCGGACTTTTGTATATGTCACGAGAAACAAGGAACAAGTAGTTCAAGAAACGAATAAAAGATGGCACTGGGTACTAGAAAGTGGATGCGGTTTCCACGTATTAGATTACATGTAGTTTATTTGAGACTAGCTGATTATCCGGCGTTGCCCGGGTACTTATTTATCCCAATCTTCTATTAGACATGAAAATAATGGATTTTAACTATAGTGTAAAATGTAACTAATTTTATTTACAGGTATTTAAAAGTATAAGTACAGTATACAAATTATAAAGTAAAATCTTTTACAAATTCACTATAATATTAATTTAACTCAAAACTTGATTATAAACAACATTTTTAGTTTCACTTCCAGGAGCAAGAATAAATAAATTGAACGGCATTGGGAGTGTCACTAATCATGTTAGCGACCCCGAAAGCTATGGATTCCACACTAATATCGGTCGTTTTCGATTCTTTTTACATGTCACCCCTTCCCATCACCACCCCTAGGGGTACCAGAGGCGTCTTACCCCCACAGTATTTCTTTCCAGATTGTAAGTCATATGTGTACCAAGTTGGGTTGAAATCGCTCCAGGCGTTCAAGAGTTATGCCGGAACAAACATACATATATCGATTTTTATATTATACAGATAAAGAAAGACGAAGTGTTCAGAGTTACAAGAATTGCAAATTTTAAAGCACGGAAATAAAGTACGGACATAACACGAAAAATAAGTTATCAATAACTATCATGTGAGATTTTAATAATAAAGTCAAGTGGCGTAAGATGTAGTTTCAATATATGTGTAGTTATCCCTCCTGTTTTTTTTAGTACGTCTTTCAGTTGTCTTTCCTGACTTGGAAAGCAGCATCTGCGCACCATTTGCACGCAGGCTAATACCAAGTCTGATGACTGCACTTGCTGAAAGGAAAGCAGAATCATAGGCGCCGATTTTTTCTGATATTGGGGGAGGGGGCAAAGCTAAGCACCGATTCCTTTCCGTTTGTGGGAGGAGGGGGTAGGCAGGTTTCTTTCAGTAGTAGGAATTTAAGAATGAACAGACTTGAGAAACATCTTTGAAAAATTGGACTTACAATTAACTAGTTCTGGAAACACAAACATGTACATATATCAGGGTTAAAAAAATATATCCACGGTGTTAAAGTAACTTTTATTGACAGACAGAAAATTGTCACATCAAGAAAATCGAGGGGAAAGACGAACAAATGTTTGAAAACAATATGAACATATAAATATACTCCATTGCCAAAAATCATGGGATACCTACCTAATATCGTGTGGGACTTCTTTTAGCCCGGCGCTCGGCGAAGTGCAGCAACTCGACGTGGCATAGACTCTACCAGTCGGCAGATGTCCCCTGAAGATGTTCAGCCGTGTAGTTTCGATAGCCGCATAGCACGAATGGATCGATCATATCCCAAATGTGTTCCACGGGGTTCATGTCTGGCGATCTAGGTGGACAAATCATTCGTTGAAATTGTCCAGAATCAGAATACTTCTCAAACCAATCGAGAACAATCGTGGCCCGGCGACATTGTGTATTGTCATCCTGAAAAAATCTCATTGTTGTTAGGGTACACGAAGTCCATGAAGGGCTGCAAATGGTCACCAAGCAGCTGAACATAGCGATTCCTAGTCAATGACTGGTTCAATTTGACCAGAGGGCCCAAACCATGTCATGTAAACACGCTCCGCTGGTGGCGTCGTCTGCTAGCCCCGCGCATGGGTGCGGCGATGTTGGGTTTATACAACCGGTTGCTAGGGTGGTTGCTAAGCCGCCACATGCCGAAACGCTATTGTGCGTTGGTTCGGTTTGGAAAGATGGGCCGAAAACAATGAAGAAGGGAGAGTTAGCACATAAGGAAATCTACTCGCAGAGTTTTAGATACATAAGATAAGAAGGTGTCATCGAAGGAAGGGTGCAACGAAGCATGAACGAAATAGAATATGATATTAAGGAAACTGCTACTCGCATGATGTCGCACATGTTCCGACTAGCACTTTTTCGAAATGTCTACAGCAGTTTTCTTAATAATAACTTTGTGTGTGACCGAAGAGATGTTAACGTGAATCAGATTTAATATTATTTAATCAATGTGTTCAGGCCCGTACCCAGGATTTTTTTTGAGGGGGCACACCTATAGGCGAATTTTCATAAATTTTCTGTCATATTATACACTGTTTTATATATATATATATAGTGTGTGTGTGTGGGGGTGTATAGGAGAGGATGGATAGAGAAATTTGCTCATTTTGTTACGAAATGTTGAAGAACAGCATTTTCTAACCTATATGTATGCAACCACGTGACAAATATTTGCAGTTGACACTGGCATTTCTTTTTGTCATAGAGCGAAAAAATAGTGTATGGTACGGGTAGACTACATGAGTGTGCATAGTGCAAACAATTCAAATAGTCTACGAAAAGCAACATATGTGTGCGGGATTGATAGACTCTTGAGTTCCCACACATTTTGCAAAGTCCCTGACTTCCAGGTATTTTACATAACTGTGTAATGAATTAACATGCTAAAAAATAAGAATTACACTTCAAGTTTGTAAGTTTATCAAATGAATCACGTTTGTTGAACATTTTTGAAAATAAATTAAAAATAAAATGAAAGAACCTTTTTACAAGCAATATTACTCAAGAAGGAAGATTGTTAGGAAGATGAAAGGAAACGTGTCTCTGGTTACAAATTCAGCTAAGCAAAAATCATTTAATTCCCCTGACTTTTCCAGGATTTGAAAGCTTTTTTAAAAAATCATTTGTTTCCAATGACCTCAGTCCTATCCTTGTTTTCCTGACTCCTCCACTTGCCAGGACTTTGGAGTCAGTGCAAACCCTGTAAATAAATTATTTGAAGGGAACGGCTAAGTGACTTCACACTGGCAGTGTGTCTGCTGGCATAATATTGTTTCTAAGGTGTATTTTCGCTTTTAGAATCTTATTCGACAGTAAAAATAAATGCCAGTGGCAATCAAGAAGCTATTAAATGGGGCTGCATTCATGTGGGATAGAAAATGCCATTATGAACGGCTCGTACCATCGAAATTTTTTCCTTGATGTCCTCTGCACACTGTGAAAGTTGTCGGTTGTTCGGTCACACCACTGTATTTATGTTCAAGACAATTGCAAGTAGAAAAAAAGAAAAGTTGCAGTAAAACAAATTCCGACTGGCAAAATTTCGTAAATAATAATGTACTTAATTTCTTGGACAAATAACAATACATGTTAAAAGTACTTCAGGAAATTTTTGGCCCCAAAAATCTAGCAACGATTCTGCTAGGAAGTGGATTCTCCTATTTACATAATATTAATTAACCCTATGCCATTGAGTATCAGAATGGACATCAGTTAAAGAAAAACCCTGATGTTGGAGAAAGAAAACAGAGTTTTTTATCCTTCTGCTCAGTGGTGGCGAAAGGGATCACAGACTTTGCGGTGCGGGTGGAGGGCTAAATGCCCCTTATATGGTTGGTTTTGTATTGCAGTTATTGAGGAACCTTTCTTCCATAATGTAAAGAGTATAGAAAATTCCCCTCTATTCTAATTATGTGAAACATTAGTGACACTAAAAGAAGGGGATGTACCGAAGCCGATTACAGATGTATGAAAATCGGCAGAAATTGACATATCGGCATCGGTATCGGAATCGGCAAAAATCCGATATTTAAACCGGTACAGATTATAATAAGTTTTACCTTCTAACAAGTTTTATATTCTACTTTTGTAAGATTTATTGAAAATTTGGTTATGATTCGTCATTATTGTAGAGTTTTTGTAATAAAATTATTGCAAACTCTCATTCAGAGGATGAACCTAACTATAAATCGGAAATAAAACAGTACATTGCTGTTGTATTGGAAATTCAAAAATGAGTATTCAAACCTGAAGCAAGTGCTGAGAAAATACTTGAGCATACCTGCTACATCAGTATTCAGTGATTGAGTGTTCAATGTTGCTGAACAGATTTGCGATAAGAGAAGAAGTAGGTTACTTCCTGAAGTGCTTCCAAATCTCGTATTTCTGAAGTTGAATCTGGCAGAACAGGAATTCATTTTGCATTTCAAAGAACTGCTTGTACTAATGTTAAATCTCTAGGTTCACATAACCTTTTGTAGATGCAAATGTACATTAGCATCTCTTGAGAATATCTATGTATATACATATGATATGCAATAGAAATGTACATAGCAAATTTATTTTTGTCATGCAGAAAATAACATCCCATTTCTGTTTAATAATCTTATTTTTCGGAATCGGTTAAATATCGGCATCGGTATCGGTTCCAAAAATTATCGGTGAGTACATCGGCATCGGTAAATTTTCAGCTTCGTCACATCCCTAGAAGAAACCATTCAACAATCAAGGGGTTCCTATTTGTCGAGTGTCAAACAACTGTTTTTGACTAACAAAAAGTTCAGACAATTTTAAAAATGAACGCAGTATTCTACAGAAAGTCCTACATAATCAGTACAATGTCTGTAGTGGCGCAAGAGTATTTCTTCCCTTATAGCATGTAGTGTCCGAGCCGAGACGAAAAAGTCAGGACATGAATTAAAAGGAATGGACTATCCTGACTAAATTGGAACGTCTGATAGCCTTGCATCAATGGTTATAGAAGTAAAATAGCTCAATATTGCAGACTGCAGACTTCTAGAGCCTGCCTCTGTCCAGAAACAACCTATTCATTTGTGCAAGGACAAAATCGAAATTCATGCAAAATTTTTATAAGTTCAAATTAAAAATATTCATGGCTCGAGGGGGGCCATTGCCCCCTGCCCCCCCCCCTTGGGCACGGGCCTGAATGTGGTCTGTATTCCTTTGTTACGAAGTTATCACGAGGACAAAAGTTGAAAACAATATGTGCCGTTTCCTCTATTCGTAATTATTATGTCGTTCTTATTCCAACTTATCAGGTTTTTTATGCAAAAAAAGTGAATGAAAACAATTTTGTTGTAATTAGTAATGGTCTGCCAAGGTAAAACCATCTTCAGGTGGATCAGAATTGACCAACAAGTGGACAAGTTCATGTAACTACAGTAATTTATTTTTCATGAGATTACAGAAAATAATTGAAATCCTCGAAACAAAAATATCAGCAGTACTGATAACTTTCATTTAGGCCTAGTATTCTTTGCTTCATTTTTATTACAAAAGATGAAGATTGGGTACTGGAAAATTTCTGGACTCGAAAAGAAAATGATATTAGCGTGAATTATGGACGTCGGGAAGGAGAGTCGAACCGGTCCTTAGACACCCATGGAAATTGACGTACTTCATTTCAAGTTACAAAAAAAAAACAAAAAAAAAATCAACAGAAAAGTTATTGTTAATAAGACAAATAAAGAGCTGAATAACCAAAGTAAAAACTGCATTATGTTGAAAAAATAGTGTAAAATACAGTAACAAGGTTATGTTTTCACATTCTACCATTTCATTCAAGGAATAAATGGTTTCACAGTTACAAAATTTCAAAAAGTAGAGTTTTATGAGAGAGGTCACACAACAAACTTTAGGCCTAAAATTCCGCCTAACTTTTGTGTGTAAAATTTAGTAACAGACTAGAATAACTATGCATTTCAATTTCAATACACCAACTACAGGAAATGTGAAAACAAATTATGAAAAACAGTTGTGCTAGATTGACTCATCTTGTGGATCGAGTAGAAGAATCTTCCCAAGGATATACTACTAATAATGATAATAATAAGAATAATATTGTGGAATAAAATTGGTTCATATCTATGAGTTTATAATATTCATTGCATAACAACAATCATAACTGTAATAATAATAGTTGTTATTGCTAATACTCACGGCTTAAAATGAGCCGGAACGCATCGGAACTCCGTTCCCGCAAATCAGTTCGTGCTGCGACATTGAGCATCTATTTTTTTTAACACACTGTACAGAAGCCAATTCTTTGTTAGGTTAATTCCTATTGTAAACAATAGATGAAGAGGAGAAGAAAAAGTTCTTGTACTAAATGTCGGTGGGCAATCTGTAGGTTCCTGGCGCCAGGCATTTCAAGATGGCAAGTTTATGACATGTTTAATCTCTTGTTGGATAGTCCACCCCCCCCCCCCCATGCCCAAAGCGATATGCATACCTCAGAAGAGGGGAGAATTTCCTAGAAGCGAGAAGATAAGCTTCTAGAGGAGAATTATTTCTTATTGCTGTCTGTTTACCATTGTCAGTTCTGTACTGTAATAAATAAAACCACTTAGAAATAATTACATTATGTCAATTCTTGATAATCTATATATGGAAGTAAATATATCCGGTTAGAATTAGCTTATTTACGAGTTACGATTATTCAGTATTTCCGGAAATTTAGAAAAATAACATATTTTGGTAAGTGCTATTCCTTTAAGATGTAATTGGGAACCTAATTTCCTGAAATGGCTGATTTGGGAGACAGGAAGACAGACTTTAATAATACCATTGTTATCTTAATATGCATTTGTTATTGTTATTATTATTAGTAGTAGCAATAGTTGTCGTTCTATTCATATGTGGTTGGCGGTCCGGCTTTGTCCAGATATGTCTTATTGCTTCGCGTATGATTGCAAATATTAGACATGTTTCCTGCCTTTGCACTAGGCTACTAGGCATTCAAGAAACAATGCAAAAACCATGTGACTTCACGTTCCATTACACGCCAGCAAGTCTATGGTAGCTAAACCGAAGAAATCATAAGTTCCGGTCAATTGTTTGCCGGTCACTTTCTTGGAAAATGCCTGCTTTTGTTTCTTCATTTCTTCTTTAACTTGTCACCTGCAAGCAACCTGTATTTTATCTACGTAATCTTCCGAATCTTATTGTTACATTTATGTATTATACACGCTACCATTTCGTTTCTTAAGTGCTGATATTAGCGGTGAAATATCTCCCCCCGCAACCCGCTACCTATGGTAGCCATATGGAGTGAAAGTGGGGAATTCGTTGTGTAAACCCAAGTCCGCCGTTGCTATGGTGACAGTGCCATGTTGACGACTTTAGTCCATGGCCTCATGAGGTCTGCAGCACACCCGACTCTTCCATCAGCTCGTACCAACGGGAATCGTGACTCATCTGACCAAGCTGTTTTTTCAGTCATTTCTAGGGTGCAGGACCCAAGTGAGGCGCTGTTTCAGACGGCGTGCTGTTAGCAAAGGCACTCTAGTCGATCTTCTGCTTCCATGTTCCATCAACGCCAAATTTCGCTGAACTAACCTCACAGACGCGTCTCTCGTACGTCCCTCATTGATTGTTGATGTGATTTCACGCAATGTCGCTTGTCTGTTAGCAGGGACGATTCTGCTCAGACGTCGCTGGTCACGATCGTTAAGAATACGCTGCCCGTGGTGGGAGGTAATGCCTGTAATGAGGTACCTATGTACTCTCGGTACACCCTTGACACTGTGGATCGAAGAACGTTGAATGCCCGAACGACTTCAGAAATGGAATGTGCACCTAGCTCCAACTATCATTTCGCGTTCAAAATCTGATAATTCTCGCCGTATAGCCATAATCACTTTAGAAGACTTGTCACAAGACTCGCAAGAGTACAACTGCAAGCACTGATGACTCTCTGCCTATTTATACGCCTGTTTCGGGATGCTAGAGCGACCTGAACATTTGCATACTGCTATCCCATGACTTTTAGCACTTGAGTGTAGTTTTATTAAGGCCGCAACAGCCTTTTCTTCCACTCAAATGTATAGTAAAATTATAGTGAATATATTACACACAAAATACAACTATACAAGAATAACTGAATGATTTGATTTATTTTATTTCGCGTTTGTGACACTTTTGCCTAATTGCGAAGATGAGGATGGGCAGTGGGAAGATGAAATAGATGAAGGGACAATCACAAACAGATGTAGACAGTACAAAACACAAGCCACACAGAAGATTATACCGTCCGTGGATGCAGACGCCAGAGCCTCACTAGTCTCCAAAATGCAGTCCAGGGTACTACGTGGAAGAGAGGATGACATTTGGGTGTCTTAAAAAAGGATCACCCATTTTATTTTACCCCACAACTATAGAAGAGTGATAAAAAAAAATCCGCGGCGCAACAGCTCGTAAGGGCCAGGGCCTACCTACCGACTGCCGGTCTTACTCCCACGTTCCTTAATAGCGCGACGAACTCCCAGTCGCTGTTGTAGGTTTCCATGACCGGATACAAGAGTGATAGTTACTTTAAACTTAATAAAGATAAGAAAATATTTTGTAATTCTGGTCTATGAAAGCTATTTTGACGTTAAATTTGAACAAGAGACGAGAAAAAACATATATTGAAAGAACGTGCTCGCAATAGAAAAGGAATGTGTTAATCACATGAACAATTCCTGCGTGCGGCTACATAAATACATATAACAGTTGGGCTGAAAAGTTCATAGGCTGACTCATAGATGGCGTTACTAGAATTAAATCCATGTGATTTTTACTTAGTACTAACCTTTAAAAGATACGTGTATAAATTTCACAGCTGCCGGATAATTAGTTCGTGAGATATAGCATTGTGAGTGAAGCAGCTTTTGTTATTGTGAAAAAATGGATAAAAAAGAATTTCGTGTGTTAATAAAGCATTGCTTTTTGGCGAAAAAAAATACTGTTGAAGCCAAGGCTTGGCTTGATAAACATTATTCGGACTCTGCACCAGGAAAATCAACCGTTGAGAAGTGGTTTGCTAAATTTAAACGAGGCAAAATGAGAATCGAAGACGATGCACGCAGTGGACGCCCCAAAGAGGCCGTTACCGACGAAAACATCAAAAAAGTCCACAAAATAATTTTAAATGATCGTAAAGTGAAGTTGATCGAAATAGCTGAGACTTTAAAAATATCAAAGGAACGTGTTGGACATATTGTGCATGAATATTTGAACATGCGAAAGCTGTGTGCAAAATGGGTGCCGCGCGTGCTCACAATCGATCAAAAGCAACAACGTTTTGATGATTCGGAGCAATGTTTAGCGATATTCAACCGTAATAAACACGAATTTTTCCGTCGATATATTACAATGGATGAAACATGGCTCCATAACTACACTCCAGAGTCCAATCGACAGTCAGCCGAGTGGACTGCACTTGATGAACCGAATCCAAAGCGTGGAAAGACGCAACAGTCGGCTGGCAAGGTTATGGCATCAGTATTCTGGGATGCGCATGGTATTATATTCATCGATTACCTCAAAAAGGGCCAGACAATCAACAGCGATTATTACATAGCGTTGTTGGAGCGTTTAAAGGATGAAATCACGAAAAAACGGCCCCATTTGGAGAAGAAAAAAGTGCTGTTTCATCAAGACAATGCACCGTGTCACAAATCAATGAAAACGATGGCAAAATTATATGAATTAGACTACGAATTGCTTCCCCATCCACCATATCCTCCAGATCTGGCCCCCAGTGACTTTTTCCTGTTTGCAGACCTTAAAAGAATGCTCGCTGGAAAGAAATTTAGCACTGATGAAGAGGTAATCGCCGAAACTGAGGCCTATTTTGAGGCTAAAGAGAAATCGTACTATAAAAATGGCATCGAAAAATTGTATGACCGCTATAACCGTTGTATCGCCCTCAAAGGCAACTATATTGAATAATCAAATCGAATTTTGTCAAAAAAATATTTTTTACTATGTTAGCCTACGAACTTTTCAGCCCAACTGTTAGATTTAGGTTGCATTAGAGCTATGTGATCTTTATATTTGCTTCCGTATGATGTGAAATACAGACTCATGGTAGATTTTTCATTCTTTTGAATACTCACACACGTCCTAAATCGAATGAAATACTTTGTGTGCTGCTGCGTTCGCGGTGAATATACAAGCTGAGAATGCACTGATTTTGCAGCCTACAGGGGTGGTTCCCAAATTGAATGGCGTCGCCCCCTGGTAGGCGTATAATTTATTCGGGAAGCGCCCAGAGACAAGACAAGGTGGCGCTGTGAAACACGATGAGAGCAGAGTTGGGGGTTAGGAGACTAGGGCGCTGGCCTCCTTGATTGTATTTGCAATTTGCCTGGTTTGTTCAGGTTAGTGCTTTAAGTGTAACACTCCCCATACACATGGGCCTATTTAAGGAGGGGGTTCAACGGGTCCAAATCCCCCTTTGGTTCAGTAAAATTACCAGATTACCTGTTCTATCCGCTATGCGCAGAGACTTGTTCGTAAAAAATTCTTCAAACTTATTTTGTTCTCATAAATTACAAGCGTATAGAACGGGATACGGATGGGAAAGAAATTAATTCCACATACCAGATGGAACTGCAAAGCAAATGTCTGCAATTTCCTGATAGTTTCGGAATTTCTCTGGAAAATACTCAGAAAACTCCTGACATTTCACAAATTCTATAATGCCACATGTAATTTCTGCCCGAAGCAGCGGCTTGTGAACTTATAGCGCGAACATTATAATTACATTAGAAGTTCCCGATATGGTTTGTTACCATTCAAAATTTAAGTATGGGCATGGGCGTTTGTGTGAGTGTTCATTCATCAATTTCATCATGTCATCACTCATCCCGATCTTCGGAAATTAGCCAAAAGTGGCACAAAAGGCGAAGTAAAATAATGCAATTAAATCAATCAATCTTCTCAAAGTAATTTGGTTGTAAAAAATGCAGTGCAAGGTAGCTAGGGAAGTTCTGTAACGCTCTCAAGTTGTTTGACACAAGATTGACAGAAAAGTATCAATACTCAGTAGGGTGACTTGTGAAATCGTATACACTAATAGTAGAAACTTTGCTGTTGTCCATTTTTGGACCATTTTGTAGTAGAAATGAACCCAAGTTTCTTTGAAAACAGTCAACACATTGAAAAATTGCAACAACTTATTCCAATATGAAATGCCTATTCCTCATTCATTGGAACAGTGTGTCAAAATGTTGGATAGCCTGGTTGATATTTTTTACATTTTCAAATCTGAATGAAAAATGTGGCAAACAGTAATTGAAAAGACATGTCCAGGGTCTACATTGTAGGCAGTAGAAAATTGTGACAAGCTCTTGTACTCAAATATGCCCAAATTGTTGGTGATCTTGGCTACACTGCCAGTTTCATCTTCAACACCCGAGAGGATGTGTTGAACATTAAGGAGGATGAAATATTGTCCTCGCAATTGAACGGGAGATCCTCGACTAATGGACCCTGCACTGTTAAGTGTGCGTACATACATACGAATATTAAAATAACACCGATGATGTTATTTTCAATTTTGTAGTAAGGAGGAAAAGACTAATTCTAACATTGTAATTCTTTTTTAAAGAGAAGCTGGGATTAGCTTTTTCAAAAGCATTTTCTGTTCATTTTATGTAGAAAACTTAGAAGTTCGTAGATAGACTTAATTTAATTAATGTGTGACCTTTCATGTGGTGGCAGAGTGGATTTTGATAGCCAGATCATACCTAGGGACGCTATACGTCCCAGATTTTCAGGAACAATCCCAAAATGGTATAATTTATCCCGGTGTTCCGAATAGTTTCTTCGGGTTGCACAATTGTCCTGGAATCAGGTGGGGAAAAAAGAAATGATTAAGACTATACTTTCCTGAACTTTTTTTATATTTAAATGCGTGGACGTAATTTTAAAATGCTCATTTTACAAAACAATCTAACTCTACATTGAACCACTCCCTCTCCATAATACAAGAGTTAACGAGATACAGACGGTACTGCAAACATCTTTGACTTTACGATCGCGCCGCCGTCTGCTAGCAGTGCTGAATTTCAGTTACGATTCTCTTCCATTGTTGCTTACTATAAAGAGTCAGTGCTTGGGTGCCTATCTGTTCAGTCCGCAGCTCTCAAATAAAGTTCCCACACAATGTGTAATGTAAATGACAATTATGTTGCACATACATACAACCTTATCGGGACCAGCCCCCCCCCCCCCGCGCCCTAACAAGCTACCGGTCAGTAGTGTCCTGGATTATCTTATGAAATATAGGAACCGTAATTGATCAAAAGTTGAACCCCTCCCTTAGGTGAGCTAAGTAGTAGAGAAATACGCCAAGGCCTGCCCTCGGGCGATTAATATTCGCAATTAATTTTTATGTACTTATAACTAATTTGCACGGGTTTTAATTAATTCGCATGTACTTAGAATTCATTTGCATGTACTTAGAGTACTTTACATTTATGTATTTGCTTAATTATAACTTTTTATGAATATATATTTATTTATTTTATGAAAAATATGTATATAGAAGGTAATTAGAGATACTAAACGCTATTCATATGATTTCATATTCATTACTACAAAGTATGTAATGTATAAAATGTTAATATTAATGTTTATAGTATTGAAAATAAGAGTTTATGGTTTATGAACCGCTATGAACGGTGGTAATGGGTGTAGGTACAGGTCCAATTACGATTGGGGACGGTTCCGGTACTCGAACCCACGATATGTAATGTTATTAATTAGTACTATGTAATAATGTATGTTATTATGGTATGAAAGACGATGATCTCAGACGCCAGACAGAATACTGTCTCAGAATCTCGACTCGGCTGTGAAGGTAGACAGAGAGAATGAATTAATATTCCGCGCAGGTAGAGGAGAAAGGAATTTAGGGAGTGTGCGTTCAAGGTCAAATGACGTCAGAACGTCAGAACAAAGGAAGAACCTGATTGACCAATCAGAGAACGCGTCGGTAGGTTTTCAGAACCGGTTTTTTCAAGGTTAACCAGTACGCAAGAACAGGGGAAAGCTATACATTACTGTAGGGCAGGGGAGGGATTCAATCAGACAACAAAGGATGTCTGAGAATGCGCAGCAAGGGTCAAATCTCTGAAGCTATGCGGTTTCCGCCGCCAATTAATATTCCGCTCAGGTTTGCCTCCAAGGCACAGGACGCTTTAGCGCAGGTTTTTTTTTATCTGTACTATGAAGAAGGGAGAGCTATTAGGGACGGGGCCTACAGTTTTCACCATTTGCTTTTATCACGGGGTAACGAACCTAGGACCCTTTGATTATTGATTTAGGTAGTAAATGTATGTTACTGTGTGCTATTTAACTTAATTTTGAGTTTATTTTTTACCAAACTTTGACTTTATGTCAAACATTTTCACAGCTTATCCTTATTTATACCAAAATAACACTATTTGTACTATTCAGGCAACACTTTTATTAAATTTTGGACTCACAAAGACATTTTTTTCAACGTTTAACTTATTATTTTACAACTTTATATTAATTTTTTACCAAAATAACACTATTTGTACTAATCAGCAACATTTTTTATTAAATTTTGAACTCACAAAGACATTTTTTCAACTTTTAACTTATTATTTTACAACTTTAAGTAAATTTTTTACCAAAATAACACTATTTGTACTATTCAAGCAACATTTTTTATTAAATTTTGGACTCACAAAGACATTTTTTTCTACGTTTAACTTATTATTTTACAACTTTATATTAATTTTTTACCAAAATAACACTATTTGTACTATTCAGGCAACACTTTTATTAAATTTTGGACTCACAAAGACATTTTTTTCAACGTTTAACTTATTATTTTACAACTTTATATTAATTTTTTACCAAAATAACACTATTTGTACTAATCAGCAACATTTTTTATTAAATTTTGAACTCACAAAGACATTTTTTCAACTTTTAACTTATTATTTTACAACTTTAAGTAAATTTTTTACCAAAATAACACTATTTGTACTATTCAAGCAACATTTTTTATTAAATTTTGGACTCACAAAGACATTTTTTTCTACGTTTAACTTATTATTTTACAACTTTATATTAATTTTTTACCAAAATAACACTATTTGTACTAATCACGCAACATTTTTTATTAAATTTTGGACTCACAAAGACATTTTTTCAACTTTAAACTTATTATTTTACAACTTTATGTTAATTTTTACCAAAATAACACTATTTGTACTATTCAGGCAACATTTTTTATTAAATTTTGTATTTACAAAGAGATTTTTTCAACTTTTAATTCATTATTTACAAGTTTATGCCTATTTTTTACTCAAATAACACAATTCTATCTGTTCAGGAAAGACTTTTAGTTACATTTTCGACACACAAAGTGTGTTTTCTCAACTTCTATCTGTTTATTTCACAAGTTTAGGCTTATTATTACCAAAATAACACAATTCAATCTGTTCAGGAAAGACTTTTAGTTATATTTTCGACACACAGAGTGTGTGATCTCAATTTCTATCTGTTTATTTCACAAGTTTAGGCTTATTATTACCAAAATAACACAATTCAATCTGTTCAAGAAAGACTTTTAGTCGCATTTTCGACACACAGAGTGTGTGATCTCAATTTCTATCTGTTTATTTCACAAGTTTAGGCTTATTATTACCAAAATAATACAATTCAATCTGTTCAGGAAATACTTTTAGTCGCATTTTCGACACACAGAGTGTGTGATCTCAACTTCTATCTGTTTATTTCACAAGTTTAGGCTTATTATTACCAAAATAATACAATTCAATCTGTTCAGGAAAGACTTTTAGTCGCATTTTCGACACACAAAGTGTGTGTTCTCAACTTCTATCTGTTTATTTCACAAGTTTAGGCTTATTATTACTCAAATAACACAATTCTATCTGTTCAGGAAAGATTTTTAGTTACATTTTCGACACACAAAGTGTGTGTTCTCAACTTTTATTTGTTTATTTTACAAGTTTAGCCTAATATTTACTCAAATGACACTATTTATATTATTCAGGCACCATTTTTATTACATTTTGGACTCTCAAAGACACACACACACACACAGAGAGAGAGAGAGAGAGAGAGAGAGAGAGAGAGAGAGAGAGAGAGAGAGAGAGAGAGAGAAGAGAGAGAGATTTTTTCCAAGTTTACAGGATTATTCTCTAGTTTACTCAAATAACACAATTTAGATGTGTTTTGAATTATATTTTGGATGCAAAAGTATGTTTTGACAAGTTCTACCCTTTTATTTTACAAGTTTAGGCTTATTATTACTCAAATAACACAATTTAATCCAGTCAGGAAGGATTTGTTATTATATTTTGGATGCACAAAGAGAGGTTTTCAACTTTTTTATTGATTTTTTGCAGGGTATGTATTAATTTTTATTTATTTTGTTTTGTATCATATATACATTTACAAATTTTTAACTTAGAGTTTAGTATTTATTTAATTTTTTTTCAAAAACACTAGAAAAAAGTACTTTTAGCTAAAATGTAAGCCGCAGAATATATTATTATTATTATTATTATTATTATTATTAGGGTTTACTGATTTCCACTATGCTATTTTTGGTTCTGTATTTCTATATGTATTTATTTAGGGCAGGTTACGCCTGCCACGTAGGAAAGTTTGTTTATTTTAGAGTTTGCTGAGTATTTTGTTACTGCTATACTAGGTAAAAGTTTTCTAAATATACCAGATAGAGCTCTATATACTTTTGTTTTTGCTATTTTGGAGATGATGCGATCAGCACCACTCTCCATCTGCTTTTTATTTTATGTACCCAATATTATTTTGAGGCTTAGTGAATTCTAGAGCCTATTTATGCAGGAGAGAGGACTTGAAAATTTTGATCTCAGACAACCCACAACTATTTGTCAGAGTATTTTAAAGGATATTTTATACTTATTATGTGCCACTAGAATATCAAAGCTTGCTTAATTTTTATGTCTGTAACGCATTTATTGTATTTCTAGCTAAGGCTTACTGGATAAAGTACACGAAATGTTTAACATTTCAACTATTTGCTTTTATACGAGGGCAATTTTTTAGTGTAACGAAAATTATGATGTGTCTATGAGGTCTGAAACCCCTTTACCGAGGGTCCATTATTTAGCTTTATAGCCTTTTTCAAGGTATTTTTGAAGTATTACTGGTTTCTTTGGGTGCATCAACACTTGGGTTATTTCCATTTGGTTTATTATACGAGGTTTATTTTTTACTCTAAGATCAATATATGTCTCCGAGGACTAAAATACATTTATTGAAGCTAAAAGCTTAGGCTGTAACTAGGGACTTAGCATGTATATCGACAATTTATAGGACAACACGAACCTTACAAAGGATTATAGGTGACGTACGACCACACGCCAGAGCTTTGTTAATCTGCAAGAAGCAGTTGCAACTAATGCTATGAGGATATAATGTTAATTTTTCATTGTTTCACAAGGAGGCTATTTTTTACACAACCAATATTTGCTTTTTCAAGTAACTACATGTACCAGAAGCACACATGCCAACACTAACTAGATTTTGATTTATACTATCTCAGGTGCTAAATGTATCAAGAACACTGATTGTATATATTTTTGAGAATCCAACTATATCAGGATTTTTCTATGTAAGTATATTTTTATTGACTGGCTTATTTAACAGATCAAACAGAAAGACGGCAAAATTCACTAAATGTAGGTGATTTGCATGAAAATAACTAGATCAAGGGGTGACCAACAGTGAGCTGAATGTATATATAGAGGGTTGCGCTCTATTATTCTCACCTTCGCTGGATTGGCGAAGGAACGCACTTGTGGGCGGTAGAACCTGAACGGGCTCCACCATGGCATCGGAGACTCGAAGCAGATGCTTTGGAGGATGAACCCAAGTAGGGTCATAGGCGCTACGACCAATTTGGTCATTGCTTTTTATATGAGGAACCAATTTGGCCCACTCCCAAAATTAACTTAGATTGCTTATAACTTATGAAATTTGAAGTCTGCACAAGATCCGATGACAAAATCTAAAATTGTAACAACCCTGCCAGGGACTTGAACCCTGGACAGATAGGTAGAAAGCCTAGCGCTATACAAACTAAGCTACCTGCATTTTTAAAAAGTTAGTTATGTTAAGAAATATATTGAAACACCTGAGAACACTCTTGGTCTGGTTCGACAGAGGAGACAACATTTCCAAATTTTTACAGACTGGGTGTATTTTTCCACTATAGAGGCCTTCACTATATGTAATTCGAAACGCTAAAGTTCAGCTAGCTTCCAAAATTGAGGTAAAAATTGTGTTTGGCGAGATTAACAAGTTACAATTATATCCAGTTACGGACAAATAAAGCTAAAAGTCTAAGATTTGCTGTACTAGCCAAGTTTTAGTAACATTTTCTTCACTTTAGTACAAATATCAAAGAAATAGGTATATTTTATTTATAATTTGACAAAATGTACTAGTATTTAATTCACAAAGTTAGGTAAAAAACAGTATTTTTTAAAAATATTGTTACTGCCTTCAAATTTTATGTTATTTAGCCACTAACAACTGGTTTACACTGCTTGGCATTCTTTAAATAGGAAAAGAAGAAATTATTTGTTTAGTATTTTTACTACTTTATATTTATTTAAGAAAACAATTCTACACTTTAACTTAATTTTAACAAATTGTTACTAATTTATATATCAAAGTTATGTTATTTAGAGTGCATAAAGGCATATAAAGTTAATATTTGTACTTGTACTTCAACTAACAATTATATTTTACACACAAAAGATACAGTTAAATTACTTGAATCAGAGAATAATATTTTACAGTAATTGATTCATTCAGCACTAGTCAGTACTTTTATGCATCAGAAAATTTTCTTAATTTTCTATTACGCATGCTATTTTGGGCTATTCTTAAAATGTATTTCTAGGGCAAACTGGTTTAATTTTCTGCTTATAATGCAAAGTTGACAGTTTTCGCACAATGCATTGTACATTTGTTATATTCTCTACGTACAATCCAAATATTATGCTTATTTAATGTATAACTAACTAACTCTCTACCCTTCTTAAACCCGAAGTTTCATGGCTGCAGCAACACATGCCTTTCATCTGTCCCTGTCCTGAGCAAGATCTATATACTCCTTTCCTTCCCCACCAATTTCCTTTAGGTCCATCTCTACATTATCCCTCCATCTTTGTTTTGGTCTTCCTATTGATCTTTTACCATCAGGTTTCCCAACAAGAATCCTGTATACTCTTCTTTCCTCTCCCATTCGTACCACATGATCTACACACCTAAGTCTTCTTGATTTAATCATTCTAATAATATCTGGACATGAATACAAATTATGTACTTCTAATTTATGTAACCTTCTCCACTCATTTGTTTCCTCATCTGTTTTAGGCCCAAATATTTTCCTAAGGATCTTATTTTCAAATAGTCTCAATTTATGTTCCTTTTTCAATCTAAGGGACCAGGTTTATTTACTCTATTTAACTTTTATTTTTTGTAATTAACAAAAATTAAAAGCTTATACTGTAGTTATTATATCTTTTTCTATCAGCTTATTTTGAAATTAATATTATTAGTTTTAGTCTTTGATTTATAACTATATTGCTTTTTTATCAATTTATCTAAGAGTACACGCAGACAAACACATGTGTACACACGTTTATGTAAATAGATATGCCTTTTTTCAATATTTTAGTATGAAGATTGCACTTTAGCTATTTAAGCAAGGGTAGGAAAGGTAGGATTTCTGAGAATTTGTTGCAGGATTTTGTTGTCCAAGTATAGATGAGAACTGAGCTGGGAGACTGTTTTGAACATTTTCATGAGAGTTTGCATGTGAACTGTATGCAAATTGAGCACTATTGACTGTGCATGCTTCTAAGTTTTGCTGTTATTTCACATCAACTTTGTGAGACTGTAGACAGTTTTCCTATTTCAAGTAGTTTTTATTGATTGTATTTGTATATGTTTTGGGGACTTAGCAGTTTTATGTTATGAGGCAGTTTGTTGTAGAATATTTTTAACGGATTGTTTTGAGATATTGAGTGTCTGCTGTTTTACTTGTAATTATTTCCCTTCTTGTGTTGTGTATTTGACTATATTTTGTCCAAGTTCGTAGTATTTAGAATAATTGTTATTGACTTGTAGATGTAGGGAGTAATAATCCTTTGCAAGATGCTCTGTACTTTAGTCTGAACATTGTTCTTAGTGTTCACTTTTGAAGCCTTAGTATTCTGGTAGTATTATTAATGTAGAGGTAAATTAGGCTGAAATGTAGGCATTTTTCTGATACATTATACTCACTTAGTTGTTTCAGCAGGTAGAAGTTGCATGATGGTTTACTGCTGATGATGTTAATTTGCTCTTCTTATGTACTACGTATGATGTAGCTTATTTGAGTAATTGGAATTTTCTACTGAAAAAAGGATTGCTTGTCTATTTTATTCCTATGTTGTTAAGTTTGTCCATAAGCAAGCCATGTTTTTACTCTATCCTATGCCTTGGAAGAATCTAAATATATTGTGTTGGCAGTTTTATGTTTCTCTAAGGTTTCAGCTATGCAGTTTTTTAAACTGTGCTATGGGTGTGACTATTGATTTCTCTTTCTGGATGCCATGTTGGTTTCTGTGTATTCCTCTTGCTGCTTGAATTTGACTTAGGTTGTTTGCTTTTTTTTTCTTAGATCTTTATATGTTTATTTGTTCAGTATTTTTTATTTTTTTAATATTCTTTTACATAAAAAATCAAAGTACATTGTTAAAGTCAAAGTGTGTTAAAATTCAATTTTTCAAAGTTAAAATTTTAAAAATACAATTTTCTAAAATCAAAAGTTATAATAGTATATTTTTGTTAGTAGAAGTTTTTATACTAGGGCAAATTATTTTGTTGTTAATGTAAAATTTGTTAGTTAATGTAAAATTAAAGTAATTAAACATCAATTTTTCAAAGTTAAAGTTTTAAAAATACAATTTTCTAAAATTAAAAGTTATAATAGTACATTTTTGTTAGTAGAAGTTTTTTTTTACTAGAGTAAATTATTTTGTTGTTAAAGTAAAATATGTTAGTTAATGTAAAATTAAAATAATTAAAATTCAAAAAAATAAAAAATACTGAACAAATAAACATATAAAGATCTAAGAAAAAAAAGCAAACAACCTAAGTCAAATTCAAGCAGCAAGAGGAATACACAGAAACCAACATGGCATCCAGAAAGAGAAATCAATAGTCACACCCATAGCACAGTTTAAAAAACTACATAGCTGAAACCTTAGAGAAACATAAAACTGCCAACACAATATATCTAGATTCTTCCAAGGCATAGGATAGAGTAAAAACATGGCTTGCTTATGGACAAACTTAACAACATAGGAATAAAATAGACAAGCAATCCTTTTTTCAGTAGAAAATTCCAATTACTCAAATAAGCTACATCATACGTAGTACATAAGAAGAGCAAATTAACATCATCAGCAGTAAACCATCATGCAACTTCTACCTGCTGAAACAACTAAGTGAGTATAATGTATCAGAAAAATGCCTACATTTCAGCCTAATTTACCTCTACATTAATAATACTACCAGAATACTAAGGCTTCAAAAGTGAACACTAAGAACAATGTTCAGACTAAAGTACAGAGCATCTTGCAAAGGATTATTACTCCCTACATCTACAAGTCAATAACAATTATTCTAAATACTACGAACTTGGACAAAATATAGTCAAATACACAACACAAGAAGGGAAATAATTACAAGTAAAACAGCAGACACTCAATATCTCAAAACAATCCGTTAAAAATATTCTACAACAAACTGCCTCATAACATAAAACTGCTAAGTCCCCAAAACATATACAAATACAATCAATAAAAACTACTTGAAATAGGAAAACTGTCTACAGTCTCACAAAGTTGATGTGAAATAACAGCAAAACTTAGAAGCATGCACAGTCAATAGTGCTCAATTTGCATACAGTTCACATGCAAACTCTCATGAAAATGTTCAAAACAGTCTCCCAGCTCAGTTCTCATCTATACTTGGACAACAAAATCCTGCAACAAATTCTCAGAAATCCTACCTTTCCTACCCTTGCTTAAATAGCTAAAGTGCAATCTTCATACTAAAATATTGAAAAAAGGCATATCTATTTACATAAACGTGTGTACACATGTGTTTGTCTGCGTGTACTCTTAGATAAATTGATAAAAAAGCAATATAGTTATAAATCAAAGACTAAAACTAATAATATTAATTTCAAAATAAGCTGATAGAAAAAGATATAATAACTACAGTATAAGCTTTTAATTTTTGTTAATTACAAAAAATAAAAGTTAAATAGAGTAAATAAACCTGGTCCCTTAGATTGAAAAAGGAACATAAATTGAGACTATTTGAAAATAAGATCCTTAGGAAAATATTTGGGCCTAAAACAGATGAGGAAACAAATGAGTGGAGAAGGTTACATAAATTAGAAGTACATAATTTGTATTCATGTCCAGATATTATTAGAATGATTAAATCAAGAAGACTTAGGTGTGTAGATCATGTGGTACGAATGGGAGAGGAAAGAAGAGTATACAGGATTCTTGTTGGGAAACCTGATGGTAAAAGATCAATAGGAAGACCAAAACAAAGATGGAGGGATAATGTAGAGATGGACCTAAAGGAAATTGGTGGGGAAGGAAAGGAGTATATAGATCTTGCTCAGGACAGGGACAGATGAAAGGCATGTGTTGCTGCAGCCATGAAACTTCGGGTTTAAGAAGGGTAGAGAGTTAGTTAGTTATACATTAAATAAGCATAATATTTGGATTGTACGTAGAGAATATAACAAATGTACAATGCATTGTGCGAAAACTGTCAACTTTGCATTATAAGCAGAAAATTAAACCAGTTTGCCCTAGAAATACATTTTAAGAATAGCCCAAAATAGCATGCGTAATAGAAAATTAAGAAAATTTTCTGATGCATAAAAGTACTGACTAGTGCTGAATGAATCAATTACTGTAAAATATTATTCTCTGATTCAAGTAATTTAACTGTATCTTTTGTGTGTAAAATATAATTGTTAGTTGAAGTACAAGTACAAATATTAACTTTATATGCCTTTATGCACTCTAAATAACATAACTTTGATATATAAATTAGTAACAATTTGTTAAAATTAAGTTAAAGTGTAGAATTGTTTTCTTAAATAAATATAAAGTAGTAAAAATACTAAACAAATAATTTCTTCTTTTCCTATTTAAAGAATGCCAAGCAGTGTAAACCAGTTGTTAGTGGCTAAATAACATAAAATTTGAAGGCAGTAACAATATTTTTAAAAAATACTGTTTTTTACCTAACTTTGTGAATTAAATACTAGTACATTTTGTCAAATTATAAATAAAATATACCTATTTCTTTGATATTTGTACTAAAGTGAAGAAAATGTTACTAAAACTTGGCTAGTACAGCAAATCTTAGACTTTTAGCTTTATTTGTCCGTAACTGGATATAATTGTAACTTGTTAATCTCGCCAAACACAATTTTTACCTCAATTTTGGAAGCTAGCTGAACTTTAGCGTTTCGAATTACATATAGTGAAGGCCTCTATAGTGGAAAAATACACCCAGTCTGTAAAAATTTGGAAATGTTGTCTCCTCTGTCGAACCAGACCAAGAGTGTTCTCAGGTGTTTCAATATATTTCTTAACATAACTAACTTTTTAAAAATGCAGGTAGCTTAGTTTGTATAGCGCTAGGCTTTCTACCTATCTGTCCAGGGTTCAAGTCCCTGGCAGGGTTGTTACAATTTTAGATTTTGTCATCGGATCTTGTGCAGACTTCAAATTTCATAAGTTATAAGCAATCTAAGTTAATTTTGGGAGTGGGCCAAATTGGTTCCTCATATAAAAAGCAATGACCAAATTGGTCGTAGCGCCTATGACCCTACTTGGGTTCATCCTCCAAAGCATCTGCTTCGAGTCTCCGATGCCATGGTGGAGCCCGTTCAGGTTCTACCGCCCACAAGTGCGTTCCTTCGCCAATCCAGCGAAGGTGAGAATAATAGAGCGCAACCCTCTATATATACATTCAGCTCACTGTTGGTCACCCCTTGATCTAGTTATTTTCATGCAAATCACCTACATTTAGTGAATTTTGCCGTCTTTCTGTTTGATCTGTTAAATAAGCCAGTCAATAAAAATATACTTACATAGAAAAATCCTGATATAGTTGGATTCTCAAAAATATATACAATCAGTGTTCTTGATACATTTAGCACCTGAGATAGTATAAGTCAAAATCTAGTTAGTGTTGGCATGTGTGCTTCTGGTACATGTAGTTACTTGAAAAAGCAAATATTGGTTGTGTAAAAAATAGCCTCCTTGTGAAACAATGAAAAATTAACATTATATCCTCATAGCATTAGTTGCAACTGCTTCTTGCAGATTAACAAAGCTCTGGCGTGTGGTCGTACGTCACCTATAATCCTTTGTAAGGTTCGTGTTGTCCTATAAATTGTCGATATACATGCTAAGTCCCTAGTTACAGCCTAAGCTTTTAGCTTCAATAAATGTATTTTAGTCCTCGGAGACATATATTGATCTTAGAGTAAAAAATAAACCTCGTATAATAAACCAAATGGAAATAACCCAAGTGTTGATGCACCCAAAGAAACCAGTAATACTTCAAAAATACCTTGAAAAAGGCTATAAAGCTAAATAATTCTTCTAGAATAGTAAAAAAGTTTGGAAAGTGGACCTAGGCCCCTAAGCCGTCTGTTAACTTCGTATTGTAATTATATTGTTAAATTGTTATATGTAAGGGGAAAAAAACAATATTAGTAAGCGTCCAAATATGGACCCTCGGTAAAGGGGTTTCAGACCTCATAGACACATCATAATTTTCGTTACACTAAAAAATTGCCCTCGTATAAAAGCAAATAGTTGAAATGTTAAACATTTCGTGTACTTTATCCAGTAAGCCTTAGCTAGAAATACAATAAATGCGTTACAGACATAAAAATTAAGCAAGCTTTGATATTCTAGTGGCACATAATAAGTATAAAATATCCTTTAAAATACTCTGACAAATAGTTGTGGGTTGTCTGAGATCAAAATTTTCAAGTCCTCTCTCCTGCATAAATAGGCTCTAGAATTCACTAAGCCTCAAAATAATATTGGGTACATAAAATAAAAAGCAGATGGAGAGTGGTGCTGATCGCATCATCTCCAAAATAGCAAAAACAAAAGTATATAGAGCTCTATCTGGTATATTTAGAAAACTTTTACCTAGTATAGCAGTAACAAAATACTCAGCAAACTCTAAAATAAACAAACTTTCCTACGTGGCAGGCGTAACCTGCCCTAAATAAATACATATAGAAATACAGAACCAAAAATAGCATAGTGGAAATCAGTAAACCCTAATAATAATAATAATAATAATAATAATAATATATTCTGCGGCTTACATTTTAGCTAAAAGTACTTTTTTTTAGTGTTTTTGAAAAAAAATTAAATAAATACTAAACTCTAAGTTAAAAATTTGTAAATGTATATATGATACAAAACAAAATAAATAAAAATTAATACATACCCTGCAAAAAATCAATAAAAAAGTTGAAAACCTCTCTTTGTGCATCCAAAATATAATAACAAATCCTTCCTGACTGGATTAAATTGTGTTATTTGAGTAATAATAAGCCTAAACTTGTAAAATAAAAGGGTAGAACTTGTCAAAACATACTTTTGCATCCAAAATATAATTCAAAACACATCTAAATTGTGTTATTTGAGTAAACTAGAGAATAATCCTGTAAACTTGGAAAAAATCTCTCTCTCTTTCTCTCTCTCTCTCTCTCTCTCTCTCTCTCTCTGTGTGTGTGTGTGTGTCTTTGAGAGTCCAAAATGTAATAAAAATGGTGCCTGAATAATATAAATAGTGTCATTTGAGTAAATATTAGGCTAAACTTGTAAAATAAACAAATAAAAGTTGAGAACACACACTTTGTGTGTCGAAAATGTAACTAAAAATCTTTCCTGAACAGATAGAATTGTGTTATTTGAGTAATAATAAGCCTAAACTTGTGAAATAAACAGATAGAAGTTGAGAACACACACTTTGTGTGTCGAAAATGCGACTAAAAGTCTTTCCTGAACAGATTGAATTGTATTATTTTGGTAATAATAAGCCTAAACTTGTGAAATAAACAGATAGAAGTTGAGATCACACACTCTGTGTGTCGAAAATGCGACTAAAAGTATTTCCTGAACAGATTGAATTGTATTATTTTGGTAATAATAAGCCTAAACTTGTGAAATAAACAGATAGAAATTGAGATCACACACTCTGTGTGTCGAAAATGCGACTAAAAGTCTTTCTTGAACAGATTGAATTTTGTTATTTTGGTAATAATAAGCCTAAACTTGTGAAATAAACAGATAGAAATTGAGATCACACACTCTGTGTGTCGAAAATATAACTAAAAGTCTTTCCTGAACAGATTGAATTGTATTATTTTGGTAATAATAAGCCTAAACTTGTGAAATAAACAGATAGAAGTTGAGAACACACACTTTGTGTGTCGAAAATGTAACTAAAAGTCTTTCCTGAACAGATAGAATTGTGTTATTTGAGTAAAAAATAGGCATAAACTTGTAAATAATGAATTAAAAGTTGAAAAAATCTCTTTGTAAATACAAAATTTAATAAAAAATGTTGCCTGAATAGTACAAATAGTGTTATTTTGGTAAAAATTAACATAAAGTTGTAAAATAATAAGTTAAAAGTTGAAAAAATGTCTTTGTGAGTAAAAAAGGTAAAAGGTAAAGTGTTCCCCTGTGCATAGCACCACGCCATGAAGGCGTATAGGGGGTGTGGGGGTAACACCCCACACTTTCTTGATCCGGTCGTGAGTGGGGGTGATGTGATCAGCATCACGCCCCTGACCGCCTTTACCCCCCAGGGTTTCCCCCAGGTACCCATGTTATTCGACGCTGGGTGGGCGCCGGGGCCGCTTCCACCGTTAGAAAAGTTCCCGGATTTGAACCGGCCGGGGATCGAACCCGGGACCTTGAGCATGGTAGTCAGACGCGTTACCGACTGAGTCACCGGTCTTTGTGAGTCCAAAATTTAATAAAAAATGTTGCCTGATTAGTACAAATAGTGTTATTTTGGTAAAACATTAATATAAAGTTGTAAAATAATAAGTTAAACGTAGAAAAAAATGTCTTTGCGAGTCCAAAATTTAATAAAAAATGTTGCTTGAATAGTACAAATAGTGTTATTTTGGTAAAAAATTAACTTAAAGTTGTAAAATAATAAGTTAAAAGTTGAAAAAATGTCTTTGTGAGTTCAAAATTTAATAAAAAATGTTGCTGATTAGTACAAATAGTGTTATTTTGGTAAAAAATTAATATAAAGTTGTAAAATAATAAGTTAAACGTTGAAAAAAATGTCTTTGTGAGTCCAAAATTTAATAAAAGTGTTGCCTGAATAGTACAAATAGTGTTATTTTGGTAAAAATAAGGATAAGCTGTGAAAATGTTTGACATAAAGTCAAAGTTTGGTAAAAAATAAACTCAAAATTAAGTTAAATAGCACACAGTAACATACATTTACTACCTAAATCAATAATCAAAGGGTCCTAGGTTCGTTACCCCGTGATAAAAGCAAATGGTGAAAACTGTAGGCCCCGTCCCTAATAGCTCTCCCTTCTTCATAGTACAGATAAAAAAAAACCTGCGCTAAAGCGTCCTGTGCCTTGGAGGCAAACCTGAGCGGAATATTAATTGGCGGCGGAAACCGCATAGCTTCAGAGATTTGACCCTTGTTGCGCATTCTCAGACATCCTTTGTTGTCTGATTGAATCCCTCCCCTGCCCTACAGTAATGTATAGCTTTCCCCTGTTCTTGCGTACTGGTTAACCTTGAAAAAACCGGTTCTGAAAACCTACCGACGCGTTCTCTGATTGGTCAATCAGGTTCTTCCTTTGTTCTGACGTTCTGACGTCATTTGACCTTGAACGCACACTCCCTAAATTCCTTTCTCCTCTACCTGCGCGGAATATTAATTCATTCTCTCTGTCTACCTTCACAGCCGAGTCGAGATTCTGAGACAGTATTCTGTCTGGCGTCTGAGATCATCGTCTTTCATACCATAATAACATACATTATTACATAGTACTAATTAATAACATTACATATCGTGGGTTCGAGTACCGGAACCGTCCCCAATCGTAATTGGACCTGTACCTACACCCATTACCACCGTTCATAGCGGTTCATAAACCATAAACTCTTATTTTCAATACTATAAACATTAATATTAACATTTTATACATTACATACTTTGTAGTAATGAATATAAAATCATATGAATAGCGTTTAGTACCTCTAATTACCTTCTATATACATATTTTTCATAAAATAAATAAATATATATTCATAAAAAGTTATAATTAAGCAAATACATAAATGTAAAGTACTCTAAGTACATGCAAATGAATTCTAAGTACATGCGAATTAATTAAAACCCGTGCAAATTAGTTATAAGTACATAAAAATTAATTGCGAATATTAATCGCCCGAGGGCAGGCCTTGGCGTATTTCTCTACTACTGAGCTATATATACGCCCATGCCCATACATTTTACTCAAACAGTTTGAAGTGGAACAGTTGGATTTTGCTCTGATGAAATTGAATTGGAAGCTTATCTCTTATAACGAACTGTAATGAATTCAAAATATGAAAATAATATCAAATTTTCTTTCAGGGTTGCTCACTATATGCTCTGTCCCAAGTATTAGCTATGCGTAACTGTAGGGAAGGGGAGAAAGCGAGTGGGCGGAACGAGGCAGTGCGGGTTGCTGTAAGCGACTGGTAGCTGCAGTCGCTTTGCCAGTTCCATGCTCCATCTTTCACTGCGTTCATTGATGACCCCTCTCGAGTCACTACTTGCGCAGAACCAGAAACTTCGGCACGTGAAACTGATACTCTACCACCTGGCCACTTGGCAGTTGGACAATAACTTCGCCTAATGAAACGGGCATGGAAAACTTCGAAATTTTGAAGCACTTTTTCTCGGAAATGACTGGCTAGTGCGCACTAATACCGTGGCATATAAGTACCTATAGCGTACCCTGCCACTACACGAAGTCTCGTCCCAAACTCAATTTCCCAAGCCGTGCCCTCTCCTTGTCAGTTCCGTATTTATGATTTCATTTCGGGGGGGGGGGGGGGGCGATAGGTTTTTTGGGTGTGCAAATTTCTTTGTTTACGAGTTAGAAACTACAGGGTGTCCCAAAAGTCTCCATACATAGCGAAAAACTACTTTACTCAGTCGTGTTACAGAATGTTCTCAATGTGGTGGCCATCAAGTCTCAGACACAGATCAACACGTTCGCGGAACATGTAGCAAGATGTCTGGCGTCACATGAGTGAGTGCCAGGCATCGATGATGCGAGCATTCAGATGAAGCATATCCCTGATTTTCTCCTGGTAGACGAAGGACTTCAAATGTCCCCACAGGTAAAAAATCAAGGGGCGTGAGGTCCGGAGACCGGAACGCCTATTCCACAGGCCCTCGTCTCTCGATACAATGGCATTTCCCTTGTTCACCTGCAACAAAATAAACATAAATTGCGTATTTCCCTATGCATGGGGACTTTTGGGACACCCTGTATATTATTGCCTTCCAGTTCTAAGTACATCAAAAAATTGTAATAACTAGGGGTGCTCAGCACAGGGGAGAGAATTATGGTGCGAACCGAACCATCAGAATATGGGGAGGCGATTTCCACTTAAAATTAATTTAAATTCTAAGATATATGGAAAAAAAAGTTGACACCTTAGCACCATGTTGCAATATGTGCGATAAGGCGGCGGAGTGGTTAGCACATCGCGCTACGACGCCAGGGATCTCGAGTCCGAATCCCGGCCTGGGCATGGATGTTTGTTAGTGTCCATTCACAATTTCATGATATCATCCCTCATCCCCACCTTCGCAAATTAGCCAAAAGTGGCACAAAAAGAGAAGTAAAATAAATCGAATCAAATCAAATCAAGGCGGCGTGGGGGGGGGGGGGTTAGGATCAGAATAATTTCCTTAGTAATTAAAAAAAACTTTCAGTAATAGGATAGCAGTAGACAGGCTGTCGTATTTACGGTAAACACTTCATGTAGACTGTGGCATGATCTTCATTGGCCTTGGGGGAAAGGGGAGGGCGCATCCTGGTTCTAACCTAGGACATTAAATCTTATGACAACATTTACGCATAATTTTGAAACACTTAGTGTTCTTAAGTTCGATGAAAACCCAAACTCATACACAAAAAGGGACTGAGAAAACTTGACCACATTTCCATAGCTCGTTCAACTCAATGACCGCGTGGCGAGAAATGTAATCTGATCTACCTCCAACGAATAAAGCTGACGAAATCAACTCTACTTGCCACGCCATGGCGGCAGGTTTTTGTAGTTTATTTAACAACGAACAAAGTAAAGGTGCTAGTCTGGGAGCTTTTTGTAAAACCTCTGCACCCGACGACAATGTAAACAAACAAACAATGGACTGTTCAAAAATAGAACTTCAGACGCAAAGTAGGATGCAGTTGTTTTAAAGGTTAACTATTTTTCCGAATTACTTTTCAATGGTGTTTGTTCCATAGTTAAGAAATGGTATACTTTATGCTTTTAATTCCATTTTTTTTGGCGTGGATAAAATCATCCCTGGCAGGGATTTTTTAAAAAATATTCACCCGGGATAAAAATTTTGGTTGGGAAATCGCATCGTTAATTCGCACACTGCAAATAAGAGAATGCTATTATTGTCGTAAGTATTATTAGAAATATGTATTTGCGGTGATATGATTTTTTGTTCAAAGAAAATGTCAATGTTTTTTCGAGTCTCCATTGCATACAGTTAGTTTAGTTCGAATTAAGAGCTGCTGAAATATAACCTAACTGAGAATCGAGCAAGACACCTCTTGATTAAAAGTTAAATACTTGAGTCAATGTAGCAATATCTACAAGTTTGTACAAGTTATTGGTTGGTTTGAATCTGTCACATCAATTAACCACAACGTCTCTGAGAAGAAGGGAGATGAAATTGTACCGATTTTTTTCTGGGACTCTCTTGTATTCAGCACTACTTTGACATAATTTTATTGTGCTTTTGTAACTCATGCTTGTTAGTACATTACATTGTTGTAAAGTAGGCTAGTATTTTTTTTTTATTTTTACCCTTTATTGTCGATATTGATGAATAAATTGCTTCAAAACTACGGCCTCCTTTGTCTGCCAATGATAATATTCAACGATAAATTACCAATTATTCGGTCGGCTCCTAAAAGATGTTCGAAGTTCGTTTAATTATTACATCACACTCTATTTTATATTAGTAGATAATCAGAAGTATATCGTTAGCAAATATTAGTTGAAAACCTCCCATACTTTTGTTGGATAACAGATACCGGATTTGAAATATACTAACGTGGAAAATTCGGTTTTGGGCAGGTATGATAAATAAGGTACAAGACAACGTAGAATATTTTATTTGCGAATAGAAAGGTGCCGGAAATTCCTTGGATTACGGGAATAAGCTTGAAATCTCCGTGACTTTGTTCAATAACGTCAAAAGTTAGTCCTTCAGAAACTCCATTTTGAACATAAACCAAACGAATACTAATTGGAACAGTTTCGTGTTTTCCAGAAAATCGGTGAAAAATATTTGTACACAAGGATGCTTATCATTGAAACACCTTTTTCTTCAGTAGCAAATAAAATATTTCCCCCCATCGTTTTATTATGCTATTGTTGAGGATATTACAGATACAGCAAACTAGAAAGTGACCTGACATGTGGCAGATTCGATCCTTCGTAGCAAAAATATGAACTTGCAGCGATAATTGTAACCATTACACAGTTTAATTCTTAAGCGATAGTACTAGTTAATGTAATCCCTGAGTATGGTAGAATTTAGTTTTAATAGTTGGGGTCCGATAACGACCTTCACGCACTCTCGTAATTTGTCCTCGGAAACCTGGAATTATACAGGATATACCTTTAAGGTGCAACCAATTTTAAATGGCCGGAAACATTTAATATAAATTATGCAAGAACGCAACTGAGGTTAGTTGGACAAACTCGTCACGTTTTTAGAGATACCTTAAGGATTTCTAAACAGGCATCAAGTACCCGTGTTCTTTTTAGAATGTTAGTATCAACTCTATCCTGTTGGAAAGTAACCCCAGTGTCAAGGATTTCCAAATGCGAATACACATACAGCTCAAGCATATCCAAGTAATTAACATATGTCTCAGTCTTTTCGTGTAATAAGCTGGCTCGTAATACGGTAGATCATTATGCCAGACCATACGCCCACACTCGGGCTGTAGAATTTGTTACACATTTTTAGCAACTAAGTTGCAGGTACGTATTCTTCAGCACCTGCAACAAAGTGGTAATATTAAACTTTCTTTAAAAATTATGAGCTTTTCAAATTGAATTTTTGCACGCTGTATTTAAATTTTGTCTTATTGGTGGAGCAGTCACTATATCTTTAATATAATATCATAGTTTTATTGATAGTTACTAGAAAATAGATGAAAATTAGTGTAAATTGTGAAACATATAAGAACACACATACACATCCTTGCTGCCTGATGGACACAACACTTAGAAACAGACACCTAAGTAACTAACTCTCAGGCATTCCGAAACCCGATGGTTTATTGCCGTAGCAATATTCCAAACAAGATCAATTCACTCTTGGCCATACTTACCATTTTCCTACAAGTCCAACTTGTTGTCATTCCGTAGCAACCACACTACAGAAGTTAATTTTGCCTGTGGACCGTTTCGTACTTAACAAGATACACGTATTTTAAATATGATAATTGAAGTATATGTTCCTATTCTATGCAATCATCTAGGAATAGGAACTCCCCGATGGCGCAGTGGTATCGTCGTTGCCTTACAATGAAGGGGTCCCGGGTTCGATACCCGGTGGAGACATGCAGTGGTTCGGCTTCGGATCCCACTTTAAACTGTAGGTCCAGTCCCGATTAGCCTTACTGTGCATAAATTGGACTTAAACAACAAATCAACCAATCATCTAGTAATAATTTATATAATGTAATTTGGCCCTCCCCGATAGCGTAGTATCTCTTTGTAATCGAGAAGTCCTGCTGGATCGATTCCTGTCGGAGGCACATTGTGCAGTGGTTCGGATTTCACTAGGATCAGTCCCAATTAGCCAGTGGCGTGCCAAAGGGGTGGTTGGTGGGGGTTATAACCCCCCTTTTGGTCCAGTATTCCTAAAAAAAGAACATCAAAGGTAGGAAAAGGTGGCAAAATGAGAGCTGACTACCAGAAAAAGTGTACGTAACCCCTCCCTTTCGAAAATCCTGGGCACGCTACTGCAATTAGCCTACCTGAACACAAACAAAACCTGACCAATCTATTATTGTAGCATTTGTAGTGCACATGGCTTTACTGAATGCTGTATATATATATGGCATCCCGGCCGAGATAAAAGTAAGGAACAAAAGTCTCTGACCTCCTACATATAAGTGACAACTTCCAGGCGCCCAATATGCAGCCAGTTTACTTGACATTAACAGTAATTTGGTATACTTTTTTCCTCTCTCCCCTATCTGTCTCGTCACACAAGATTCTAGATCCGAGCCACAATGGTAAACAAAATCTTTCTATCCCGTCGAAATTTGAAAGGTTAGACATTCTTTTTATGTGGGAATGGTGAAGTAAACTATAGCTCATAATTATACCTCGAATTTTTAGGTCCTAAAAAGTGTGCTTTTAGGTTCTTAAAATAGATTAAGAAATCTTAAAATAGGTTCTAAAAATTTTAAAGTAGGCTAAAAAAAATCTGAAGTAAGTTAAAAAAATCTTAAAAACTTCTGATATTTCGGCCGGTGTATGGGAGGACCGGTGGTCACCCACCGCCGTGAGGAAATTAGGGAGTACGAATGAGTAGCGTAACCCGGTCACGGAAAACCACAACAACGACTGGGGGTTCGCCGTGCTGATCATACGTCACCACGTAACTGGTTGTATGATCTCCCACCTCTGCATGTGCGAATGAGGCCGGCAGTCGGTAAATTCGACAGAGAGCATATATCAAACATGTCAGTAATAGGAACTTTTCGTCGCCAATCAGAGCAAATACCTCTGTGTGATATAAAAATCCTGTAAAACCTTTAAAAAAATGCATTAAGACAAAAAAAGGTTTGATTTAGGCGCATAAACCTACAATAGGCTCTAACAAGCAAAACAGGTTAATTTAGTTCATCAGTTGTTGAGTTTTAATGAAACGCTGACGTAACCTGTTATTTCTTATTTACCTGTAAAGTTAAAAATAGGTTAAAAACCTAAAATCCGAGATCTACTCATTATAGACATCAATTTTCCTGTGTTGAAATGTGTCATTTTTGTTCCAAACGGAGCACTACGGATATTACCATTCGCTATAGAATATGCTCGTTCTGATTTTTGTGTGGTTAACATTAATTAGAAAAGAACAGCTTGCCAGTTGTTGATTGATTTATTTATTTTACTACGCTTTTTGTGCCACTTTTGGCTAATTTGCGAAGATACTGATATGATGAAACTGATGAATGGACACTCACAAATATCCTTGCCCATGCCGGGATTCGTACCCGGGACCCCGGGCGTCTTAGCTCGATGTGCTGACCACTCCGCCACGGGGGCCGGCAGTTTCCCAGTTGTATGCAAATATTAAGATATATTATAAATAAACACACATGGAGATAATAATTTGAAATATGTACAACAGCAAGTTTCAGGCTAAAGTTTGGTAGATACGTAAGTTCTATACTAACTAAAAATTCTTATCGCTTAGATAATGTCTTAAGACGAACGTAACGCTTATAATGAGAAAGGAGAGATTCGTGTTCTCCAAGGACAACTGCAATGTAAAAATGTTGTGGATGTTTTATTTCGATTGTGCAATCGACCTGACTGACGATCGTACTTTACAAGCGGTAAATACTCTTAAAGGGACACAAGACGTTAGTCTCAATCTTTGCAAAGTGTGTGGTAGTTTTCAAGTGTTTTTCATCAAATTTTTCTTTCCCTTCTAGGCTTGGGAGTGAGGACATAACAATGACAACAGCCCAGATGAATGGAAAGTTGTCTAACTCGCTAGACAGGTAAGTTTCTTTTCTTGCTTTTTCATCAATCTGAAAGACAATAATTTGCGTGTTCTGCATATTCTCTGAACTCGTTACAACTTAAACAGAATGCATCTGTGTAAGATGGCTCAAATAACTTCGCCAAAGTGATTACTAACACAATACTACGTTGGTACAGGTCTTTATTGAAGTGCGTCTTTATTGACAATCGTAGACATTAATACAGTAGTATCGAAAGAAGAAATAAAACATGCATACTGAAATACAATTTACGGAATATTTTTGTAAAGCTAATTTTGCTTGTATTTTCTGGGAAGGAGTAAACAAATTCCAAACAAAATTTCGGAATTGTCGAGATATTTAAACATTGCACTGTCAATCTGATATCGTGACGAACATGGTTTAATAGAATGTGAGAAGTCAGCCCTTTAAATAAATTGAAACAGATGTATATAGTATATAGTTGTATTCGAATATATGTTTCGTAATTGAGTATTTACATAATACTATTTATAATTTGTGATCTCTTATTTTGATACTTGACATGCAAGTACAGTACAGAACTAATTGATTTTTAATATAATTTTCTCAACGTTGTAGTTTATGTAATACTTTGGTTGGTTTATTTATTCAGTTATCCACTCTTTGGCTTGCATTCATATGCAACAAATGAATGTGTTAACTTTAAGAAACGTTAAAATATAAATTTTTGTAGTTGATTACATCAGTTTATAGCTAGAGCATGTTACTCAACTATGCTTACTACTGCATGTTTTTCTTTTTTATCGCGCAGTCACACATTTTTCGGGAAGTAGGTTGTGAAATGTTCAATAAAAACAGTATAGTCTAAAAAAATGTTTTTGAGTTGTGTCTGCTACATGTGCCTGACGGAATTCTGCATGGCTTCATTTCTTTTGCGTAAATATATGGCCTCTACCTAAGATTTGTAGACATCTATAGCTGATTGATGAAGAACTGAAAAATGATAGAACCATAAGACTAGTACTTTTGTGTGGGAAAATTTCCTTTTTGAAGAAAATGCAGACATGTCGGTTATAGTTTGCAATCAGTAGGACCTGTTAGTTTTTCTTATTTAAATAGTAAAATTTATGAGAAAGAAAAAAAAACAAATTAACTGCATTAGGTCGTACGCATAATTTATTTTTACAATAAAAATGCAGAAAGATCAAGAAAGTTTAAGTTGTGAAAAGTTGTTGAACATTTATATTTATACGTCCCTTTACGAATTAGTTCAATACAATCTTCGTGGTTGTAGTTTGTTTAAGTGTTACATTTACACTTATCAACAATTCTTCTATGTCTTGTTGGACAAATGCAGAAATACCAGGTTTAGTGCTAGAGTTCTTTTGCCATCGTTTGGGTGTTACTGACGTATTCTTCTTCTTCTTCTTTTTTGAAGTGCAATAGGTTTACTGACGAAGAACGCTTTTGCTATTTACTTTCTATTGATAGAGAAGGAAGTAAATCCTGAAAAATTGCCTCCTCACTATGCTTACCTTCAGTATTAATTATGACAGCTTCTTCACCAGATAATTTGATTCGGAGCTGCCAAGATACATGCTTATGCTTGGGATGAATTACCACATTTCTTCATTTTCCGCACGTGGCCACATAAATTCCTATTACAAGATAAAGGATAGGCACTGATCAACAATGAATTAATCATTGTTCATTAAGCTTTGAGAGATATCTCAGTGGGTGGGCTTTATAATGCAGAAAACCCGGTGTAAATATCTCTTACGGCTTTTATGTTATAAACCATCAAAGTTTTCGTTAGGCGACTTTTGAAAAACAGTATATTAAAAATAGCGCAAGGATAGAAAGCGCAAACATAAAGGACTCCAATCTTGGTCTCATCAATAGCACAAGAACAAAAGTGTTCACGTAGTGACATCTCTTAGTTATTTTTTCTTGTTTACTTTGCCTTGAATATTACTGACTACTTGTTCGTTTTGAACAAGGTGTATATGGTCTCAGTAAGTGAAATACGATTACAAAAATCTAATGACGAAATATATAAAAGCCGCCTTGGCTACAGGGTGCGTTAAGTGTTCGACTTGCGTCCTCGCCATCGAAGATTCCAAGTTTGGAGTTCTGACATGATCTCGTCATCATTCAACCTCATCGTCGCGAATAGCCAAAAGTGAGAGATGAATGATGTAAAATAAGAAAAATCCAAATTCGAAAGAAATTAGATATTACGAAGAGCGCGCGCACACACACACACACACACACACACACACACACACACACACACACACACCCACACACACACACACACACACACACACACACACACGTACGCTTTAGTTTATTCTCGTAGATGCAGGTAGTATGATGATCAGTACGTTACGACAAACTCGACCTTATAGTTTACCCTCCTCCTCAGTAGTATTGTGTCATGATCGGAAACGCTTGATTGATTGATTGAGTTGGTGTTTTAAGTCCACTTTATGCACAGTAAGCCTAGTCGGGACTGGACCTACAGGTTAAAGTGGGATTCGAACCACTATGCGCATCCACGGGGAATCGAACTCGGCGGAGACGCTTGAATTGAACTTGAAGACAAATCCGAACACCTTGCGTGAATCGAACCGAGGTCGTCTGCATGGTTATCAGTCGTTTTGCTGCCGGTTGTCAGTATTGTAACTATTGTTCTTGACATGCTCTGTTATTGTTTGTATTTTACAAATATACACTTTTAACGACCCGTTCCCCTTAATTTAATTGTTAACAGGAATGTCATTTCTCCCTGACAACTTTCATTATGTTTTGCCAATTGCACCAAATTGTATACTGTTTGGTTTCGTGAAAAGAATCGGTGCCACCAATGTCTTACTTTAACGTTCAAGTTTTAAATATTGTATAACTTAGGTAAGATTGAAAAAAGACTGAAGTTTTGACGTAGAACTTACTATTTCTAGCTTCATTTTAACGTAAATGTGGCGGAAAATACGAAGGTGTAATTTTCTTCTTCATCTAAACTTCTTTCTCACAATCCTCGGTTAAGTTTGTATACATGATATTTAGAAGTCCATGTTGATTACCCATGGTGGATACAACGTATTTACACACCATGTACTGGTTTAGTGCAAAATTGCGATTGTAAGGCTACGGGAAAGTTCTCTGTGAGACATGCTAATTGTTGTCTTTCGTTGAAAGTCCTTGTTGATCCGTCCAGGACGTGTTACTTGAATTAACACGTGCCTAACTAAAGAATCAGCGCGTATGACTTTGCATTCTTTCTATGGTCAGGATTTTGACCTTTTGAAGTGTATGATCTATCCTTTGAAGGTGTCAGATGCAAGTGACTGTTGTGTTCTTGAGTGTTAGTTGTGCAAGTCCAGTGGCGTAGTAAAACAACACATTACGTTTATCGAATCTGCAGTCTGGTTTATCTAATAAAAGAGAAAACATGCACTTGTTGAAATGATTTATGGAAATAATTTAAGAACTCCGCTTTCTTATTGCGTTCCTTTGCAGTGCTGAAAAGTTTGAAATAAATCGTGTAAAATACTGGTAGATCACATTTGTACTGGGTACTTTACATATTGTTTTACTTGGAATTTGTATATAGTTGGATTTTGATTATTTTACAGCACTTCTCTTTGTCTTCAGATTAATATGAACGTTGCGAATGCTGCTTATCTCTTGACATGAACATATCCATTTCTTCAACCCGTATTGGAATCCATGAGCTATTCGTTTATTCAAAGTCGCGTAATGTATGGTCAGGGGAGCCGAAACCGGGGGAGCCAGGGGGTCCGCCCCTTCAAACTTCGTTTAGGCCCCTCTTATAAGGGGGCCCAGTGTATAACTATCAACATTATTTTATTTTCCAACAAAATATTAAATGTGTGATGAAAATTTCATAAATTAATTGGGTGTTCTGTGGGAAAATATTTTAGGTTGTTATTTCCTCAGATTTCTAATTCGAATTATTTCATTTATTTACGATTATAAAACTTTTGCACACAGGAATTTTGCATACAAAGAGACTGTGAATTACGCAGGATTCGTTTCTGAAACAGGTATATCAACTCAATGCGAAATTACCCAGCTGAGTCTTTATAGTATCCATCATGCCTGTGTGTTTACTCTATTTCAATATTTCTTCTATCGAACACACAGTGAAAACGCATGATATATTATTTTGATTTAAACTTTAAGAGATATAACTTCCTCTTCTTTCGGTGGCTCTTCATCCAATATTAAGCTGCTTTGCCCAACAAGATGATTCGTTCGTGTCTCACCTATTTTAAGGACAATACACCATTATGCACTTGTTCTCTCTGCTCTTGAACTTGTAAGGAAAGAGGCAACGGAACGGCTTCTGGACTGTGGAAATGTTTCACAAAAGAAAACTCTGTTCTTGACCTGCAAATTGCTAATGATGTTTTGAGTCCTCTGGAAAATCTTAACCGGAGTCTGCAAGGTAAGCAGCAAGGCATTTCGGGTGCACTTTTAGCTTTTGAAGCTGTACAGTTATTGTTTCAAGAAATGAGAAAAGAGGAGAATACTGAGCACATCTCTCATGCAGCTGAGAAATTTGTTGAACAGGATCTTCAACCAATATCATCTCCTGGAAAAGAGCGTCACCAAAGCGATATACAGGTAATGAAAAGTGTTATTTCAGGATGACGAAAGGTTATTTTAGAATTCAGTATTTTGAAATGTTTGACACAGCAACCAATGAGATTGAAAGGAGGTTCAGTAGAAAGCAAACAGGAATGAAGACATATTTCGATATCCAAGCTATGCTCCTAACTAGGGAAACAAGTGACTCAAGTGACCTGTTCTGGATTTCATCAGCGTGTGCAGTCTCTTCAGCTTTCGATGTTCATATCTCAATATGAATATTCACCACTCGGTCAGGCTATTAGGCAAATAAATAACATGTGCCCTGAATTATGCTAAAAATTATATAACAAAGAAAACCCTGGGCATGATTGTCCCTTCATCAATAACATAATTTAATCACTCATCCTCATCGTCGCGATTAGTCAAAAGTGGCAGAAAAGCGACGCTAAGTAACAAAAATCAAATCAAAATCAAATTAAACTACAATAAAGGATAGGGAGTAAGTATCATAAACAAAACGTGATAATCAAATTGTCAATCGGTTACGTGTATTTCACAGTTGTTAATTATATAATCAAAATATAGTGATTTTCTTCCAGCTAATAAAGTTCGATGTACCCTGATATATAAGTTTGTGTTTCCAGAGCTAATTAATTGTAATTACAAGTTTTCAAATGTTTTTCTCAAGTGTTTCTTCTTAGATCCCTACTAAGAAAAAAAAAGAAAAAAACTTTCAATCTTTCCCCCCCGCAAACGGAAAGAAGTCGATATTTATGCTTTGCTTATCTTTGGCTCCCCCCCCCCCCAAATGTCGGGCTATTTGTATGGTCGTGGATAAATCGCTCTGATAGACAATGAAAGCAGCTTATTAAGCTGTCACCTTAGTGCGAACTGCTCCGGAATTTTGGAAATAATTATGAAATATAAATATTTCCAAATGGAATATAAAAGTATTTTTTCCACAGTAGCCCTAAATTTGCTGAGAGTTTGGAGTGTGTTAATAAGTCACTGCAATTCTTTGTTTAAATATTTCATTTCTAGGATTGAACTTGGGTTGGAGAAATTAACCTACAAGCGTGTTTCTGCATAGGTACCAATGCAAAACGGTAAATTTCAACTTGGACTCAGCGCCATCCGCAAAGGTTTCCCTCAGTGGAATTGCGTCGGTTGGAGTCGCCATCTGTTTGTCAGAGTTTGTACTGCTTAGTTGAATCGCGTAATCTTCATGAAGCATTGTTTACGTGGGCGTTAACCCTATCTTGCTATCATTGTTAACGCCTCCTGTTGAGTGAATTGATGCACTCTTCCTCTATATTCATCCGCCTTTTTCCCTCCCGAGCAACGTTAATATGATGCTTTGCTGTTTCGTGCTCTCAGTTCCATGTGTAGGATGTGGAGCTTCATTGTGTTGTGTGCATTCGCGTCACACTGCAAGTTGCAAAACAATGCTCATTTCTTTTCCTGCTTGCTTTGGTCACGCAAGCATTGTTCGTTAGGTAATTATGGTCAGTTGAATTTTCATTCGAACGGTTAGTTTCATAAAGAGAAGAAGAAAGTGAAATTAGCTTCAAAATTGGCATCATTGCACAAAGTACAATCAAACGTAGAAGTATTTGTCGGCAGTTACATACATGCACTTATTTTCACGGATTGTACACTTGATAATCATCCATCTGCCCACAGACGTAGGAAAAGTAGAGAAATGAAAACCGAGATCAAAGTCCAACAAATTCAGCTGAACTATATCTATTAGAAATACACTGCCTCCCTGTGTCGTCCACCCTTTGTTTATATTTCAGTTACTTTACGCCGATTTCACGATCCGAGAAAAACACTTATATTTATGACACTCAATAAAGGAAATAAATTCAAGTTAATTGGCATTCCAACACAATAATCGAAGGTAAAACCGAGTTAACTCCGTAAGTTCGGTGCAAAGTGTAGAAATCAAGTAAGAAATAATGTATTCATGTTCCACCACTTATTCAAAAAATAAATGAAATGATATTCTAAATTTAATTTCTTTGTGTGCACGTGAAAAGTTGCACAACAAATTTCGTAACGAAAATTCCCCATCAGCTTTCGAAGATGTTCCTTGATTAACGTGCATATAAATTTTAACAAGGACTATTACATGTATTTCAGAGCATTTATCGAGTGACATCTGAAAAATACTAAAGATAAACACCTGTGCTAGATATTTGTTCAACAGGTGTAGCGATAGAAAGAATTCCCAGGGATATAATAAGAATAGCATTAATGAAATAATATACCAATAAAAATTATTACAAAGTAATATATAATTATGTCACGCACCATGGCTGTCGCAAGCTTTGGTCTCCGGCTACCGGAAGCGCGCAAGTTCGAGTCTGCTATGGGAAGCTTCTCCAGAGATTTCTGCCTGTGTATGGGACCGGTGGCCACCCACCATCGTGAGGAAATTGACGAGCTATGATTGACTTATTGATTGATTTGCTGTTTTAAGTCAACTTTATGCACAGTATTTTAAGTCCCCTTTATGCGCAGTAAGGCTAATCGGGACTGGGCCTACAGTTTAAAATGGGATCTGAACCACTATGTGCCTCCACCGGGTATAGAACTCGGGACCCCTTGATTAGAAGCCGAACACTGCTCCAGCAGTGAGGTCATTGTGGCACATTCGGGTTTGAGGAAATAATAAAATAAGCATAGTTTCTTCACACTATTGGAGTAGACTATTTTGGGGTTTGTTTTGTAGAAGGATGTGTGTAACTTCACTTGACGCTTTTGAGTAGCTGTTAACAGCAATATGCTGTGTATTGAGTTTGAATTCTTCTAATTTAATTGTATTTATGACGGTATCAGAAACAAAAAAGTGATAGGGGAGCTGCAAGATAGAATTCACCTATATTATAAACCGAAATGTTATATGAAAAATGGGCAATTTAGGTAAAATTTTAATTACCGAACTATTTGTTGGGAACGGTCGCTCCCTCTCCGTCCCCCGCCCCCCTCCGACATCGTAACTCCTCTTGGCTTTTGCTGGTGGTCGTAGCGTTGCTTCTGGATACGTTTCTCATATTGAAGTATTGTAAAATAAATATTTTCTATTTACGAAACCATGTTCCTAATGTACAATTTATGTTGTGTAGCAACTGTGTGCAGGGCCGTATCAAGGTTTGTGGAGGCCCCTGGGCAAAATGTTTTGTAGGGGCCCCCCATTTTTTTTATTATTTTTTACTAGGAGCTCAATATGTTAACCTCCAATTTTCAGCAGTTGAAATGGTAGACCTAATTTTAGAATCAGTAGTCATTCACAATCGAACATATCGCAGATAGGTTTGCAGCGAGAATAGCGCAGTAACATAAAGTTGCAGGACGAAAATTACAGCGCTATAGCAGCAGTAAAATTCTGCGTCTAAATGTCTACAGTATATTATGAAGAGTGAACACCGTAATTACAATATACAATATATAGTAAATACTAAGGGGGTTCAGACGGAAACAGAACTGAGCAGTAGACTCTACTTAAGTACATAATTTATTATAAATGATATTATTTACAATTAAGAGTAAATGTCACTACATATGCACGGTCCATCTACTGGATAATTACCGACAAGTTCATTGTGGGAATTGTAGTAACTACTTTCTTCAAGAAAATTCCCAAAGGCTTAACGCTTATAGTTGAGACACTTTTCTTGCCTTTTTTGCCGAAAATTCATCTACTATATCATCGAAGTCCAGTTCACGAAGAAGTTCATGTTCAGTGCTTAATAAACAAAGATTGGATAAGCTATCCTGTCCCATGGCAGCACGAAGCCTGTTTTTCACTAATTTCATTTTTGAGAAAGATATTTCTCCGCTGCAGTTTGTTACCATTAAGACCAACTACATTCTTAAGAGAATTTCGACATTGGGAAATGTACTGCGGAACAGGTCCTTACATACAATATTATACATTGACAGTTCCATTGGGATGTTTTCCTGATGTTTGACATTGCTACTGCTTACTAGATGTGCAAACTGTATTAGCTCATTTTCTAGCGAGGGTTCCTTACCCGGTGGAGGCACAAGTGGTTCGGATCCCACCTTAAAACTGTAGGTCCAGTCCCGATTAGCCTTACTGTGCACAGAGTGGACTTAAAACACCAAATCAATCAATCAGTCTAGCGAGGGTTCCAGATCCTCCTCGTAGATGCTCACAAGCTCGCGAGCTGCAGGTGTAATTTGTGATGGAATTGCCACTGCAAGTTCATTTAGAATACTGAACCTCTTTGCGACAATTTCATAGGGTAAAATCCTGTCTGCGAGTGATGAGGTATACTCAGTATACTGAGTTTCAGATATCTACAAACAGATCGACTGAGAGCTGTGCTACAATTGGATCCAGAAGAGTGTAGACATACGACAAAATTGAAGTTTTTTTTTATTTTTAAAATACAACTTCTTACGTAATTTTTCACAAGCATAGCCAGCTGGTTAAAATATTTTTTGGTGGTGGGGACCCCGTGGCAATTGCCTCAGTTGTCCATAGATTAATCCGCCCCTGACTGTGTGAGTTGACTAATAAGTTCGTGTCCTCCGTGGACGAGCTCGTTGAGAGATCGAATCATTATCTCGCTCCCGAGAGCTGCCGATTCTTTGCGTGGGCGTTTCTTTGTGAGTGACCTTTCATCGATTTCATCATCATTTCATTACATTCGTGAGTACCGAAAGTGACAGAAAAGTGACGTAAAGTAAGGGAAATGCTCATACTAATACTAGTACTTTTAAAAGTTCGAAGACTTCCTGTCCATTTTGCTGAGAAAAGCCACCTGCTTCCGTTATAGAAATCTGCACTGAAGCATTCGAGAAGTAATAGATTTCCTTAAAAGCCTCTTGTACACGCTTTGAAAACTTTGCGTAGGCGATGTTTCTGTATTCTTAAGGAACTCGCCCTTAACTGCTGAACCACTCGCGGTCGACGTCATGTATGCAGCATTTAGCCACTGATATTGTCCTCACGCGTCGTTGCCGTATATGGAGCTTTTTTTTATACATTACAATGTGCGTGCGTTACGAATGTTTGCCACGCTAAGGACTGGTCATCAGGTTGACCATTGAACATTAACAGCTAAACGCAGATATGCTTGTTCCATGGCAAGATTCAGATTATGGATAAGACAAACACGCACACATCTCTCCAACCCAGTGGCGTAGCGCAGTTCTCTGGCCCCCCCTGCAAGTAAAATATTGGGGGCCCCTTAGTGGAAAAAAATATCGAGATGATGCCAGAGTGGGACGGACGCACAATAGTTAGCTAGTCCCCCTCCCCCAGTTGTAAAATAAATTAACTTTTGCCGCAAATACTCTATCTTCCCATTTTTTGTAATCGACTTAGGCTGTATGTAAGTAAGTTTAGTAGCTTCTCACAAGTAAATAAGGATGGTGTGAATTTCTGATAAATAACTGTAAGAAGAAATTAGAAATTTTTTGTCGTACTTCATCGCAGTGGCACAGCCAGGATTCTTTTTCAAGGAGGGGGAGGCTCCACACAGCCAAATATTTTGTTGGGGATCCTTGATTCGTGCTATCCCCCAGCAAAGAAAAATATCATAAAGCATCCCCCAGCTAGGATAATTTGCATTAGCATCCTCCTCCACCTACTGTATTGCCTACACGTTATCCACATAAGGATCATTCCTTCTATCCCCTAACTCGAACAAGCAAATTCACATCTAGGAATTTTAACTTCGAGCACTGTATACACTGTATACCCTGCGTGGAGGAATAGTGACTGCTGGACCTAAGGGCAAAGGTATAATTGCTCCTGGGCTCCACCTACTGATTTTTTGGGCCCTTTTGAAGTTAAACGTAACAGGTGAGGACAATGTGGGAAATTTATTTCAGATCTTATTTCAATTTTATATTGAGGCTTGGGGCCCCTTGAAATATTTGATGGGAAGTTACATTTTAAATATCACGTCTAAAACTAATATTACTGGTAAAAATAAGGTCATGAATTATGAAGTTTGTTTGTTTAAGTATTATGTAACAATAAGGCATCGACTGGCTGAGTAACTGAATCTTTCTACTGGATTCATGTATGAACTACAATACACTACACTGCGTTTACGGCAAACTGCGTAGTGCGTAGCTATAAAGGTATGAAATGAAAGAATTTTCCTATCGATTGCCATCTGCGAGCAAGTAAGTTAAATCTGCACTTCGGAGGAGACCCATGTGTCAAGTTGCCTGGGCCCCTCTGGCTGAGACAATAAGCCACTGCTTATTATCGCAGACGTCGTCATATGATATGTTACGCAGTTTCAGTTTCGTAAATCCATTTTTTAAATAAGCGACAATATCTGTTCAATTTCTGGGATTATATATAAAGTTTTCGGAGCACAGAGGAAGAACGTTCCTGGTCCCCCTCGCATGGCGGGGTTGCGAGGGTGGCCGCTACGCCACTGCTCCAACCCCTCTCTCTCTCTCTCACACACACACACATACATATACTAACTATTAAATGTTGCCAAAGGATTTCATAAGATTTTACTTGTGTCAGTTTTCACTTATCTTTCCACACACAGGGATACAATTGTCTTACATGTAAGGACATCCAAGGTACGAGTCGGTAACTGCAATATTGCGGGACAACGATGCTCTGGCATCTGGACCCAGCCAGTATAATTCTGTGAGGGCTTGTGTTGTGCTGTTCACAAATGTTTGTTATTGTTCTTTCATCATTTTCATCTTATCACCATTCTTGGCGATTAGCCAAAAGTGGTAGAAAAGCGAAGTGAAATAAATCAAGTCATCAATTGACATCCAGTATTCTGTCGATTGTTCCTTAAGACCCCTAGAAATTGGCGACGGAACTGTTGATTATGTGTGCTGATGCAGATGGCGATGGGCCGGCCCCCGTGGCGGGGTGGTTAGATGTTTTAAATGTTCAACACATCCTCATCAAAAGTGCCGATTTTAATGTGCTCAGAAAAAAGAATTCCCGACTCTTTGTTTTCCATGTTGGAAGATGACAGCGTTTTAACAAATGTTTTTAGCTTTTTGAGAAGCACGGCCCTTTTATATTGTCTCTGAGGAAGTTTTTAATGCCTCCTTACTTTTTAATGCGTTGTGTATGTCCTCCACAGGTCCCTTTACAACCTGCACTTTTAACCTTTCTGAAGGGGCTTTTTACACCACTTTATATTTTAGGTAGGGACTTTAAATAAGGGGATTTTTTTCTCGTATAATGTGAAGGGTGGAAATGGCCATATGTGCCGAAGCACCCCAAAACTTTAGCATTCTTTCATTCTGTGCGTTGGGACCATTCATGACCAGTATTGATCATATTTGGTAAGATATTGTACTCAGAGATTCATGTAAGTTTTTCAAAGTACAATTACGCAAGTATATTATTTTTAACTAGATATTCGTGAAAGTTTCGAGTTTTATTTACTGAAGTCCAATTTTCTATGGTAAACTTTGATACGTCTTTCTCTATGTATAAAATACAGAAATGTACTTATGTCTTAAAATGACATCATGTGAAGTGTGCATGAAGACTGAAGATAAGCATTCATCTATGTAATGCTACAGAAATGATTATCTACAAAATTTTAACAATTGCTTATCTTTTTCCTTGGTGGAGAATTATCAGTAAATTGTATGCTTCAGTGTATCAAGTCATTGACAGGTGCGTTCTTCCATGTAATAACACGGGGATTGTACATACTGTACATCGAAGTGTTGCTGTATTGCAGGGATTCTATGTATTTTTATATTCTTGCATTTCTTTGTTCCCCGTACTCAAATAGCTCTTTCGCCTTTGGTGCGAGCCAGAATATAAACTTCTGGGTGTACAAAAAAAATCAAAATAAATGTTGATAAAATTGGATTCCTCCCGCATCCTGATGACAATTGGGGAACTACTTGAAAAGAAGTAGAGGGCTCCAGTCTCGAAAGCCAGAATACAGCGGCGACTCTACGCGTTGTCTAGGTCACCGAATAAAAAAAGTCACTTGGCAAGCCCTCGGGGTGCTGTTGCTCCCTGAAGTTGACTTTTTTATTTCTTTGTCTGCGTTCCGAGTGGATATTAGTACATTGAGGTTTAAATACAAAAATGACGCTTCTCCCTGGTTTTCAAACGGCCCCAGGTTCGAAGCCAGATTAGGGCATGGATTTATCATTGTGTTTGTCCCATCATCTCTCACTTCATTCGTCCTCATCTTTACAGTTAACCCTAGCAGGACCAAGGTGTGGCATAAAGTACCACATTTGAAGTTTTTGTGTTGGTAATCGAAACTGCCTTGAGCAATTGAATTAAAAATCCTGTTTATTGTCAATTCAGATGTGTATTTTCATATTTGCTAAAATTCAAGAGAAAATTTTATCTCCATTTTAATTTTTAAACTGAAGTTGATTGAGCCACATGTAGCAGATAGAGCAAAGAGCATTGAGGGATTGAATGCAAATACAGTTACGGCAATGGAAAACGTTCTTCAAAGGAAAATTAGGTCAACAGTTGACAATCCCATAGATATATCTACTTATGCAACTGCTTCGAGAAAAGGAAATAGGTGTTACATTTGCATTTCCAATGGAGAAAGAAGAAACAAACTCTCACGAACTACAATTTCATGCAATGACTGTGGTAAATGTGTCTGTGGAAGACACTGCATGAAAGTTCAGATCTGTGACAACTGTGTTATTTCTAATAATAGTGAGTAATACTGAGGAACTGTAATTTACGGACAATGTAGAACTGAAATGTGTTATAATGTTATAATGTATTATTATATTATTGTTAATAATAAATATGCAGATGTACATTTCCAAATAAAAAAATATTTAACATACATTAAAAATATACAAAATATGACTTTCAAAGTAAAAATAATAAATTTAACAAACATTAAAATTATACAAACTATGACTTATATTAAACAAAACATAATAGTAGTGCAACATAACTAACAAATGTAGCGGAATAGTAAAGTGGCACAAAATGCCACCCTTAGTCCAGCATGAAACAGATCAGACCTTGGTCCTGCTAGGGCCAAAGAGATAGAAAAGCGACGTAAAATGACGGAAATAGAAATAAAGAGAAATCTTGTTTGAAGTGTTCTGAGTTAACCGCTAAATCGGGAAGATAAGACAGACAGACCGTTATGAAGGTTGGAGGAGGAATAAATAATGCAACTTAAAACTTACATGTACATCTAGAATGTATCTTCTCATATATTTATGTTTAATCAAATCAAATTCATTCATTATTTAAAATATGCAAATTTGTAGTATTTTCATGTGTTTTATCTATCGTTTTTAAGTTTCTTTCAAAGTATTTTAACGAAAATAATCAGTCGCTTCGTTGAATTTGCATATTCGCTTTCAGCACTAAATTTTCTGAGCGAAGTTCGTGTTGCTGGATATCATGTTTTTGGATCGAGAGCGTAGAACATGTGCAAACTTTCTGCTGAATGTCTTTTAACAACCTTTTCTTAAAGAGGAAATTCTGATTTAATTCTTGTAGCAAAATGTATAATTTCTTTTATTTGAGTTTTTTTTGTGTAAAGCACTTTGTGCACAAATTGGCTAATCGAGACTGGACCTACGGTTTGAAATGGGATCCGAACTTCTATGTGCCTCCACCAGGTATCAAACCTGTACTTCTTGATTACAAGACAACGGCGAATTTCTTGTATTCTTGTGAATTGTGTTTGAAAAATTGTTTCTAAACCACAGTACATACGTAGGTAAACATTTTCTGTGATATTTTTGTTTACAAACATTTTGTCGTATTATGCCACATTATTTGAATTTTTAAGTTCATTTGTTGAAGTTGTTGAAATTTTCTCGCGAAAATGGCCTTTTCCTTTTACAGCTGCCGACAGTTTTATCGTCTTCCGACCACAAGTGATAAATGACGTGAAGTGTCGAGGTTATTATTATTATTTTCATCATTGTTGATAATTGAGCTATTTCTTGGTGGCTACTTCATGATCCCCCTAGCGTTGATCCTGTTATGTACTTAGAAGATTCTCGCGCAGGCCGCCTCACGGACAGGAAGTATAACAACTTTGGCAACTGAGCTGTCAATTCTCCGGGTAGTGCTGCTAGGAGCGAGGAGCACTCCCTGCTTCTCCCGCGATCTAAATTTGGTCCTAGCGCTGGGGTTGAGGGGTGGAAAATCACCCTCTCAAGTAAGTCTCCACGTGTTCTCTACTCTCATGCGGGTGATCCGACTTCTGATTGAAGCCAGGCGGCCTGAAGGCTTATTTCTAGCCAGCCCCACCAGTTGTCTTCAGATGTGCGCTTGAGTAAACGAGTCGTATGTGTCATTCGAACGTAAAGCCGGAGAGACTGAAATAAGAAGACGTGTCTGCTAGATCATGTTAGAACAGTGAATTTAGTCGTTAATTAGATTTCCTGCTTGGAATTACTTCAAAGAAGAAGGTGAATTGATGTTCAATGGAAAGGTGTGGTTGTGTGCTGCAGTATGGCCTTTAAATTTCGGCGATTCTCCACGTACTACGACAGGTAATGATCGAGGATTAACCCTAACGTTACTATTATCTAAGTGAACTTTAATATAGCATGTATAGAAATCTGTTTTCTTTTTTACTTTTTACGCTTCCATATTAACGTTACAGAAACTTTCCTTTACGAGAATTTCACTAACTATAATTAAAGGTATTTTGTTGAATTGTTAATCAACATTAAGCTACCCAGTTTTGCTCTTATTTCCAATACAACTTATCTAGGAACTTGAAAGTCAGCATCGGTACGGGGCAAAAATTAACATGTATCTACACATTTAGCCTTCTTACCGTATTTGAGAAATAATGAGAAGAAATGTGCAGTTATTTACGATAAATGCAATTCTCATTTACACTTTTGGAAATGATGAGTATGAAACACATTAGCCCAGTTATGAGTCTGCATAACACAGTGACGTGCAAAGAACAAACAGATAACGTGAACTTCTGTCATACTACTTACAAGGTGAAAGTAGATTTCAATAAGCCAAACCAAAGAAGGTGTTGTTAAAGCATTTTGGTTTAGCTATTTGAAACATGAACGCTGTTTTAAAAACGTCCGCCGTTTTTCTTTCTTATTTATAATTGATTAAATTTCTCGATCAAGAACATTCTTCCTTGTATTTTTATAGCTGGCTTGTCAGTTTTGCAGTTTGAATTAACATGTTTCTGGACTGTTCTGGAAGGCCGTCAGTATAGTAGGGATGGATGTATTATTTTTGATACACAAGTGTGGGCGTGGCGGAAGAATACTGCATGTTTTGTCTCTCACGTTCATGTTCTGACCTCCTACCTTTACAACTAGCAAAGCACAAATTAAATGTCTCCCACCAATCTTCCAGCCGGCGTTTGTACTGCAGCATAGTACTGTGCTTGTGTGCTTTTCAATTTTCCCCGTAGGACTAGAAATCTTGTTTTTGTTGTTCTATAATTCTGTTTTTATTTTATTGCCTCTCAGTAATTAAAGTTAAAAGTAATTAAATTGCAGTATTTTTAGAAGTCCTATTATACACAAAAGCGAAAAATTTAAGGTTCTAATTGTCAGGAAGAATACGAATAAAAGTGATTTGTATGTGTTTGTTTTAATGCGGCCTTTCTCCTTCTTTAAAATTTCATTATATTTTTATTCTTCCTCCAAATTCGGGTCTGTAGCTGCCTGAAAAGTTCATTCGAAAGTTTTCAATTGTGAGAGATCTCTGAAATATTCTTAAGTTCACAAACTCTTCACAGGAACATAATATGCTTGATACTAACACTTGCCAGACTACGTATTGACAGATCAAATGCAAAACATTTGTTCGCACAGCATTTATTTACCGAAACTTCAAATACGCTTACATTTTCTGACTTTACATGATATGACATCACAATTATTCAATAATAGCCATTCTCATTCGTTGTAATTGATCGTGTTCTGTGTACCAGTTTAATTATTGTAAATTAAAAGGTTACCAGAGAAACTAAAATTTGACACATAGATTAATGAGTTCCAAACAAATATTTTGATTGTGTGTTACTACTTAATTTGCCTGATACAAATGTAAAGATATTGCCATTCGCTACAGTTTTTTTCATGGCCGGCCGGCATTTATAGAATTGTGCCCAATACCCAACCTGTAACTGATATTCAATATTAGATGTTAAATATACGTCATCCCTTTGTTTAAAGTAGATATTTTAATCAAGTGCATATTTGCTGATATTTTATTCACTATCAAAATACAAAGTAAGTGATTTAAAATTTTCCTTCCTTGTGCGAAATTTAATTCCTACATAGCTATAATTTACATTTCATTTCTGGCATGAGCTTTTATGAAAATATCTGACGTATGTGACTTTAAATGAATTTGAGCAAGGAAATGCAAGTTCCACATTCGTATTAAAGATCAACTTTTTAGTGAAACATAGAGTATTATTCGATGCACGCTTTTTGTGAAGTAAATAATGAAATACAATGTTTAAACCAGATTTTTAAAACCATTGTCTTTGTTTAAATGATAGCTACTACTACATTAATTGATATTTGGTTTTTGAAAATAACAGTTAAATTATTACTTGAAAACTAAACCTTATAAAATTATGAATTGCTTGTCTTACTAAATACATATTGATAACTGCTTAATTCACATGAAATTCATTCATTTCTTTTAGTATGATGTTATCTAGTATGGTGTTTTAGGCATATTAATTCAGCAAGAATAACGTTAATTTAAAACTGAACATATTAGAGGCTATACACTGATGTGCATCTGGATTTACAGCCGGCCCCGTGCCCAAGTGATCATAGCTCGCTACGACGCCAGGGGTCCGGGTTCGAATCCCGGTCTGGGCATGGGTGTGTGAAAAACAATTAGTAGGCTACACATGATATCGTTGTTTCGCAGTAGATAATGCAACTCCAATTGATCTATTACTTAAGATGACAGTGTCCCGTCTTGAGAATTTGCCCAGTAATATGCTTTAACTAATTCAGTAGTATCTTAATTTATTATAAGAATTGCAAATGCCAGACTATTTTTCATTTCATAAATCATGAAAAACTGTCGGAAAGCTGCCCCCTTTTTTCTTTTAAATATTGTGTAATGAAAATGTACATTTTGTTTTTATTAAGAATGCCTCAAATTTAAGATGTTCAATCTGGTTCAGTTGATTCATTGCTGTTTATATGTCAGTACTGAACTTGCTTTTTATTTATCTCAACGTTAATTTAAGACTATGAAAAATATTCGTATTAACTTTTGTTTAAATCAAGGTTAGAAACCCCGTTTTCAAATCTACATAATACTACAATATGGAAATTTTGAAAGTGTTGTCCACCTTAAATTTAATTAGAGAATAATGAAACATCATGCACCAAAATTATTAATCGAAACTAGTGCAATTTCCAGTATCTCGGGATAAACATATATTTAACTAATGAACCTTTTCTTTACAAGGATTTCAGTAGATAGCACCATAAACATGTTAAAATTGTGTGTTGATTTTTTTAAAATATTTGTGTCGCACAATAAATGCTGATAAATTTTTGCTCTGCAGTTGCGAAATAAATAGTAAAAACTGCATTACATGTGCTTTTAACACTTTCATATTCACACATCATATTCAATAAGCACACAAACTCATCGTGTTTAAATATGAAGGGTGTAAATGGCCTCCAGTGCTGACGCAACCGTAAATTTGACATTCACTGAAATCACTTTGAACTTGTTTGTACTTTTTCCTGTAGCAAAAATAAGCACAAATATTTCAATTTGGTCATCGTTCATAAATATAATGTCCTCTTATTGTAATATCTGGTAGTCAAATAACTTTCATGTGCTCTCTGGTGTAATTACGTAACTGATACTGTTTAGAAACGATGTATGCAACCCCGTACATATCATGGCACCGTGCCATGAAGGCGCATTTATAACATTCATCTTTGTTACTATACTCACATTTATTTTATGACCATGGTGTTGATCTAGAAATGTATTCCATTTCAATGTAAGCGCAGCAATACGGAACATTTCCCTTGAAACACTATTAACGCTTCTCTTTTCAAATTTTGTGTGATATTTAAAATACCATTAGAAACTTATTTCATACATACGCCGAAAGCATAGTATAGTCTACACTGTAATGGTTACTCGTATGAAAGTTAGAAGTTCTCGTTGATTTTAGATCGAACCAGGAAGTTCCTACTGCTTCAGTATCGTGTCTCCCTTATAGGGTTGCTCTTTGCCATGTGACATCTGGAGTGAGAGATTACGTGTTCCAAATTGGATTACAGCTCAGACCGTATCCTGGTTACTGCATAATTAACCAGAGACTGACACACATGCTGACTTGGCTGTATGACGCACAACATAATTATGTTGGAAAATGTAAAGAAGTAGCTGTTTCTTGGTTTAATTTTCAACATTTACCTTCCGATACTGTTTGTTATAGGTATATATTACATTCTGTTGTTTTGAGGACAATTTACAGGACACGATATAGTGATGTATATATATAAACCTATGCTGGATTCACTTTATTTCTGCATGTGTTGAAATTCGAGAGTTCAAAGGGGTAAAAATTCGATGAGTCTTTAAATCTCTGTGTTCATTGCAACTTGGACTATATAATCTAACAACGAGTGATTTGTAATTACAATTTGTTTACTAATCATCACATATTTCAGGAACACTACACGTTGTTGCCGATAGAAAACGATTAAAGAACAGATCCCGGGGTGTTTACTATCTGTGTAAGCAGAAAATGGAGTTTGAACAAACGTTTCAAGGACAAAAAGTTATAATCCAATATATTTCGTGCACCAATTTCTGTTTTGTGAGATTATTAGAGCAAAAACATTGAATCATTTCATCTCATTAAGTTATGTAAAATTCACTCTAGTTTAATAGATCTATTCCAATAAGGCCCTATTATCCAAAGAAAAAACGTGAGGTTACCTTTCCGTCTCTCAGTGGGACAGGTGAAACAGTCGGTTTGCTCTAGAGAAAACACTGATGTTACAAAATGTCGGGAGATAGTAGTTTGGTCTTTTGCGCGGGAACTAATACTTGTCGCCGACCATGAAATTAAAAGAAAAAAGTTGTCGAGTGTCGCTTCTCATTGCCGTGTGAAATCGCCCTTAAAATAACATAACACCGATCTCTACATCCTGAACGTTCGGCAACATATTTAACACCGTTGCACTTGAAGGTTGCGAACACACGAGGAGTATGGGACAGGTGAATGAATGATGCAATGGACGAGAGGGTAAATATTCACGTCTTACTGTGAGTTCAATCCGAAGATCACGGATTTCGCACGCAAACCTGCACTAATCGTTACATCACCGAGAATAATGATTTTAACCTAGCTTAACTGGTAAAATACTGTTGTTGAGTTTTTCTTTTAATCGATTTTCGCTTTTCTATGAATATTCTGTCTTGTGTGAACTGAGTGTGATACTGAGACAAGACTTGACATATACTTGTATCATCTCGTAAATGAGATCTTTACACAAGCGTAAAAATAAGTATTAAAACAAATTAAATAATTCTTGAAGCTTTCCTGGCGGCGAATGATGAAGATATTTTCTCGGGCTATCAACTCTCTTCAATCCCTGAAGATGAGAGCGACGTTAGCTCTCGGAAGCCTATCCGGAAATTACCTGGTTGATATTCCGAAAAAAACTTCATCAAACTAGTTCTTACATGTTAAACCACAAACACAACCTCTCTAAATAGCGCCTCGCATATGGCGTAGTGATAACGTCGTCGCCTTGTAATCAAGGAGTCCCGGATTCGATGTCTGGTGGAGACACATAATGTTGACACATAATTTAGACTGTAGGCCCAGTCCCGATTAGCCTATCTATGCCAAAAGTGGACTTAAAAATCTCTGCGAATAATAATTAGTATGACTGAATATGTTCCTCAGTCGTGCAATATTGATTTATGTGATATATTCATATATCTTACAATCGTGTCTCGAACGAAAGGAGACTTGCAGACAGTTGTCTCTGTCTTGTTATGTAGACGTGTATCTCAACGTGTGAAAATCCTATTGTTTACGCTTCTACAATTTTATATTTTTGTTGCATCTTAGTTAGCAGATCTTACGTGGGGATACACGTAGGGTTGCCAGATCACTATAAGGAAAAAGTAGGACATGCTGTCTCAAAATGTAGGACACAAATCAATCTCAGTAAATAATACACATTACTACAACATTTTAGCAAATAATGTACGACTGACACATTTTCAGTTTTTAACAAATAATGATTTTTGAATGATTTCTTAAATACAAAATTCCTACACTTGTAATCAGTACTAAAGACTACACTTCTTACTACACGTGTTTTCAGTCATACTTCTCAGAGGATCAAATTTTTCGCAAAATTTCAGGTTGAGTCAAAATATACTTATGAAACTCTGAATAGTCAAAGACTTCGAAATTATATTGAACCAGCAGCAAACGTTTTGCAGACTCTGTGAGAAATATATTTCTCTCATCAGTTCATTCTTCTGACATTAATGAAAATACTCTCTCTAACTTGAAATGGTTCCAGAAGTTCCATTTGAGGTGACTTTTAGTTCAATAATTTTCTTCTGTATACCCCCTACTTTACAATCAATATACTGAATGAGTATGGTGAACACCTTACAGGATCCATGAAAGCAAGAATGATCCACAAAGCAAGATATCAACAGAATGTGGCCACCAAACTTTGCTAATTAATGGCTTCGTTCTTTGTTCTAGGATAACACATTTTTTTTTTGGAATGCCTGAATAAAAATAAATTGCACTATTGAATTTGGTAGTGCAGTCCATACATTTGCAAGTAGCATGATGTTTCTCCTGGTTCGACTGAAACACTCCTTTTCTTAATTCCACTTATGTGACCCTCGAAATGTAGGACATTTGTGACTTTTTTAAAATTCCTCCCGGACGCCGGGCATAAGGCTAAAATGTAGAACATGTCCCGGAAAAGGAGAACGTCTAGTAAACCTAGATACACACCACAGAATCTATGGATTTTGTTACATTGTAGCCTGCAGATCGAGTGTTGAATCCATTGTCGTATTCTTGTAGGATGTCTGATGCTACACGTTTTTTTAAGGGGGGGGGTGACTATTCGTTCAGTAGTTCTGTTTTCTACCCAGTAGAGCTGTGTAACAGACATCATTGATTGCAAAGATATTCCCTGCTCCCTTCTTGCCCTCGCCATTGTGTTATTGGTCGTCCGACCGCTGCTCTTCCTCCTTCATTGATTTTCGGAAGGGGATTACGCGCTTTGGACTTGGGGGTCTCCGAGAAGACTGCTTTTCACCCTGTCTTGACCTACTCCTTCTTCAGTTTGCTCTCTTGAGTGAATGGATATTTTTCTTTTCCATTGAAGCATTGTGGCCTTTAAAATTCAAATGAAATATAAACAGAGTAAAAGGAAATTGCCGTGAGGCGGACGGACACGGCAATGTGACTACGTGATGCGGTTCCCCAGGCTGTGGACGATGGAAGTAACCAGCGTTGTGTTTTCCTGCTCTTTCATGTCAAGTTTTCGAATCGCTCACTCGTAAGTTTTTGTTCTGAAGAATTGACAGAAGTTTCTTTGCTCATCACATCTTGTAAATTAAATACATGTCTCTGGCCGTAAGTAATTGTCGATTAGTGAATTATTATTTCTACGCATGCTGAATGTGAATATATATTTACCGCTGTGCTAAATTTGGAAATGGTAAATTGAACAACGTTGAACATCAATACAAAGTACACCATATAGGAAACGAGCAGTAATAACAGGGTGTGATTGAAGGGGAAGTGCCGGGAACCGCCCCCCCTCTTTCGAGACAAAGCATCCTTGGCACATAATGGTTATGTTTTTTTCCTTTGATAATGTGATGTTAATATCTACAGCTTTTCAAATACAATTCAATTCTTGAAGCTAATAACATGCGCAAACTTTAATTTTTCTCACCGAGAAAAATACACGATACTTGGCCTATGATTAGAAAAGTGACCGCAACATCTTTGTTGTAAGCTCGGTTGTTGCTGGACTGTAAAAGTAATGTATCAATAAACATTAATATATCAATTCAAAAAAGCAATTAGAGTTAGTGCAACATATTGTACAGATGTAGCATTTTCGCATTCAATGATTGGTACGAGATACGAGGTACGTATATGTATCTAGACTTGAGGAAATGTTGCAAATTGCAATAACAGTGTGAGTAATAATAATAAAAAACTATGCCACTGTAGTAAGCAGTGGAAAATTAGGTATGGAAAATAAAGACTATTATGAAATTAATGATCTCCAGTGATATAATTATGCAGTAGTACATTTTTATTAAAGATATTATTTTTCAACACAAATTTTATGTATATTTTATATTCTAGTTGCACTCAAATTAAGCAATCAAATGGTTTTCTTCCAAAGCGAAATTTATAATTTACACACTGAAAGTGACTGTGGTACAAAAGTATTTAAATTAGGCCTTTTAATATGGAACTCTTCAAACACAACTTTCTTTCTGTGCCTGCTGCCAGCCCATAGTCCTGCACAACTTTCTTTGCCCTGTTGCTGTCCGACAGTTGGCACCCTTTTTCACTGTTGTACACCTGTTTTTGTTACCGATAAGATTTTCCTACTGTTGAAACTAGATGAGAATTTGCGCGTGAAACTTAATTTCATCGTCGTCGCCTGTAGAAATAGACCTTAACGTATTAAACTCAATTAAGGTGGTGGAACTTTTGCTCTTTTTAGCATTTTGTTTTCGAGAATTTCCCAAGTTTTGAACACCTTTTACGATAATTCCAAATTATGAAAAATTACATCAATTTAGAATTTCTTCCAGTGAATCTTCGTGTAGTTTTGTTTCGTTCTTGTGTAGATACGAGTATTTAAAATAATTTCGTGACACTCGTAAACCCATTTTTTAAATGTTCACAGATACCTGGACAACAAGAAAAGCAAACCGCAAGATTCACTTGAATACTCTAAGGGAGAATTCACACCGAAGAGACACGCGACACGAGAGTTTCACACCGAAGAGACAAGGTGCACGCGACACGCGGAAAGAGACACTTGTTTCTTTGCTCAATTCACATGATGGTACAGATATAATTGCATTAATCAGTTTATTAGTTACCCGAAAAAAACGTAACAAGAAACATTGTTACATGTAAATCGCGTTTTAGAATTTGCGCAAGTTATTGAAACTCGGGAGAGGCATGTTGTGCATGAGAAAGTGAGATGAGAAATAATATGCACTGACCTCAAACTGTATACGCTATACTTTCCAGCCTGGATAAAGCGAAGACATAAGCGCTAGTGAAATGGTTCTCAACCTTCGTGAAACCATGTCCCGGTATTTTTTTTTTAAAGTCAATGCCCTTAGCCCAAAACTTTTCCTCGTAAATACCTTTCCAATATTTAAGATTTTATGCATGAATTAACATGTACCCATGAAATGAAATATTGATAAATAAATTCTGGCATAATCAAAAAGAGTAATAATACGTAGTTGGATTACGTGTAGGATTGTTGACAAATATAAAAATATTAATGACGAAGCGGTAATGTCGTCTCCTTGTAATTAAGTAATCCCGGGTTCCATACCCGGTGGAGGCACATAGTGTGGCGGGTCCCACTTTAAACTGTAGGTCCAGTCCTAATTACTCTATTTGTACATAAAATGGACTTAAAAAACGAAAACTCACAACTCAAATATGATATTGGGATTGTGTTATTTGTCAACCAATTTCATGTGAACTTTTCGCAGCTCAGTATAGTTGATACGAGGGCCCGACGGTTGAGAAGTAATGCACTAGAGTACTTTACCACGTTGAATGATCTATTTTGAACTAAAGTGCTTCCATGTTATGGCTTTTTAAAAATAAAAGCAGTCATGCCCTAAATGGCCAAACATGTCCTCTTTAAACGATGTTGAAGGCAAATTACAGCCGATTACTGCACCAAAAAAACTTGATAAAGCGAAAAGAACGTTGTGTTTAAATCTTAAATCATTGTACATATCGATACTTTATTATATCAACAAATTAGAGGGTCAAACATGTAAGGCCTCCGGTTGGACTCGATTAAAATAGCTCGTTGGAGTGAAACATTCGCTGCTCATACTTATTTATTTATTTTATTTATTTATTGAGAAAATTCTAGATACAGCACAGGTGCCCATTTTACACTGAAATTGTCAACAATGATAATAATAATAGGCAAAACATGTTAAAAATAATAAAAGTAACAAAATAACACAAAAGTGAATAGCAAATTAACAAACAAAAAATAAGTAAAATATTGCTTTATTTCATATTATTTACAAACATTTCTTCTAATAGATGACCGAAAGGCAAACTCGGAGGAAAATACTATATCGATTCTTGACGAGAGATCATTGTATTGTGTGGCAAGTCTGTAAAAGATAGATCTTTTTTGAATTTCTAGTCTAGTTTTTTTTTTTTTTTTTTTGTATAAAATATTCTTGTATTGCGAGTTGTGCGCATAGGTACTCTAAAGTGGAATTCCTCAAGCAGTGTGATGCAGCGGATTTTGCCATTCACAAACTGAGGCGACACAATTCACGGTATTGAGAAAACGGCACAGTCCGAGTGACACGCAAGCGACATGAGACAAGTGCAGATTGTCGTGTCTCTTCGGTTCGAAAGGTTCAATTAATTACTGAGAGTTCGCTTACAAGCGACACGTGTGTCTTGCAGCGTCTCGCATGTCTCTTCGGTGTGAATTCTCCCCAAAAGGACTTTTAAACAGATATAACTTTTCAGAATTTGGAATATCATAGCTGGTTTTTGAAACTAAGAAAAATTTTCGAAAAATCTTTGCCAAGTGTAAGACTACTATGACTTGGCACATTTCACAATGAAATCAAGAGTAAAATTAAGTTGCCTTTTCTGGTCTCCGCACAATGGAGACATATTCTAAGTGTTTTTTTTTGTTTTTTATTGAAACTGTGCACCACGATAGGAATGTTTTCGGCGTAACTGACAAGATTTTCCTGTGGAGGTAGTACAGTATAGATTTATCATCTATAGTTCCGTAAGCTACTAATTATGATCTTCGAGGTTTCTGCTTGTTGATATCGGACAGAAAAAAGGTAAATAAGGTTCGCGCTTGGTCGTAGTTAATTAAGTGTATGTTGAAACTTTCACATCCGGAGGAAGCCGAGAGCCCTTCTTCGGAAGAACTTGCTTGTTCTTATTATTCTCTGCTGTGAACTCACTGCAAATACGAAACGTGACTGAAGGTTTGTTTCAGAAATGTTCACTAGAGTTATTCCATATCATTTGGCTAACAGTATTTAGAAAAGAAACGGATAAGAAAAACAGGGCTAAATTCAAAACTATAGAAACTTGAAATAAGACTGTTGTCGTATGTAGGAAATTGAGATAATCATTTCTTTCCCGGCGGCGGCGGCTTTCATTAGGTCCTGAGATATTAAGGATGTCGGATGAACTACTATTATAAAGAAAACAATGTTTGATATGTAAGCAGTTCGTGGAGAAAGCTTAGCTATTGTTTTGCTGCAAACTGGTTCTTTCCTAGAAGATGACCCCATGGTTATATTGAAACGTGGAACGAGTTATAAGATGTTCAGTGTTGTCATCAGAATGCTTATACGGCACATCAACAAAATGAAGATGAGCGAGTACATGTAGATTTTAATTTTTGTTTTTGAAGTGGAATTTGTTTTAACTGCAAGGTCTGGCTTTCTAGAGAGGGAGTACTCTGCTATTTCAATTAGCACACAAGTTGTCCTCAAGATTGTAGGTTAACGCTGAAATTCTGGAGCTCCACCAGGTATCGAACCATGGACCGCTCGCACCAAAGGTGATATCGCCAATCATAGTACGTCTTCTCTTTGTGCATTTTGTAAAACCGAACTTCATTCCCTTCCGTTTCGCAGTGAAGAGCTGGTAATCAAACGAGAACTAAGTTGAAAATCGTAAGTACTCTATAGAGTACTATTGTGTTTGCAGTAAGAAAACTCTGTTATATCGATCTTGCAATGAAACTAACATGAACAATTCTGAAAGACTGCTTCTATGTAATGAATTTCTTCAAAACATTGCAAATTGTTCATTTGAAAGAGTATGTTTTGCGGAAACTCGAACACGAATTTATTATTTTATTTTAATAAACTCTCCACTAAATTAAAAGATCTAAAGGAAAAACTTATGGTTCTAACGAAAGACAACCGAAGGATGCGGAGGAATACTGGATTCTAACGAAAGACAACCGAAGGATGCGGAGGAATACTGGACTACTCACATTCTCTCTCACGCCATTAGAGCGGTGATGTCAGGCATTACTTCCTGTTTGCTGCCGTCCCTTCGTGGATGCTCTATTCAGTTATTAGTCTAAGATTCCAAATGATGTCGTTGATCCCCACAATTGCAATCCAGTGTACTCTGTAGCCTTGAAGGGTGCGTGATTAAGGATCTCTGGCGCCCTATTCGTCTCATCCCACCCTCCCGTCAACGCTCTTCAACTACACAGTTACAAACTCATAGTAAGTTCTACAACTGAGTGTGTAGAAGTAATATAATTTAGTCATTCACATCATTGTATTGTATTTCTCACTAGCCTGCATTAGCGTCCAAAGCATACACTAAAAAGTTTACTAGAAATGACTGTCTAGGACCGTCAATTTCTTCTGCCATCCAACTACCGTAAAAATGACCATGACCGTTTGTAAAGTGTTAACGGCCATTACATAGTTAACCGAATTAATATAATTTTAAAGGCTCAGCTTTTAATAATATATTTATGGTTCACGTAACTACAATTTATGATCATTATCTATCTTCATGCACGATACAAAAGGTACTCAAATTTAAATAGAAAACGGTTGCGTCCAGATTTTATAAATTTAAAGACAAACTGTTAAATTTTAAGCTGTCAATTGATTGTACATTTTATGGCAACTTCTGACACAACTTTGCATTTCGTGGAAGAGTAGTCGACATTTGAGTTCCCTCCGAAGAGGTTAACCCTTACCCCCAAACCCTGACACCGCATTCAGAATTTATTTTAACCTTCAGATTATTTTAATACGAGTCAGGCCGGCAATAGGCTGTTACAGGTAATGTACAAAGAAGCACTTCTCTGTATTTGAATTGCGGTTTTTATTTCAGTGTTCCAATTGAACAAGGTTTCGATTAAAGTTACGAATTTTGCAGAACCACATTAGTGTTTCCTTCTGTTTGTCCGATAACTGCGTTTATTTATATCACCACGTTAGCTACGAGAATGATAATGGATGAAACAACATCTTATCCGTTATTCAAATCGAAGCCTCTAGTATGGAATTCCGGATACATACCGTTGGCCATGAGGGAGCTCGTTTCTCACTTCCACTAGCAACATGTTTAGTTACATGTGTTGAATGTTTGTCTCTGTCCCACCTGACTTGTTTGATAACACTATTGCCTCATAGTCGCTCGTTGGATCTCCGGTAGAGTCATATTGCACAGAGGTTCGGATCTCATTTTAGACTGAGGTCCAATCTCGAGTAGCCTGTCGAGGAAAACTACGTTGTCTACAGGTTGTAGTTACTGTTGTTTCATAACTACGTTTACTGTTAAACACGATGTCCGTAAGTCGAGTGGTTAACTATAAGACCTGTTATATCTAATAATAATAATAATTAATGTGCATATGTTTTAGGGTTACCTTTCTACTTAGGCTGATAGTGACGAAGGGGATGAATTATGATTATATGAAAGAACAACCATAATGAAAAATCCTGGGGGCTCAAACTCAGAACCTTCAGTGGCAAGATCGTTCGGCCACCCAGGCAACATGATTTATAGTTGGTGAATGACGAAAGTACTTTGAAGCTACGTATACATAAACACGTGTGTTTATGTATTCGAAAGTGTCAGATAGAGATAATACGTACGTCACCAATCTTGCTGGTTGCGAAACTGCACTGGGAAGCGCAGATGAAAAGCTGAGTCGTTCGTATATTGTCATCCAACAGGGTCACCGATCGTGTGAGAAGTTACACAGATGCACAATGTGAATTCTTCGTAAGAGAAAGTGCTACCTCCACTCGGTGAAGTTTTATTGCTTGTGCAGCGGCACTTCAAACGTAAGTATTCGGCAGAATTATCCAGTCACTAATTGATGCAGATTTGGGATAAACACATGACTAGGAAAACATAGCAAACACAACAATATACGCGTACGTGAGTATTTTTAATGAGAAATTGTAGTTGATGCTTTGCAAATTCCCTCCAGTTTTAATCCAGAGTTACCTGGCTCCCAAGTAGTAGCTATTGATTGTTGTTTAGTCATGGCACAAGTACTTCGCCATTAGAGGATTAATACCAGTAGTCTTATGGGGAAGTATTTCTTTCCACGACTGTACCTCTCACTGGTTTTCGTTCGTAAACAAACTTAATAAACTTTTCGTTGTCCACTATTGTCGCCCAACGAACGCAAGCAAGTATAAGTAGCTCACGCCACTTTTCTTCTGGCAAATTCGTCCGAAATAGAAAATGGTTTGGTTCAGTTCGTTGGTTGGTGAAACTCGGTCGTGCACACCAGAGTATCTAGACTCCATTGTGACCGCCCACACTTATCCACATGGTGTAGTTTGTTCTGCCGTTATAAGCCTTGTACGCCAGTGTTCAAGTTCGGCCGAAACCGGATGCAATGTGACCATAGCCTTAGGCATCATTTGGCTCCTAGTACATGAAACTTAGTCATCAAAGTTGGTCACCAAATGTAAACCTGATCGCGAAATATATTGATATAAACTACCAAATTCGACTCTCTGAAGGACAAAACATTTGCCACGTTGGTAATAATCAAAAAGTATAAATAATAAAATTAGCAGCAATTGCAGTTTGTTACAAATATTGTTAGTTTAAAAATGCGGAATATTTTAGTAATAATTCAACATATTGTTCTATTGACTTATAAGTTAATATCAGGGACTTTAGTAAAAAAAAAAAAGGTAAAAAAGGTAAAGTGCTCCCCTGTGCTTAGCACCACGCCATGAAGGCGTATAGGGGGTGTGGGGGTAACGCCCCACACTTTCTTGATCCGGTCGTGAGTGGGGGTGATGTGATCAGCATCACGCCCCTGACCGCCTTTACCCCCCAGGGTTTCCCCCAGGTACCCATGTTATTCGACGCTGGGTGGGCGCCGGGGCCGCTTCCATCGTTAGAAAAGTTCCCGGATTTGAACCGGCCGGGGATCGAACCCGGGACCTTGAGCATGGTAGTCAGACGCGTTACCGAAAGAGCTGTTGTGGGTCGAATAGTCGAGTCAAGTAACACCAATAAGGCGTCGAGTAAGTAATTAGTGCACAGCTTTGGAAACCACTCTGTCTAACGTAGTCGTTATCTAGTCACTACAAGCGCCGACTTGACGACCTTCGTGGCGGAGCTGTTAGCACATCGCGCTATCACGCTAGGTGTCCAGGGTTCAAACCCCGGGTGTTCTTTGTGAGAAGAAATAAATTTCATCATTCATCTTCGCGATTAGCCAAAAGTGGCAGAAAAGAGAAGCAAAATAAACCAAATCAGTCAACAAGTTCCGACTTTTTTATTATTATTATTATTTGCTTTATTTTACTTCGCTTTTTGTGCCACTTTTGGCTAATTTGCGAAGATGGGGATGAGTGACGATATGATGAAATTGATGAATGGACACTCACAAACACACATGCCCAGGCCAGGATTCGAACCCGGGACCCATGGCGTCGTAGCGCGATGTGCACAAGTGCCGACTTGCAAACCCAGGCGCACAACCAAAAATATTGCAATTTGCAACCTCTAAATTTGAGCACTGATACATTATACAATAATTGTCGTGTTTTAGCAGTGATATTTTTTACAACTGAAAGTAACATCACACATCTGTGATAACATCAAGCACGTTTCTTGCATACGTATTCCATCCGTAAAGACAAAGGAGGAAAGAGTAAAGGAGGGACAAAACGAGCGAAGGAAAAAGAAAACTGTCCTTCAGAGGTAGTGTTGCCCACGAGACGAGACTTCGGCCTGTCTCGTCTCGTGGAAATGCTGTCTCGTCTCGAAAATATTAGTTTGTCTTATGACACATGGTCAATCTCGTCTCGAATCGAATTTTTAAAAGCCTGTCCCGTCTCGTCCCGTGGGCAACACTATTCAGAGGCAAATTTATACACCTCTGTATTACATAGAAAGGTTCTGCGTTCTACCTCTCCGCTTCCTCTTGCACCTGGAAAAGAAGCCTCGGAGTCAGTGCGCAACCTGTCCCTTGAATAAATGAATCACTTACGGAAGTCTCTCTTTTTTAGCGAAGAGAAAGGCTCAAATATGACATTTGTTCTCGTATCGCTGAAGCGAAAGTGTTTTTTGACGGCGCGGTAAACAAACATGTATGTATTGTCAAAACGGTTTTTGTCTGTTACATCATCGTCGCAATTGAACGAAACTTGGTGCTCGTTATTCAGTTTTTGGTACATGTTTTAAAGTTATACCATTATTTATAGTCTCAGGGGCGACGAACTGGGTAACCAACCGAGGGCGCCGAAATGTGTAAATAAACAAGGAACATTTCGGGAAGCAAGACGCACTATACACTCTGTCTTAACGATCTCTGGAGCAGCAGAACGAAAACGAGTCTGTGCAAGTAGTGACTCGAGACGGCTCCACCAATAAACGCGCGAGAGGGAACGGGGGGAGCGGACGACTGCTGGAATTAACAGCCTTTCAGCAGCGTGTAATGCTTCGCTCTGCTCACACGATTCCCCCCCCCCCCTCCATCTCTGCCACTATGCGCGGCCTTGCTCCAGAGATAGTTGGGACAAGATATAGCATACTGTTGAAAGGGAAAAATATAATAATAATTTACTCTTCAAACCACTTGTTCTTCATCCTCCCTTTCCCTTTTTAAAATTTGTTCCTCCATAGTTTTCCTTTTTTTATTATTATCTGTCGTATGTCTGCACCTTTTTCACTGACCACCTGCGTTTCACTCACTGCTCTGCAGTTCCATTTCGTGCGCCACAGGAGGCTGCCAACATCTTCATTGCACGAGTTCAGTTACTGTATTCTTTGAAAATATTTAATGGCACCCATACATTATATTTTCAGATAGTATTTTGTTTTGTTTACACGTGTTAACGTTTACGTGTGATATGAACACACAGGAGTCTCTATAATCTTTGATGCAACGAATGTTTTCCTTTAACTATACTTTGTTGCTCTTGTAAGTGGGTTGGGCATATGTAGTGAAGTGTTTTCGTGTTCGTACAACAAAAAAATTGAAAATATTTAGGACAGTGACTAGTGTGTGCCTTGGGAATCACCGGTTCTAATAACACTATTTTTGAATTTTCTCTCTATCCCTCCTACATACGAGTAAATACGCCGAACCGTGAATTGATAAAATTTCAGCTTTGCATCCCCTTTAAGACTCACCTGCTTTCGTGGCCCAGCTGTTACAGCAGTTTGCTTCGAAACTAGGTGGTCCAGGTTCGAGTACAGTTTAAAACGCTCATATTTGCATCGATCCATGAGTTAAGTTTTCTTCCCGACGATTTTGTCTTGCAGGCTGTTGCTGTGTAACCATGGTGTCTCAGGTTCGTTATCTACGGAAGATTTATTGAGTGTTTCAAATCCCAGTTAAAAACTGTAGACTACGTAGTTCCAGAATAGCCCCGTTCTGCCCTGGTTTTCGCCATCCACCTTATCATTATCCCGGCCTGGGTGGGCGTTCTTTGTGTGCCCCTTCATTAATTTCACATATCATCACACATTCTCATCGTTGCGATTAGCCAAAAGTGGCAGAAAAGCGACGCTAAATAACAAAAAGTCCCTACTTGGATTAAACAAATCTAATGGTAGAGATCGCGAAATTGAGCATCAGAGTAAATTCACAAATGAAAACGTTCGATTGCAGATGTGAGCGCCATGATTTGATTTGATTTTTAATTCGATATGGGAGTACTTTATTCCGGTACTAAATCCTAGTCTGTGTTCGATTTTGTTATCTTGGCTGGCCATTGGTTCAAGGTTGGTGCACTAGATACTTTTTTCTTTTTGTTCAGTCACGTAACCGACGGGTTCCATTGGCGGCAAGCAGCATGCAACTCGCATTCTTTCAACGACACTGCGTGCAAGCTGGAAGTAAAATCCTCAAAAAGTAAAAAAAAAAAAGAATATGTATATGTGTGTGTGTTGTTTCCCTCTGCTTCTGCCGCGAAAAAAAGTTTAAGCGTTTCAATTGTTCACTATCTGCAATTTCTACCTGATATTTGCGTATTGAACACAATCCGATAAATAAGAGACACCGCAGTTGTTTCTTGGAGACATTTGAAGACTGCCGCATCGAGGCGAGGGGGAGCTGTTCACACCGGCTGAGAAGGTCATACACTGTTTGACGTCAGCGGAGGAAAATTGACGGGAAGTAGCTTTAGCGATCTGCCGTTGCCTCACGTGAACCTTAGCTACCGTGTTGGCGAGATAGCTTGCGGCGGGGAGGACTGCGGCACCGAGGCGCTTGCTTGTAACTAGCGCAATCGCTCGGTTATTCTCTCGCGGCCGTGCCAAGCTGCTGGCTGGCTTGGGTGCCTGGACGATGCGTTCACAAAGAAGTGTAATGTCGTGCGTGCACGGCTTCGTCTGAGTGCGTGAATTTGTGTGTGTGCGTGCACGGATGCTTTTATCCTGCTGCGTTACAGTCTGCGATCCTTTTCGTCAATGGATGTTCCGAATTTGTTCTGTGAATTCGTGTGGATTCGGGATCTACGAAAACCGAATGCTGAATCCAAAAGACGGTAAGATGATATATCGCTGTTTTGTTGTTTCTCGGAATTTGTCTGCTAGCACGAAGTTGAATTTTAAAATTCTAGGCAGCGGCTCGTTCAGGTCTCTACTAAATGTCAGTTTCGGAAGCTTTTGCTGCTGGTGGAACACGAACGTATATTATGCGAACGATAAGTAAAAGCATTGCGTATATTGCAATTTTTTCTGTTGTTAATGTCCTGAGGATAATATTAGGATCTTGTCATTTTTGATGAATAGTCTTTCTTTACTGAAAAGTTGCTTAGTAGCGTAGAGCTTACGTCGCAATAGCAGTGAAGGTTAATTTTGCTGACATCGCAAAATTACCGACTTTACGCGTGTTTACCGTGTTTCTTTTGCACTTCCACTAGTGAAAATCTCATTGTAAAAGAACAGCAGAAAAATATATTATAAATACATTATGCCAACTCTGTTATCCATCGATATTGCTTGGGACATATAAGCTGAACGTTTTCAATTTTTCTCCTTATTTCCAGCTATTAGTAGTTATTTAGAAAGTGCACTGGTTACGGTGACAGTAGTACTAGGTGGACGACTCGTACCAATATGTAAAATGCCATTATTGCAAATTTGTTTCAAGTGTATGTATTAGTATTAAAAATAATTTGGACAACAAATCAAAAGATTTCGTAGTCTTACATAAGAATAAATTATCACTAAAACGAACTAATTTCCGAGATATAATTTTTCACGCTTTGGGAATAGTTGATTCGGATGTTCATATTTATTGACAATTTTGATGCTCGTAGTATGCTAATAATTACCTTCCAAGGTACTTTATCGTGTTAGTATTTATTTGTGTAGAGGCCGTTTTAGCAATTGCAAAGTCATTCGATACATAGGTGCTCCCCAACAGTTTATACTACAGTGAAACGAGAGATTGACTCAATTGCCAATAAAATTATAAGTTGCTTCACAGAATGTAAGCTTTGCGTTCATTTCGATAAGATAGCCGACGATATGAAGCTCACATTTGAGTGGCTGGGATCGTACTTAAAACTATTTAATCTGATCATGCATTGGATTTAAACCTTTGATATGAGAACCAAAAATACGAGTAGAGTCATCTTTCAATTTACATTTTTCAAAAGAAGCTATGCACGTATATACACCAGACAGCAAAGGAAATTGTAGAAAAATTGTCACCACCATTTTTATTTAGTCTGTGTCCCAGAATATGATGATCATGAATTGAAATAAAAACGTCAATAAACAAAGGACAATATCTGCTTCGAATCAACAGAATCCCATGCCTTAAAACAACACAGGATGTAGAATAGAGAAGAATGAAAATAGTGATGGAAAATTTGCCTACTATTATCTTTGCCGTTGACTGTACGTACATACATCCAAAACTTGCTAATGAAGAAGATTGTTGTTGATTAAATCAATATTCGTACGTGAGTCCAGGAGTTGCATTGCAGTTTCAAGCAGGCAGAGGGGGGGGGGGGGGAGTGAGAGTGAGTAGTGTGAGTGTGTGTGTTAGTTGACTTCATTATTCTTCTGCACGAACATGAAAAACTCCAATTTCTATAACTTCATGTATAAATATTAATAGGTATTTTTTTTTACCTGCTGTTATCTTTGCGGTTTGTTACACGATATGTATTTAACATCACTTGCGTGTCCTTGGGTGTTGAGGCTTAGTGAAATTTGCATGGGACGTCTTGTTACGTCAGAGTATGTTTGTTCATGCCTTGTAGTTCACGATACTGAGTTGCTAGATACGGCTACTATATTTCTAGAAAAGGTATGGCAATTTTGTTGTTACATGTACTGTGTGTAGAAAATGTTGCTTTAGCCAAGTATGCTTAATTTTTTTCCCTTCGTCTTCCGCTTTTTTCCTCTCCTCCTACTGGAGTATCTTTGTATCTTTTTTATACTCAACAGTAGCAGATTAACCAAATGCTCAAAGTTTTTTTTAAAAAAATACAAACGTTAAGCAAACACACACACACACACACATACATTTTGATAATATTCTGAAAGACTTCCATGTATTGTATTGTACGTTAAACATTATGTTTAGTACTAATTTTTATGCCCACGCTGAAAGTGTCCAGAGAATAAAACAAGCTTTTGTAATGAAGTTTGGACTTCTATAGATTTATTTTATTTGCGAATGTGAGTTTGGGTAGAGTAACATAGAATAATCATATAATATATGGCCACGTAACTTCTCCCCTGAATGTTGGTGTACATTAGCACAGTTTCTTCCTTTCAGAGCTATTCTGTAAATGAAGAAGAGAAAAACTAATGGTTTAATTTAATTGTTACTCTTTGTATAATTGTGCCAAGTATGACTACAAGTAGTGGTATACAGTGACGTGGCCAGAAGAGCGAGTAGAGTACTCTACTTGGCCAGGATTTCTTAAAATAAAATAACTTCTGATGCATGGAAAGTTTTTTTAAATTCTATCACTGACTATTATAAAGTAAGACATAAACCCTCCTTTACGAAATTCCCAGGACTGTCGTAATAGGAAGTCAACCCCTTCGCTTTGTAATCAAGGGGTTTTAGGTTCGAGGGTAAAGTAAGTCTTTAGTCTGTATCAGTATCTCTAATCTGCATTATAGATTATCATTAAGGTAACTTATTAACAACTGAAATAATGCACACACAGAAATTAATTGTTCCAATTTTGTGCTGTATCATCGCTTTCTTTAGTGCAATTGATATGTAACATTGTCTTTTTTTTAAAGTTTTTCTTACTGATGTGATACTGTCGTAAAATTTTAAATTTACAGTTACTATAAAAATATTCGTACACCTACTTAAAGTAGTTTTCTGGCAGTAATTTGGCCGCCCTGGTAAGGAACACTTTAAAATACAATAGATGTGCATATACTGATGTCAATTATTTGCACTTTGGAAAATATGCCTCCAAGAAACTTATACAATTTGCAAGAGTGGAACTTAAAGGAGGATCAAACACCTTTTATTTACTTATAGTGATGAATGAAATATCTACACTATCACTTAATTTGATGCAATCTCGAACTCGTATTAATTAGGGGACTTCGTAACATTGAATTGCCCACATTAGCATTAATTAATAGAGAAATAAGGCATAATTTTCTTGGAATATCTATTTCAAGTTCTTTGTGTTTGGTTTCCCTTGATTTTAATGTTTATTTTAACAATATTGGCTTCATATTTTTTTTCGATTAAGCACAGTGAGTGAAGATGTGCAGTTGTTTTGGTGTGTTGCGCAGCAGTCAAACCCTGACACGTAGCGTCATATGTTTGGAATATAGTTCTTTTAAAATTTAATTTTTTGCAGAATCCAGTTTTATTTATTTATTTCGAACACACAGGCACATGCCCAATTACAGTGTTCACAGAGTAAACAAGAAGGTAATACAAAATACAAAAATAATATTACATCAAGTGAGAAATATGACATTTCAATCTACAACATACTTATAAACATGACTGATTTCATATATTGCTTGATTTGATAGAGTTTATGTAACATGTTGATTGATTGATTGATTGAATTGTTGTTTTAAGTCCACTTTATGCACAGTAAGGCTAATCGGGACTGGACCTACAGTTTAAAGTGGGATCCGAACCACTTGTGCCTCCACCGGGTATCGAACCCGGGACCTGTTGATTACAAGTCGGCGACGCTACCACTGCGCCATCGGGGAGGCCCTTATGTAACATGTGTATACAAGTTATAGAGGTAATCAATCAGCTTATAAAAATGTAAATAGTAGTAGTGTAATAGAGATATTGAGTAATAAGTTGTACATATAAGAGACACAATGATAAACATACGACAGTGAAATTGAAACAGTATTTTATGTTAAATAAGGTTAAACAAAAATATAGATAATGTCTAATTTAGGGTGAGATTATGAACATAACAATCTTAATTGTGTCCTGTTTGTATAGGCTACAGTGCAATTGTCAAAGCGGGTTTTCCCTTTAGAATATTAAAATACGATTTGTTTCCATTGCTACACACAGTAGTATTTAGATTGCCGACAGTAGTAGTCTTGTAACCCTGCTGGGTGAAAAAGGCCTCCCCGATGGCGCAGTGGTAGCGTCGCCGACTTGTAATCAACAGGTCCCGGGTTCGATACCCGGTGGAGGCACATAGAGGTTCGGATCCCACTTTAAACTGTAGGTCCCAATTAGCCTTACTGTGCATAAAGTGGACTTAAAACACCAAATCAATCCAATCCTGGTGGTTGAAAGAACTGCCCTGTTAATGATGAACTGTAATAGATTGTTTTTAGAATAAAATTCTTAGAATGGCACTCCATTCATGTTTCCTGGCTCATAATATGACTCTCATCTTATTTCAAGATGTTATCTTAGGTCCCATCAATAACAATTACTCATGTCTGGAAATAAAAAAGAGCAATTTTCGTACTTTCGATCACTCTTGCAGGTTTCATTTTAATAACCCAATGATTTGGTTATTCTGTAGAAATTTGTTCTGTGCTTTGGCCAGTTTTACTCCTTGATTCTTAAACCTTTTCCGCTATCTTCAAAACAGGCCAATGACATCATTCTACACTGGAGTAGTGGGTAACGCTTGTATCTTTCGGCTAGAGGTGCCGCGAGTCCAGTGCACTGCCTTGGATTGCTTGAAAACAATCGATTCTGAATTGAGTTTTAAACTCTACCTTCATTTAATCCTTTATGCATAACATGACAATTCAAATTGTCTATGAACCCTAATGTAACACCTTTATTTCGGACACCTCGTTAAATTATCTTATCTTCCCATTTATGATAATAAACTGAGTGTACATATATTTTGTGCGCTTCATTTCTCCATTTTCAAGAAATCTATTATTTTCTCCGGCATATTTTTACATTAGTGTAAAATTTTATAAACCGACGTAAAATAATCTGGTTCAATCAGTCATGCAATTAAACATTTTACACAAGTCAACCTACAATATAATGTAAAAACATTGCCTTCTATCATACTTTAAAGTGTTATTTGAAATTGAGGTCGAATAGCTGCAAGAAAACTGTTTTAAGTTAAAAATTCGACATGTACAAACACTTTTTACACTCACTGTACAAATTTCTTAATAAAACATAACTGTGCTATGCGTAACAGTAGTAATAGAAGTATTTTTAATGAAACAATTTTGTCTTTGAAAATATTACCGACAAAGTTTGCAAAGTTTGTTTTAAATCCGTTTTTTGCCAAGATAGGTTGATAAGAGACTGGGCCTGCAGTTTGAAGTTGAATCGAACCCTAAACTTCTTTACTATAAGGTGACAGCGCTAGCCACTACGTTATCGAAGAGGCCTTCGGACTGCAAACACTCGATGGAATAGAGCAAATATATTGTACCAACATCAAAGTTCAAGGATAATTGGTTCCACGTACATATTCGTTCAGAGGTTACATGATGTTGAAGTTGCCATTTTATAAACACAGAACAACAGCTGACTGTGTCGGCGAAAGTTGATAAAATATTGCGTACAAAAAAATAATGTATTTAACTGACAATGATGTTATACCGTCCACACTTCACCATGATAGGTACCCTGTAAAATTAATTACAGTCGCCGGCACCTCTTCCCAATTATATTTGCGGTGACGTACACACACCAGTAGGTACGGTACTTGGGACGTCACAAAGAGTACACAGATCCCAAACATTGGGTATGTCCTCAACTATATATATACTTACTTTGGGTATGTCCACCACGAAATGGGGAAAAGAATATTACTTTCAGCGAGTTTGTAAAATACACACTGAATGCTTTACATACACATGAACCGTGCAAGATTTACATGTTTGCTAAAGGAATTCTTTCATTGCTTCACCTTTGGCCCACGTGGCTTCCTTGCTCTCAGTCAGGCTCAGGTATGATAGTTAAACCATGTAGTTTTGTTTTCACGGCCGCTTGAAATTGATGTATCAAGTTCGAATTCCGATTAGAACAGCAAATTTTTGTGTATTTATAGTATTTGTGTATTTTAAAATTCTACCTCGCCGTTCAGTCACTTTTGGCTACTAGTGACAATGACTATGAAAGGTGAAATCGATGAAGGAAGAATAACAAGCAAACACAGAATGAACACGAACTCCAGCGAGGATTATACTGGTTGTGGGTACAACCGCCAGGGCCTCGTTACCCTACAAGAATGCAGTGATCTGGGTGTAGTATGTGCAAGAGAGGTTGACATTTGAGTACCTTACGAAAAGTTTGCCCTTTACATTCCGATCTAGCATCGCGAGGGCAATTTGGGGCCTATTTAAAAATAATAATCAGGGATGCCAGGCAAAGCATGGATTTTCTTTCGTCCGTTTCATGAAGCTGGAGAGGTGAAAAACTGATATTAAGATATAAATAGAGATTGTACGTTTCCCTGTCTGAATCGCCCTTGCATACATCTTCTCTTAAATTTTACTTTGGACACTCTTTGAATTATTTTCTTTGTTTTCATGCCGTATGGCATTGCTTACTACATTCTCCTTTCTCTCGTGCTTTGCGTCACTAACATTTCCTCGCGGCGGAAAACCTTTCCATATTCATTTTCTGACATGTTATTCGGACTTTTTATGTGCTGAAGGCACTTCCTACAATTTACATTTCATCTGTATATGTATATCCAAGCGCGCGCGCACACTCACGTAAATGTGTGTGTAATATGCATACGCAACTCAGCAAATGGTTCTACGGGAGTCATTTCCTAAAAACATTTATGTGACTTGTGAAGTTCGAAGAACACCCGGAGTTATATTTTGAGAATGTGTCCACCTTTTGGACGCAGGAAACAAGAGCTGAAGTAGCAGGTGCTTTTTGCAATGAGACTCGCATGCCTCTCAAACTACCACTAACTCAAATTGCCACCAGGACAGCTGCAGATCCAAAGTATTTTGCCTCAAGAGGTTTTAACTTCAATCCTAACCTGAAATTAAGGAGTGTCTACCTTGCTCTTTGCAGGAATTGCACACTTTTGTAACCAACTACGTACTATAGATGACGCAGGATATGCGATGCTCGTTGCCCATTTTACACATAGTAACTACTGTTTCGCTTGTAAGAGAATTGAAGGTTCTGCACAATCACACACGTAGAGATTGCTGCCTTAACCAGAAAACAAATCCCGGACTGTCCTTTCTAATATTCTCGACAAATAAACAACTCAAGTATTACTCGAGATAAGAAGCTGTAGCTACAATTCAGTTATATCTTGCGTGTAACTTTTAAAAAAACTTAACTTTTCCTACAGGAAAAATTAATTTGAAAGTTTCATCTACTTTTACATTGTCTTCTGAGGAGTTTTACGCTATCTATACTTTTGTAATGGAGTGAAACGCGTTTGTGATGTTCATTATACTTAGGTAAATAGTGTTTTTCTGTTTCACACACACAATAAATGAAAATTGGCGTTCGAATAATGTGTACAGTGTCTCTCAAAAGTTTTAGGACAACGACATTTTATACTAGGCAACCCAATTTACACAAGGCGTTGGTGGGTTGCCTGTAGAGTTAGGCTCAATTTCAGGGTTGGCACATGCACAATAGATATTTATAAAATACGCGAAAGAAATAAAAACAAGTATTATTGTATAAAATTATTTAAAATATCACTATTATATCTCAAGTGACAAAATTCTTTCTAAAAAAAAAGTTTTCTAGTATTTCATCGCTGATGAGTCTACAGAAAGAAAAAGAGGTGAGAGAAAACGAAAGGTGACAAAGGAGAGGAGAAAGAGAAAGCGAAAGGAGAAGAAGTTTGGAATTAACGATGGGGGAGGGGAAATATTAAATGACAAAATCTCCATTTCAACGAACCGAGAAGTGGACAAAATTTGGATAATTCTTATAAATATTAAAATTACATTCATGTTTTTAGTGGTATAATCGCAGATAAAATCAAAGATCTTACATGGAAGATTTTACCTGAATCTGAACTAAACCAAAAGGCATTTCGAACTGATCTAGTACATTCTTCAATACATTTCAAAATATTATTGAATGTTTCATGTCGATAATTTGACCAATGCATCAATTCTTGACGCTGAGACGATATTTTCTGCAACTACCTCTTCTCTTCTGTCCCTTCTGTTCTTCTCTTCTCTTTTTCCTTCTTCTCTCCCTCCTTCTGCTCTGCTTTTGTCTCATATCGCCTTCCCTACTTTTCTCGCATCTTATCTCCATCCCACTCATTTCCACTCCTCGTATCTCCTCTCCTGTCTTAGATTTCCGACTCCACTGCACTCTTCTCCTCTTCATTTCGTTCTTCTATTTTTCTCTCCTTTACTCTACTCTCCACTCCTCTCTTCTTGTCTCCTCTTCTCTCATCTCGTTTTCCTTCTCTTTTCTCTTCTTTGCTCCATTTTCCTCATCTCTCCTAGAATCTTTTTCCATTCTCCTCACTACATCTCCTCACTACATCTCCTCGTCTATCCTCTCTTTCCTCTCTCCTCTACTTTTCCTCTTCTCCTTTCGCTTTCTCTTTCTCCTCTTCTTTGTCACCTTTCGTTTTCTCTCACCTCTTTTCTTTTCTGTAGACTCATCAGCGATGAAATACTAGAAAACTTATTATTATTTTTTTTAGAAAGAATTTTGTCACTTGAGATATAATAGTAATATTTTAAATAATTTTATACAATAATACTTGTTTTTATTTCTTTCGCGTATTTTATAAATATCTATTGTGCATGTGGCAACCCTGAAATTGAGCCTAACTCTACAGGCAACCCACCAACGCCTTGTGTAAATTGGGTTGCCTAGTATAAAATGTCGTTGTCCTAAAACTTTTGAGAGAGACTGTACAAGACACATTATAATTCTGTTCTAGACAATTCTTAATGATATAAAGAAGATTGATATCTTTTGTTTGAATTACATATTTACAAGTTTTGAAGTTTGAACTTAAAGCATTTTTCATATTTGCATCATTTTATCTTGAAGTATTTGATATTCAGGACGCAAAACAATCATTTTTTTCAAATAGCATGAAAATTATAGAGCAGTGGTTGTTGTAGCGACATGTTTTTCTTTTGACTGGAATTCGAATTTCCTTATTTAGTAAAATATTTATACGAGAGAGTAACATGGTCTCGGGTTCGATACCTGGTAGAGGCACATGGCACAGTGGCTCGGATCCCACTTTAAACTGTAGATACAGTCCCGATTAGCCTTTCTGTGCATAAAGTGGACTTAAAGAAACACTTCAAAAACAGTTCCGACAAAGTAACATGGCTACCGAGTTTCGATCTCGCCACCGAAGTTCCTGCGTTCGAATCCCGGCGATTAGCTGTAAGTGGCAAAAAGGGACGCTAAATAACATAAATACAAGACAAAGCTACAATATATATATATATTATTAATTCTGCAAGTTATGAGATTCCAACTATTGTTGGTTTACCGTAATAATTATGATTTTGTCGATAAGATTACGGAGGTTCTGGAGTAGAACAGATTTTAAGTGATTCTTAAGTAGTTATTATCACATAACACGGAGAAAAGTAAATTGGATAATATTTGTTTACTCAACGCTGACTGAAAAAAATAACACTTCAAGCATTTTATTTCATTCTTTCTTGTGCTAACAGCCTTTGCTTCCGCAAGTGAACATAGATACAAAAATACGTACGTGAATGCGGTTTAATCCGGTTTGATAAGTATTATATGTTTGATCTAGGTGGTCCCGGGAATGTAACATGCCCTTTTTAATCGCTGCTTGGTGTTAGTCCTCCAAACTTGCCATTTGTCTTCCTCTCCGATCACATTAGAATGAATGGGACCCCAGGTTCAATTCCCAACCGGCTACGCTTCAAACTGTATTCCCGGTTAACCGCTAGCATCTGTATAAAGTGAAAGTTGTTAAATTCTCTAGCATATCTGTCGTTTGAGTAATTTACGAATCTGGCAAGTAACATTCTTCTTTCCTGCGAGTTTTTAATTTCGATACGAGCATTGAGAGCAACGTGTCTGTGTAAATTCGAACCCTTTCTTAAGAAATAAAATATAATTAGCAACTCAGTGTCGAAGATTGTTAGTTCAGAATCGTGGGAGATGATAGAATAATGGTTATAGCATTGAATCAGCAGTAATACCCAGGTCTGTCATAGATTCGATTAGACATGGGATGGGTAATGTCATTAGGATTACCCGTTAATACACTTTGTTTCATTTTTTGAGGTGCCTACCAAGAGTCCATTTCACATTCCTCGCGCCATGCAGGACAGTAAAAAACATTGACAACCGTCTGTCGATTCAGAAGATCCTGTCGTAATATTCTTCCCATTTATATCAGAATAAGATGACCAAAATCGTTCACAGTGACTGTGTTAATGGTCAAGCTGTATGGGACACCCACAATTATGTGGAGACAACCTGAGAAAAACAAGGAACGGCACAGAAGAGGAAATACCTCGGGTGGGTATCCTAAATGTGATTCCAGTCGCCAGTGCCAGGGATGGGATCAGTTAGCTTTAGTGATGCCCACGGGACGAGACGGGACAGGCTTTTAAAAATTCGAGACGAGACGAGATTGACCATGTGCCATAAGACAAACGAATATTTTCGAGACGAGACAGCATTTCCACGAGACTCCACGAGACGAGACAGGCCAAAATCTCGTCTCGTGGGCAACATTAGTTAGCTTTTTGTGGTTCGATGATATAACTCAGGGGCGCCAAAACTACGACCCACGGGTCACATTTGCCCGTGGTATTTACAAAACTTTTTTTAATGTAATTTTGAGGCATTGTCGCCAGTGTAACGAAAATGTAATATGGGGCGCCACCAATTGCTCAATCGTCCTTCGTATGAAAATTTTTGTTGACCCTGATGTATGTACAAGTGGTGCCAAAGGGGAAGTTATCTACGTACATCTTACTGGAAAGCTGTACTGTAGTGTTGCACTATGCTCATATCAAACTTGTCAGAACTGAATACAGAAAATCGCTCACAGAAATGTTTGTTTTCTGTGTAACTTGCTTTTTCGGTCGTATGTAATAAATGCATGTACAGTTTCGTACGTTCAGTAATATTTATATTTTCTGCATTACGTATATATTTTGCTATAACTCCTGTATCTCATGAATTCAGACTTTCGGTATGTGCTTATTGCTACATGGATGGTTTTCTGTTTGTTGCTAAGTTCACACCAACACATTTGTGCACCAATTACGACAATGTACACCATGCTCATTCTGGCTGCCAGAAATGAGTATGGTACCCATACAAACTATCATACATATTATACACTACCATACATATAATATGTACTCCAATAACAAACAATAAAGTGCAATACAAAAACCGGGGAAACCGTTAAATTTCGCGGAACTGACGCTCTGGGTTATTTTAAAGGTACTAGGATATAAGCTCGTACCCCTGAAAGTATGCGAGTGAAGGCTTTTTTTTCACGGACTCCCCTTTCCTTTAAATAAAATATCATCACTCATCATCATAGTCGCAATTAGCCAAAACTGGCAGAAAAGCGACGTAAAATAACCTAAATCAATCAATCAGTCTGATTTTTGTTAAGGTAATTAATATGTTAGACAACAGGAAGTACTATTTATATTTATATTCAGCAAACATCAAGTAAAAAAGTGACTTCTGCTAACATATGGAGGGCTGGGCAACCCCCTACTCTTTAATCTCTGGAAGGATGATATAATTTCTTTTGGTTACTCCAGAGACCACCGTGCCGACGCGATGTATTACAGAAAGCTGAGTTTCCAGTGGGAGGCGACTTTCTATCGATTTTCCACGGAGCTTGGAGAAGGTGAACTGACGCGGTTGCGAATGAGTGCTTGAATAGGGAGGCCTTTGTTTTTGGGACGCGATGTTTGTAGGTCGGGAACTGTGGTGACCCTAAGTAAATGCTTGCCGAGCTAGAGCTAAAACGGATTATGGATCTTGAAGTGAGGTTTAAAGGATGCAGACATTTGGTTTACAAAGGACTACGCAAGACAGCAAACAAAACTATGTTCGGTAGAAATGTTTACTTTTTCATTAAAATATTGTTCATTTTCAATCAAAATATAGATTTTGCACGGTAAGCGCTGTCATATGTAGTGGTTCGAGTACGTAACGCAGGAAATGGTTATTTTGACGTGAGACACGTGTTTCTGATTGTATATTTGCACAAGGTCCAATGAAATTGCCAACACTGTGTAAATCATTGTAACATGCGCGATAGGGCTACTTTCAGCTCACATTGGGGGGATCTGGATATCGAGTAAGGATTGTGTCTGTCACCCTCTTCCTTCTTTTTCTCTTGGTTTCTACTCAGGGGCCAAAAAGCCAGAAACTATATTCTTTTGGGCACAGTGCTTTTTTGCGGCCAATTCAAATTTCTGTACCAAGTAAATCACATGCAAACGAATTAGTTTTGGGGTCCCTATTGTTATATCAATTACTGACCGTAAATTAGAAATGAACGAAGAATTTTTTGGTCGAACTGGGCGACTGCCAGGTTGCAGTGATAACTTGTTCCAAGCAACATCTTTTTATTTAATAGAAATTAGGAATTTTTTATTCAGCATTTAACATTCGTAACAATGTAATTATTTTATTTTTGGTATATATATTCGCTCATTGTTTGTTATTATTTCGCTCATCTGCAAATTTGAGTTTCTCGTAACCTTGATTGATTGATTGATATTGCTTTTTAAGTTACTTTATGCACAAAAAGGCTAATCGGTACTGGACTTACAGTTTACAGTGGGATCCGAACCATCATGTGCCTCCACGGGATATCGAACCCAGGACCCCTTGACTACGAGGCGACGACGTTATCATTAGGCCATCGAAGAGGTCTTCGCATCCTTGTGCTTGAATGAGAGCGTGTGTCGATAACAAGTTTTCTATACTCAAACGTAACCCATGTTGTGCTTCTTCGTCATGCAGTGGCGTGACTGCTGCATACTCTGCAAGATTGTTGAGAGCGAACGCACGTTACGGCTCTCAGTGCTTGCTGCTTTATACCATCAATATTGTTTTACATAATTTAAACAGGGCACATTTTAGTTGAAAGTGTAAGATAGGGAGAAAAGTATGACCGGAATATAAGGAGGGACCATGTCCCCTTCGTGTAATGGTAAGCGTAACAAGCAACGAAGCCAGGGAGCCGCCTCGGTGGCCGAGCGCATTGAGTTGTAGATTCACAATATCGCCTCCGAAGGTTCCGGGTTCGAGTCCCGGCATGAACATGGTTATTTCTTTGTTACTGTCCTTTCATCTAGTTACATCCTCGTCGTCGCGATTAGCCTAAAGTGGCGAAAAAGAACGCAAAGTACGAATCCAGGTGACCTATATGAAATATCCGTAAACATGTTTCTTTATCCATTCGCAACACAAACATCAACCTAGGGCTCTCAGTCGAGTCGTGGCATTTGTTATAGAATTCAGTTATAAGTGATTCAAATTTGGTACCCATGACTTTGAAGCAGTCTAGTGGGATCATACAAAATCTTCACGGGGAATGGCAAACGTCTTTAGGAGTTCTTCAATGGCATTTTACAGAGTATTTCAAAAGTCGCGCATCCCTAATTTTCATCAATAATAAATTGAAAGTCGTAAGCGATATTTACACTGTATTTTTTGCACCTTGAAACCTTGTTCACGTTTGTAATTAACTTATCGTATCGTGTACATCGTATTCAGGGTCTAGAATTTAATTAATTCGGCAAGTCGGAGATATTTTTTTTTTTTTCAGAATACTAATTTCGGAGGAGAAAATCATGATTTATTTTCCTTCAGGTTCATAATTCGAAGTTTTGTGACTGATGCCATCATAATCTGTGGTTTGCAATGTCTGATCGATTTATGAGTAGCGGTTGAATGGGATCAGGGGCATATAATCTTAGCAGCACTAGCAGTCCAGAATTTTGTCAACAGATGTAGACATCTTTTGCATAAGTATTGGCTATACATTTGCATAAGAAATCTTAAATCATAATTTTACCCCGAAATAGTGCATCAGGAAAAATCCTGAGTTGTTCCTGGCTGCCCTAGTTCGACTTTCTTTACTTTATTCCCCAGCTGTACTGGAGATCCACGGAGACGTTTTGCTTACTAGCATAATCCAAGTAGTGTTGCCAGGCACAACAATAAATTTTCCTCAAAAGTAAAATTTCAGAGCAAAATTATAATTTATTATTTTCTACGAGGTTGTAATATTTGGGCAATACCTGCGTCTGCTGATAAAATTCTGAAATGCTAGTGTTGCTAACTAAGATTATACGCCACTAAAATTTCCCTTTTTATTAATTTCATTCATATTCCTAAACCCATCAGACATTGCAAACCAATTGGTCGCAAACCACAGATTAGCATGATATCGGTAAAAGAAAATCTCATTATGACTCCGGAAAAAAAATTCTCATCTCTCTTGTCCCCGAAAATTGGTATTCTGAAGGAAATAAACTCCCTACCGACTTGCCTCATTAATCAATTCCTGGAGCATTTTGTATAGAATAAGTTGGCACTATAAAGTATTTTTAAAATATGTCAAAGGACGAGGCTTCAGGACGCAAAAAGCCCGGTCTAAACATTACTTACGGTTTTTCAAGTTATCATCGATGAAAATTAGGGTTTCGCGAAATTTGAACCACTCTGTGCGTTTCCTACTTATTCAGGGTTCTTTCTTTGTGTGTTTAAATCAACAATCAGATGCACGTAGTTCTCTCGATTTATGGAATTGAATTTTGGACGATTGATTTTGAAATTTCGTTACACTGCAGTTAGGAAAGCCATCAGCCACAACTTTGAGTTAATTCTGTCCTTGGAAACTTCCTGTTATATATCAGCCAAACTCTTATGTGAATTTTCTTTGTGTAGTATGTACTTGTAGGCACATTTTCACCGTTAGGTTCGGCAGCGATGGAAAAAAAACTAGTTTGTGACATTGCCAATGAAAAGAAGGGCAATTTTTATTACACCTTTCTTTAAGGTCACTTTTCATCCCAGAACCCTCAGGATAATATGGGAATATCATTTCAAAGTAATATCGTTATTGAAATATTAACATCTAAATACGAGTGTGAACATTAGTCACTTTCCATCGTTATTTTTATTTATTGTTCTTATTTTATACTTGTCCGTTCACCCATAATTACGGTATAATTTTTGTACAGTCCGTCCAATAGAGTACATGTATATTATTCGTATTTGTATGTGTGTGTGTGTTTTCACGTCCACGTGGCCAGTTTCCTCATTTTATCCTTCATCCCCATCTTCATCTTAGACATGTTCCATAATCTGATGTTTGTGTTTGTAATCACGGCATCTAGTTCAATTTGCGATGGAATTCGAAAATTAGTATACGATTTCGCTTGTCTCGTATTTGTGTAGGAAAATTAAGAATCGCAATAAACTCAGTTATTCATGTTTTTTTATGGTGCTACACCAAAAAACGAAAACACAAGAAAATGTTGGCAGATATTGGAAAGCCATTATTCTAATGCTTGCATGTATTATTTAAATATGCCACAATATTAAAGAAATTTGCAGCTGGAAGGTTGAAAGCAAACTGTTTTTCCTTTCCGGTAATTAAAATTCTCTTCCGTGTTTTGCTGCCAAGTTTTCTCATTCTATTCACGTTATCACTATTTAGAAGCGTTGTAACTAGCCTGGCACGTTTGTATAAGCTAAAAGGGAAACCTAAATACAGGCCTGCAGAAAGAAGTAAAAAAGAAAATGCTCTACGATCGTGGCCGCGGTGGCTCAGTCGGTAACGCGTCTGATTACCATGCTCAAGGTCCCGGGTTCGATCCCCGGCCGGTTCAAATCCGGGAACTTTTCTAACGTTGGGAGCGGCCCCGGCGCCCTGGCGGGTAAAGGCGGGCAGGGGCGTGATGCTGATCACATCACCCCCACTCACGACCGGATCAAGAAAGTGTGGGGCGTTACCCCCACATCCCCTATACGCCTTCATGGCGTGGTGTTAAGCACAGGGGAGGACTTTACCTTTTCTACGATCGTATTAAAATAAGCTTTATGGGCGTAATAATAATAAAAATAGAGGTATGAGAAATTTATAGATTCTGAAGGAGGTTATTGCTGGTTCTTGCACATATCTAGCACCTCTTATCTGTTCTTCAACCTTCAACATTTATTATGCCATCTTCGTTTATTTATACTTTTGTTTACACGCGTGAGCTATTAAATGAATCTTCATTGTGTGATTTAAGCGATTAGTACTGTATAGTTGAACAGAGTAGACTTAGCAAAACACGATTCATTGCTTATCCCAGGGAGGCAAGGGCCCTTTGTCGAATTAACCGATCCCAGTATCATCCCGCAACAAACACGAAGTAAGTTCTCCTTTAGTCCTAATATGCATTTTAAAGTAGTGTTTAGGGATTTTTTTAAAATTTATTTATTTAATGTGACTCGCCCTCCATTACTTACCGACTCATTTTTCTGGTGCCGTTACTGCTAGCATTGTCTTCCTGGATCTCCGATATCGATAGGAGCTGCTGTTTGAAATTCCTATCGTAAGGTGAAACAAATCGATTTTTTCATAAACACAAATCTAGGTAGAATTTGAAGGAACACAGGAATCAAAAGTTGCTTTGCGTTTATTTTACTTCGCGTTTTGTGCCTCTTGGCTAATTTGCGAAGATGGGAATGAGTGATGAAATTGATGAATGGACATTCACAAACAACCAAACCCGAGCGGGATTCGAACCCGGGACCCTTGGCGTCGCAGCGCGATGTGCTAACCACAGGGTCCGGCAATAATACTTTAGAAACATGAGGTTCGAACCGAGGACAAGCATGGTGAAGTTTGCCCCATCATCCATCTCGTTAGTTCATCATTAACCCAAGAGATTGAAAACTGGCGTAAAATAACAGAGTTAGAATCACAAACTATTATTTGTCTTGCCAATCCTGCCTTTATTACAAAAAAGAAAATAAGTGCCCTTGTGTCCATCAGCGTGCAGTCTGCAAATGACAATGCGCCAGAATGGGAGAAGTTATCTTTAGGCGAAAACCCTTCTGGGAGCAATCTTCGCGAGAGGGAAGGTTAACCAGTGTGGCTTGATCCGACACGGTGGAAGCGGCTGGTTTGCGTTCCAACCAGTTTTATCGTATGCGTGGTTGGGAGAAAACATGAATCATTCTTCTTTGCAGAATATCTTTCGAAGAAGGAGAGATCCTCTCCTTGAAAGCGACGTGGAACATGAATCTAGAAGATTCTGCGAATTTTTCAAGGTTGTCGATTTTATTACTTCTGAAAAGTTTCCATGTTCCAAATTTATGTGAGCAGAGGTGAAAGTGTAATTTTGAATAGTTTGTCGTAATGCAATGTAATTTATGTATGCCACATTGCAATGAAGCACAGCATAATACGTATTTTTTGATCCTTCGAAACCGTTCTTTTAATGCGCAGAAATAATTTTAGGAACTTTGTATAGCATGCGTTGCATTATGCTGCTGTGTGTACAGAAGAGTGGCAGAAAGTGAGGGTTGGCATTCATCTTCAATCTTTAAGTAACAGAATAGTTTTTAGGCCACGTTCATAGTCACAATGAAGAAAAGAATAAGTGCCAGCCACGCGGATGTTTTTCACTGGGTCTAACTTCTGATCGCAGATACAACCGACATGACCAAGCGCAAATAACTGTACGCAGACTTCCATGGCAGAGTGGTTAGCAGAGCGCGCTACGACGCCAGGGATCCTGGGTTAAAATCCCGGCCTGGGCATGGGTGTTCTTTGTGAATGTCCATTCATCCGTTTCATCATATTATCGCTCATCGTAGCGATTAGCCAAAAGTGCCAGAAAGGCGACGCTAAATAACAAAAATTTAACAAACGTAAAAATAACTTTACTTGTGTGTGTGTTGGATTGGATCGATGTGTTGTTTTAAGTCCACTTTATGCACAGTAAGGCTAATCGGGACTGGACCTACAGTTTAAAGTGGGATCCGAACCACTATGTGCCTCCACCGGGAATCGAACCCGGGACCCCTTGCTTACAAGGCGACGACGCTGCCACTGCGCCATCGGGGAGGCCTACTTGTGTGTGTGTGTGTGTGTGTGTATACAGGGGTGCCCACAGGGGGGTTTATGACGCGCCTGCGTCATGGAAATTTTTTGGGGTGTCAAAATTTTATACTAATTCTATATATCTTCACACATCGCATCGTTTGATTGACTTGTTAATGATTTTTAGTTTTGGTTATTATGTTTAGTTTTTCTACCTAACTGTGGGTGATCGCGGCGATAGGGTTGAAATGAAACACCACCTCCTATGCCTTTAGAATCGGTTTGGATGGCATTAATACAAGGTAAGTCGAGCAGACAAACTGTGCAGAATAAGGTTGACGAACAATGGCAGTGAACCTAAAGTATCTAAAGTAAACGTATATTGCTTAAATATGTCTGTATTATACAGTGACGCAACTACAGGGGGCAGGGGGATCATTGATCCCCCAAACTTCGACAGAAGTCAATTTTAGGGTAGCAACGGGGGGCATAGAGGTCCCGGGGTCGAATCCCAGCCTGGGATGGGTGTTATTTGTGAGTGTCCCTTCATCATATCATCACTCCTCCTCATCTTCGCGATTAGTCAAAAGTGACAGATGCGAAGTAAAATAAACCAAATCAGCCAATCAAACCATTCCATCTCACTGAAAGATCTTGTGAATGTGAAAGCGGATTCAGTGCCACAAACCTAACCTTAACTGATTAGAAAAATCATTTAGAAGTTTTAAAAATTACTTTTCCTTTCCTTCGACCCCCAGTGCGCTGCTTTCATCCAGAAAAAATTGCAAGAAATTAGATCAAGTCTAAGTATCACAGTGTCCTTGACAAGCCAACTGGCAAACCATAGAACCTGCAGTGTCTCATTTATCTCGTGCATTCATCTGACTAATGTAAATTTCTTACATTTGACGTTAGACTAACTTAAAATGGCGTTGTGCTTGTGTTGCAATCGATATCAAAATTAGATCTTAAGCAATTAATGTCCAATTCTAAATATACCTAATACATGGGTAAAAATAAGTCCTTCTCCCCTGTAATAAAATCACAAATTGATCCTTGTTTTATTGTCTATGAAACATTCACGTAGGAATAATATCGCGATGCGACGAGTCGAGCGAGAATTGTCACAACCTCATCTCGTCTCCTGTGTAGTGAGGCCCTTCTCGTTCTTGTTTGTGCTTATTTTTCTTTCGGTTTCCACTCAGAAGTTATTAAAACTTATTCTAGATTCACTTCATGCTCAGATAGGCTAATCGGGACTGGATCTACAGTTTAAAGTGGAATCCAAAGCATTGTGCATGTGGGACCCGTTAATTACAAGGCAAGATATCTATCTCATCCTCACAAACGAAATGTTTAGTATAAGCAACACGTACATTGTGTCACCACTCAAAGTTCCACAACGTATATAAGCCATTAAAGCAAAAACTTTTCTTAATAACATTTTTCTGCTTTACATCTTGTATCGGCGCTGCGAACCGTCGAAATATGGAATTTTAACCTGAATAGATGAAAACGGGCAGCACAGGCTCGCAATTGCCAGTAATGGATTAACTTTGCAATTACAGTAAACAAAATATACTACTTATTTGAAAAAATCAATATGATATAAGCTTGATATGTCTGGATAAGACAAATAGAAATTTATTTTAAGCAATGTCTTCAAATATGATACCAGAATTTCGAACGAGATCGTCTCGAACATCAAGGATCGTCTCGCTTTGATTTTGCAGAGATTTATTTCAGTCTCGTCTAGAAAATTGAGAGGAAACACAGACTTTTCTTGTCTCAGTACCATCTCTACTTTCAAAAAATATCTTAATAATATAAGTTTAAGTATAGTTTTCCGAACACCCTTTTACAAAGTTATGAAAATTATGGATGATGTACATTGTATCCCCAAATTGGTCTGTCGTGTCTCGTGTCGTTTGTGTAAGTATTTCGTTTTGGAAAATTCCATTTGAAAAATTCAATTGAAAAGGAGACCAGTGATAATACTCCTCTGATAGAGATTTGCATCTTATCTTCGAATTGACGCGACCACTTCTTTAGAAAAGTGTATCCCCCTTACGCAAAAGAGAATTCTTCTGGAGTGTGATTTTCTGAGAGTAAGCTTATTACCTGATCCCATCGTTCCACATATATTTTAAACAATGTTTAAAGAGGTTTCCAAGAACACAGGTCAATGAACTAACTAATAGCAAGCACAATGTAGTAGAATAAGTAGAACAATGGTTTGAATTCCTGTGCTAAGGAAGATAATGCTTGTAAGTTATATACAATTTAAACTTTTTTTTATTGAGTGAATTGGAAATGTTTTTTTAACAGTAGTAAGTAGTGTATATTGGTTGTTTCAACGCCACACTTGGTACGAGTGCTTTTTTAGCCTATTTTTTTATCAATTGAATACCACTTTTTGACATATTTTGACAAATTTTTGTCGACGTTTTAGCGTTTAGCGATGTTTTTGTAAAATTTCCCATTTTTCCCTTTTTTCCCACTCACACTTGGTACGAATGCCACGATCTTACGTGATATAACTTAACCTATCCTTTTTTATTACGTGCTAAACTACACGAGAGCCTCTACTAGTAGTGTAATCAAGCCGGTTCAAGATCATCATTTGGGGTTAAAAAATACCTCAAAAACTCACTTTCTCTCCACGTTCCGCGCCTCATTTATTGCGCTGACGATGTTTCACAGCGAAGAAACCAGCACCAAAACATCAAAAACTCGCTTTACTCATTTGGGGTTCACCGTAGTGCAGGTGCCCGGGGATAAAAAAAAACCCTCAAAAACTCACTTTCTCTCCACGTTCTGCGACTCATTTATTGCGCTGACGATGTTTCGCAGCGAAGAAAACAGCACCAAAACATCAAAAACTCACTTCAATTCACTGAAGTGAGCCACAGTGTTGCAAAACCTACGAAAATTTCATCAAAACCTCAAAAACTCACTTTCTCTCCACGTTCCGTGCCTGACGAAGGTTGGTATGGTACGTTCTGGAACCATCCTTTTGATCTATTTTTTTTTTATTATTTTACGATGTTTTACGGGTTAATCTAACCTACAATGAGAGAAAAGTGGACAGAAAAAAAAAAGCTCTGGCATCACTTTTTTAAGCTCCTCCTCCTGCAAATTTTTGCTCTCGTCCTTTGACCTACACTTTTGAAATGACTTACGACATTTTCCTATAAGTCTGCTGTCTCTTCTTACTGTAAGATCCCTCAGTGTAATCTACTACGACCTTGTGCTCTCAGCGTAATCTGCTACGATGTTGTTGTTTTTTTTAAAAAAAACTCATGTGTGATCTTCTGCGGTGTGTGTGTGTGTGAGATAATCAAAATTATTTTTGTTAAGACCCTCAAAAAAGAATAAAAAATATCCCGCCATAGAGAGGGGTGCGTGGTGCCCAAAACCAGTTCTAAATGGTCATGGCTATCGAAGCCATGCCTCTGTAGAGTTTCACGAGTTATTATTTTTTTTTTATTTGCGCACCGAACTAACTTATATTGTATTTTATATAACCTTGTTGATTTTTTTTAGTATGTGGCAATTTTTTTTTTTACGAATTATTTTTTTTTTAAAACTGCTCCGTCACCCTCTCGTTCTTCACGTCGTGGACGAAGGACTTCTCTGCGACCAGGATGACGCTGCATAGAGTATCCTCGGGCAACGGACTGTTGAACTCGCAGACGATCTTGATGTTGGTGCGATCGTTGACCACCACCTGCTTCCTTTTCGTGGTATTGATGACGGACATGGGTCTGTGGGTTTTGAATTCGCTGGGCTTGTAGTACATGTCCACGCTTCCCTCCGTTACGCGCTTGTAAGCCGTGTAAGCTTCGTAAAGTTTTAGGTAATCGTTTTTGGTCATGTCGAGGTTGTAATTTTCGCGCGGGAACACTTCGTTCCTACCGTTCTTGAGATAAATGTTCTTGATCTTGCAGTCGTCGAATTTGCTGGAATCTTTTTCCTGATTCTTGTCCCTCCCGGTCTGAAAGAGCACCACGACGAAATCTGGCATGTCGAACTGTATGTTGTTGAATTGCGTCGTCACGTCGAATTCCATGTGACTTCCCGACGCCAACTTCTGCACGCACTGGTAACCGTGAAAGTGAATCGGTACCTGCGGACTTTTCAAGATCTCCGCTTTGTACTTGAGGGCGTAGTTCGTTTCGTATTCCACGATCGGCATTCTCAATTCCATGCTCCGGATGACGCACTTGGCTGCTTCGGGTAAAGTGTTGGCTATCGGCGTGCCGTCGGCGTTCAAGTTGGTGTATCGCATCAGTGCGTCGTTGTCGTTGGCCGCTCTTCGAAACGTGATCCTCAGTCCTCCCTTCCACATGATCTCCTTGTAGTCCGAGAAGAATCCCGGCAGCAGACGCATGGGAAAGAGCACCGTGTGATTTCTCGTCGATATTTTGGTTCCCGCTTCGAACCCTCCCGCCTGATAGTACGCTGCGTCCGTTTTGGATAATTTCAACGTTCCCACTGCCGTCGACGTGATGCCTGGATAATCTATTCTGTCGATGACGGTGTTGTGTTTCCTCACTTCCACCTGCGAGAACAGGTGAGGCACGAAGTTGTCCACGAGTATCAAATTTGCATTGGGCGGAAACGCTTCTCCGCTTTCCTTCTTCACCACGTCGAATTGAAGGTAGAGGTCCGCTCTGTGAGGATGAACGAACTCATCCCCTACGTCCACGTCGTATTCGATCTCCCGGTTCGCTTCGTTCAAATTGGCGAACGTGCGACGGTTGGGAGGAAAAGATTGCAACTCGTAACTTTCGATTTGCTCCATTTTCACTATGTGTGTTATTTATTATACGTTGATCTCCACGATGGCAGTGGTCGTTGCACCTGCGAAATCCACCACGTCTCCTTTCTCGTTCGTCACCACCAACTCCATGTCGTCTATGCGGTTGCGACATACTGGAAAATAGATCGGCGAAGGTGTGTAGATGATCGGTTCCATGAATTCGGAACTTGGTTTGAACGTGGCTATGATTCCCGTCTGCTTGTGACTTCCCAGTAACAACCCGTCCGAGGATTTCGTGATCATGCCTTCCGCCACGTTACAGTGTACGTTCAGAGTCTCTATGGCTAAGAATTTAGGAATATTGGTTGCCGTGTGCTTGATGCCAGCTTCGAGTTTTGTGTCGTTCTCGAAACCTAAAAGTTCTCCTATGGTGCCCAGGTCCACGGTCTCCGTAGCAGACACGATTTCCACTCTGTGCGTGACCGAATTTTGAGAAAGGTACGTGCCTTTGGGTAACTGAGCTTGCAAAGTGGAAAGATTGTATTGGCCTGGCGTGACGACGATATGTTCGCTTCCGACGCTAATTTTGTTGTTGTGCTGCGTGACGTTAGAATGCACGCAGAGCTACGGATTTAGGATAGACGATGTCGTCGTGCAGCGTGAGTTTCAAGATCGAAGATTCGCTCGTGAGATGGAACACGCCCATCGTGATGCTGTTTCAGGTTCCACAATGCTTTCTGGAAATCTCCCACCTGTGGCTTATTTATTTTAGAGAGAAACGCGAGCACGGAGAGACAGAGATGACCGCAGTTCACGTCTCCGAAATTTTGAATGCGTTCGTCGTTGTAGTATATAGAGGTTTTGTTCGTTTTCAGATAATGAACTAAATTTGTAGGTGGAACACCTCCGAATGAATCGAAAACGAATGCTTTGTTATCGTCGTTTTTGTGGTAACACATCCAATGCGTGCCTGGATTTTCTTGACCGTCCAAGTTGACTACGCCGCATTCTCTTCTTTTGGCGGTTGAAGGTAACGAGTCGGACATGAAAATTCCTCTGAAGTGTTTGATTTGTAATGGTTCGATCAGAGATTCAATGTCTCGGTTGGTGAGTGCTGTTTCTTTTTTTTAAAACTTTTTCATTACGCCCACGCCCTTGCCCCCTTTCTTCTCCATGGCCAGGTTGTGGCGTTTCTGTTCTTCCAATTCCGCCTTGTTCTTCTTCGAGTCGATGACGGTTTTCGCGATGGCGGCGCTACCCCCAGCCAAACTTCCAACGGCCCCCAATGCTGCCAGGATGGGCGGGATGCTGAATATGAAACCTCAGATTTTTTGCTGTTTCCGCGAACGCTGCAAGCGTCTCAATTGTGGAGTGCTGAGAAGTAATTTCATTCCGTGTCCTTTCGTCAAGCAAGAACGTTTCTTCTCGCGTTGTTTCTTGGTGAGTAACCCATCGAGGGCACCTAGATTTTTAAAATTCGAATATGGTATCTGGTACACGACACCCTTGGGCTTCATGTTGTGCTCTATGTGTTATTTTCACGGTATGTTATTTATATATATGTTCTGAGACTTTTTTTTTGTTTCGCGTAATTTTTTTTCAAGGTATGTTATTTATTTATATAAATATGTTTCGAGATTTTTTTTGTTTCCCTCTCGTGTAATTTTTTTTTCACGGTATGTTATTTATATATATGTTCTGAGATTTTTTTTTGTTTCGTGTAATTTTTTTTCAAGGTATGTTATTTATATATATATGTTCCGAGATTTTTTTGTTTCGTGTATTTTTTTTTTTCAAGGATATACTCCGCACAGCCCCGTTACACAAATTCTATTACGTGCTTTGTTTTCTTACCAAGAAGTTCCTTTGTCCCCTTGTACACGATTCGAGTTTTGTTCTCGATTAAAATAGATAGCTTCTCGTCGGATAACATGTTAGCGTATCGATCTGGTAAAAATAGACTGTATTGTCCGTCGAGCAACAGACGCACCTTGGGACCATACTGGGTAGAAACAATTGAACCGGAAGTTATCGTGTAAGGTTTGCCGACTTCCAATTCCTGAATTTTTACATACTCGACTGACAAATTTAGCATTTGTTTCAATGCTTGGAGATCAGTCATTTTTTTTCAGTCATATCGAAGAGAAAAATTTTCAGGGTGTTATAGAAATTTTTTTTTCACAATGTGTGTTATTTATATATACCGAAGATTATTTTTTTTTCACGATGTGTGTTATTTATATATAGGCTACTTTTTTCACGAGATTTTTGTATCGAAGATTTTTTTTTGTCTGTGTTAGAGGAAGAAAGTCCGTGCTTCCGACAACGCGATGATGTGCGTAATAATATCTTCAGTTTCCTGCTTAGACTTGCGCCAATCATCCGTGTATCGTCTTCTCCCCTGCCTCGCCTCGTGCAGTTCGTCCATTCTCTCGTTTAATTTTTTCCCTGCGGCCGAAAGAAGAGTGTCGAGATCACCGCACCTCATTCCACTGATCTCTCGAAGACGGTCCTTGACAGCCATTTCACATGGGATTCGAAATGCCGGCGTCGTTTTAGCTATGATCAAAAGTTTCCCTATATCCTCACAATCTCCGTTTACTGCCTGTTTGAATATTTTTCTAAGCAGTTCGTGCGGCAAATCAGTTATGCAAGCCATGTTGTTTTTTTTACTGTATGTTATTTATTTATACACCCCACCCAAATTTTTGTTTCGTGTTCATGGCGATGGTGGTGCCCAGTGCGGCGACCCGTTCACCCAAAGAAGCGTCTCTGCTGACGAATCTTTCGAAAGCTGCGTGCTCTAACTTTCTGTCTGCTTCGTGACGTGCATCCAGATCCGTCTGCGTGGTGTTGTAAGCGATGTCGTGATTTTTGCATGCGGCGTCCAACGGATTCACACCATTGTCTCCTCTCTCCAATCTTTTCTCGAGTTTGGTACCCGGTCCGCAGTACTGGTAGCCAGGTAAATGCATCTCGAAAGGTAACTTGTTGATGATGTCGTTCACGAGTCCCTTTCCTTCGGCCACGTTCCAGAATCTCGGAGGCAGCGTGTTGATAATTTTGATGAGGTAACCTATACCCTTGTCATCGTTCACGATGAAGTTGGAAAGTTTCGTGCTGATCATGTCCACGATGCCAACCTTCTCGCTGTAGAAATTACGATTGCCTGCATTCTCTTCGCCGGCTATCACCAACAATCGGTCCACGAGCTTCCTCACGTCGTCCACCCAAACGAATTCTTTGGGTAACGTGTTGTAGCGTTTGACGCCGCTTCCACTCTTCACCTCGTTCCAAATAGGTTTGATGAGATTCCTGTACTTCTCACCGCTGCTCGATTTCACCCTATTCTGCGAGGCGTCGTTGTTCTGGTACATGGCATCCGTCATGATCAGAATTTCCCTGTAACTCTGGTAATCTTCGTCGGTGTAATCTTTCGGCTGCTTTTTGGCAACGAGTTCCCACAGTCCCACCGTACCCGGATACCTGGTCCAACTATCCTTCTCGCCTAAATTAACTTTAATGTCGTTGCCATCGAAGGTCACCTTCGATTTCCCAATCTTCCACACCACACCGCCGCCTTCGTTGGTTTCCATGCTCGGATACAATCCGAACACTTCATCCTTGTCGAATTTCCCCGTGCTCAGGTAGTCTCGTGCCAAAGGTCCCAACTCGATCTTATCTGAAGACGACGACGTGCTACCTATAGCTCGACGTCGTGCCGGTACTTCCTTCAGTTCGAACGGCGTCGAAGGAATGCTCGAAATGGGCGTGGGTACGGTGTAACTTTTAGCTGCGAGTGGTACGAGTTCGTTGATCAAATTTTTATTTTGTTCCGTGACACTTTTAATTTCTTTACCTAGACCGCTGATGGCATCGATCACAGGTTGATCCTGACGTTTCTTCTCTTCGTAGGATCCGCGATTCTCGGATTTCCAACCTTTGAAGCGTTTCACGAGGTATTCCCGCAACTTGAGATTTTCGTCTTTTTGAAATTGACGTTTTGACATTTTTCTATATACGTTGAAACGTTTTTGAAACGTCGAATTCTCAGCCTATACGTTCGGTTCTCGTAGTTTTCTTGCTGTCACCCGCTTGAGACTATCCACTTTTTCTAACACTCACTTTTTGTTGTAATGGTTATTTTATATATGCTTGTCAGACGTTTGAAAAAAAAGAACGTTTTTTTCAAATTTTATTTTTTAGATTCTCACGACCTTTGATTTTTTTTGGATTTTTTTCTTGTTGCAAATCTGAAATTGTCCTCTTGTTAGCCTTTGAGACGTCTAGATAAACGTTTATTTTATTCCTATATTTTCCATGGTTTGCTTTTCGAGTCATGTCAATGGTCACGAATCCGAAATCGTCACTGTTCCAACAGTGGGAGCAGAATTTAGAAAATAGATTGTAATTTATGTCGGCCCCTACGTAATCATCGTGTGCGTGTTTTAAATTGGTATGGTCTTGTCGAAACAAACATATGAAATTAGCGTTGTCGCGTAGCAGTTGTTTCGGAACCTTGGAAAAAGTTTGTGCCAGGTAGAAACAATCCAATCCTTTGTGACGTCCTCGAGTGAAAAAATTACGAATCTCGTTTTGATTTTCCAAGATCATGTCGTCGAACACCACAACGGAATTCTCGAGACAATCGTCCAGTGGAATGATTTCAGTTGCGAAAGTTGCAATGCCCAGTCCCTCGTACAGTTTCATAAGTTGCTGGTATTTCGCTTGTTCGAGACTTTTCGAAAATATGTAGAGGTGTCTGTTTTCCCAGTCTAACCAATTGGGTGCGAGGATAAAATTATCAATGAGCAGTGTCGTCTTTCCGCACCCCGAAGGTCCTACGATCAGACATCGTATGCTGTCGGGGAGCAATTCGCCGTTTCTTTTCTTCGTTTGACTTTCCGAATCAGGTAGACGTTTCACGACATTCCACGTACTCATAGAATCACTTCGTTCGAATCGATCCAACTCGTGTCCGGAAGTCCCAGCCATTTCACCAAAAGTTTGTCGCCTCTCTTGCGCAAAACTTTTTCGATGAGGTACGTGTCGGGGTATTTAGTTTTAGAGAGTTCCTCCTCGTAGAAGCGCCCCAATAAAATTTCACCGCCACTGTCCTTTATTATATACGTGTGACGGTTCCCGGGTAGAACTCGAACCACGGTAAAAAGTTCCGTGCTCCAGTTTCGTGTGAAACCCCTGTCGAACGTTCGCTTCAATTTACTGACCCTCACCTGGTCTCCAATTTTGTATTTAGCTTTTTTTGTCGTGGGTGTGTACTTTGGACAGTAAACGCTAGAAATTAATCGCTGCTCGTCGGACTTGGTAACGTCAGCTGGCTTCATGCCTATCGTTCTGTGCACCGTGTGATTATAGTCGTTAACGAGTTCCGGAAGAATGGTGACCCACTTGTAGCTTCCCTGAAGCGTAAAGCGTGACCACATGCGCGATTTCAGAGTCCGGTTGAATCTTTCCACGATGCTGGCCTTGACGTCACTGAAGGTCGAGTAATGTTGAACTTCGTGTTTCCGAATAAACTTTTGGAATACGGCATTGTAAAATTCCTTCCCTTTGTCCGTGTGCAGAAACCGAGGTCGTCTGCCGCCGCTTTCGCGAAAATTTGTCTTGAATGCTTCCGTGATGCACGTTCCTGTTTTCGCCTTCAAAGGTAGAGCCCACGCGAATTTCGAAAATGTGTCTATGACGGTGAGGAGGTACTTGTTGCCCTTGTTCAATTTATGTACATTTTTAAGATTGCCGCTACTCATTTCCACGAGGTCGCTTTCCCAGAGGTCGTCGATGCCCTTGGTTACCACAGCCAAACGTTCGTAGTTGCGGCGTGCAGGTTCATGCAATTCTTCGACGATGGCTTGCCTAGACATTTTTTTAGAGATTACGTTTCAAGAGAAGCACCAGCGTGATGGGATTCAAAGAGGGTGGCACCTCGCTCGTGTTTTGAATGATCAGCTTATCGCCGGCACTCACGTCGAAAACGGTAAGATCTTCGTCTTCGTGTATTTCATATATGTTGCGCGTTTCGTTCCAACGTGCCAGAGGAATGTTTCCTGCTTTCTGGACACCACGATTCGATATTAAGGTCATGGTGGGAACGCTAGCTTTTCTGCCGTGAGACCAGTACGAAAATTCGTTTATCTGAATCGTGCCATCGAGGAGAAACTTGTAGTACGGATGATAAGGATGTAACATGTACAGTTTGTTACCTTCGACGAACGTGGAGATTCTCTGCTGATTGGGTACGCTGTTGATTTCGATGGCTTGCAAGGTGAACAATTTGGCGAATTTAGTGTCGACGCCGAGCAGATTACTGTGAACGTGTCCGAGTTTATTTTCGATGGGCAGCAAATGCTCGACTATGGTATCCGTTACGGCAGAAAATGACGGTTTGATTTTCACTTCCACGTTCAACTGCTTGTAGTTTTCGTTGAGTTCTTGCAACTTGGCACCGAAATAGGCCAGCGTCGATTCCTGCGTGGATTCCAGCACTCCAACTTGATCTCTGATGTTGACGACAATGTTCTGAAGGTTCTCGACTTGATTCAATTTCGAGCTCTTCTCGGTAAGATCGTTCACGATGCTTCGCATCTCTGTAAACTGCGTGTGAAGGTCGGCGACGCTCTGCGAAGTGGGCAACGTCGACACCAGCGAAGCAAGTTCGTCTCGAATCTGTTCCACGTTCGCCGTTTCCGTTTCCAGTCGTTTCAGCATTCGAGATATGTTCCTTTTCAAAGCGTGCAATTCTTTGGAGGTGGGGAGATTGGCCACCCTACTCTCGAGATCGCTCAACGAACTTTTGACGTCGCTCGATTCGGATAGTGCCGTCACCGCCGTTTTCAATTTTTCCAAATCTTCGCTCGAAGGCACGCTCGTCCGTAACGATTCCAAGTCACCCTGTATGTTGTCCAGTACGTGATGAAAATGAGCAAGATTGGATTCGACGTTCAAATTTTCCAGGTAGTCGATCTTCTTCTGAACCGTGCTTAACGTGTCTTGAATGCTCGTCAACGCACTCGCTTGAACGTGGATATTTTTAATTTCTTCGTTGATCAACTCCAAGGACGCCTGAAGCGTAGCGATGGTGGTTTGAATGTGTTCGAAATCTTGATAAGCCTCCAATTGAATTTTTATGTTCGCGACGCTTTTACCGATGACCTGCAGTTCGTCTGAAGATGGTAGGTTCGTCATGGTATCTTCCAAAGTCTGTAACTTGGATTTAATTTCTTCCAACGTGCTGGTGAATTCTTCTTGTAATTTGGAAACGACGACATGCAAGCGTTCTACGTCAATATCATTCACGACGGTTTGAAGTTCAGAGAAATTCTTTTCGATTGCGGAAGTTCGTTCTTCGATTTCGAGTTTCAATTTTTCCAAATCTTCATTTTTCGATTGAAATTGCTGTAATTTGAGCAAATCATTTTGAAGCGAATCCACGCTCAACTGTATATTTTGAACGTTGTCGTAAGGGTACGTCGACATAATTTTTTATGAGTGTTTTCAGTTCGGAATCGATTTTCAGAATGGGGTCGAGACATTGCGTTTGGAGCGTAGCGATCTCCGACTCTAAACTTTTGTTTAAGGTCTCCTGCAAAGCGATCAAATCGCTCCTCAACTTTTTGACTCGAACATCCAACATGAGAATCTCTTCTGCGTGGTCTACACGCTTGGTGTGGCCGAAAATGTCGTTAGGCATTTTGGTTAACGGTTATTTATAATAGGATAGACGATTCGTAATTCTACGAAGAGAGGAATGAGTTTGTCGTAATCTCCTAGGAGTTCCACGTAAAAACAATCTCCTGCAGAGACATCGTACGCCCTGTTAGAAAGTATCTTGTCGTGCTTGATTCGAAAAATGTTCTTGCCGGTAGATATTTTGATTTCGCCTACGTTCTCGGGATTCACTGTGATCCGAAGTTTCCCGTCGATCGGAATTTCGTGGAAATGTAAATTGTTATTGAAGACGTAAAAAATCTTGCCCACGTCCTCGTCCAATTTCGTCCAAATGCTGTTGAGGTGAATGATCAACAGACCGTTGAGTTTAGTTAACACGGAAGGTAGAAATTCATGATCTGTCGTGCGGTGTACAGTCTCCATTGTTTGCTTACGGAAACCAAAAAGATTCATTGTCCTTGCTAGTTACTTATTGTGTATGTGAGACAGTTAAAGTTTTTTTTTTCATTTGCATTGCCTACAATTTTTACTAATTTCTAAACGATAGTGTCCCCAAGGCAACGTGTGGATTCCACAAGACAAAATACATCTTTTATCGTCATGCGGATCCAGCGCAATTTTCTTAACTTTGTTTGTGGTAAGCACGTGGTCTACGCTTTGTATTCTTGTCTCCAAACGTAGAATCCTCGACTGTGAATAGAGGCAATTGATGTAATCCTCGAACACAAGCTTGTTTTTCACGGTATTTTTACCAACACCTTTGGCTTTTTTGGTGATGCTGGTTTCTGTTTTCACCACATACATTTTGGAACGTAAGCCGGCGAACTCCAGAATGATTTCTCCGTTGCATTCATCCTTCATTTTACCAAGCACTTTTTTATTGCGAGAAGGGAGATCAAATCTGTTTGGTTGAGGGAAGGAAGATGTGTCGAAATGATCAATCATTTTCGGTTGTTTCAAATTGTTGTAGAGGTCAGATGTCTGTACGGAATAAATAAAACTGTCCGTGTCCGTGTACAGAAGTGTTATATTTTCATTATAGAAAGGTTTCATGACATTATAATGAAATTCAAACATATGCAGTTTAGATAAATCCAAAACCGTCGCCCCCACGTAGATTGGTTTGTTGAACTTGATTATTTTTTTATCCATCACAAGCAGGGCCAGGTTTTCATCATATATATTTCGTGATTTGAACGTCGGCGATGCTATCAATTTTCTACATTTATTTGAATCGGGAACTAATCTCACGTCCACGTGCTTCCTGACATTCTCCATTGTTTTTCCGTAAACAGCATTATTCATGAGTTTAAAAAAATCTTTATCTAAATCTGACGTGGCGCGTGTTCTATGATACGTATTTTTTTTCAATGTAAGGTTTTAACCACTCGGAATGTTTGAATTTCATTATTCTTCTCACATTTATTACTTGAACTCCCTTCTCAATTAAGAATTGAAGATTTTTGTAATGGAGAACGTATCTCTCTTTCCTATCCAATGTTAACAGAAGCTTACGTTGATTTGAATCGGGCGAACATTTTAGTTCGGGTGCAGGAGGTAGATCTTTGAAGTAATCGTGTAGATGGTCGGGGAATTCGAGGTCCACCTCTATAAACAAGCCAAATTCACAGTTGTTGAAATTATTAATGTTAATGGAAGTGGTATCCACCCATTCGAACCCGCCGTAAGGAAGTTTTTGTATCAGCATGTCCGTATAAATTATTTGCATCCACATAAAATATGTATTTCGATTGTTCGTTAGGATCGTATTCTTCTGTCATGTGAACGTTATTTGCTTTTGCATGTCTCTGTACGCATTGCACCATTCCACCTCGTATCCCCCTCTCGATAAAATATAACATGTCCACGTCCGGTATCAATTCGAGTTTTATTTTTGTCTGTAATAACATGGCAGACCACGCTAAGCCCGAGAGACCGTAAAAATATGCAGGATCTAATTTGTAAATATTCGCCGACGTTTTCCTGAATGCTTGAAAAACATCCGCGAGTATTGTCACGTCCAGTTTTAAGTAGGCATCGTGATAATCGCCGAGTGTCCTACATCCTAATTTGCCCCACATCCGTTGCGCGTGTTCGTATTCATCGTCCGTGATTCCTTTCTCTCTGAGTCGACTGTAAAATTCTTTTTGAGGTGGAAGAGTGTCGTCGTTAAATTTAGAATTATCACTAACATATTCGTAAGGATAAATACCTTTACGTTTAATCATTTCTATGTCTACGGTGGGAAAATTAGCTCTCGTTATTCTAAATTGTTCAGCCGAGAGTTTGCTGGCAAGAGCGTCCAAGCTCGCAGATAAAAATCTGTAAGAATCTAAAAATCTCATCTCCACAGTTTCGTTTGTTCCCGGAATCAATACTCGCTTGCTGACACTGATGTACCTTTCTTCATTCTCTGCTAGAATATTTATGTTTTGTCCATCATATCCAAGATTCCGTATTAAGAGATGGAAGTCGTAACCGCTGCCATTAGGAAGGTATATGGGGACAAAGGTAGGTTTTTGGATCTTTAGATTACACGTGTTACAGATTCCACCGATGTAGTTTCCGGTGAAGTGATTATGGTGAAATACTTTCCGATTCTCGTCGGTGAAACGTTGATCGCACACCGGACACGTTTCAATGTTATTGTGAGATTGAAGTTCATCGCTGGATAATGGAAGCATTGGTTTCGATTCGCGTAAGAGGCTGCCAATAGTCTCAACCTCTTCAACCATCTTTTCAAAAAAATGTTTGATTACGTCTAGTCCTCGGTAAACGTACGGTTCATCTATCCTATCCTGTCGCACAACAACATATCCGAAACTCGAGGCTTCGTGCAACTGATACGGTGTTGTGGAAGAAAGTTCGGGGTCTGGTTCGCAGTACGACAACGGTTTGAGAAAAGACTCAAAATCAGCAATGATGATTGCGGGATGTTCCAAGAATGCCTTATGCATCCTAAATTCTTCGACCTCTTTTGATTTCGGCATCAACATGCGAGTCGATCTGTTGTCACCGCAATAAATTTTATGTTCGGCAAGTTTCTCGATAGCAATCTGACGTCCGGTGTAATTTCGATAATTGGATTGTTTGCGATCGTCGAACGTGGTTAGGCATCTCAGGCAAACTTCGATGTTGTTTGCATGCTTGGTTGATTGACTTCTGACTAAGCGTGATAGTGAACGAATTAGCGTGTAGTGATGAACATCCTTGTTTGAAATTAGAAGAAGATTAATCACACGAGCATCATCATCGTCGATATCGCTTATCCTGACGGGATGCACGAGATATTTATCTGACGTGAAGGAATACACATTAATAGCGATGCGTTTTTCTGCACGATTTTCGAACTTTGTTATATCCGACAATGTCACCGGGTATTCAATGTCAGACATTACACTTTGAAAGTCGGTCTCGTATTGTTTGTAATTAGAAACCCGTTCTGGATGATTTGACCAATGAACAGGATGCAGTGCAGCCAATATACACCAGAGAAAACACTTTTTATCGCTGTTCTGTATATTTAACACAGCCCTCTTGTGTTGAATGTTCGGTGGAAGAGGAACGTAGCTGGAAGCGCGAAGAGGCGAGAATCGGTTCACGTAAACAGTTAACGTGTGAGGACTTCCACATAGAGACCATCCCGACCCTTTAGCCTCGAAATCGTCGTGTTTCTTAACCAGCTCGTTGGAAACTTTATAATAGAAGTTGTCCAAATTTTCGACGTCAGCAAAATAAAGAGTCTGGTTTTTTGTACGATGATAAAAAATACTCGTTGTGCCATCAACTTTCTCGTATTCAGAAAACAGAACAACGTATACTTTTATAGAGTTGTTTTCAAGTTTATCTTTCAAAATATTTAGTACAGATGTTTTCGTTTCGTCCAAGAAACTAAGGATGTCACGACCTGGTTCTGACTTAATTGAAAAATCCTGGAGTTGGTCGTTGAATGCAGATCTAATTGGTTTGCGTTCATTAGATAATTTAATTTGCTTGGAAGTGGAAGCTTCCGTTTCTGAATTTTCGATTTTCCTTTTCGATGCTTGTCCGGTCGATGGTTTGCAAATTTTGAGGTGTTTACTTAAATGTGCAATGCTGATCATTTTTCCGCATCAAGCACAAGACTTAGAAGGTAACGAACGATTAATTCTCGAACCTGTTTCGCTACATCTTGCCCTGTGTTTGCTAATATTAGTTTTAGATATTAATTTTTTGCAAGTAACACATTCGATCAAACTGGTGGATTCCATTATGCTTTCTCAGATCACACAAACCAAAAAAAATAATTTCCAGGTATGTTATTTTATATGGAATTTCTTGGGGTGATTACAAAACTCAAAAAAATTCAATCTATACTGTGAATACAATTTTCAAGTATGTTATTTTATATAGAATTTCTTGGGGTGATTACAAAACTCAAAAAAAAAAAAAATCAATCTATACTGTGAATAGAATTTCAGGTATGTTATTTTATATAGAATTTCTCGGGGGAACAGATCGTCACGAGCATCGTGTGGCCCACGGCGAAGGCTTACCTGGAGTTCGTGGAAAGGCACGCGACTCAATTCGATTTGGGGAGGAAGCTCGATCTGTCAGCTCCGCTGGCTAGTTTCAAAAGCGACTGCATCAACGCTCTAGCTTGGCGTCACGTTTTCGAGAAGGTTTTCGGAAAGGATCCGGCCAAGTACCTGCGAACGATTTTTCCGAACACCGTCTGCGACAGCCACATTCTAAACGAATTCACGTGGACGACCCAACATCGTTTCCACACGCATTATTTTCTCGGCTGGGGTCTTATATATCGATTCTGCTGCATCATCCCAACGTTCTTCATCATACACTGCAACATCAATTACTTGGTGTTGCATTATACTGTTTTGGAAAACAAGTTGAACGTCCTGAAAGATTTGTACCAGGACGTGACCGAAACTGACGCGTTCAAAACTCAATTTCTGCGCCTCCTGAGGACAGAAAAGAGAAAATCGAATCAGTACAAAACCTTCGAACGGACGATCCTGCCCGATAATTTTCGTTTCCACCAGATTGTAGAGGGTAGCGACCAGCAGCAGCAGCACCACCACGTGTGGTCTTGGGCCACATACAGAGGAATTCGAAAGAAACGCCTCCCTTACGGTTATGCAACCCGGTATTTTATATCGTCTAGTTTCGCCTGGTAGAGTAGTTCCCGAGAGGAGCAGTGTTTCCAAACCTATAACCGTAGTGTTTCCAACCCCCGTATTGGTTGGTTGGCTGTTGATTTGGTGTTTTAAGTCCACAATGAACAGTATGACTAATCGGGACTGGACCTACAGTTTAAAGTGGGATCCGAACCACTTTGTGCCTCCACCGGGACCCCTTGATTACAAGGCGTCGACGCTACCACTACGCCATCCAAGCCTGTATTGCTTCGTAGAAGACGAAACCTTCACGTAACTTCTTCATTCGTGATTTACATTTGGTTTACAGACTCACATTACAGGACACTCTTTTCCTGTATTGCATGTTTTCTGGAGCATTTATTTTTCCTTCTGTGGAGAAAATTCTGTTATTATTTTACATCTTATTTTTCGCAGCTTCTCTACCATTTATTGGCTAATCGCAACAATGAGGATGAATGATGACTCGATGGAATTGATAAAAGGACAGTCATAAAGGAACCATGGGGAGCTAGATTCATATTTTTATTATTACTAATATATTTATCTCTTTTTACTTTACTTTTGGCTAGTCGCAACGATGAGGATTAGTGTATGATAAAATTCATGAAGGAACACTCATAAACAATCATACCCAGGCCGGGACTCGAACCCGGGAATTTCGGCAGCGAGATCAAAAGCCGACGGCTTACAACGCTCGGGCACAGCGGCGGCCAATTATTATTAGTGATATTGTCTCAAGTAGTGTATTTTTCCACCATATTCTTTCACACAATCATGAAACGGATGAAAATTAAAATGTTAAAATACCTGCCTACGTTGTTTTTTTAGCTTGCAATATAAAGCCCTACTGCACGAAGCCAAATTGTGGGAATACGAAACAGAACCAAGTTAACATATCTTGACCGTGGAAAGTGTTAATAGAAAATCTAGAAAAGAGCCATTTAACAGTTGCCTGATTGCTTTTCCATTTGTTGTATGGGAAGAATTGTCTGAAATGGGTGTGTGGTGGCAGGCAAAAGAGAATACAAAGATCGAATAGAGAGGCAACACTGTCATTGTTCTGCACTGCACAGACCACGCGTCTCGTCGAGTGGGCGGGGCACTGTGTGTGCGAGCGAGCTGCTGTTGCTTCTGCAAAAAGAACACTCACAAACAACTGAATGACGCTCCGCTTAAAATCTAGTCAATCGAGAAAGGATTTGTTGAGGAAGTGAATTGAAATATAAACGCCAGAATTTGGTCTAAGCCTATAATGGTTACTAGCAATAAGAGCTGATCAATTTTTACATGTGGAATTCCGTAATGAAAGAGGAAACAGGCCGCACTCCACACCTTTAGTCTGGTAACACTAATAAATCATCTCATTATATGCGTCCGGTTATGCTGATAGTCATGTTTAATATATTACCTTCAAACATAAACAATATCATGGACTCACTCAGAGGCAGAATTCAATTTTACGCTTTACTTTCCTGAAGATATTGTAGCAATATAATCATTCCGCTCTATTTTCGTATTCTCAATTGAACTCGCACTATTTTCCCCCCTCCCTTCTCCCACCTTAAAAATTTTTGGGTGAGAGGCTACAAACTATACTAAAACTGAATTACAGACAATACTTTACGACTCAAAGTGACGTGACCTAGAACGTAGTGAAAAATCACTGGTGCAAAATTCAACGTAATGATGATAAAATGAAGGTAGGAAAATGGATGTGCTAGAAAGTTTTACATACATACACACAGTTAGCTCCGTGTAGAAGATAGTTCTTCACATTTTTCTCACCTTGGCTTCCTTGAATTCACGAAACTGTAAAGCCATGAACGCGTTAACCCCCTATAATCACGGAATCCCAGGTTCGATTCCTGGTGGAGATACAACTGCCTAGTGGTTCGGATCCCACTTTCAACTGTAGGTCCCACTTCGGGTAGCCTTTCTGAGCAAGAAATGGAATTAAAACAAAATTGGAACACGGTAACCCATCACAACACACGCGCAGAGAGCGTTGAACTTAATGACTGACAACTACATCGAACTTTCAGCGAAGCTGGAATAAGGTCTATTTGCCATGACAAATAGTGTGAATTTTCAGTCTCGTGGTGCTTTCTATACGAAGTGCAAGCAAGTTATCTAAAAAAAATTCAAATGTGAGGGTGAGTCGAGCTATGTTTCATTCAATAAGACTCTTCACTTCAAACATATTTTGCTCTATAGCTGTCGATTTCGAATGGGCATCTAAGACTGGTTGCTTAGCGGACCGGATTTGGAAAAAATCACGGACTGTCATTGTTCCAATCACACTACAGACATAGCAAAAATTGATCGCCTGAAGATGAGAGAAGAGGTGATCTCTTGATATGTCTCGAAATATATAGATAGAATATATAGTCAATCAAAAAGAAAAACAATGGATAATGTCCAATTAAGTATAGAAACGCTGTTAGAACCGGTGTTCATTCACAGAGCAGAAGGGTTATTTTGACAAAATTCTGTTTCCCGGCTGGCTGCTTCGGAGAAGAGGGCTTTGTGAAGTTGCCGCTTCTTGCCCAAGCGGTAGACCTAATTCGTTGTTTGGCCACGAGTTCCTTCGTAGGTAAACGCGGCAACAGAGGATCACTGCCATAAAGGTGGTTCCCGCGCCGGCTGAAAGAGCGACGGAAAATCAAAGAACCATTGTCACTAACTTCAGACAGACATCTAATCATTTCCTTATGTTTCGAAGCTGATCCGAAGGGACAACAAATACCAAAAAAACGTCATGAATTAAATGATCGATTGGTCCGTCCTTCTGTTGATGGATGGCAATCCATATTAACAATAATAATCGTAAGCTTATCATTAAAGAGTCAACAATCAAAGCTAATACGCATCTATTGATCAGAAATTACTAGAGAGTTAAAGTTGTTTTTGTACCTCTTTGTTATTTTAAGTCGCTCTTCTGCCACTTTCGGCTAATGAGGATGAGTGACGATTAGATTAAATTGACACCATGATACCAATACTGAAGCCGTGACTCGAACGCGGAAATTTCGTGGTATCGGAAGTGGACCATTTAACGCGCTTGGCCACCAAAGAGAACCTTCTCTGCGGCCAAGCGCAGTTAGTGATGGACTAACGATCCAGACACCGAATGTTCCGGGTTCGAGTCCCTTCACAATCTAAGACATAACACTTTATCAAAACTTTATTCACATCTCCTCCACCTCAAATTTAATACTCAATCTTCCCAACCAAATTTCCAAGCCAATATTAGACTTCCTGTTGATATTGCTCCCTCCAAAAAAGCAATCTAAGACGTAATAGTAATACACAAGAGTTGGGATTCCCTGCCCCCAAAATAATTATCAATCCAGCTACCTGAAAATCCCACTAACTTCATTAATCGCCCACCATAATTTCCCTATCAATCTAAGGCCTAATATGTAAGAGTTGGATATCGCCCCCCCCCCACCAATATTACTTATTACCCGTAACAATTCCCCTGACAATCTACAAATTACTATTTGTATAACAGCAATGGCTAATTGATAACGTAATTAAACTTGTTCCCTGTTTACTCAGTCAAATTTCCATCACAGTCTGTGCCATAATGCCCCTCCCCCTGGGCACCACTGATTTAGAACTGTGACAACGTGATAGGTGTAATGTAACTAATAGTTAAGTGTTAGGGATGGGTGCATGTGTGCTGCGCATTTGAATTTTATGTGAATCATATCTGTCAATAATGTGAATATTAATATTATAGAATATAATATAATGGTGCAGGTGTGTGAAAAAGTAACCATGAGCACCAAGGTATCAATAAAAAAGAATTGGAAACATAAGTTGCATATGGAGATGTGTGTAATTAGTTTTGTTCTGGGATGTAGCAAAGAACATCGGTTAAACCGTGCGGGGTTTCAATACTGTGTCCACCCGCCGTTGGATTCAAGCACTGCATCTAGTCGACGAGGCAAGGATTCCACGAGCAGATGTTTGGTCTTCTCCTTAAACTCTCCCAAACATCAAACACGTGAAAATGTTTTCGATTGGGAGACTTCGCTGGCCAATCTACTCTTGAAATTCCTGGGTGCTGATTAAACCAGGTGGTGTTCGCTTTCGATGTATGGACGCTGCTGTTGTCTTGATCGAAAGTCACGTGCGAAATCTCATCTTCAAGGTGTCTCTCTCGCACGCTGGGAAGCGTGTGGTTTTCCAGCACTGCGATGTATTCCTGCGAATTCATTCTCGAGGACACTTCCACCAATCCACCTACTCCAGACGAACTGATCCATCCCCACACCGCCACGGATATCCTGCCACTCCTAGCATGGGTAGAAATGTTCTCGGGGCCGTAGCGAGTTTTGTTGCGCCTCCAAACATAAACCTGACCATTTTCGTCAGACGAAAATACTTTTTTGTCGCTCAAAATTACGTTCTGCCAAAATTCTTGAGGAGCTGGTAAATATTGTAAAGAAAACTGACCCGTGCTTCGTGATGGAAATGCGTCATTGCTTCATTCTTTGCCGCTCGACGGTGCCGAACTGTTGCAGCATGGCACTCCAGTTTCAACTCTTGGCGAATCTTCGTTGTAGCCATGAAGGGATTGCCCTCGCTCATCTCAATAATGCCTGCATCTTTTTCCCTGGTTGCCTTCCACGGCCGGCCTTTGTTGGGTCTTCACTTCATTCCTTGGTCACCTTCTTCCTCGTAACACCGAATCCAACGCCTGACGCATGAATCGTCCACACCAAGGGTCGTAGCAATCTGTAGTGCAGCAGATCCGCCGCACAAGAACATGCGGACTATCTTGTCTCTTGTAAATTCCGAAAGTAAGGCATGATGAAATGATATCGTAAAGGAACATTCGGACCGAAGGGACATGCTGCACGTGGCACATGCCTCTTGAAAACACCTTATCATTGGTGCATGTAGAGTTTCACGCCCATTCCGGTGCAGAAAGTTTCATTTTATTGGTTCCGTTGCAAGTGGCATGCTCAAGGCATAGATACGAGTAAAACTGCTGCAGGATCTCGAACGAAGCACCCACCGGGGCTCGAATTAAAGCCAAAGCGTGGTGGCAAAAGGCAACCGTGAAGTTACTGCATCTGAGATTTACGTCAAGCAGGGCCTGCGTGGTGTGTGCAAAGAAACTCACGCTTGCTTTAGGAAATAAGGATACTATTGAATCAATGCAATATTTTTGATTTGATTTGATTTAGTTTATTTTACTTCGCGTTTTGTGCCTCTTGGCTAATTTGCGAAGATGGGGATGAGTGATGAAATGATGAAATTGATGAATGGACATTCACAAACAACCAAGCCCGACCGGGATTCGAACCCGGGACCCTTGGCGTCGCAGCGCGATGTGCTAACCACTCGGCCACAGGGTCGGGCTCAATGCAATATAAAAAAGTATATACCGTAAAATATACATTATTATTGACTCATGCATTCCCTGAAAAAAATGCATTGTTTTCTCGCACATTTCTGCCCGCAATGAATATAAATGTATAATCTATTAAATTAAGCAGGTGCATGCAGATTTAAAAATATTGATAAGATAATTCAATTGAATTGAATTGAATTGTTTTTTTTTTTTAAGTCCACTTTATGCACAGAAAGACTAATTGGTACTGGACCTACAGTTTATAGTGGGTTCCGAACCACTATGTTCCTCCACCGGGTATCGAACCCGGGACCCCTTGATTAAAGGTGACGACTCTACGATTGCGCCATAGGGGAGGCCCTAGTCCTCTTACGGAGATAATTCGTTCGGAGCAATAGAAATGCCCTATCAAAACAATTGGGGAATATTATTTTCAATGTGGATATTCTTCGGAAAATATGTTTCTAACAACAGTTTACCTAAATAGTGGGGACTTGGGGTGAGAGAGAGAGGGACGGAGTTGGAAGAGAGAGAGAGAGAGAGAGAGAGAGGAAAAGCACACAATTTTCTGTTCAGTGTGAACCTTTGGGATTGCTTCTTTCTAGCGCACCAAAAACACAATACGTATAACCCAAATACAACCCAAACCTTCAATGGCAAAATTGTGAGTCAATCACTCAACTGGAATAAAAAGTACGGATTTAAATCTAGGCCAGAAGATAGTTATTGCGCTACCATGTGCCAAAGAAATCCACTTTGCCTGCGAGAATTGTCATGCCTGAGTGATATGTAGTTTACGTTAGTTGTGAGAGTTGCTTCAATTCCATTGCCTGCCAAGAATAATGATAGCGCTGAAAGCATAAAATACAGTAATGTGCATGTTTGGCGAGCTATGAGAAAAGCAGATCCTTGTGTTTTCTTTTCAAAATTTACTAATTTTATGTCAATTTTTACATATAGCCAATGGCGACAGAGGATGAATGATGCTTCAGAGAAATTGATGAAGATTGAAGAAACAACGAAAAAGAAAAACTCATTATCAGAGGCTAGGACCCAAGAACCCTGGCTACGCAGCATGTTATGATATTTAAATATATCACGGATTGCTGCTAAATCCATTCCTAGATATTTGTAATGAATGAACCCCCGCCCCCGCTACGAGAAAAAGAAAGACTATAGGATGTGAAACATTCACAATGTAATTGCATTGCTTTACATCGCTCTTGGCTGTATTCCAAATGTAGTAAGAGATCAGCGATAAGTTAGATTTTTTTTTTGTGGCAAGGTATAAGTGTATTTGAGCGCAAGGGCTACCTATTGCATCATTTATAAAGAGTTAACTTCGTCGTTACACTAGCACCAGGCACAAATGTATCAATTTCTATTTCGGTTATTTTACATCACTCTTCTGCCTCTTGAGTTAATCGCGATAATACGGATGAATTATCAATTTATAAAATTGTGGCGGGACAAACTCAGTGATACATTCATGCCTGACCAGAGTTCGAATCTGGAACATATGACCTCGCTTCGCTAGAAAGGCTGGCAGAAATGTATCGGAAAAGTGTAGGAGCACCAAGAACCGGTTTCACCCAGCACAGACAATGAAATCATTTACAGCGACTCGCTGTGGCAGTGTTGCTCGTCACCCCCTCCCCCTCACTCGCAGATAGAATAGCCTTCTCAGCACGCACCTGCTGATGGAAGAGTGGAACCACAAGCAAAACAACCTGCGCAGACCCACGACTCCTGTGCACCGTACTTCCGCTAGGAGGGGCGGGGGAGAGTGGACCATGCTTCCTTATGGCCCGAACTGATGGGAAGAAGGGAGATCTGCGCGGGTACTTTTCGTCCCAAGGATTTTTTTCGTTTTGGTCGATCTATACTTTTCGTTTCAAGCATATTCCGACTGGAAGGTTTCTGGCACCCCTCCGCCCCCTCCCCTTCCCAGCATGGTTAATAAATGAGACCCTTGCACTTTCAAAACCCTTATCGCAAGAAAAAGCTGGCATCAATTTTACACCACCATACAATAAGATTTACACGGGAAACATTTCCCAACATATGTTCTTGATTCGGACTAAGGGCAAATTAAAAATAATCAAAGAATTAAATTACTGAAAATATGGAAAAGCGCGATACCAAAATCTGTAATGAGTGCGAAGGGAAAATCGAGAAAAGGAAAAAAAAATTAAGTATAAAAGTATTCGAATAACCAGATTAAGAGAGAAAGTTATCACTGCTCGAACAATGCAAATGAAAAAAAAAACGGGAATACGAATTGAAATATACGACAATCGGAAGTAGGCTGAAGGAAGCAAATTGTAATAAACGTGGAAAGAAAACAATGAAAGGAGCGCTGGTTCGATTAGCGACGGAAGCTCATATTTGTTGTTCGAATCCCACTCTACGCTGTATGTCCAGATGCATTTACATTTAAAACAAACTTCGTGGAACTTTTTCCAAATCAGATGTCGCCAAAAATTGAAAAACAAAAGAATAACTCTGAAGGAAAAATGCCGAAACCGTTATTGCAAAATGAAAAAAAAAAATCTTCACATATTCGTTCGGAAGTGGTAAAAGAGTAATAAAAAACTCAAGCATAAATGTTAATAACACTTGTTATTATTACCAGAGACATTCTCAAAATAAACTTCTTGTCCGTTAAAATCAAATCAAGAGGAAAGCAAGATCTCCACCCGGTCGCGTGAATCTGTGGCTAGATTCAAGAGTTGGAAACACTACGCTTCTCGCGAGCTGATATTCCTGGCGAAACTACATGATATAAAATTCCGGGTTGCATAACCGTAAGGGGGGACGTTTCATTCGATTTTGAGTGTACATAGATTCTCTCAACCTGGACGCGAGCAAAGAACGCTACTTTCCCAAAAAGGATTCCGCGTTCGTTCGGGAGCGTATCGAGCGCGTAAACTGGGTAAAGATTCCCGCACCGTGGGTCGACGTCGTGCGAACGCTTTTTTCTTATTTTCACATGAAAGATCGCAATTTCGGAGCCAGGCAATTATTTGGAACCGAGGCGAACAACAACACCGTGAAAGCGGTCGTTTCTCCGAAATTGGGATTCAGCTTGATCCTCGACCAGATTGACCCGCAGGAGAACGAAGCGTGCCTGCTCCATTTCATCCCGGGCAACTTTCGCATCGAATTCTCCTGCTGCGACGTACCGGACTCGTGCTGCGAATTTTTACACACGATGTGATTCCTACAAACGCTGACCAACACAACCCCACGACGCTCATTTCTTCGGATTTGAAAGTTATACTCGTAGGCACCGAACCTTCCTCGTTGCAACCCATCACGAACAATTACAGTATGCCAAAAATGCCGCGCCTGGTTTAGGTCGTCGTCCGACGTCGATGCTGCAAATTTACAATTAATTCACCACCCTAGTGGATTAGTTTTGGATTTGCGCCAGCCCGACAGGATTGTTTTGAATCCGTTTTTGATCGAAGCCTTAGTATCGACGAATTAAAAACGACATACCACCACAATGACGAGCATCGCCAGCACGACGGACACATCTTCGGCCACAACAAGCCCCTCGCACACCACTTCGAGTACGAAGACTCTCGCAACCAACCTCGGTGGTGCTAAAAATAAATTTCCACACTGGTCCGAGCACACCCTTCCGCGCTTGCCGAAATGCTTTCGTATGCGCGTGTACGATTTGGACTTCACCTCGACGGTACTGCAAAACGACGACGATCCAGCCGATAAGGCACCTCCGATCAAATTAACGCTGCATACCACGATCGGCGTCCAATGTAAGTTAGTTCGGTGCGCAAATAAAAAAAATAATAACTCGTGAAACTCTACAGAGGCATGGCTTCGATAGCCATGACCATTTAGAACTGGTGTTGGGCACCACGCACCCCTCTCTATGGCGGGATATTTTTATTCTTTTTTTGAGGGTCTTAACAAAAATAATTTTGATTATCTCACACACACACACACCGCAGAAGATCACACATGAGTTTTTTTAAAAAAAAAAACAAAAAAAACATCGTAGCAGATTACGCTGAGAGCACAAGGTCGTAGTAGATTACACTGAGGGATCTTACAGTAAGAGGAGACAGCAGACTTATAGGAAAATGTCGTAAGTCATTTCAAAAGTGTAGGTCAAAGGACGAGAGCAAAAATTTGCAGGAGGAGGAGCTTAAAAAAGTGATGCCAGAGCTTTTTTTTTTTCTGTCCACTTTTCTCTCATTGTAGGTTAGATTAACCCGTAAAACATCGTAAAATAATAAAAAAATAGATCAAAAGGATGGTTCCAGAACGTACCATACCAACCTTCGTCAGGCACGGAACGTGGAGAGAAAGTGAGTTTTTGAGGTTTTGATGAAATTTTCGTAGGTTTTGCAACACTGTGGCTCACTTCAGTGAATTGAAGTGAGTTTTTGATGTTTTGGTGCTGTTTTCTTCGCTGCGAAACATCGTCAGCGCAATAAATGAGTCGCAGAACGTGGAGAGAAAGTGAGTTTTTGAGGGTTTTTTTTATCCCCGGGCACCTGCACTACGGTGAACCCCAAATGAGTAAAGCGAGTTTTTGATGTTTTGGTGCTGGTTTCTTCGCTGTGAAACATCGTCAGCGCAATAAATGAGGCGCGGAACGTGGAGAGAAAGTGAGTTTTTGACGTATTTTTGAACCCCAAATGATGATCTTGAACCGGCTTGATTACACTACTAGTAGAGGCTCTCGTGTAGTTTAGCACGTAATAAAAAAGGATAGGTTAAGTTATATCACGTAAGATCGTGGCATTCGTACCAAGTGTGAGTGGGAAAAAGGGAAAAAATGGGAAATTTTACAAAAACATCGCTAAACGCTAAAACGTCGACAAAAAATTGTCAAAAAGTGGTATTCAATTGATAAAAAAAGAGGCTAAAAAAGCACTCGTACCAAGTGTGGCGTTGAAACAACCAATATACACTACTGTAGTACCTTGCCTCTGTCATTATCTAAGGGGGGTAGAGGGGGTACAACTGATTTTACGGATTTAGGGGAGTACAATACCCCCCTTCAAAAATTTGGGAGGGTACACTGTACCCCTGTACCCCCCGTTCCTGCGCCACTGTATAAATATATTTGAAATTCGTTTACTTACGTGTTGTTAACATGTAATCCTTAATACAGCACTGAAAATATAAAAAATTTGAAAAATATATAAAAAAAAATTAAGACTAAACAAAACCATTTTACCTCAAGTCATTACAACATTTTGTGCAACTTAATAAACTTCAAATTACCATCACCACACATACAATATTAATAATACACATTTTACGATGAAAATATCCAACCGATTTACTGAAAACTATGGTTTCTAGTATTATTGTATTCGGATATTCTGAGTGATATATAGACCTCGGATTTTAGGTTTTTAACCTATTTTTTCCTTTGCAGGTAAATAAGAAATCACAAGTGATATCAGCGTTTCATTTAAAAAAAACGAAACATCTGACGAAGTTTTATAGTGCCTAAAATAACCTATTTTGCTTGTCAGAACCTATTTTATTTTTATGTGCCTAAATTAAAACTTTTTTTTTTATTTTTTATATATTTTTTAGGTTTTACAGGATTTTTATATCTCACAGAGGTATTTACTAGGTTTGGTGGTGAAATAATTCAATGACTGGCATGTTTGAAACATGTTTTCTGTCGATTTCCCTCCTTCGCAAGTATATGATGTTTATCAAAGTTTTTTAAACAAAACAAAAAATGTCTGGCGTCACTGTTACGTGCAGACAGTGGCGGCGAAAGGGGACAGTTTCTCCCTACTTTTTAGCCCTGCACTATAGACTCTTAATGCTAAGCCTTGCCTACTAAGATAAAGTAAACTGTCCTTGTCACCACCACCCCCCTCCTCTCCATTCTCAGTTTTGGCAGCCAATCGTCTCTACTGCCTGCACAGTCCCAAGTGCAAACTTCTGATCTGCGTGGCCTTGCTCACTCTCGTGCCAGTTTGGTCCTTTTTGGCATTTACGCCTTGCAAAGTAATGTTTCAGCATTCAAATTTGCTTTGATTGATTGACTGATTTTGTGTTTTAAGTCCACTTTATGCACAGTAAGGCTAATCGGGACTGGACCTACAGTTTAAAGTGGGATCCGAACCAGTATGAACCTCCACCGGTTATCGAACCCGGAACCCCTTGATTACAATTGCAGTACTATGTTTCTGTTGAGATAGTTTTCAGCGCAGGAAATGATCTTCACAGACAAAAGGTGGAGTTTGAGTGTGGATAACGCAAAAGGATATATGGTGGTCACTAGAACCATGATAAAATTCTAGTGTAATTCCTTGTTTTCAAGGCGAACTTTCCAAAAATTCAAGGATACAAGCAGATGTCTTCTCTATTCCAACCTTACGTATTACCGACTCTCACCCTCCCTTCCACACACAAAAATATTAATAATGTAAAGGGTTTGTATGATTCCAATGTACCAAAAAATTTACCTAATCAACTTCAAGATATATTATTTTGTAATAATCTTCCTATTGTCAGATAGATTGTTCTGCAAAAGACACTAACGAAGTTAACGGATTGAGAAAATTTTGTTTTATTTTCCATGTAGCTTTCTACTTCATCCTAAAAAATAAAATAAAATGAAAGCTGAACTGAGAGAAACTTGCCTCAGGGCATTTATAAACATGTTTAAATTTAATGGGATTTTTACTAATAAAAGTTGCAATTTTTCACGTCTACGGAGAAAAAATTGGAATAGAGAAAACATTCTGTTGTACCTTTTTCATGTTTTGCCAAAATTCATGAATAATTTCCAGAGCCAATAATTCTTGCATAATTTCCGGAGCCAATAACTCACGTGTAATTCCCACGGTTAATTCAAGGAAATACAAGTGAGTAGCCACCCTGATATTGTGCAGCAAATTATACATACGTAATTCATTTTTCATATAAACAAGTAACTTTTTTTTAACAAGCACAAGGGCAGTATTGTAATAATTTGTAGATCATTTTGAAAATGATATAAAGAAATAAAAATTTGTTTAGAAAAAATTAATATTTGGTTACTACGGTTCTTGTGAAATTTTGTTTTCAACGATTGTATCTAATCAGTATTTTTCAGGAATTTTGTACCAAATTAAGTCTTTTTGCAACCTATTTCAGGATTTTTCGAGCCGAATTTAAGGTTTTTAGAACTTATTTTAGGATTTTTAGAACCTATTTTAGAATTTTTAGAGCCTATTTTAGGAACCTAAAAGCACATTTTTTAGAACCTAAAAATCCGAGGTCTAGTTATATACGTATAATACACATTTTTTCTTGCTATAAATACCTGTTAAATGTTAAATATAAATTTAAAATAGATTTGCAATTTTATGTCTTCGAGGTTTTTTATTTAATTTATTGCACTAATTATCGTAATCTTTTAAAAAAATATATCAGATTTTAAAACAACGAAATACTAGAAAATATTTCTGTGTCCTTACAATTATTTGAGGATTTCTTTTAGAGCAAAATGGAAACCGAATCTGACATGCAAAGCCAAGCGATTGACTGATCAGCATATATCTTTTATTAAAAATATATATTAAATCATCCAATTTTGCCAAATATATCCATAGGATCATTTTTGAAAAGCATATCAGCAAGGATATTCTGTTCATTACTATTTAGTGGACTGAAAACTACTGCCGATAGTTTGGATAAGTCAGAGAATGACTTTTGGAAAAATAATTGAGATGTTTATTTATAATTGGAATGGTGAATCATTAATTCATTTGAGGGCTGGGGTGTGATTGGTGAGGGGGGGATGAGCCCTGATAGAAAGTCTGTCTGCAATTCAAAGTAAGGGATTTGGTTTTTGTCAAGGAAATAAATAATAATGAAAGAACAGTAATACACAAGATGTCTATTTGAAATTTTGCGGGAAAGGTTGCTCACCAACTAGCTTTTTATTTAGTACCCGATATTACGCTTTTATTATCATTTTACAGTTTTCTAAGTAGACACCCCTTGTTTCACTTTCCCTCATCCTTCAACTTTCAAGGAAATATCTAGAAAACAAAGAATAGAAATATTCTGAATACGACACACTATAGACACATTTTTATATAATACAAAATGATTCGCTTAACAGTGTATTAAATAGTACTTTCATCACGAGAAAATTAATGTTTTGTCAAATTATTTAGTAAAAATAATATTTCCTGTTTTCAGAGCTTGAAAAAATGTCATATAAAAAATCGCCTTGTAGAATGAAAAGAGAATCCCGTTAGAATATTTTATTGTTCAATAATATTAATATTCGATTAATAATTAATATTAACCTGTCTGTTCATATATGTAGAATGAAAAGAATGAAATGACGAAGGGCACTCGTTTTAAGGAAACCCATATTTCATGTATGGTTTCTTGTTATGCACTGTAAAATAAAACCTACCTTGGTGTTCAATATGTTTTTTGTTTTTTTTTGGTTTTTTTTGTAAGAATGCTTCAGTAAGTTTTGTGTCATTCTCCATTCAATTGTGTGAACTCTAGGGTGTGACTTTCCAATGTCTAAAGTCGTAGCGAAACAATTCCGGGGAGTGCTATATTTTTCAAGTCTCATTCAATTATGGAAATGGATTAATAACATAGTTTGGCTCTGTAATAACGTGGGCTGTTAAGTATGTTTTTCCTGTATGTCATACTGACTTTTGTCCGTTCCAGACACAGTTTCATCAACCTACCAGTGAGTTAATACATTTCTGGTCATTATTTGTTAATAAATTTGGGTAATGATTTGCATCCTATCCCCACTTTTGAGTCCTCCCTTTTGTTAGTAATCAAAGTATTGGATTGGTAGGGATTTTGTTAACCATTATTGAACCGTGGAAACGAACGGAATTTTGTTTGGGAACCCTGCTTTTCAAATGGCGATTGTTGTACAGAGCACAATACTTTTCATTACTTTTAAAGTTTTACAAGCTCGGGATGCATGTCTCAGAAATTCTGGAGGAACTAAACAGGTCTTACTTAACTTTTACTAGGTAAAAAACCTTCTTGTGTTCTTTTAACATTTTACTAGAATCTATGTGTATTCATTGACGTGTGAGCCAGTTCCAAGAAAATTATTGGTTTTTATATTGTTACGTCACTTGTACTTTGCGTCAGACTGCGAGAAGGAAAAAGTTAGAAGAATGTTTTCCTTATGTCGCAACAATTCCCTGCCGGACCAGCCAATCAGATAGTTTCCAAAGGGCCCAAATGACCTTGTGCGGAAAATAAGATTTGACCGTTGACTTTGATTGTCTTCGTATTGATTTATTTTCAGGTGTGTTATACTGTATAATGTTTGCTTGGAGGTGACGAAACTGAAGTTAAAGCTCGGTCAAATAAGCAAGAAGTTGGTGCTAGAATCAGTCATGAATAGGCCCTATTCAGTAGAGGCAGAGCTTTTGTGAATGCATATTTTTTCCCACACTTTTCAAACACACATTTCTTTCAGTGTACTTGCTCTACTTTGGGCACATTTTATAGTATTCATAAGTACATACGTCTTCGAGAAGTTTGTGCATAATTTAGTTTTACCCAAACTTTACACTCTTTTTTCATACTCTACGGTCCACTTTTGAGGATTTTCTCGATAATGCCTCCCACCTCCTTCTTAGTTTGCGCCTATATTTTGAAATTTGGGTTGTCCCTTTTCTTCTGATTCTGACTAATCGCGACAACGAGAATGAACTATGATTAGATGGACTTGATAAAGGGACACTTACAATGGAACGCCCATGCCCAGGTCAGATCTCGAATCCGGAACCTGTTACGGTATCGCTTTCGATCACCGGTGTAGGCACATTGCTCAATTTTCGGATCTCACGAGAAACTGTATGTCGACTCCCCATTAGCATATCTGCACATAAGTGTAGTTAAAACAAACATTGACAAAAACTTGTGTACCTTGTAATTACAGTAGGCGAGCCACGGGTCTGCCTGTTAATGTGTTGCAGTTCTCAATTTTATACTGTTTTCTTCTAAAGTCTTCAGTTCCCTCTAACTTTCACTATTTCTTTAGTTTAGCAACCTGGGCTTTTTCAATGTGTTTTCTCGCCTTCTATTCTTCCTTCAGATATTGTTTCCATTATTTTTACCATCCCGTATATTCTTGGGATTCTTACGTAGATAATGTTGCAAAATATTCTATGCATTGTTAGAATTGCATTATTATTTTGTTGCTCAAGAACAATTCTTTGGCATTTGATAAAAACAATAAATTGGAATAATGGATGATTTCTTCGATTTGGAGCCATTAATGTTTCATATTAAGTTTCTAAGAGGGGATTTTTTGCATGACCACAATGGCAGTGGCAGGAATCCACCTGTTTGAGCCCACCTTTTCCTCCCCCAATCCCATCCACGCACCGCGGGCAGCGGGGCCTTTATCGCCGCAACTGAGCAGAAGTGTACACAAAACCTCATCTTCCTTCCCAAACGTTCGAGTTTCTCTAAATGTATTTATTGACTCTGACAGTCACAGAATGGCTTAGGATTAATGCACCTAATAGGAGAAACCCCTTCAAGGCAGAAGAGTCGCATTGTCAATAATAGACTGTGCCAGGAGTACGTTTAACAGACAATATATATATATATATATATTTAAATATAAAATGAACATAAGGAAATAGGTAGAATATAATTTAAGATATTCTGTCAATCTGAATTTTTGCCACTTTATTTGTCTTGAACACAAATACACAAGCTGTCGCCTTGCAACAGCGACTAATTTCTCTGTGTGTAGAGGGCATCAAGGCGAACAACTTTTCTCAGTAACAGTTTGCTCGTTGAGGACTCGTTTACAAGACATCAAAAAATGGAATTTTCTATCATGAATGTATGAAATCCCATGGATTGCTACGTGATTGCCACTGACATCTATTTTTCTGTCTGATGAGATTCTAAATGACAGTACCCTATGGAAACAATATCGTGCCCTGTCACTGATCTTGGTCTTTTCCTTCAGATAATGCATTTATCACCACGCACACACATATATTGTTTATTGTATTCAATGCCTTTCAATAAAATAAATAATTCGTAACACTCCACAGAATGCCTAGCCTATCCGTATGGTGCTACACATTTGCCACTTTCCAGTGGCAACCTTGAATCTCCTGGCGTAATTGCATACATAGAGGAAATGCTGTTTTTCTAAGATTTGTAACATTGAAATGACAAAAATAAAATGTCAATTTTTATGGGGGGGGGTCAAAGTAGAAGTAAAAGGTAAAGTGATCCCCTGTGCATAGCACTACGCCATGAAGGCGTATAGGGGGTGTGGGGGTAACGCCCCACACTTTCTTGATCCGGTCGTGAGTGGGGGTGATGTGATCAGCATCACGCCCCTGACCGCCTTTACCCCCCAGGGTTTCCCCCAGGTACCCATGTTATTCGACGCTGGGTGGGCGCCGTGGCCGCTTCCATCGTTAGAACCCGGATTTGAACCGGCCGGGGATCGAACCCGGGACCTTTAGCATGGTAGTCAGACGCGTTACCGACTGAGCTACCAGAAGTTTTATGCTAAGAGAGGCTAATCTGGACTGGACATACAGCTTAAAGTGAAATCCATACGACTGTGCGATGCGCCTCTATCGGAGATCGAATCTGGGATGCCTTAATTACAAGGCAACAACGTTACTACTACGCCATCGGGGAGGTCCAAAATGAATAAAAAGTCTCTCTCTACGCCCTCTGAAAGTATATTGGCGATGGTTCGGAGACATCCTGTATACACTACACCCGCCCTCCTCACGCAGATACGTATAATATGCATGCTTACAGCACATGCTGTGCCCCTCCCAGAAAAAAAAATGGATCCGCCTATGTCTCTGGACATTTTAGTTTGTTATACTAGTCTTCAGTGCACATGTACACATCGTATTTTCACCCTTTTCTCAAATGTGAATAGGTTCTTGGCATAATTTCTCAGCTTCGTGACTGGTAAAATGATTTTTCTGACAATAGTTTTGTTGCCGGACCCCGTGGCAAAGTGGTTAGCACATCGCGCTACGACGCCAGGGGTCCCAGTTTCGAATCCTGGCTTGGGCATGGATGTTTGTGAGTGTCCACTCATCAATTTAATCATATCATAACTCATCCCCATCTTCGCAAATTAGCCAAAAGGGGCACAAGAAGCGAAGTAAAATAAAGCAATTGAATCAATCAATCAACCTCTACTTGTTAAATTACTGTTTCTTACATTTGAAATAAAAAAAAGAGATTAATAAAGATCAAAGTACGAAGCCTCAAGCTTGGTTCTGTCGCATTCATGACAGTTTTAATAGGCCATCCGTACACGAAAAATAAAGAATGTCTGCATTGAGGAGGGAAAAAATCGCGAGAGCGGAGCTAAATGACCTACATTACGCCATCCATTGAAGTAAAACCTCCCTCCCCTTCTCTTTTCCTTGGTTCAGGTATTACTTTGCCTCTCTTTCTCTTTCGTTTGTATTCTCTGTCACGGTTGAATGTATTTAAAGTTAACGGCAAAATGTCGAGTTAAAACTCCAGAAGCGAAAAATCAACTTAGCCAAGCGGTTGTACTGTTTGCTTGGTAATTAGAAATTTGGTAATTAGTAGGGCACAACCATCGCGGTAACTTATCCAAGGCACTATGTTCTGGAGGCCCAGAAAATCGAAAGGTAATATTTTTTCCATAATTGTAGGTTATTACATGTTTGGTCGCGAAATCCATTGGTTTGATTTGATTTTTGTTATTGAGCGTCGCTTTTCTGTCACTTTTGGCTAATTGCGACGGTGATGATGAGTTAAGATACGATGAAATTGACGATGGGACACTCGCAGAACACCTATTCCCAGGTTGGGATTCGAACCCGGGATCCTTGGGCGTCGTAGCGCGTTGTGCTAACCGCTCCGCTACGGGGGTCGGGTACGTTATTTTATTATTTACTTCTACAATATGGCCCTTTGAACTGAAGAAGTTATTTAATAAAAGTAGGCAACTGTGATGAATGAGACAAAGAAAAAGAAAGGGAAGAAGGCATTAGTCTCGAGCTCAGGACCCTCTATCCTCACATCCTAACACCTAGACCAGAGTAGTCGGATTGTGTGGTTTAGTAGAAATGTCATGGGCATGTTATTATCGCCGCGGCTTCGTGAGGCCTATCGTCGTTAGCAGTCAACTCGTACCACCGAGGCTGTGCATCATACTTACATATATAGGGCGCACGTACTTATGCAAAGTACTTAAAATCGGCGACCGACGCTATTTTCCTTATTTTTTCCTACATCCTGCGTTCTTTTAAGGAATGGAAATGTGTTGATGTCGAGAAGTCTGTATTGTCTTCTTATTATTGGCAATTTGTTTCAATTCGTGACCCCCACATTTCGGCAGAGTGATGTTCGCAACTCGCCCACTATTATTTCGATCGTCGGCTGTATCGTGAGGAGACGAGACGAGACTTGGCATAGTCTTGCGAATTTCGTCTGTTTTCAGTCTCGTCCTTACATCTTACACTACATCATCGTTGTGTTTTCTATTTCGGTTATTTTACGTCTTCTTTCTGCTTCTGGGAGGTTATCGCTACAATGAGGATAAATGACGAGAAGCGCGTTACGTTGGCCACTCCGCCACGGAGGCAGGTTCAACTCTACCCTCGTTCTTGTCCCGGTCTTGATCTCATCTCGAGTCCCGAAATAATATATTCTAAAATGTTAAATAATAAATAAACGTATCAAACCATGTTAATCAATTTCGATTTAGTCTTAATTTGCGTATACCTGACATTTTAATTTGCTAACGTCTCGAACGAGATGTGTCTCCCGTACAGTAATTCTCCGTATATCTCTATTTTACACACATCTGTCTCATCTTGCAAGTCTGGAAGCGTCTGATCTCGTTTAATCTCGGTTCGGTTCAATTCTTACACAATGGTCACAGTTTGAATATACCATGATTTCATATGATTTTGGCATATTTACAAGAAAAATCATCAATAAATTATCATGTTAACATTCATACTCGTGTACACCATTAAATATTAGAACACGCTGCATATGCTTGCACGTCTTTTTTTATTTTTTTAGGAATCTTTCAATGCAATATGCCACTTTCGGCGTGTCACTTAAGTGTTAAGATATCCTCTCTCAAACCTGGCTTTAAATTTAATGATGTTTTCTACTGCTACCGCAGAAAAGTTTCATTCCATGAGATTCAGTGCAGCATTAGAAAAAGATCGAGTCAAATTGAACCTTTTCCAAAAACTGCCTTTTTCTCGTAAGTAGTGGGGAGGGTGGCGGCCGACAGTCTCGCATTCGCTAAGCGTCTGGAAAAGGAAAGGGAGGGACCGAGGGTATTGATCTCGCTGTTCTCAACTGGAGAATTTAGGTCCACATCATTGTGTGAAGTATGAAAGATCGTTTAGGGAAAACTTTACTTAAATCTAGTCTGTGCAAGTATTTGTATTTGTATTTCTGTTATTTATCGTCACTTTTATTCCATCTAATTGCTGCGAACAAGATGAAATGATCGGAGGGACAATAATAAAAAACACCCATGCTTAGGACGGGACACTAATCCTGGAACTTCAGTGGCGATAAATTTATGTATGTACTAATTGGCACCGATCCTACCATTTTATATGGACCCCCGAGCCACTAAATTTGTGCTCCAACTGGGAATCGAACCCATGACATCTGAATTGCAATTTTCAGCAACTTGGTGTACAGGGTTTGTCCAAGAGGACCAAGCCCAATATTTCGCACACTTCCTTTTTGTTTGTTTTCTTACCTCAAAAACCAGCAATAAAACCAGCTAAAATGAGTTTAAATTTTTTTGAATAGCATCGCGTTTGACAATTATGTTAAAAATTATGAGCCAATGAGTGTTGAACAATTTTTGTAAAATGGCTTAATACTTATATAAAACATCTGAATTTACAATACGTCAGCTAAAGCTGTCAGCGTGCAATTTCCAGGATTGATGTCGATTTTGTGATGATGCTTTGCAGTCTGATCACATTGTAAAATAATAATTGAAGGGACGGATACTCAAATTAGGTCATGCTAACCGTTGGATGTCTTTTGGAGGCTTTGGGGAATCGCGTGTTATGACCCAACAATGGGATGGATAGTTACAATTTAGAGTTTCCAAAAATGCTTAAATTTCCCTTTTTAGAAATGCACCTTTTTAACGGATCAGACAAACGAATATTTTTTGTTTTCTCCTGATGCCAATGCTCAAGCGACACTGCAAATCCTGAAGTGTTGGATTTTGAATATCGGCAGCATTTATAAAACATACACACGAAGTGAAATGAGGAGAGGTTAGGAGCTGGAGAAACAATGCTCCTGACATCTGGCTGAAGAGTTTGAAGGAGACCACGGTTAACAGTGAACTGTAGTACCGCTAAAGAAGCAGAGTAATTAGTGAAGCATGAAAAAGTTGGATTTTTTATAAAGCACAGTTTTGATGACAGGGAACAGATGGATTTAATATACACTATCTGGCCATTCGTCACCGGACACCTGGAACGAGTACTTTAATCCGGTTTCAGGCGTCCGTCAGTATCGTGTGGGGGCCACCTTTCGCAGCAAGTACAGCCACAACCCTCTGAGGAAGACTGTCCACCAAATTGCGATAGGTTTCGACGGGAATCCTGCTCCATTCCTCTTGCAAAGCGGCGAACAACTCTTTAGTGTTTTTTGGGGGGTGTGGCCTGGCTCTCAACCGGCGCTCCAACTCGTCCCAAAGATGCTCATTCAGGTTGAGATCAGGACTTTGGGCGGGCCAATCAAGTTTTTGCACACCCATATCCTCGAACCACGTGTTGATCACACCTGCCGTATGACATGGGGCATTGTCGTGCTGAAACAGATAAGGACCACTACCGAATTGTGCCCACAATGTCGGTAGCGCAGAATTGTCCAGGATCGTTAGGTATGCATCTGCATTCATGTTTCCACGCACTAACACAAGGGGACCAAGACCATACCAGGAGAAGCATGACCACACCATGATGCTTCCACATGCCTTTGGTGGGGTGTCCGGTGACGAATGGCCAGATAGTGTACACTGATTTTTCCAAAGCTTTGACACTGTAGATCATGATGTACTACTAAGTAAATTTGGCACTTTCAAATTCTCCTTTCCTCTGAGGAAATTTATGGCGTCATACTTAGTGAATAGCAAATAATATGTTTCGTCTAAAGGCCACACATCCAGCGAATTTCTAGCACGTTCCGGAGTACCTCAAGGGTCCAATATAGGACCTCTTCTATTAATCAGTGAGTTACCAGAACACTTGATTAATTCTAACAAACTGTTATTTGCAGACGACTTAAAATTCTTCCAAAGGATAAAAAGTATTCAAGACTGTATTTGTCTACAACAAGACATGGATAGATTGAGTGCGTGGTGCTTGTGCAACGGTCTTCCTTAAAATGCAGCAAAACGCTATTCTGTTACTTATTCTAATTCTAAACAAAGAACAGCCTTTGATTTTCAATATAAAATTAATATTACGAGTCTTCAAAAATCGGAAACGTCAAAGGACCTAGGAATCTATTTTGACTCGAAGCTAATTTTCACTCATCATATTAACAAAATAATAAGCGACGCCTACAAACTTATCGGGTTCATTATTAAAATGGGCAAGGGCTTTAGAATCATCCAAACGCTTTAGTACGCACAAAACTTGAATTTGGGTCTGTTATATGGAATACTGCCAGTATAATATAGACTACAAATAAGAGCGAGTACGATCGAAAATGAAGTAGAAACTTGAAGTGTTCCAAATTTGAAATGTACAGTAATCTAATTGACGAGTTCCGCAAGCCCGCGACCTGCTGCTGTCTGGAAAATATATAAGGGGAAACTTCGCTCTCCTCTATGGATCTCACAATTTAAATGACTAACAACAAGACGCGACCTAATCATCAAACCTTTTATGTTAATAGGGCGCAAACAAATATTCTCAAAAGATCCCCTATCTCTAGAGGAGTGTCCTCTGCAATGCCTTCGAAAAGCGTAACAAAAATATTGATTTATTCTGTATGTCTTGCATGCAATTTAAACATGCTGCAATAAAATCACTCAAATAACGCTCACTGAAGCATGTCTGATAACCTGTATCTCTGTGCTATTATGTAACATGAACTCTCTCTAACTGAGCGTCAGCCTATTGGGTTCGTTAACGGAAATAAATAAATAAATAAATATGTTGAAAAGTAAAATGTCTGTTTAAATGAATGCATCTAGTGTATGTATACTTAAAACATATTGAAAGGACATACAAATAAATAATTTTCTTCACCACTGTGTGTGGATTAGTGCTAAAATTGGATGCCATTAAGGAAACACCACAATACACTTTCCAATTCTACAAAGTTCACCGGATGGTAAGACTTTTTGCAGGAAGTAGTTATGTTCTTGTGTGACCCTCCGGAAACTTCTTATTTAAATATTTTAGGGAAGAGGATTGAGGATGCCCCGTCGATTATTATTTATCTTGAATTTGTAAACATAAGCCTGTACACTTGACCACAAATAATCTCTGTAAATAAGGATATTTTGTTAAACAATCTGGGTGCTCACTCTCACAAGACCACAAAAAGCTCCAAATTTCTTCTTGTAGTCTAGAGCTTGAAAAAAATCTTGTGATGAGTTCTTTGTCAGTCACTTATGCCATCTGCTTCCTACGCAAATACTGCGTCCTTGAAGGTTGACTGCTAACAGGATCAGAGAAAATAAATGACTTGCTTCATTGAGTTCGTGGTGGAGGCAAGAACTTACACCAAATCGTCTCCTTTCTCGGGTAGGAACGCCACGTGAAGACGGAACTACTTTGATATAATGTTATTTGATTTTTATTTGTGTTATTTAGCGTCGCTTTTCTACCACTTTTGGCTAATCGCGACGATGAGGATGAGTGATAATACCGGGTGTACACAAAGTTTCTGACTCATTGAAGATACAAATAAACTGGTGCCAATGATAGTTACATAAACTCAAAAAGTTTAATATCCTGTATCAGTACATTTCAGTTCATCAATGTTCATCACTTTTGTAAGGTTCGTCACCATTCTTCGTTGGGTTTTGAACGAACGCTTCCGGAAAGATGAATTGGACGTGGTGGTCCGATTCCTTGGCCCTGAAGGTCACCTGGCACAACCCCATTGATTTTTTTTCCCTGGAGATATGTGGCAAACGTTGTTTTTAGGCAAAAGAGACGAACATATGAACTGAAAACCAGAATAAGCAAAGCGATAGCGACTGTGGATGTCGACATGCTGACCTGAACGTGGGAAGAAATCGATTATCGTCTTGACTTTCTCCGTGCGACAAAAGGAGCACGCATAGAAATGTACTGATACAGGACGTTAAACCTTTTTGAGTTTATCTATGTATCATTTCCACCAGTTTATTTGTATATTCGTAAGTTTCTAATTTATTAATAATTGAAATGTGTCGGACACTTTGTGTACACCCTGTATGACGAAATTGGTAAAGGGACACTCGCAAAGAACATCGGGGATTCGAACCCGCGACCTGATATAATCTGTGGATGCAATAAAGCTGTAGCAGTAATGAAAGGACCAAAATGTAATTCCCTGGATATTTCATATCCTCTTCCTTCTTTACATTTACGCAGGAATACAGATCCCGACTATTCACACCACAATCACCTCGTCTTGGTCTCAGTGAATGCAACATTTTCTGTGGAAGTGTGTTTATTGCAGGGTTGTTAAAGGTCCAGGAATTTTAAATAAATTCAATTCCGGTCCAAGAGAGAAAATCAGCAAGCGTAAATGGGTTCTGGACCGTAAATAACCTTTTTATCTGTAAAGTATTTCAATTGGGTTCAGGAACCTTTTTTCCGGCTGAATTTAAATACGGTCCAGGAACCTTTTTTCAATGAACCAATACGCAACTTGAACCGAATTTAAATTGTCCGAGAAAGAAAGGTTCCGGTCCTGCAGCGGAACCCAATAGAACTCATTAGAATTTATGGCTTCCTGGACCTTTAACAACACTGGTTTATTGGAGAAATTAGTTTCTTTCTTTCTTTTTGCATAAATTGCGTTGAGGCTTGTTATATAACGAAACAAACTATAACTTAGGGCTGTGATTTGAAGCAATATAGAAAGTTAACTTCGATTTGATTTTTGATTTAGTTTATTTTACTTCGCGTTTTGTGCCTCTTGGCTAATTTGCGAAGATGGGGATGAGTGATGAAATTGATGAATGGACGTTCACAAACAACCAAGCCCGACCGGGATTCGAACCCGGGACCCTTGGCGTCGCAGCGCGATGTGCTAACCACTCGGCCACAGGGTCGGGCAGTTAACTTCGAGAAAAACCGTTTAAAACTCCTTCCATTACAGAGAGGTTTTCATTGACATGAAAAATGAATATTTCCGAACTGAGTCACAGGTATATTTCGACCACAATAATAAAGAGCTGTAGTAAACGTCTTAATATACAGTAGGCCCTTTTAAATTTAAACTACGAAGGGACACGAAAGAAATTCGAAAGAACAAGTACATGTAGCCTATAATTAAAGATGATTTCAATGGGAATATTCGAATTACCGAATAAATCGAATTGACCAAGTTCGAATAAAAAAATAGTCCACTGTATATGGTATAGGCATTGCATTTGTTCCGATTAAGTCCTTAAGGTTACACAGAATATAAGAAAGCATATATATAAGAGGGCTAGTCAAAAAAAAATGAGAATGATTTTTTTACTTACGAAATACATTAGGCAGGGTCCAGGTTGATATGGTATTTTTCGAAGTAGTCCCCGTCGAGTTGTATACACTTGGACCAACGTGTCTGCCAGTCCTGGAAGACGTGCAGGAACCCGTCATTTGACATCGTCTTCAGAACCGCCTCCGCCTTCTCCAACGAGGGAACAAAAAAATGTCACACGGAGCAAGATCCTGGCTGCATGGAGGGTGCGGGACACATTCAATGTTTTGTCGAGCCAGATATTGGGCAACAACGTTGGAAGCGTGAGGGCGTGCATTATCCTGGTGTAGGCGCCAACCAGATGGATGAAGCTCAGGGTGTTTTCGACAGATGTGTTCAGCCAGTTCTTCAAAACTGTCACGTAATACTGCCCAGTAATCGTGGTATGCGGGGACACTTCATGTTGGTAGACCATTCCACGGTAGTCGAAGAAGGAAATCACCCATTACCTTATTCGCCGACGGAACTTCTTTGGCGTCGGAGAACTGGGTGATTTCCAGACTGTGCTTGGCTGTTTGTTTTCGGGATCGTAGTGGTGAAGCCAACCCTCGTCACCAGTTATGATGGAATTCAGGTAGGCCTCGCTATGCTCCGCTACCAGACTCTGAGGCTCCCGACACACCTCCACTCTCTCCTGCTTCTGTTCAGGCGTTAGCAATCTCGGCGCCCATCTTGCACATACGCGTCTCATGTGCAAGCGATCGTGCAGAATGGTGAACGCACTACCATGGGAAATGTATAACACGTCCGCCAGTTCATCTATTGTTATTCGGCGATCTTCCCGAACAATGAAGGCAGCTGTGTTAACCATGATCTCGTTCACCCGGAGCGCCCTGCTTTGTGGCCCTCCTTAAACTGTTTGACTCATCGAAATGCGGTTGATTGTGGAAGGACATCTTCGCCGTAAGCCTGCTGCAACATTTCGTATGCTTCCGTGGCGGATTTCTGCAGACGGACGCAAAATTTCAAAGCCGCGTACTGCTCCTCACGAACCGACTACATTTTCTGTATGCGACTTCTGACCATTCGCGTTTTATTTGCGCAGTGTTACCAGACGCATGCGTATACGCGCTTGCAATTTTATCTGCCTATTCCACGAGACAAGTTCTTCTCGCGCAAATTTGTTTCACCGCTGCATGTTCACTGTGTGATATTTAAAAAAATAAATCATTCTCACTCTTTTTTGACTAGCTCTCGTATATAATATATATATATATATATATATATATATATATATATATATACAGGGTGTTTCTAAAGGTCGTTTACAACGCTTGGGAGGTGATTCCTCACACGAAAACAAGCAAAAAGTGTGAGTTCCATTTTTACGACTGAGGCTTCGTTTCCGAGATAGGAGCATCGCAAAAGGTGACAATGTGAACGTCACACCTAACTGGGACGAATACTTTCACAGATAGAGAGGCGGTTCCAAGGGAATCATAAAGAAATCGTATGTGCTCATTCCGGAAGTCACTATGAAAAGTTCACTGCACGCATGCGCAATGGAGTCCTCAAAGGAATTGGGGATTTCCTGCAAGAACAATGCATGGAAAGGATATGTAACGCAGCAAGAAGGACCGTGACAATGAGAAATGCGTTAAAGACAAAACATCCCGATCTCAAACATCAAAACATGAGCACGGAACACAAAATCCGAAAAGATGAGCACGGTTGCATACCCCAGTTACACACGAGTAATGAACGAATCATGTCATGTGGCATACGAGAGACACATTACTCCAACAGGAGGAGGGAAAGAAAAACACAATGTCAGATGATTGCGACAAGGTGCAGGCAAGTCTGGCTCTCGTAGTCTACGTTTGACCTTCATGACTGCTGTACCCGCGAGAGGAGCTCGAAGGGTTGGTTCTCTCCGGCAGTCGTTCCACTCGTGTTGCAGGTGCTGTGATATGATCAACAGTTCACTCTAGGTTGTCATACGCATTGAAGAGTACTAGTATGTTGTATTGAAAGAAGTTGACGTGGTGGAGTTGGCAAGTCAAGTATTGCAACAATTGGTCTGTGGTGTTCGTACGGTGATACGGCCAATTTGTGCAGTGTGCTCGTGTTAAACAAAAACGATACTTTGCAGTTCCCGCTCCCTATTACACATATGGCTGCGTATACGACTCAGAAGCTAGCAGACATGCATCTCATGTATGGGGAGGTGCGTGGTAATATCAGTGAGGCAAGGCGTCTTTATGGAGAACGCTTTCCACATAGACGTTTACCGTCTCACGCCTTCTTTCAGGTAGTGGACAGTCGACTGCGTGAAACATTGTCAGTGTTACCACCGCGGCAAGAAGTTGGAAGACCCCGAAGTGTACGCACACATCAGTTTGCAGAAGATGTGTTAACAGCGGACGCAGAACATCCTGGCACCAGTACGCGCGTGCTCGCTCGGGCACGAAACACGTCTTATGTGAATGTTTGGCGAGTGTTGTCAGAGGAAGGAATGCACCCTTTTAAACTGCAGAAAGTACAAGAACTGTTACCTCGTGACTTTCGCCCTCGTATGGAGTTTTGCCATTGGTTGTTGCATCAGCTGGACACAAACCCTCAATTCGGGGCAAAGGTATTGTGGACAGATGAAGCCATATTCACCAGGATGGATGTCTTCAATAGTAGAGACAGTCATGTCTGGGACTTTGACAACCCACATGCACTTTTTGTGGCCCATCACCAGCACAGGTTTTCAGTGTATGTGTGGTGCGGGATAGTACATGATAATTTAATTGGACCATACATTCTCCCTGTTCGCCTGAATGGTCGCACGTATCATGCATTTCTTAGAGAGGTTCTGCCTGAACTATTTGAGACCGTACCTTTGGCACTGCGGCAAGAAATGTGGTACCAACACGGTGGGGAACCAGCTCATTTCGATCGTAATGTACGACATTTCCTACATGACGTGTTTCGCAATAGGTTCATTGGTAGGGATGAGCCTGTGCCTTGGCCACCGAGGTCGCCAGATCTCAACAATCTCGATTTTTTCTTCTGGGGAGAAATGAAAACCCTCGTTCACGACACACCAGTCACATCAGCTGAGGCCCTCATTGCTCGCATCAACGTCGCCGCCGCGCCGGTAGCAGATACACCTGGCTTGTTTGCTCGTACTCGACAATCCTTGATTCGTCGCTGTCATCTCTGAGTACAAGTGAACGGCAGACATTTTGAAAACCGTCTGTGATTATCGCCCTCGGAAAATCCCAGTGAGAACACTCTTGGTGTTGCTCCCCACCCCCTTTGTGTGGTGAAAGTAACATCTTCAGTTGGTGTACAGTGACACGCACTGTCTGTGCGTAAGACATTGTAGCATTTGTTCTTTGTTGAGTGTGTGTGTGGGGGGCATATTACGTAGTTGTCGCGTGTAAAAATACACGTTGTCGCAATAATCTGATATTGTGTTTTTCTTTCCCTCCTCCTGGTGGAGTAATGTGTCCCTCGTATGCCACATAACATGATTCGTTCATTACTCGTGTGTAACTGGGGTATGCAACCGTGCTCATCTTTTCGGATTTTGTGTTCCGTGCTCATATTTTGATGTTTGAGATCGGGGTGTGTTGTCTTTAACGCATTTCTCATTGTCACGGTCCTTCTTGCTGCGTTACATACCCTTTCCATGCATTCTTCTTGCTGGAAATCCCCAATTCCTTTGAGGACTCCATTGCGCATGCGTGCAGTGAACTTTTCATAGTGACTTCCGGAATGAGCACATACGATTTCTTTATGATTCCCTTGGAACCGCCTCTCTATCTGTGAAAGTATTCGTCCCAGTTAGGTGTGACGTTCACTTTGTCACCTTTTGCGAGGCTCCTATCTCGGAAACGAAGCCTCAGTCGTAAAAATGGAACTCCACTTTTTGCTTGTTTTCGTGTGAGGAATCACCTCCCAAGCGTTGTAAACGACCTTTAGAAACACCCTGTATATATATATATATATATATATATATATATATATATATATATATATATATATATATATATATTTTCCACGTACCCATCATGAATATAAATTGGAATGGCAATAAAGGATACTTCCATTATGTGTTTATTTATATTTGTTGTGGGAAATACTGTTTTTCAACATGTTTGCTATTCATGTCGGTTACTTACAAATAGTATGAATTCCACAACATCCCCAAATTCGATATTTAACTGATGCAATGAATGCCATTGTAATGGATATTAACGTTTAGCTCATTGTTCATTCGAGAGACTTAGTTGCCTTGCAGTAGAAGGTGAATAGGATTGAGATTGCACTACAACTTGGAAAGTCGTCTACATTTTAGTTGAAGGAATAACTTGTGTGACTACAGAATTGTTACTTAAAACAACAACAAAAAAAACAACATAATCCACGGCTTTGAATGCCATAAGAGTATAAGAATACACAACAGAAATAAGCTTATGAAATTCAGTTAATAGGTAAATTTTAAATGTAATTGAAAGTTACGAACATCAAGAGGGGACAGATAGTATTAATAGTAATTTACAATAGAGTATTAAAGCAAGAACGTTGATTTATCATAATTCAGATGCAGACAGGCAAATGTTGATTAGTGTCTACGTTAAGATGAGATAAGGTAACAATCGTTCTGTATTTCATGCAACTGTCCGGTGTTGGTGAGGTATGTCCAACCAGTTCATTCGATGCATAGGGATATTTATATATGTCCCCGAAAAACTAAACATTTGCAACTAGAGGGGTTGAATTCCACATATCCCCTAGAAATTCCTGACGTGTTACGGGTTCAGTAGATGTACAAAGCTAAATATACGGACATACTGAAGCTCCCTGATGGCGTAATGGCAACGTCGTCGCCTTATAATCAAGAGATCTCGGGTTCGATACCCGGTGTAGTCACATTGCTCGGTGGTTCATATCCAACTTTAAACTGTAGGTCAAGCCCCGATTAACCTATCTGTGCATAAAGTGAACTTAATACAATTACTCAAGGTTTCGAACATACTGAAATTGAACACGAGTGAAAATTCGAAATAAAGTTCCGAACGTTAGCAATTTTCCCAATTTATCAGCCTTGTCCTTCAATTTATAAATATATATTTATACATATGGATTGTTAAACCAATGCCATGCGTGCCACTGTAACCGTTATCAAAATACCCAGCGGTAATTCGGAAAATCTTCTCTGCATTTGTGGAAGAGTTTCTCCGCCAGCAACCAGATACACTGCCAGTCAGCCGTCTTGGTCGCTGACTATGTGGAACACTCGGATAAGGGGGAGGGGTTGGAGGTGTGGGAGGGACCGGTCCAGCGAGCGAACAACCTTAGCTCTCAGTTCCACTCAGTGGTAATACGGACGTGTTTGTGTGATGAGGAAGTGTAGTGCGCGTAAGTGTTGCCAGATGTTAGTGGGACAACTAGTTTGTTGTTGGTCATAACAATGTTTCATAGGTGAGGAATATAGTTGTGTATTACATAGTGAAAGTTTGACGTGCGTAAAGCATTTATCCTTGGTACGTACATTGCCGTGCAGCTGCGCTTCGGGGTTTCCAAGTCAGATGTCCCTGAAGGTTACGTCTACAAATTCAACAGCTGTAATCCCATCATATTTTTGCTTCAGTAAGATCGGTTAAATACTTGCTATTGAATAAGGTGAAAGTAGATTTTTAAACTTATTTAATTCGTTATGCTACTGCCTGCTGCACTAGCATATTACGTGTCATGTTGGCCTTCAAATGACAGATGCAAACTTGAAATGACTCGCGGGTTCAAGTCTGTAATTACGGTGCATTTATCTTGTCTGTTATTATTCTTATATTTGATCATATATTTAAATTGAGATTGATTCCGGGCTGAAATAGAAAAGCATATTGTTGTTAGTGTACAGTTGGGAGCGCGTAACAGTTTCGTGTTACCCGTGTTCATGTAATCTCATGGAGGTTGCGGTTTGTGTGCTCATTTCACAGAACGAATTAGAGAGAGAGGAAAAACCTCACGTGTTGATACGAACGACAGTTGCCTCCGAATTACTGAACCGTAAGCTGGAAATACGTAAGTACATTCTTAGTTTTAACATTTGTTATAATTATTCCATAACAATAGAAACTGATTTCAATTATATATATATATATATAAATAAAGAAGAAGAAGACATCAACATTTGATGATTGGTGCTTGTTTTCATGTTAAGCATGGAAATGTAACGGAACTATTTTATCATGTCTTAAATGTAGGTGCACAATTTTCACAATAATAAAACAGTAAAATTCAGTATTTTACGTGATCGTTAGTGTTTCTCATGAATTTTGTAAAAAATTGCACATATTCGATGAAAAACACCTCGAAAATAATAAACTTTCTGCTATGCGAGATTAAGATGTTCTATAACATTCTGCAAAAGTAGTTGTTTTTATTAATACAGTAATTACAGTTGATATTCATAGTGTCAGATACATTCAATGTTCTTAATTCAGTACTGTGTTCCTTTAGCAATTTTCTAACATGCTATTTTTTTTTAATGGATGGATGTCCCCTTCCCTCCGAAAATAATCCTGGCTACGCCTTTGTTCTTGTATGTACGAGTGATTTACTCCCGTTTCGTCGAATGCCCAGAGACAAATATCTCACTTGAGCAAAATTTTCGGCAAGAAAGGAATTCCCGTTTTGCCGAATCCCCTTTCCCCGAATATTTTGAAGGTAGAGAGTTTTCCCTGTGCTTTAAAATTTCAGGGACTGAAGCGAAAATTAATTTCAACGAAATCAGAAACTTGTTGTACATTTTCATGGCTGATGTAAGTGAATCTTAAGTAGTAGTTACTTCCAGTATGTCTTTTAGCAGGCAGTTCCTTCTTAGCCAGTGTCCCAACCAATGTATATTCCTTTTCTTGATCTCTCGAGCATTGCTGTTGTTTCACGAACTCTTTCCAATGTGGTTTTATTTCTTACTTGGTCTGTCCATTTCAAAAGCTCCAGTATTCGCGATATGCACATTTCTAAAGCTTCTAGTTGATCTTCCTCACTTCTTCTTAGGTCCAGGTTTCTGCATCATACAACACCACACTCCACACAAAACACTTCATTAGTCTCTTTCTTAGTTCTTTGTCCAAAGCTTCACAAACACACTTCTTCTTTTAAAGGCTTCTTTTGCCACTGCTATTCTCAACTTCACTTCCTGACTGCAGCCCATGTCAATGCTTATGATACATCCCGGGTCAACCTTTCCTTTACTTTGGCCTCGAATTCTCACGTTAATTTTCCTTGATTTCTTCCCAATAACCCTCTCTCTTGTTTCAATTTAATAACATCCCGAATGCTCACAGTGGGCATTCAAGTATTCACTCCCTTTCGTGTTATGCTAGTAAAGCCATGTCGTTCGCAAATCTTGTAAATTTTAGTTCTTCCTATAATTACCACCACCCCATTCGGGAGAAAGTTCTTTCCTATTTCTTCTAAGCAGATGTTGAATATTGAAGGTGATCTTTGTTCCCAAATTTCACTCCCACGTGCCATTTCGTCTTCTACTCTCAGTTTAACTCATTGTTTCATGTACTTACAGATTGATGAGCCTCTCCTCTTTCCAATCTACACCCATCCTTTCATTACCTCTGTAAGTTTCATCCAATTCACTCTATCTAATACTTTCTCCAGATCCACAAAAACATAAATAGGTCCTTCCTCTAGGTATCTTTCACCATATAACTTTTTAAGAAGTTTTCTGTTTGTTTACACATGAAATGTCCCTTCAAAGTATTCGGCGAAAGGGGATTCAGCAAAACGGGATTTTCCCTTTCGCCTAAAATTTTACTTAGGTGTGAAATCTGATATAATGCACGTCTGGGCCAGTCGACGAAACGGGATTCGGCAAAACGGGACGACCCGGTACGAGCGAGCCTCCTTGACCTGCTACCGAGAAAGGTATTCGAGACGCGAAACCTGAGCAAGGCATGGACGTTTCACAATTCATCTCCATCGTCCCGATTATCACACACACACACACACACACACACACACACACACACACACACACACACACACACACACACACACACACACACACACACACACACACACACAGAGAGAGAGAGAGAGAGAGAGAGAGAGAGAGAGAGAGAGAGAGAGAGAGAGAGAGAGAGAGAGAACCTAAAATAAAGAACACAAATACTTCTTGTTTGTTGTGACACACAACAAACGCATTTCCGTTTCATTTTCTTTAAACCACCAGATAAGACATCAGATAATAAATTGAATTTCGTGTAATGCACGGTTATAAAAGTTGTCCATATTTCAGCTATGAAAATACATGAAGTGGTACCTGAAATTTGAACTGATCATGACACCTTCATCTGGTGGAGATGTAGATTATGTCGTAACTTTAGAACAGGATTTTCATTTAAAGAAGCTGAGATTTAAAAAGTCCTGTAGAATCTTTCCGTTGTTCTTTATCATATTTAGACTTTCACTGAATGCATTATTTTTTTGCCAGAGAAGAAAAGAACATTAGCGTTAAATAGATTCATATATTAAGTGTGGAAACGCATGTGTGTAATTTTTACAGGTTCTTTAATTTACATTTTCTCATTCCATTCTTTTACAATCCGCTGCAATGTTACACATATTATGCATATTTTAGCAGACACTCCTTCCTCAATCCTTTCCTTGAATATACATATGTAATTATAACAAGTATTTTACACATTCTCAGCAAAGTCACACAGAGACAATGTGCAACATTTTCCACTCTAATGTAAATCAAAGCCGATTGTCGTGAAGTTGATGAGACAGACATAATGTTAAAACATCAGCACAGATTCTTTGCAATTACCGGGTAAATATTGCTTATCGCCGTAGAATTGTTACTACAAGTGAATAACTTTTACGATTACTTTAACCAAGGGATGCCTCATGCACCACTAGTATGGCATACTTAATTTTAGTCAAGTTGGGCGCTATCATGTTTGAATATCCTCCTAAATGTTTTCAGTTCCCCAAAATCTTCTTTTTACACGCTATTAAACAGTGGATTCATATAGTATCTACATGGAAATAGCGAATTAAAATAACTAATTAGCGGGTTCCAAATTCGCTGTGGGTGCTCACTGTCTGTCCTGCAACAGTTGATTTGATTTGGTGGTAAACAAGAATGATGGGAAGGTTGGAGACTGATTTTCAGGATATTCTCACACAATTGATCGCAAATCCAAGATTCCCAGCCTATTGGGTAGTAGTAATAATAATAATAACCCGTGGCCTTACAGCCCTGGAAGGACCTTGGCCTCTCTCCCGACTGCCAGTCTCCCTCCCACAATCCTACCTAGAGGTGTGGAGATCTTCAACCGGTAATGAGGTGACGTGGGGTCAGCACGTCGAACACTCAGCCGTTATAGAAGATTTCCCAGACCGGGATACGCTACTCACTCGTAGGTCCCCAATGTCCTCACGATGGTGTGTTGCCACCGGTCCTATACACAGGCCGAAAAACCCAGAGACAACTCAACCCAGGCGGACTCGAACCCATGCCGTCTCGCAGTTCCAAAGCAGAGCGCCTTAGACCGCACGGCACGAAGGAGGACAGCCTGTTGGGTACTAGGGGGTTAAAATTCCTGCGAAACATATTATTCTGTATATCCCATCTATCCACAAGTACCGGACCAAAATAAAATAAAAAAATTCGTGTTAATTTGATCCTAAAAATGTTCAATTACATATATAAAAATAGCATGCGCACTGTATATTTTGTTTGTTTGTGATACAGACATTGAAATAGATTTATACCTTTCAAACGTACTGCCTTCATGAAGATAAAACAAATATTCATTTATGCAATAATCCATCCCCCAGTCATCAATAAATTGTTGACTGTAAGCCTTTCTTCCCAATAAGTTAGAAACCCTACATTTTCTAACGTACTGCCCTTATTATTTTAATACCAGCATTCCCAATATGTGGTTGAGTGTACAGAGGGTAAAAACTATCATCAGGCCGCTAAAAGGACAAAAAACATTAACTTAGTCTGAAATAAAATCAGGCCACTACATCATCATCAGGATTGTTGACGTGCACAAGTAAAACAAGGTTAGCAACGTAACATGACTTGCAGAAACCTGAAATTTTACAATTGATACATTTATTTCGTATAAGATCAAGATTAGCTACAATTCCAATTAGTTAAGTGAAATATTTGTAACCTAAATCAGTGACAAGAAGGAGGAGACGGAGAGAATTTTAGGCATAACACTGGTTTACAAGATGTAAATTTGTGTGCTTCAGAAATGAAAACCGCCATTTCTTAATGAACTCGAGGTGCTGAGTCCGAAAATGGCAATAAAATTTTTGGATCTTCCCAGACAAACAAGAGAGCCTACTTTTAATTATTGATATACTGTACAGGCAACTTTCAACGTAGTCTCTGTAAGTACATTATCTAGTCATTTGAATTGAAATGCAAACTGAACACCACTCATGCCTGTGCATGAACTAATAGGGACACTCCACTTCCGACATCTTTTAACATCAAGGAAACATATTAAGAACATCGTGAATAAATGTCCTTCTGAAACAGTTTATATTTTTTCGAAAACTACACACACACACACACCAGTTATTTTAAAAATATTCAGGTATACACTTAATAAACTAGGCCAGGAATAGGTTCACCCACGTATAACAAATACCCCAGTATTTCTGGGGAGGATATCGCATCACAATATACGGCATATTCGAACAGTAGGAGTTTAACTTTTAACACCTTCCAATTATTAAAATTCAGTTAGGTTTCCGAAAACTTTTGGCTGTAGACCATTATAATCTCTCTTCTACCTGGAAAGTGCACCATAATTGTTTTCTTAAATAGCAGACTAATAAATGTGTACTAATAATAATTAATAAAATAATGTATACTATATGGATTGCTATAGTTTCTTGTCGCAGCATCTTTCAATCTGTGGGTTTGTAAGTTGTTTACGTACTTTTCGCATTTTACGTGGTTTTAACGCGTATTTTACACACCAAGTAGAAAACTTTTCTTTACGCGAAATAGATTATCCATGCTCTTGGTGTGTGTGTATATATATATATATATACAGGGTGATTGGTAATTCGACTTATTTGCAACAAATTTGACCCTATCCACTGGGGGTCGGAAATCAATGGGTTTCGAGTTATTGCAGTTTGTAGATTTTCGTGACATATTCCGACTTGCGACCAAAAAACTACTAATTGTGAAAAAACTACTACACCCTGGGCACTTAATCGACATGTTTCTAACAGCTGACGAATGAGTGACTACTGGGAAAAAAATTCATGCCCAAAATTCCTTGTTTCATAACCTCTCCAAAACGATACAAATGTTGTCAACTGGCACACGGGTTGGGGGAAAAATCTGAATAAAAAGCGGAGAAGGCGCGTTGTAGACCTCTTTGTAAAGTGAAAAGAAGTTATCGGTTGTGAGAAATAAAGGAACGAAAATGAGTGAAATAATGTTATTTACCATTCTCATGATTCCAGGTTGTCAGAATTAACTGGTACGAAAACTACAAATCCTGTTCAAATTGCCTCCCCGGTTATGTATGCCAGCACGCAGCCTGCGGCGTACTTCAGACACAGTCACTCGCGTTGACACTCAAGTCTCTTATGTATTGGGCGGCTGTCACAATTCTCTCTCTCAACTCTTCTTGGGAATCCACTGGTGGACTGTAGACTAACTCTTTCATGTGACCCCAAAAATAAAAGTCGCATGTCGTCAAATCCGGACTCCTCGCCGGCCAAGGGGTCGGGCCGCCTCGACCAATCGATCGCATGTGATAATTGTCGTCCAGCCACTGTCGCACACCCCGGAAATAGTGAGCTGGGCAGCCATCCTGTTGATAAATCATACCCCTTTTTGTGGCGAGCGACACATCCTCCAGCAGCGTCGTCAATTCTTCCATTAGTTATCGTAGGTAATGCCGTTTCGGTTTTGTGGCAGATAGAATGGCCCGATCACATGATTGTGGATGATTCCCATTTAGTGAGAATTTTCTCTGGTGAGCCTTTTCTTTAGATTTTCTGGGGTTATGACCAAAAATGCGCATTATGAAAATTCGTAATACCATCGCGGTCGAATTTGCATTCGTCCGTCCACAGAATTCTTGTCAGATGATGGGAGTCTACAACGCGCCTTCTCCGCTTTTTATTCAGATTTTTCCCCCAACCCGTGTGCCAGTTGACAACATTTGTATCGTTTTGGAGAGGTTATGAAACAAGGAAGTTTTTTCCGTAATTTTTACGCTAAGTGTGTTACCATTTTTTTGAGTAATCCTCTTCGATTTAAACGATAATTTCCAAATTTCTTCATGACGTGTGCTCCAATGACTGTTTTTTTCCGTGGGTATGGGAATTTTGGGCATGGATTTTTTCCCCAGTAGTCACGCTGTAGACAGAATAAGAAGCAGAACCAAGAAGCACATCTGTGTAACTTTTATGCATAACGGCCAAAATATACCATTATCACTATTAATTCTTTAGTTGATGCCGCCCAATCCCATGCATGGACGTCACCAGCATTTTTGTAAAGGGCTTCCTCATTATAAAATGGAATTTCCTACCTACCGACTGCCGGCCTCACTCCCACATGCCTCGCAGAGGTGGACGATCTTCCAACCAGTTACGGAAGACGTGTGGTCCACACGACGGACCTGCAGAAGTTGTTGTAGGTTTCCATGACTGGGTTAAGCTACTCATTCGTAGCTCCCCAATTTCCACCGGTATACATTGTCCGAAATCTGAAGAGAAAACTTGTTACTATGGCTGAGCCGATGCCGATGTATCGGTATCGGTGTCGGAAAGTATCGGTTGGAATTCATTTTTCGATACCAGCCGATACTTTTCCAGCATTTTGGTCTTTCACGGGGTCCGCAAAAATTAGGAACGACACTTTCGCGAAGTCTAATTATCCTAGAAATTTTGCAAGATTCAAACTTTCTATTTATTTTGCACCAATTTTGCATAAAAAACTGGATGTTGTGGTTATGTAACATCTATTTTAATATTCTGATGTAATTCTTGAATATTCTAAAGCAAATTTCTTGGTCAATTGATGCATATAATTGAAGAATATTTATACACTAATATTAATCAATATTTTGAACAACTTTTATTTATTGCAATTTTCAAAGTATCTGTACCGGTGGGAATCGGTAAGAGTATCGGCATTGGTATCGGTTCAAAGTGATATCGGCTCAGCCCTAGTTGTTACGCTTCCCTCCAGGAGACTCGAACCAGTGAGCGTCACGTGGCCCGAACCCAAAGACTTTTTTTTTTTTTTTTTAATATTGTGAAATTGCGATTTTGATATTGAAACGTATGAAACCATTTATTCTTCGGATTGCGTACTAGAATATGAAAACACGAGGTTGTGATCTGGTTCCTTTATTTTCCACTCAATTTTTCGAGCTATCTCATTTTTTCTTTGGTTCTTCTGCTTGAATATCTATTAACATATTAACTGAACTTTATATCTGTTGTCAACTATCAAAATAATGAGCGTTTTGCAATTTTTTTTAAAATTTGAAACCAAATGATCCCGATTTTGAAGGGAGTCTACGGTTCGACCTTCGGCGACGCCCATGCCCTCATGTAACAACAGTGCAACAATCTGACACAGCAGCAGTAATATAAGTCGGAAACCCATAATGGTTCTGCTCCACAGGCTTTGCTACTCAAGGACGTTTAAAAGGGTGTGAAATATTTGCCACTCTGCATCATGCGTGAGTGTTCGGGAACGTTTCGCTATTAAGTAACTCCTTATTCTAGTCATTTTGACAACTAGAAGGGAACAGGTTATTACTTGGTGATACACTACTAGGTGTTTTGTGGAATTTAGTTGTAAGAGTGTGGAACAGTCAAAGCAAAATTAATTTTCCACTTATATCCCCACTTTCGGACATTATTTAAAAATTATTTTTAAAATCAAGTTTCAGTGGAACAGAAACGGAGCGGAAATCTGGAAAAGTTGCAAGTTGCTAGTTGACGCTTTCCCGTTTTGCGTAAGTATTTCGAAAAAAAAAAAGACCCGGCAAATTGAGTTTCATTGGCCTGTCACATAATATGTACAAAATTATTTCAATAAAGCAATGCCTTCCTTTCATTCAGCTGTACGTAGATATTTATTACTTAATTTTATTTACATTAAATTTGAAACATTTAATATTGTTGTGCTTTTCCCACAATTATGGTTCAACACCAGATCAGCCAATAGTGATTTGTTATTCGAAAGGACCTTTTGAGAAAAAAAATTGCTTACTTAATAGTGCGCAAACTGTGCATTTGATTACCCAAATAAATACACCAACATGCGTTTTGTAGATACATAAGATGAATATTTATTGTAGGTAATCTAATTCGAATTTGTGCCATTATTCAACAGTAAGAAAAATATATAAATGCAGATAAAAAGAACAGCATTTTCGTGAGATGTATCTTCGACAATAATATTAGCTTCCAGATAGTGAGGTTATCTTCAACGTAATCCTTTCCGTGATTTTTCATTGAATTATAGATTAAAGCTCTCTTTCTGTTATCGCCTTCACTCATTATCTAGTAAGTTGATTTCATACATAATTACCATACAGTATTTTCGACTCTATAAAACACAATTGCCTCCTACATAAATTATCTCATTGATTCAATATTCATGGAAAATTTCTCTTCTGCTCAAACACTACCTCCAAAACAGACAACAAAAGGTTGTACTTTTCGGAATCTCTTCCTCTTATCAAGCTGTATCTTCTGGTGTACACGAAGGCAGTGTTCTTGGGCCTCTTCTCTTTATTCTGTACCTGGATGATCTTCAATGCACACGATGCTGGCCGTATGTCCAGACGCCAGAGCCTCGTTAGTCTGCAAATTGCAGTCCAGGGTGGAAGTGAGTTTGACATTTGGGTGTTCTACGTGAATGGTCACCCCTTACACCCCATAAGACGGAAGAAATTGAAGACATATGAAGCACTGACAAAATATGTCCCGCAATGGCTACCAAAGCAGTGAACTTCCTTTACGCCAAAGGACTCAGGGAACAGATACAATGATGGCAGCTGTGCTTGGATGCTCAGGGGGATTCCTTTAAAGGTGCTTGTAGGACTTTCCAATTTTTTCCTAGAAATAAAAGTCTCAAGCCAACTTTGAACGACCCTTGTATTTCTGAACAATTTGCAGTCATCAGCATACAATAAATCTGATCATTCAGAGGAATTGTATTTATGAATATCATCCATCAAAAGAATGTGAAACATAAGGGCCCAAAGAAAATTAAATCAACATCTACGTTATTTTAAAGATTGATGACTCATGTCAAGAATTGATACTTTCCTTGAAAACAGAAGATCATGTGCATTAACGCTTAGTCTTAGTCAGACTTCTTGACAATAAAACAATATTCCTGTCTTAAAAATTGACTTCTACATTTCATATTACAAATCAAGATCTAGAAATAATTTATTTTCTCATTTCGTACAGAGTCTGTAGAAATGGCTTCTTTTGGAAATATGCGTAGTTTATCACACTATACACATGTCATAATTCATTACGTAACATAATACTACAATATACTTTTAACAATCTTAATTTCTGTCTCTATTAAAAAAAATACATAATCCTGTAAATATTGTCATTACTATAATCTTTTTGTGCAGTGTGAATTCTCCATGTAGTAGGCCAGTTAGTTGCTTCCGCGCCAAAACAATAAAATGAAAAACAAAATCAAAGAAAAATCAACAAAACAGGCTACTGTCTTGTATTTTCGATTATTTAACATAATCGCATTCCTACCTACGTAGGTTAATCGTAACAATGAGATTAGAGTTTTTGTTTTGAGTCCATTTTATGCACAAATAGGCTAATTTGGATTTGGGACTGGACCTATAGTTTAAAGTGGGATGTGCCTCCAACTACAATGAAAACCGGGATCCCTGGATTACAAGGTGACGATGTTACCACTAAGCCAATGAGGAGGCCTCGTAACAATGCGATTGATTGATTTGGTTTGTTTTACTTCGCTTTTCTGCCACTTTTGGCTAATCGCGAAGATGAGGATGAGTGGTGATGATGAAGTGACACTCACAAATCCCCATGCCCATGAACCCGGGTTCTTTGGCGTCGTAGTGCGCTGTGATACCCACTCCGCTACGGAAGCCGGCGTAACAATGAGAGAAGTGAGGACTAGATATTATAGTTTATAGAACAACCATAATGCAACGCTCAGTACTGGAACGTAGAACTTTAGAAGGAGAGATGCAATGTTCTTATATTTATGAAAATGTGTATCAAATTGCTTTGAATAAGGTATGGTACAAAGACATGGCCATCTCGTCTCATGGAAGAGGAAGCGTATTTTTGTTCGTCTCAAATCTCGACAAATAGATACAAAGTGTTAAAAATGTTAAAGAAAATAAACGTATATTTGGTACATCAACAATACACATAACATATCTATAAATAATCAGTCATCCTCTTGCATGTTTGATTTCATTGATTGATTTGGTGTTTTAAGTCCACTTTATGCACAGTAAGGCTAATCGGGACTGGACCTACAGTTTAAAGTGGGATCCGAACCACTATGTGCCTTCACCAGGTATCGAATCCGGGACACCTTGATTACAAGGCGACGACGCAACCACTGCACTATCGGGGAGGCCCACATGTTTGATTTAATGTAGAACATGTAGACACGTAGGAAAATTTTGACCTGGGCCTTGATCACGACGAGACTCTCGGACAGTAAGTCACAGACTTGTTTGGAAAGGTCGGGTCTGGTCTCGTCTCGTAACATTTGTTTCGACCTGCTTTGAAGTAATAATCCATCCTAAACACCCGATTACATCATTTATACCTCAAAATTGGCAAACAGATCCACGGATCTACACAGAATAAAGACAATCAGACTTTTCTTACTCATTACCAATCATTGACAATTGTACACCAGGAGATATTACAAACACTTTTTCAGCAAGATGTACAAACAAGTGCGCGTGTGTATGCTATAGCATTTATCCCACAAGTCAATACACCATTAGTGATATGTGATCTCACTCACATTATAATTATAAATGAGTTTCAAGCATTCAAATGCTTTTGCTCATCACACTGTACGTGTTATTGTTCGACCGTATTAACATGAAATAATTTACGTTGACAAGGAACACGTTGGTGGAAGTGTGTTAATGGAATTCAAAATTGATAAATGGAATAGCCAAGTTGCCTTTCCAACTTGATTAACAACCAGAAATGGATGCCATTGTTCTCCACCCTATTTTTTGACTAACTAACTAACTCTCTAGCCTTCTTAAACCCGAAGGTTCACGGCTTGAACAATACAGGCCTTCCATCTGTCCCTATCCTGAGCAGGATCTATATACTCTTTTCCATCCCTACCGATTTCCTTTAGGTCCATCTCAACGTTATCTCTCCACCTTCCTCTTGGCCTTCCTACTGGAAGATAAATTTCTCAATTGATTTTCATGTTGGGTACTTTGACGCACTATTTTTACTTCGAATGAGAGAAATTAAATTATTGAGTTGCATTGCACTATTAGCGGATATTTGTTTTAGGATTTTTATTGGTTCATGTAAGAAATTGATAGCTAAGTTTACTGCATCACTGTTAGCAACAGGAGCGCTACAAATATTTTACACAGGAGTTAGTAGTACAGTCATGGACACTTCTGGATTGTAATGTCTCTATTGAAAGCCAGTGGATTTGTTACAACTCAGAATTGACCGTGACTGTACATAATACAAATAATTTTTGATTGGTTTCAACATTATATGATGTGTCGGCACGTCGACCATTTGGTCCATCGCCTCATCTGGCGACAAAGACATTATGAAAAGTGTAACATCGCCAGATTTCTTCAGTAAAATAACAAATGTTCATTCACAACTAATAAGGAGATGAACTCATTGTAATTTATTCATTTGGTTGATTTTACTTCGCTTTACTGCCACTTTTGGCTAATCGCGAAGATGAGTGATGATAATTATGAAATTGGTGAAGGTGCACTCACAAAGAACACCCATGCCCGGCCGGGATTCTGACTCGGGGCCCTGGCGTCGTAGCACGTTGCGCTAACAACTCCGCCACGTAGGCCGACTGAACTCTTTGTTGACTAGAAATGATACACAAATGATAAAATCTGAGGATGTGTAGGGGCACTCACCAGAAATAAGTCGAAACGCCCAACACAAAGTAATACGCAACCCCACGGAGGGAACTTTTCGAGTGCAAGAAAATGTTATGGAAACTGCAATATTATATGTATATAGGGTATGTATGTAAGATACAGAGACAAGTCTTCGTGTCTTCTTGAAATTCGATGGAGAACGGAGTGACCGTTAAAAAATTGAGGCGCGTAAGAGACCACACCCTTCGATGCATGTCTACGAGACCGAGAACGAGACAGATCTCTGTAAAATCGAGACGAGACGAGACTTAGTGTCTGAGACTCTCGATCCCGTTGGAGACTTTGATGAACAGAATGTATGATATTTGAAAATTTACTCAAAACAAAAATACTCTACTGTAGGTATATTTTGTGAACCTGTGCAGCATGAATATATACGTATATTCAGGATAAAAATAGTTTTTTCGACTGTGTGTACCGTTGGAATGAATTGTCAGAAAGAAAATCGATATTACCAAAAGCTGTTTGCCTTAATGACCCTGATACACCGTGAATGTTCGTGCGGCAATACCCTGTGTATGTTGTTTGTACTGTGTGTTTCGAGACGAGATCGACGACGAAACAGGCATTTAAAAATGAAGCTCGTCTCTTCCCGAAACCAACCCTATGGGTATGGATGCTTCGGTCAAGTCGGAAAATTATGTGGATTTACGATGAGGGAAAGGAATCGGTATCATGCTTGAAAGAGTTATTGAAGTATCAAAAGGAAAGTATATCTTGGGGGTTCCCTGTTCCGTTTTCGTCCCTGCGTCTAAACCACAGATGTATATATTGAATCGTTCTCGTTTTGTCTCGGTTCACTAACAACAGTGACCTCGGTTTCGGAATAATGCCTATTTCGAATATGTACTATAATCTGTTCGGAGTAAATCTTGTTAAAACTATCGTAATGTGCAGGAGCAATTCGAAATTGTGTGTATACCTATATGTAATATCGCAGAAATTTGTGTCACTACAGGAAATCAAACCAGAACTCTAAAGGACACTCAAAAAAAGGCATAAAGGTAAAGTTCCCCGTGCATATAGCATCGTGCCATGAATGCACATTTAGGGGTGTGGGGGGTAGGGGGCTCCACACATCCTCGATCTCGGCAATTTTTGGAGGTGATGTGATCAGCACCACGCTCCGGACGCCTTCCCCCCCTTCCCCAAGGTTGTCCCCAGGTACCCATTGATTTGAGGCTGTAGGACACGTTCCTGTTTCAATGTCGTTGAGTATCGACAGTGACAAAAATATTTTGTACAAGTTGGGTGTATTTTTTAAGTCCAATTTATGCACAGTAAGGCTAATTGGGACTAGACCTACAGTTTAAAGTGTGATCCGAACCACTATGTGCCTCAACCGGGTATCGAACCCAGGACCTCTTGATTACAAAAGGCGATGATGATGATGTTTTGTACGACTTAAAGTTAAATCCTTGGCGATCTTCCATTCTGAAATTTGCACAGACTGAGAACATTTCAGCGTGGGTTTCCGGATGCGAGATACCACCGCCCTCATGGAACCATACATCTTGCATTGAAGGAAAACGTAGCGGATTAGAAGTTAAGGTGCGGGAAATTGCCTTGTGCCGTGTAGGCGCGCAATCACCATGCATGTAGGAGATATGGGTAGGTAGATACAGTCTTGTTGCGTAACACTTCACATGTGTGCGCGTGTAGGAGCATGCGTGTATTTCGGAATACTTACCGAGTCATTCACGACCTTGAAAATATCTGGCCAGTGTATGCGCGAACAATGAAATAATTTCAGCCGCACACCGGATCGGACACGGCACGACACTGTCTATAACAACCAGTGACGGAAGGTATTTGCACAGACCCGTAGTCTAGGGGCCGCCGCACACCTAGCGAACATTTGTCGTAAATATTTTTAGACCGTGTGCAACGAAACAAGGAAGGTCCGTAGAAATTTGTCCTGTCTCGGGCTGGGGTACGACAAAACGCTCTGAGCATATCCATTCAGTTCATTTTCTCAGCAAACGCGGTCAACATGCCCTGAAGCAGCGACTATACAACCGCATCGAAAATAATAATTTTACCTTGAAATTTTACTTTCGGCAAGCAAGACGTTTCTCCTAGAGGAAAGCAAGAAAGACATTTCCTCCCCAAACAGTGCTGCTCCATCAGAAACACTGCTTCACTTGAAAACACTTGAAAACTGTATAGCGTTCTTTCGACGACCTACACAAGTCTTACTTGTAATTTTCAGCCTCTTATAATAATTAATGCACATTACTGTGAATGTAATTATATAATAACTCGTCGTGTCGGGTCTTCGATTCCGGTCTTGTGTAGTGTCGTGCCCGATCCGGCGTGCGGCTAGCCTAAGTTTTAGTGATTTATTTATAGCCTATAACAAAGCCACTACTCCATTTACAATAGGGATACATTTATTTAGATGACTACATATGTATTTCGTTCATCTTCTTCTGTTCTATTATAATAAAACAGAAGATGATGAACGAAAGGGTAGGATGAAAAGAAAACAACATTTAAATTACGTAAAATACGTGAGTACCGTGCACATCGAGTATATGTAATTCAAATAAATAAAGTACTAGGAGAGGTATAAAGATGAATCCCAACCACTGTGATTCCTCCACCGTGGATCGACATCGGGACCAATTGATTACAATGCGAGATTGTAAAACATTACATTTTCTAGATTCCTCCTCCCTCCTAAATGTTAAACTCGAAGGCCAAATTTGAGAACAGGCTCCTAGTAATGACACATCAAAGATTATAGTCTTAAAAGGTTTTCGTCCTCTGTTAGAAATTATCCAGGGTGCAAGTCCAGCACACATCATGTAATTTTTTTTACTCAATAAAAAAAATTGATACCAATCAAGTTTTTCGCAACAAATCTTAATTGAAAGTCTAGGGGAAAATTGTTTCTTTTGGTCTTGTTGTTAACCCGATACAGACACAGGTAAGCTACTAAAGTATGGACCTTCAGTTTAAAGCGTGATTTGAAACCGGACCTCCTATCTGGAATCCAAATAAGTCTCTCTTGGGATAATGTAGTCACTTTATCTTTGGTCAAAAGAAGGTAGGATATCAATTATTCAAACACGTTTTTGTGTTTTGTGTTTCGAGCTCAATACCAGTTTATGTATGCAATATATTGTATTAGCATTTATTTGTATAATACCGTACGTCCTGATCCCGTATGCCGTAAAAGATAAGAATTGTAGCATTAAATCTCAGAGAAAACTAACTGTTGAGCCTCCATAAAATTTCTTTGTATTATTGAACATATCTTAACTGTAATTCTAACGATACGATTTGAGCGAGCGTGTCTTTTCTTTTCCAGGTGACTTTTGTATTTGTTTCCTGCTGGTAGGTCCCCTAATACGTAGCCATGGTAACTAACATTCACACCTTCGTAATTTGAATACTATATTCTGCTCTACAGGCTTACTTTTGAACCAGCGTATTTTCTTCTTGTTAATAACTGCTACATATAAAACACTTCCTTTCCTTTTTTATCTGACACCATCACATCCGTCTTATTACTCATATTTTCCTCTTTATCATACTGACAGCATTTTCTTACGGATTTAACTCCGGATACATTTTTTGTCATTTGTAAACTTGTTTAATTTTTGTCTTGAGAGTTTCTGTTTAATAGATTTTAAATTTTAGCCCGGTGTTTTTTTTAACCTGCCGTCATGGGTTGGTACAAATGGAAATACTTTCGACGAACGGAACAATGAGTCCTGAATATAACAATGGTTAGTTCCTGTTTTCGCTTTAATCGTGCTGCAATGTCGCTTTAATTGTTTAACGTGGTGTAACGTTCGCCGCTGTCTGTGGAAGGCGGAGCCAGATACAAAAGGCTCTCTGCCTTCAGAGAAACCAAAATCTTGGCGAGGAACAGATGTTGCCTCCCTGAAACTAAGATTTCCAAGGAGAACGTGTGCAGCGTTACTGGGAATTAAAATGGTAAAAATGAAAATAAGAAATATAGTCGGTGTACTGAAACGCGGCAAGGAATTCGTAATTTTTTAAACATTTGCACGTCCGCCACAGTATAAATTACAAGCCAAGAGGAAGAAAGGAAAGTAGGACAAACAGAGCACAAAAGTACAGTTTTTTTTTCTCACAAATTATATGCATTTTTCTGGCAGTGTCTTGGAGGACATTTGTCGTAATTGGTGTAATGTATACAATCCTGAATAACAGAGCATTTTATGGCATGTAGAAGGAGTGGGATGATATAGTTAGGAGTAAATTGTCGTGTTAGGAACTTATTGAAGAAAAACCTGCTGAAATTCCTACAACTCATCGTTAAAAACAACCTGGTATCTGTATTGCCTCTTGATATTTTTCATTGTCTGGCTTACATGCCAAAAAATAATATAAATTATAGAATTTTAAAACGCTTTTTAATTATATGGAATAATAACAGCGACAATTTTCTCCTGGGAGCTTAATCAGAATAGGCTACCAATCGGTGTAAAAATATGGATATAACACACGCACTCCACTTTTCTACACAGAATACGAATTCTTAAATTCCCGTAAATTGATTGTGTTTCCATACCATTTGACTGTATCTTCGGTCTCAGGGAAAGGGGCAGATGCGGAAGCAGTTAACTTCTAAATTTTCTTGTGCTGTGCGTGAAATGGTAGCAAGCAAAGAAAAATATCGTACAGCAAATTCTAGTTTTTTTGTGGATTAAGTTTTCTTTTAGCTACACTTACCTGCACCATGTAATATGATTATTACTGTTAAAACTATCATGATCGGTTACTATGAATATTGCGTTGCGAATGTACATTTCTATACAACTTAATATTTAAATAATAGGTATACTCTTCACCTTATCGAACCGATATTCTGATATTCTCTCAAATATTTACCTCAACATACTTATACTTACATGTTTTACTTATGTCCCTCTTCTACCATTGTGGTGGTGGTGGGTATGAAACAGATGGAATAACAACTACAAGGACACATCTTTACCTAATCCGAGACACAAATCTTGCACCTTTGCTCTCGCATCATGTAATGAAATATATCCCGTATTTGAATTTTTGTTATTTTATGTTGCTTTGCTGCCACTTTTAGTTATCGTGACAACGAGAATAAGTGATAATTAGATGAAATTGATGGAGAAGACAATCACAAGGAACACCCATGCTCAGGCCGGGACTCGAACCCGGGAGCCTCGGTAGCGAGAACAAAAGTCGACTATTTGACGCGCTCGGCCACCGAGCTGGCTATTAAATGTCTTGTGCCACAGAAAACTGTCGTTCCTGTTTATGGCAGTAATAAATAGAGAGAAATCAAAATGAGTTCGTTGTGACTTTTGCTTAGATATCCACGTGAGTTGCTTATAAGAAAATAAAGTCTGTAGAACAAAATTTACAACTTTATTAGGAATGATAATGTTGCGCTTGTGTGCGAAGCTATGAGCCACATGCATGTAATTCTGTTTTTGACTTTTCACTTCTGACCGCTTGTTTGGGTTCTGCAATTGTGATGTAATCAGGCTATTCTGACCAGTATAAACACATTCAGTAGGCATTTCTAATTAGTCAAGTGAACTGAAAAGAACATAGCATGAGTGTATATGTGGCGTGTGTTGTTTTAATGCCGAAAATTGATTAATTCTTCCTCACTTACAAAGACTTCACTACACGCAAATACATTCGCGTTATTTCATAATAATTCGAACTTTTTTATTTTTTTGTTACTCTATAAATTATTTAATTATTTTCTTTTACTGCCGTTTGCTTCGCTGTAGATCAGAACTTTGGATATAACCTATATCTTGTTTGTTGTTATCTACGAATAGAAATCAAGAAAGCTGATGAAATACTCGGGTCATTTTTTTTTTAAAGATAAGATTAACGTCAATAAGTACTTAAACTTTGTACTTACGTTATTATGAACCATTTTTTTTTTCAGAAGTCATGCTTCAAATATTTTGAGATAAAGTTATAACGGTGTTTTGTCTTTTGAAGAACTACTTCCACTTCATCAACTGACAACGAGAATGGATGGATGATATGGTAGAGAATGCGAGAATGAGAATTCAAACCTCTCTCTCTTTCTTTCTCCTCTCCCTCTTTCTTTCGGCGTTGATGAACATCAGTTACAACTCTAAAATAACAAAGGTTACCCTCGTGATCCTCTCTTTTCGTCCTCTCCGCAACGTATGTTATGGGAGTTGTCGTCGATAAGTACTCTAATATTTCCTTGCTTCCAATTAATGCTTATTAAACATTAACGTTTTTTTAGATACAACTATCCAAAGGAAAATAAAATTGAAGTACACATATTCAACTCGATAGTTATTTTTATTAGTTTTTATAACACTACTTTTCTGAAAAGTAACATGAAACAGATTTAAAGATTGTTAAATATACAACTTTTGAAGTTTTCGAACATTACGAATAATCATACTTCATAAATAAATAATTTAATGGAGAACGAAATTTACTTCAGATTGTAATTTTACCCTAGTAACTTTTTAGCCAAAAGTTTAAAAAGATAATATTATGCCTTGCGCACTCCACCCTACCATGAAGGCACGTAGGGGTTGTCGAAGTAGGACAACACACGTTTTCAATCTCGACCATGGAGGAATTGATGCGATCAGCACCACGCTCCGAACGCGTTTACCCCTTCCTCCTTTAAGGATTGCTCCGAGTACCCATTGATTTGAGACTGGGTGGGTTTCAGAGCCGCTCTACACGAGAAATGAACCGCTATATGATCTAGTCAGAACCAAATACACACCTGAGATCTCCCGCGTGTAGTGTTGTCCACGGGACGAGACGGGACAGGCTTTTAAAAATTCGAGACGAGACGAGATTGACCATTTGTCATGAGACAAACGAATATTTTCGAGACGAGACAGCATTTCCACGAGACGAGACAGGCCAAAGTCTCGTCTCGTGGGCAACACTACCCACGTGACAGTCAGACGCTCTACCGACCGGACCATCGTGCTTAATGTACTTTCCATTAAATAGTTTTGATTGACGCAACTAATGCCCTTTCTATTTCTTTGTTATTTCACATATTCTGCAGACTTGGTCATAAGTAACTAAATTGATATATCCACATGGTGTTTACTCAGATTTATGTTCCTCGTGTCGCAGTATTGACTGTTTTGACATTGACTAATCGAATGCATAATACACTAATCATAGGGATAGGAAAATGTACTATTGAAGATACTGTCGTGGTGGAACCCGAGTTCCGGATCACGTTTTATGCATCGATCTCAAGAACACTGTGACCTGAGAAACGATGTACTCTTTTCCACATTTGGTCCGTTTATTGCGTTGTTTAGGAGGGACAGAGAAAAAGGAGGGCAGGTCATTAATGTTGTCAAACCTATTACTACTGAAAGTTTACTGCGATGGAACTGAAATTTGCACTGGAGCTAGATATCACAAATGACTGAAATGGTATTGCATTTGAGCAAAATCGGATGAAAAGTTTCAAAATGGTGGACGAAAACCGATTTTCCCTGTGTTGTGCGCAACCTCCCTTGGTGTAGATTTTCCTTCAAAACTCTGTCGAGAAAACATTTACTGAGCGTTGGGAACTAAACTCACAGCAATGCTAGGGCATACATTGGAACAAAATCTTAGAAATATATATTGCGTAATTTAGGAAGAAATTTGCAATCTCAAATATTGTGGCATGCTGTAAATTTTGCAACTGCTAGATGGAGCTTTTTTATAGCGGACGAGAAATTGATTTTTCATATCTTGTTGAGATTCAAATTTTGCACATATCTTTGTAGACAGTGGCGGCGATTGGGTTTCAAAACCGGGTGGGGGGGGCAAGGTTCCAAAAGTGGGGGGCAAAGACAGTATATTTCCCTTTGTAGATAAGGTTTAGTATAATACGGGGGTAAAAGTGGCGAAAAGTAAGGGGAGGGAAACTGCCCCCTTCGCCCCCCTAATCGCCGCCACTGTAATTGTAGACTACATTTCTGGAGATAAAAAAAGGAAACTGTCAGATGTGTTTGGCATTACTCAAATTATGGGTTTCTAAAAAAGTATCTATGTCATATAGTGCGCGTAAGGGCGAGGATCGAAATGTGGTCAATACATCGATATTGTGATCGCGGAATCTGCAGCAAAATTGGATATTTTAAGCAAAAAATCGCATATCAGCCTTGAATGGCTGATCTGGTATTGTTATTTAAGTAAACTCGGACAAATCATTTCAAGATGGCGGACGAATAATCGACTTTTTCCATGTTGGGCCATTCAAATTCTGCTGATATTTTCAAATCTCGGTTTAGACCAAGCTTGAACAACTGGCTTGCACTTTTTTTTTGTTTCCAACCATTGCTAAAAAAAAGTAAGTTTACTTTTATTCACTAACTCAATTATCTGAGACGTTAGAGCAGTTGCCCTGTCTCCGAAACATGTTCATTCATTCATTTGCATGGTTTTGTTATAAATTTTGTGCCTTCGTCATGAGGATGTTGTGTGTGTAATGCAAAAATTGCAAGTGGTAAGCACTGCATCGCAATTCCGCATTACGTACTGAAAATACTTATGCCCGGGCTAGGTGTCGATAGTAGGCGGTAAAACTAAAAATAGGACGAGGCAGAAACAAACACACAACTAAACCGGACGCAACAACAGACGAACGGATTGAAAGTTGTCAATACAAAGCCAGTTTGCATACATCACCAGGACAGCTTTTTATTTTCGGAATTCAATGACCAGCTTAATTACTCAGTATAAATGCTTGTCTATGATTTTGCGTTACTGGTTCCATTGGACAGTTGCGACTTAGACCTGAGAGTTGCATTTCACGTCTATCAATTCAAGATTGTGCATTGACTGTTTATATTCTCCCCTGAGAGCAATGGTCGGACCATGCCACTAGTGCACTTTCCTACGAGTGTTCAACAGTTGGACTGGCGTGACATGGACGCTATGGACCAGGTAATATTTGATTAACATGTTTGTATTAATTTGAACGAGAGACAATACTATTTTATACCATTGATCTTGTCTTTAAAAAAACTCATAAGTTTCAATTTGTGCACATGTTAGTACAAAGTTTTCGTTTTGCACTATCCTTTCTAAGCTCGAGAGGTGTTATAACGTAGTTAAATATGTTTGAGTTGTCCGAATTGGCGTTTCTTTTCATTTATTAACACGAACTAGGTCAAATTTGCCGTTTTCATCTTGTCAGCATCTCGTCAATGTCACATAGTCAGGAGAAAATGCATTTAGTCGTGCGCGGAAATTAGTTTATAAGTACTTCGCCCGCATCGTCGTAGTCAATCAGTTTGACTGCAAATTAGGGACGAGGCAGAAGTGTTTTCACGTGACGTACTGTACAGATCAGAAGTGACTATCCTGTAATATTAATAAGAATAATGAGGTAAATTAAATAAATTATTTTTCTTCGCTGGGGCATCTTTTAAAAGCTAATACTGGCTAATAGGCATGACACAAAGATAAGATTGACGTAATCTCGAGTAAAAAATAATTGCACATGTCGATTTCATAAAACAGAATATTCGCACCACTTGCAGCAATAAATTGTAAGCAGTAGCTTATTACTGTGTGTCGGGTATGTAATTTTGCTACCAGACAATATACAGTTAACAAATGTACAGCTCGACTTTCGTAGAATTACGCTAACTTTGACATAATGACCAATTGAACACTTCAATGGACTACTAAAAGAGCAATCTACTCTGGTACTACGCCCCGACGCCTCCATTGACATGTTCACCTTGAATTAAAACGACATTAAAAGTATGCGTTTTATTAGCCTCTGTTAAATCAGCTCTAACCTACACACACGACTCGAAATGCATGAAATCAAAGTTGATGCAATTTTGGTGCATCAATTGACACAGTCAAACGTGTAATTTCGGTTTGTTTGAAATCATCGCGTCTGATCTTCTCAATTGATGCATTTTTATCGCATTGCACGGAACACCAGCTTATGAAGGTACCCTCTTCTGCATTTCTGTGTGTTTTGATGCACCAAAAGTGCATCATTAGCAGTTTATGCACTTTAATGTGTTACTGTAGTCAAGATATTTGTGCCAATTGACACATTTTTTTGTTCTCTGTGGTACTGTGGTATATCCTTACCAGTTTGAAGAAGTCATAACAAGATCAATTTATTTATGTATGCACGTGTGTGTATATACTGTATACTCGTATATACTGTGTGTATATATACACCGTGCGTTCATTTCGATCTGCAGCCGAGAGATCGGGAGAAGCGTGGCGGGCGGCGCTGACGGAGATGCCGACATTTGCGGCCTGTAATGCCCGCTTATTTTTATAGACATATGCAGACATTTATATAAATATTGCAAAACGATCACTAACCTGTGTTATAACACGCAAAAGTTCTTCTGTAATTCATCCAAGTTCTGCTCTTATATACACAAATAAATACGCTATAGAAACGATGTTAAGAGCCACAGATAATAAAGCATTTTAATCATAGTTTTGACCAGTAACGTCCTGTTTAAGTTTATATCCTTGAAAGAGTTTTGTGGCCATGGGAATCGTTTGGAGGTTTCGAATGTGCAACACTGTATCAGGATTACACTGCAGACGAAACCGATAAAAGTGAATGGTTTTCGTGAGCTTCCTTGCAATCCGAAATATCCGAGCTCGAGTTTTTTGTTCCTTCGCGACTAGATGAAGACAAGAGTTGTAAATATAGTGACGAGCAATGTAAACCAAGAGCGTGTTAATTTCGTACTGTGCGCAAGAGTGTTATTCTTGGTTACTTGCAGTTACTTGTTTGTGTTATTGTAGTGTGTATGTGTGACGTGTCAGTGAGACGATTGGAATGCCAACCGCAAGATTCACGTTAGAACAAAGATTTTTTTATGTATGACACGTACCTACGTGAAAACAAACTCGTGTCGAGACGTGTGTAGGTAATTTGTACAGAAATTCCCATGCGTTTCAACTCCACACAGAGATACGGTTAGACATCTTGTCCTTAAATCGTTAAATTTTAAAACACCTAAGCAAAAACGACGGATTCTAACCGAAGCAAAACTCGATGATATTGGTGCAGCGTTAGAACGTTCTCCAAACAAACCTCTACGCCGTGTTTCACAAGAGGTGGGCGTGTCAAAATCATCGGCACATACAGTCACTAAGCTACTAAAATTAAAACCATACTCTTATAACACAGGTTAGTGCTCGTTTTGCAATATTTATATAAATGTCTGCATATGTCCATAAAAATAAGCGGGCATTTCAGGCCGCAAATGTCGGCATCTCCGTCAGTGCCGCCCGCCACGCTTCTCCCGATCTCTCGGCTGCAGATCGAAATGGACGCACGGTATATATATATATATATATATATATATATATATATATATATATATATATATATATATATATAATGTGTGCGTGCGTTTTATTTTATTAAAGATATAACACAAGCGTCTTAAACTAAAATATAAACGTTATTGTCACATATTACTGTAGTAAGTATTGTTCAGTATTTTTCCACTTTTTGTCATACATTCCATTTCTTTTTCGGTGGAGACAGACATGTCCAAACTTTCGGTCGATAGATTACCTTCTGTGTGTAATGGGATTGCCTCTCTTTAATTTGTATAACAATATGAAATAGTTTTAAAGCAGTCATCAAAGATTACTTCCTATTTACTTATCACAATTGAACGAATCAGCTCACCGTAAGTCACAGCATATAAGGCTACATTAATAAATAAATGATTTTGTTATTTCGTACCCCTCATAGTAAGATCTGCACCACCTTTCCAATCCTAACGCCGCCTTGTGCTATATTGTATGCTCTTGTAGCTATATAAAGGGGTGAGATTCAAAAAGGACTTTACAACTTTGAAACATATATAAATTTATTAAGATAACTTAGAGTCGGTTGAGGTGCCATTGCAAAGCAAAACACATCAAGTTTGTCATACAACATTCATTTTGGGTCGATGTGGCTACCATTTGTAATGCGGCATACATCCCACCTGAAGTCGATTTCATTCCAGACTTTCACCAGTAAGTCAGGCGTCACTTCTGCAGCGGCGGCGTTAATTCGAAGTCTCAGCTCAGCAAGATCAGCAGGTAAAGGTGGTACAAAAACCCGATCTTTAATGAAACCCCACAAAAAAAAAAAAAAAAAAATCTAGCAGACAAATCTGGGGAGCGAGGTGGCCATGCAACCAGTCTCATCGACGGTTTGGTGCCAAGAGTAAATAATTGTAGGCCTACTAGGAGGCGCCTTACGATACTCCATACGAAACTTACGTTGCACTTCAGTTGCTGATTGCGTCTCGTGAAACCAAAACACACAGCGAGCACGTTCCGCACCAGTAAAAGTAGCCATTTTGAAGAACAACGTTGACAGCGCTACTGGTGGGTGAGTTCGGTACTAATGGACTACGTGAGTGAAACCTTGACGTGTTTTGCTTTGCAATGGCATCTCAACCGACTTTGTAAGTCATCTGAATAAATTTCTATATGCTTTCAAAGTTGTAAGGTCCTTTTTGAATCACCCTGTATATTGAAGCTAGGCAGAAGAGCGACATGACGATGGTATTTTTTTTATTACATTAATGTACAGTCACCGGCAATAAAAACGGAACACCTGTATCCTGAAATATTGAAATTTTGCTATTAAAATTAGGTTATCGCCGTATAATTAGGCAGAACACATAACACCTTGCAGGGAAGCGGGTATTTCAGGATATAGGTGTCCCATTTTTATTGCCGGGGATTGCACATTACATATTATTTTCAACATATCCTTCTCCAGTGGAAACATTATTTTATATCAACGAAGCACCTGTGACTTATTACACAATTTCACACATCAGCATCATCAAGCGGAGTGTTTTGCTTTTATACCTGCCATTCTGTGCATTTAGTTCATTATGCATGGATTTATACCAACGAGATATGATGGCCGGCCTATTTTACGTAAATGAAAATTGTCAAACTTGTTTCTGGAGCATGACGACAAATGTATGAAAGGGGCGTAATCCAAAACTTAATTTTTTGATTTTGACATTAAGGGACACGGCTTGAAATGGATTTGTCAGAATGAATATGACAATGTTTCAAAAATCCACTATACTTTACGTTACTGACGTGCATCATTTTATTGTTTCTTCCCGTTAAAATTTGTAGTGATGTTTGTAAGCAGTATCAATCTTTACGTGCCAACAAATTATGGCAATTTATCATCAGTTAGTTTCTCCACACGGGACGTAGCTTTGCTGCCAGCAATACGCGCAGTTCTGAAAGGCTTAACAATTTCAACAATATCACACTTTTGTATCACTTTGCTTTGATATTACATGGTACCGTGTCTTTGTAAGAAGGCGAAGGCAGCATAATATAAACAAGCAACCTAAGGAACGTATGGCAGTAAAGGATGCTTTGACCTGCTGAAATCACCTGTGAAGTCTCCCTTTTCAGTGCTCGAAATGCTTTGCAAAATCAGATGACTGCTGTTTGGAAGAAGAGATAACCCGGACTGCGGCAAACTTGACAAGTAGTACAGGACTGATACGGAATCTTGATTTCAAATGAGAAAGTAAAATACCAGCTGAGTTCCCAGGTGTGACTAAATGCGCAACATCGTTGAAACACGATGGAAGCTGCGGTGTCTGGTAACAAAATGTAGAAGTATTCGATTCGTAAAATATTAAGCACAAGCGACAGCACTGCATTCACCTTTCAGAAGAAGTTACAATCGAACACCGTTGATGTTGACCTCTGCAGAACAAAAGGTAGCGATTCGATATTTTGGTGTAATACGCTTCTCGTAGGATTTTTACCTGTATCCAATAAAGAGAAGAGTAATGCCTTGTAATTTGAGTAACTTTGATGGTGGGAAAAGTAGTCACGCTAATGTTATGCCATTGCCTCTTTGAGTGGCACAGAATATGTAAAGTTCGCGGCTTTCCCATCATTAATTAGGGCCATTTGTTCTTTCGAGTCGCAGCTAAGTTATTTAGAACTACAAGAAAAGAGCAATAGATATCGGATGTGGTCGCTGAAAGTCATTATCCACTTGTAAAAGTTGCTTGAGTTATTTTAGTTTTTTTCTGAATAAATATAGTATTGATAGTAGAATTTAATATTATGAAAATGGCCTAAGTTCATTTATATTTCCCTGTGGAATTGCTAGTTAAATGTCTCAGGATCGCTGGAGACAAAGGGGGAGATGTACTCCCTTTAAATACCATTCAATTGATTTGATTGATTGATTGATTTAGTTTATTTTACTTCGCGTTTTGTGCCTCTTGGCTAATTTGCGAAGATGGGGATGAGTGATGAAATGATGAAATTGATGAATGGACATTCACAAACAACCAAGCCCGACCGGGATTCGAACCCGGGATCCTTGGCGTCGCAGCGCGATGTGCTAGCCACTCGGCAAATACCATTCAACAGTGCATGAATAGACATTGATGGTTATAACAGGGTGGGCACGTGCCCCCCCCCCCCAAAGCGATGACTAAGTATATATATCCCAACAAAACAAAATGTTCAAGCAACATAAAATGCTGGGTAGAATCCTTAAATAAATATCCTTTCCAGAGTGCCAGAAAAAACAAAGAGAAAGTTAAGCAAGTAAAGTAATCGTCACTGGATCTCTCAGAAATTAAAATTTACCTCCACTGAAAGTCGAATCTAAGACAACTGGATTACATGTCGATAAAGTTAATACTGCGATAATGACGTTAATACACATCAGCAGAAGCAGTGGCGACTATTCTGGTTTTGGGAACTGGATAAGGGGCCCTATGTAAATAGAGTCTCACGACCAGTTTGACTCGTAATTATTGCTCGGAACGTGGCTCAGTTGAGAAAAGATGAAAAGAAGAGGATAGAGCATGTGGCAGGGGACCTTGTCCCGAGCCAATATTACCTATTGTGTGAATGACATCCGTAGCTGAAATTGCAATCAGAATCAGGAGATATTTTTATTTTTATTCCTCAAAACTCCTTGAAAAGGGACGTTTACAGATTTTGTCATATTTTACCCCTATGCCAGTGAGCCAACAAGTTTCAAGTCAAGTCATTATCGTTTGAAGCAGCAGTGTGTAACGCCTTCCATCGAAGTATCACATTTGCAGTTTACGTTTTAAAAAAATCGATTAACACCGCCTGTAACAGCAACGAGTGGGGAAAGGAGCTTCTGTCGTTTAAAATCAATCAAGACGTATTTGAGAGCCAACATCCTTAAAAAAGACAGTCGCCATCCACATTATGATTAGAAAGTGACTTCGATGACGCGATTGCAGTCTTTTGATACACAAAAAGCCGGGGATTGTAAGTATGAAAGTCGTTTTTTCTCTTTATTGTATTCTCTGTATTTTCTAAAGGAATTTCCCCCTACGACACTTACCAAAACCATACGAAATGATTATAATTTTACAATACCAATATGTGAAGACTGGGTAACACACACAAACACATTTATATAGTAATTATATGGATATGCAAATACTCATGGTGTCATTGTGAACCACATACAAACTTTCACAGCGTTTAGAGGACGTCAATGCGAGCAACTTCATTTGATAACAGTTTGTTCGTTGACGTCGGGTTGCCCTCAGAAATAACTTTTTCATTCAGTATGCTTGCGCCCATCCAGCACATTTGTGGTTACTACACACTGTCCAGGGAATCTGAGCGAACGAATGAAAACAAGTCTCTGTGCTAGTAGTGACTCGATAAGGTTCGACCAATGAACGCACGAGAGGGAAGTGAGTGCATAGCCGTTTGCAGCATCGTGCACTGCTTTGCTCAGCCAGCTCGCTTTCTCTTCCGTTATGTGCGGCCATGCTCCACAGATTCCCGACACTGAATATGCCACAAAATATTTAGTTCGTTGCAGAGAGATAGGAAAGGATCGTCCTCAGTATATACATATATATGAACAAAACTTAACGAGTCTTTAATGCAAAGATAAACAGCATCGTAACTTGGGGGGAGGGGGGTTAACATGAACCTTGGGTTCCAGAAAATTAAAATAAATTCCCCTAACATGTAAATTTTTACAAGCCTGGAAACTTTGTGGAGCGAGTACCCCTGTGCCCCCGCCAAGCTACGCCTATGACGATAAGCAACAATGCATGAATTAAGCGAAAGAGATAATCTCAAGGGCTCTAGCTGATCCCGTTTCCATAGAGTACTGAAGTCTTTAGTATGATCGCTGACAGAAAAATAATATCACATACGTACAAAGAAGATCTGTGCTCGAAGAGGGTATATTGAACTTCGTTTTTTCCTCATTCATTCCCAGTATTGCCACTGTTCTTGTCTGTAATGCATTCAAGACTTTGTTTTCGTTAGAATAATACATTTTAACAATTTTAATAATAATGTTACTTTTTCAATCAGTTGAACAATGATATATTGATAATGGCGAGTAACGTATTTATAAGCGAGCCAGTTTACTTAAATTGCTACTTAAATACAACTTACTGGTCTTGAAAATGTGGCCCAAAATGCACATTATTTGGCAATAAATGGTTCATTGTGAATTAACCGTTTTTATGCACATGAAGAAAATTAAGAGCAATCAAGCATCTTCTTCATTACGTCGCTACCTCTCATTATATACAGTTAGCATGTTGTTCGTAATCTGGTTAAAGTTCGTCCAGAATTAAAAATTTAATTGTGAAGCAAACACATTTTCGAAACAGGAAACATGCAATAAAGTTTGAATATATAAAAGCTATCATATTTGTTTTTTACATCGAAGTTTGTCGTAAAGGAATGTTCTTAAAATGCAAGTCTCAAACAGCAATTACTTTTATTCGTTGACATAACAGTGGACAACAAATCGACATAATCCACTTTAGTTTCTTCGAATTGTAAACGAGCTTCGTCCTGCCAGCAGATGCAAACGAATCGTCTACGTGTTTTGTACGCAGTAGCAGCATGCAACATCGCATCTCTAATTCAGGACTGTGTGTGTGGCATTGTTCCAAAGTATCTGTTGAGCTTCATTCCCTAACCTTGCTTACCTAGCCATGGCGAAACTAGTTTGATTCAAAACTTCCAATTTTCCTTTTACATTTTACCCAATTCAATTATTACTTTTTTATTAACACGAGAAATAAATTAAGTGCGTTGCGAAGCCAGAGATCCTGGGTTCGAATTCTGACTAATGCATGGAATTTCTTCATCGGAGAGAGGTAGAAAAGTTACGTAAAATAACCAACATAGAATTACAAATAAGACACTGAAATTAGATTCCAAATTTAAGGTGCGGTAACGATAAGCGTGTTATCAGCAACTGAGTAATACTGCTAATCGTAGCTGCATATTGTACAAATTGACAAGTAAACTCCCAGGGCAACAGCATGTATTCAGCAGTTAGGATATAAGTGACATGGCGATAAATTGTAGGACAAGATTCCTCTCACCGCTCTTTCTTTTCATTCTCATTGCTGCTGTTGAGGTTTTTACCATCAAAATCAAGCAGCCGTGTTTTGCCTTAAATATTTGCACCAGAAACCTCATAGAAATTAGAAGAATCTCATAGTGCGAAAATTATAATATACAGGAGTGTTAATGACACACTAATGCTTTTGTAAATAGATTGAGTGCAGGTAAACGCTCTCCCGAACGCGTCCAAAACTTATAATAAATCTTCGAACGTCCTCCACCCTTTTGAAATCGAAAATTGAGCGCCCCCTCTTTTTATGATTTAAAAGAAACCTCAGTTTACACCGCGGGAGGTACCTGAAAGAAACTCCTCTCTAAGTCGTCGTTAATCCACCACTCTATTGTACGGTGTTCAGCCTGATAATTAAACATCGCAGAATAATCATCGAATTAATTCATATACATTGGTTTTAACTGTTGTTAAGGTTACCAGGTAAAACAGTGATTCGGTCCATAAATGTGACTTTAATGCATCTCATAAGTTTATTCTTTAAACAAGTGTCCTGGGAACATCGAAATATAAAATAGTGTATTCGTAGCCAGTGCAGTCAACAGCACAGGTCCAGCTTTAGTGGGTTTTTTTCTTAAAGATTGAAGGGAGGGCAATAATATTTATGAGAGGAGGTCGCCCGATGGCGCAGTGGTAGCGTCGTAGCCTTGTAATGAAGGGGTCCCGGGTTCGATTCCCGGTGGAGGCATAGTGGTTCGGATTCCACTTTAAACTGTAGGTCCAGTCCCGATTAGCCTTACTGTGCATAAAGTGGACTTAAAACAACAAATCAATCAATCAATGAGAGGAGGTCGAGGTTCATTTTACAGTGTAACTCCGACTGAAACATATGACGTGACCAGTCGTTCTAGCTGAGTTTTATCCCGGCAGTTTCATCAGTCACTAGGTGAATAATGGGATGGTATATTTAATGAAGGTCAATACTTCCTTCCACTTTCTGTCTCCCTTGTCCTTCCACCCTAGCTTCTCATCTGCACGCGGCTAATCTAACTGTACAAATTAATCCAGCCAAAACACTATGAAACTAGTGGTCCTTTGTTTTGTTTTTATAAAACTACTTCGTCGTCGCGATTAATCCAGTAAGTAGAAAAACGACATAAAATAACTGAAATAGCAAGAAAGAAGGCAACGTTTAAATACTGTGTTGGAATCCTCCTGAAAGTACTATTTCTACCAGGTAATGGAACTTATATGTATTTGCATATTGGTGCGGCAGCGAACAGTTTTGAATTTCGAATAATCCCTGGTCCTTTTTTCGCCCCCTAGTCTGTTCCTCCTCCTACCTTTGTTGCTAAAGTTTTTGGAAAGAAAGAATAGGAGTACACACGACACTTGGATAATTTAATTTTGATTTGTAAACATTTCTTCGTGAAATGCCGATACATAATTTTTATCACACTGGGTTACAAAAGTGCATTTTCCAGAATTTGACCACGAACAACGAAAAGTCAGCAACATTTAAAAATATACCTACATATATGTATATAATATAAACATACAGTTACAGTGGTGTATTTTGCATACTCAGACTCTTGTCAGTGCCCTTGCAGATTGTGTTATTGTATGCATCCAGATGCTCCAGTTAAAGGGTGCTCTTTGTTTGGATGGTTCGTTGGGATTTGATAGGTTAGTGCTTTGTGAAGGTCACCAGTTTTTCAGTCGCAAGTGACAGCTGGCAGGGAGAGCAAACGCCACGTGCGACGGGAGTCGGTTCTTACCAAGAGGAGCCGAACATCTGCGTTCTACATCTCCGGCGTCTTGGTTCACGCACAACACCTGCCCTTTCCTCGGCTGCAGTTGGCCGGTGCCTCGCGACTGCCGTGTTCACATTGGTCGAAGGAGCTTTTCTTGGCACGCGATAGGGTGAGACCGAAAGTAATGTAGCGGGACGAGCACCTGGTGCACGTTCCTCAGCTGCAGTCAGCCAGCAGTTGTCCAAGACATAGTTCGTGTGTTTTCTGCGAGCAATGCTTATCTGTGTGTCAGGATTCGTTGTTGGGTAAGATCTATAATTAGTATTATTATTTCTTCTATTTAGGATAATTTTTTTATGATGCGCAAATTTATTTAACCCTCAAGTTTTATTTTATTGTATACAATTGTACAATTATCGGGGGGAGGCCCAAGTCTAGGCAGTGTCCAATGAAACTTTCCGGAAAGGTCCCCCGACTCCCCGCGTGTTACGCCTATGCAGCAATTGCATGTTTATACATGAATCCATTATCTGACAACCGTTTTGGGCAGTCATTTCGAATTCAGGAGACCTGTTGTTCAAATCCAGGCCAAAATTTGGGATTGTGTTTATCATTTGAAGCAGTTGCGTGAGAATTCAATTTTTTTCGCAAATAAATATTGGAGCACTCATTACCTTACATAACTACACAGCTCCGTTTTTAACGATACCGGCGCAGATGATTATAGTTTCGTCACGCCTTGTAAGTTCCATGGGTACTGTGTTTAGTTCACGGAGGAACACACCATGATATATATATATATATATATATATATATATATTTCTCGTGCACTTAACGATTGCTTTCTTTCATCCATTGTATTTCGGTAATTGTACGTCGCTCTTCTACCTATTCTAAAATTTGCGACGATGAGAATGAATGTTGAACTGACGAAACCAATAAGGGGACTAGGGTTCGAACTTGGGACCTATAGCTTCGAAGTAAGTTACGCTGACCACATCCTCCGCAGAGACCGGCTGTTAGCGATTAATCCAAGGATCTAGTAGGTGTGCATATGCAGGATGATATTTGAAAGGGCGATGGCGGGAGTGCCCCCTCCCTTGTAAATTATTGGCCATTGTGGAAGGATGCGTGTATAATGCATATAATGCCTCGATGTCACTGGAATCCTTCCCCGACTGGGAATTTTTCAAATACTGCACTGGATATATTAACAAGTTTGTTTGTGTGCGTCTATGATGTATGAATGCGTGTGCGTGTGACTCTCCTCGGCATGTCTTATCATTCAGTGACATGAAACTTCGGTCTCAATAGTCGAGCGCGTTATCTGGTCGACTTTTGATCTCGTAACCGAAGCCCGGGTTCGAATCCCGGCCTGGGCGTTTTTTTGTGAGTATCCCTTCATCAGGTTCATCTAATCACCACTCATGCTTATCTACGCGAGTAGCCAAAAATGGGAGAAACGCGACGTAAAATAACAATTACAAATTACCTAACGAAACTGTATGAGGGTGGACCTCATGATCCAGCGGTTGACGTAGAATGTCTCTTCGAATGTATTATTATTCCGATTAACCTTCATACAAGATCGAACATCTTGAATGCCTTGCAGCAATGCAAATCAACAAAAATTGGCAAGAGTTATCACAGCGTCTCGATTAGTTTTTGCGCATAACAGTCTCGCAAAATGACTTTGTTTTTCATAGAGGATAGATACGAGTAATTACGAAGTAGAACATCATAATTTGTAGTATTGAGGCATCTCTTTCTTACCTTGTGATATCTCTATTTCTTATTTAATAGTTACACATTTCAAACATATTAAGATTTGTGTTGTTTTTTTTTAACGTCAAATATAGACTTTTGTGTTCCTGCCAGAACCATATTCAGTACAGCTTGACTCCAAAATGACTGAAAGTATTATATGTGTATTGTTCAGTATTTACAAGAACTTTTGTTTATTTCGCGAAGTAAGTAGAGTCCGATTGTGTTTCCCACATCTTCCATCATTAATACTATTGTAATATTATTTTATTCCGTGTAATAATTTTGTTGTGCAGCGCGTGAAGCACAGTCCGCAATCTTTGTAATTTATTTACTCGTTGATTGTGTTAACCAAAATCTGTCCCGATTTCTGGTTGTGGCAGGGATGACAGAAACAATTGTCCGATATTGTTTGTTTTTTGTCAGGATATTTATGTGACTCAATTCTTGTATTTGACCATATATCTTATTTCCGACCAAATGAGCAATTGTAATTTTATAATTCCGTATCCAGCTGGAGGTGAATATTGCTAGGTTCAAGTATCCCAGCTTTGACATGTTCTGTTTCTGGCATCATGAATTTCAGGTCGGGGCTCCTTGGTTAGAATTTTGGGTAAGGATTAGATGTGGATTTGTCCCATCATTTATTTCATCCTCAGCGACATGATTAAACTAGAGAACTAGGAAAACGACGTATTTTGTCTTTGCAAAATGGATAGTGCGGTGCAGGATTTTATATATGGAGGCTCGGAACTAAAAGCATTGTGAGACCCTGTTACTGACAAGCGATATATAATTTTAGTTATATCTCTTTCCCCAAGTGTTTTGTTAGATTATTAGTTCGTATAATTTTAACACATTTCAAATGCCACCTTTTTTTTTAAAAAAAAAAAATGTGCCCCCTTTCATAGCATTTTTTCTTCCCAGTGAAGGTCTGGGACTGACCTAGTGTCAACGAATTTCAGGTTTTATTAAAATGTGATTGAATATCAATATAAACAAAGAACTGAGGAGGAAGCACTGTTTCTCTCGCCTTGAACCAAGATCTTCCTTTCTAGGAAAAGGAGAGATTGGTTATTGTCTGTCAGTCAGAAAATTCCCCGTAGGGCTTTTGGTGTCCTCCCCCTCCACGAACTGCTGCTGCTTGGGAGCCATGCACGGTCTATGGATCTCCCCACACCAGAATGGGGTCGGGTCGTTTGTTGCATCTGCTGCGCAAAGAAGCGCTTTTCATCCTCTCCCCCAAGAAATCCAACAGCCAGCTTGCCTACCTTGCTTCCGACACCTGCGTTCGTCCAACAGACTCGCCAAGGGCAGGTCAATTGATTTTTCAATGAAGTTATAAGACTGTAGGAACAAAGCTTCGTGTTTTTGTTTCGCGACACTTTTCTTTCTAGAACAATGCGTGGGAGTAACAAATACCGGTAAGAGAAACGGCAAGGATTGTTGAGTTATTGGATCGCTGCCAAGTTCACACCTTAAGATCGGCTTTTGCATACACGGTAATGAAATATCCAGTTGACCTTGCATCCCACAAATCAGTTCTTATAAGGAAGAAGGAACGTGCCGTAACTTTGTGAGAAATCCTGGGGTCTTTGGTAGCGAGCTCGTTGGATGGCGAGGTTTTATCATCTCGCTCGGCTCTCGGTAATATTTCTTGTGATTAGTTTGTTTGCTGTCACTTTGTGAAGGAAGCTGCTTTAAAAATAATAATCACTCAATTGACAGAGGAATGACGTGTGTGAAAACTGTGGGTTTTGTTATTTGTAGCACCATCAGGTCGGAATGCGATTGGTCCGAGTGGGTAGGAGCATCGACGCATGTATTTCACAGGTTAGTATTGGTGCTTGGATGTTACTCAGATACTGTGTGGATTGTTGTATAAAGGGTCTCCCATTTTGGACAACACTAGAGTAACCCTGTGTTCTGATGTCACAGGGGAATGCTGTTATTGTTAGGCTAAATGCCTAAGTGATTAGGTTAGCTAGGTTTAGTTCTCTTAGCATAAATAATAGATTTTCAGTGTATTTATGCTAATAGAACCAAACCTAACAACGTAGGCACTACTCGTCTGACGTCGGAGCACTGGATTGCTCTAGTGTTGTGCCAAAAGGGAGATCCTTGTATAAACGGGAACAGGAAGTGGCAAGTGATCCTTAGATTGGAACGCCGAACTTGTGATACAGATTGGTCGCATGGATAAATGGAATGAAAATAATTTGAAGCAGTTTTTCTTATGACGCCAAATTTTACATGGTTGAAGAAAAGTGGTGATCAATTAAGATTTTATGTCGCCGAAACCCTTGATGTCATATTTGTAGTAGTTGGAAATGTGCATTGTGGAAACTTGTCATTGCGAATTGTGATACATCAGTATAAGCGCAGACCCCTGATTCCAAGGGATGATCTTCAGTAATATTACTTTCATCTCTCTCTCTCTCTCTCTCTCTCTCTCTCTCTCTCTCTCTCTCTCTCTCTCTCTCTCTATTGCTATCTATTTTGTTTGTCTTTCGTCACTTAACTCGAGTTTCATGATGGGGATGAATGATTGACAGATGGAGATAAGGTGAGGATTTTTCTTTCTATATGCAGTAGACCATATATTTGCTCACCTTCACATTTATAACTTAAGATTATATGAATGAGATAATACTTGAATTCTTGGTATCGAATTTAAAGTAAGACAAGCTTTGAACATGAGTTTTGATTGTAATAAAAGTTATAAAAATCCGTGCGCTTTGTGTAAGAAAGAGGAAAGGTGCTTTAGCTGCGAAGGCCTCTCGGTCAAAGAGCCAGCTAGACAGGAAACCAGGGTCAGAAGAAGGCCTGGGTGAAGGCTGTTGCGTTCTTTCCCAGGCAGAACAATGGATGCTTTTACGAACAGTTCTTGGAACACCTGTGTCTCCCATCCTTCTAGACACGTAAACGCACGGAGCCAAATGTCGTGTATTTCATTCAGTCAGTCGAGTTTCGTACTTCACAGCAAACTTTTAGAATAAACCAGTTTGTGTAGTAATGCTTGAGTACTTCAACTAATGCAGTGTGTGGCAGCTGCTCAACTGGCGAAAGAGACCGAAGAGCTCCTCGACTGTACTTTCAGTTGGATCGAACTGACAGGAAAACCACCACTAACAAAGTATGTAATAAAACCTTTTTTAATGATCACATTCATTAACCGTCGACTTTAGTAGTGTATCGCAGCTTTGCTAGGCAATAGGGAATTTTAGATGTAATTCCTTTTTTCATGGAATTTCTATTTCCATCCGACACTATTGCATGCCTTTTATGAGAGAGCGGGATACAAGCGTGTACGTTTCATTTCAAGTGATTGTAACATTCGGGGCCAACCTTGTGAGTCTTATCTGTTAGCTGGCTGAATCTGCATCTGAATCTGGATTAGTTATCGCATCCATTTAATCATTTCCACATTCATTCTCCTCGTCGCGATTAACCTGTGTGGAAAACTAAACGATACAAGTTCCGAGTTGCTGGTTACGCTCTGAAACTGAACGATACTTAGATTCAATCAATTCTTACGTGGTAAGTTAGTTTTTGTTGTTATTCAATTTGTAATGGTTTGATGCTTGTGCATATGTGGGTTGCTTAGAAGCAGAAGCGTGGTCTAGATTTTTAGATGCAACGTTGTGTAAACGCCTCTGCACTGTAGCCTTCGGGGTCGTCAGCTTCGTAAGAGGAGGAGCTTGTTACGGATCATGGATGCAGTAAACCGCCGAGAGAGGAAGTGGTGGCAACGCTTTTTAAAAGTTTTTCCAAGGACAGGCGAACATCCTTGCAGAGTTTGGTGTAGCGCTCGAACCGCCTTGTAAATTGCATTCACAGTATCTGGTACTGTATGAATAGAATTTATCTGCTGGAAAGATAACCGTAGCACGGGGGTGGTAGTCGATCAATACGGTAGTATCGCCATACATTTCGGGGCGTTGTTCGGTCCCCTAGGTTCCACCAAGTTCCATAGGGCTTGGTTCATTTTCTCCACTTTTCACCCAAAATGTCATTTCTATCACATTCTTCATTGTTAAATATATTGTCTGAAATACTTGAGGACAATTCACAAACTAATTAGCTGTTGCACAATCGTCCACAAAACCACAAACATATGTATACACAATTGTCCATTTTATGTTCATTCGCTGTTTCTTGCCAATATGAGGTTCAAAAATACAAACAAATACATCAAGGCAGAAGATTAGTTTGAATACAATTGCATCTTGTGCAAACCCTTAGAACGTATAAGATTTCTGAATTATAAGTGTTTATGCAAGAGGACTCGATAAGAATTTGTCCTATTGCAAACCAAATCCAAATCAACCACGCGAGTAGCAATTCGTAAACATTGCGTGGAGGCATTATGTAGCATATGATTTGGTAGTTTCATTCTTGTTCTACGGAAAGTCACTATCCACTAATTATTACATCAAACGCGCCATGACAATCGCAATACATTACAGGTTAGCGTTTTATTTTGGCTCATGTAATTGTATGTCGAATTTTGTGAAATGTTGTGGAAATAAAGCGTAGGAAGGACGCAGACATATCTTAACACATACAGGTCATAAAATAACAGTTAGTGAAAGCAAGAAAGACATTCATATTTACAATAATTCTCCAATAAAAACCGAAAAATCGTTATGAACGCGTGAGGTATGACTGACAAGACAAGTTTTTCTTGCATGACAGAAAACTTGGTTATGGGTTCAATGGCCATCAAGGTATATGTTCCACTGAAAGAAAATGGAAGCAGAGAACAATAGCGCCATTGTTGTGTTGAGTTGCATGCAGAAATCCTTTTCTGTCCCTTCAATTTAAAAAGGAGACGACTGCAATTTTTTACGTGGATATTGGAATTCTCTCCGCTCTTTACTCGTAATAACTAGCAAACTATGCATTGTAATATACATGCGCACTCAGGTACATTGTCACATTTAGTTGGTGGCGATAGTGGATAGTTTTTTCGATGTTGTGATTAAAGCCATGATATGACTATATGGTGAATAAACTAGACCACATGTGAAAAGCTTTCTCATACAACCACATGTGAATGTTTGATTTTGTTAATTCCCCAAATTTAAGAAATCATTTGACCTCTAGATATTAAACTTCTGCCAGTAATTTGAGTTACAATAAATTGTTTGTTTTGTTCCTTCACCCAGTCAGTCCTTGTAATGTGATTTACGTTTGACAATCCTAAGTGTAGTCAGGGCATTAACCTATGGGCAACTGGGCCAATTGCCCCGGGGCCCCCACCAAAAGGAAGCTGTGAAGGGCCTCCACCAAAAAAATATTTTAACCAGCTGGCTATGCTTGTGAAAAATTACATAAGAAGTTGTAATTTAAATATTAAAAAAAAAAAAAAACACTTCAATATTGTCGTATGTCTACACTCTTCTGGACCCAATTGTAGCACAGCTTTCAGTCGATCTGTTTGTAGATATCTGAAGCTCAGTATACTTTATACCATGGATTGATTTGGCTGTGGCTGTGGTGTGGAAATAAGGCACACTTATTCAAACGATCAATTCTCAGATTCGATTAAGATAATAAATAATCCTACGAAATACATAACTTTCTTTCGTTAATAACATCGTATTAGAACTGTGAGTTTTTCTAGGGGAAAAAATTGTGTGTCTACTATATGTGTTAAACCTTTGGGAATTTTCTTAAATAAAGTGTAGTTACTACAATTCCGTCTGAACCCCCTTACTATTTACTATATATTGTAGTTATGGTGTTCACTCTTCATAATATACTGTAGACATTTAGACGCAGATTTTTACTGCTGCTATAGCGCTACAATTTTCGTCCTGTAAGTTTATTTTGCTGCGCTATTCTCCCTGCAAACCTATCTGCGATATGTTCGATTGTGAATGACTACTGATTCTAAAATCAGGTCTACCATTTCAACTGCTGAAAATTGGTGGTTAACATATTGAGCTTATAAAGCTCCTAGTAAAAAATAATAAAAATATGGGGGGACTCCACAAAACATTTTGCCCAGGGGCCTGCACAAACCTTGATACGGCCCTGAGTGTAGTAACACTATTACATTATTTTTTAAGAAGAAAACATTTTTCCGCGTTTTATTCCTAATATTTTAGGTTTCATAAACAGTTGTCGTAGAAAATAAACAACAGCATGTAACTGGTAACTCATCTCTCCCATAATTTATAGATGTATGCGATCACCGTATTTTGCTTTACTTTTAAGATATCTCTCATATTTTAATATGTAGGTATGTTTCATGTCTGAAGCACGATAACAATGGGAACAGAGGTTGTTTGTGTTGTCTTTTTATCGTCTGCAATGTTGAGATGAGACCGAGGTTTAGTGTCCCAGAGTCTCGTCTCGTTAGAGTTCACTAGAATGTAGAGTATTTGAAAATGACTCTTAAATCAAAGTTTCTTTAGTATGCCACTAGATCAGACACACCTATAGCCAGAGAGGTTATATTATGTGTTATTTAACGTAGTTTCAAAATATATGGAACAAGTGAGATGTTCCAGAAATATTCATTGCAAACCTCTTCAAGTATTACTTTTACTACACCAGATACAGCATATTTTTAACAGGTAAATTACATTTACCTTTTACCTGTTATATGACTGCGCAAGCATAAGAATCCACCTTCTTGACAAATCCAAATTTGGTTTACACAAACTTGCCACATTTCATTATAGCGGGTCTCTTATATCATTGCAACTGTTAATTCTAAGAAGGCCTAGGGATGAAAGAATGGAGTTTATGGGGAGTTTTCGTTTCGAGACCAGAGGGAGAGAACACCGAGACTGCGTCAAGTCTCCTCTATTTTGCAAAGCTGAATATATGTACGGTCGCGAACGCTTCTTGTTTATAACGAGCCCGTTGAAAGTCAACGGAATGCTACAACCCATAAGTATTCGTGACTGTACAGCATTTTATTCAAAGAAGGTGTGTTTAATGTGTGAGCACAGCTGGACTTGTTAAGTTGGAATTCCACGTGCAGGAAATAGCGGTTAGAAAAACCAAATCATCCATTCATATCTTTTTTAGGCTGTCTTGGCTATCGTTCAAGGAGCACGTGGAGTGTTCAAGCCCATGATTTTCGCTTCCTGCTTTTAGTCGCCACAAATATGCGAGATGAAATACGTGCGATAGACATGATTTGAAATTGGTTTTGTTAACGCAACATTTTACGTTCCATTTGAGAAAAAAATTGGTCTAAGGAAGATCAACCCAGTGTATACAACGAGAAATGACCAAATATGTATATAACGGGAAACTTGAATGAAATCCGTGATGGTTTAATTACTTCTGGTTTATGTGAATTAAATGCAAAGATCTGGGAACCATCTGGGATACATTTTATGCACAGCCTTTTATCCAGGGTAAAAACCAAGAAGATATATCATATTTATTTCATACGTAATTTTGTCATTGATATGGAAATGGAAATGGCAACTATCAAGTGGTCGCTCAAAGGGAGTTCCGTATTTCAATTTCATGTCGTTTAAGTATGCCTGATATAAAAAATACAGCTTTATGTTATAAGTTGCACATACAACGAACCAGCTCGCATTATTAATATGCATACACACTCTTCTGCAATAAAGTAAAGTAAAGTGCTCCTCTGTGCTTAGCATCACGCCATGAAGGCGTATAGGGGGTGTGGGGGTAACGCCCCACACTTTCTTGATCCGGTCTTCTGCAGAGTATGTTCAATCTGCTTTGATGTGGTTTAGGTTAGAATTTTGTAGTAAGTCAATTGCAATAATTAATAGAAATGTTTTTTTTAATTGTTGTAATTTATTCACATGTTTAGTATTCATGGTTCCGAGAATGAAATATAGATGACATTTCAGTTATTTTTAGTTAGAATTCTGTGTGCTTAAGCAAAATTTATCTGAATTTTTCCGTATATTTACCTAAGTACTAAACTTTTCCTTAATGTTTCATGTATCATTAGTGTTTTTGAAAAGAGTATTCCATAGGGCTTAGCCGATAACAATATCAATGCCGGTACTCTTACCGATTCCCACCGATACCGACGCTTTGAAATTGTAAACAATCTTAAGTGATTCACATATTTATGGATTTTAACATACACATCTTTTATTAAAACTCTGCCTTATCACACGCTATCAGAGTTTTGCTTGAAAATATTTATCATTTCATATAAGCATATAATCACAGATTTCATTTCTCTCCATAATGTTGTTACAAGAAGTAATTATAATTATGCATTTTGCATAATTTCCAGGATATTTAGACTCTCGCGTACTCTGGAAAAAGTATCGGCGGGTGTCGGTGATTAAATTTCAATCGATACTTTCTGATACCGATACATCGGCATCGCTTCAGTTCTGGTATTCCATCGTAACGTTTCCATTCTTCTGTATTGAGAAAGTCGTGATGCATGGTTCAAACAATATTATTCTTTCTTTTCCAGCTCTCCACAGAAACCTGATCGGCCACCCTGTGGTCCAGGTCCCCCACAGACACAACCGTACGGGAAGACGCACGCTGGCGAGCACGCAGGGTCTCCTCCTTCGGGGCTTCCCTGGGGGAACGCACGCCAGCGCTCCATCAGCGGCGGCCTCAATAAGAAAGGTTCTGTCCGGAACAACGGGGACGTTATCAAAAGATCACGTATCCAGACAGCGTGAGTACCATATTGTTCGTTTTAAAAAATAAATAAACTTTCCTTTAGTTTTATATAAATTCTCGAAATGTGAAGATTTATGAGATTTTTCCAAGAAGTTTTTCCAGAGCTCTACTGGCACATTGCCTTTTTGTTATAATGCGTAGGTGGATTAAAAGAGAGGACGTTCTCCTGCATCCCCGAGAGAGAATGAAAATAAGGAAGACGAAACTTTCTAAATAAATTCTACCCGAAAAAAAATGTAAGATTGTTAAAGCTCTCTCTCCGAAATTCGGATTGCCTCCGAAATCCGGGTATTAAAATTTGCGAATCGAGATTTTTAAAATTTCCGGAATCCTGATATTTTTTTCTATACGTAGGGTGAAGGTAAGATGTGCTAAAAGTTCTGTCTGAGTAAGTATGTCTGCCTCGAGAACAAAAATCTTGATCAGTTTTTCATTTGTAAGCATAGTAAACACAGGACAACAGGATGTACTTCGTGTTTCGTAAAGCAAGAACATTTTTTTTCTCCGAAATCTTTGAACCGCAGGATCCAAAGAAACTAAAAAGAGAAATTATTATGAAGGAAATACAATGGATCCAGAACTGCTGTTTTTTCCCGTTCTTTGTAGCCCTAACCGTGGGGAGATTTATGCTTTTGCTTACTTATATTATTTTTATGCACATTCATGTATTCTGTGTAAGTTGTGTTGCAATAATCTTCAGTATGTGATTTTCTCTTTAAAAAAAATGTCAAGAGCGTTGCATGCTTTACAGTGCTGGACATTCTGAGAAGTTTCATCTTGATGTCACAGAAACCCTGCAGTGTTTGTAAACAAGGGGGCTGAAAAAAGGTCTCTTATGACCTTCAAGAGCGGGAGGAAAGTGGTCGAAGGACTTGGATTCGCAGACCTGCTGCGATGACTTGGCCCGCCTGACACACACTCAACAGGAAACGTAACGGGACGGTTGAGCACGGGGTGTAGGTGTAGGCTCTCCTTTCGATGCGCTAAACTTAGCGAATCTCTTGCGTATTTCTAGTTGTTTCATGATGTCAAATGAGTTAATTTCGTGCAAATACCATCTACCAGAGGTTTTAAGCAGGGTACCCAGTTGTGCCCCAGGTTCCCCTGTGTTTCGAAAGCGCCTGCATCATTTATAGAGGGCTAATGTTTCCTGCCTGAACTAAATCTATGGCGTGTAGTGTGTCTTGTGGCGTCTTCCAAAGTTTCTCGATTGGAACTTTACGTACAGCCCCGAATTAACTTGTAACTTTTAAACGTATTTGCATGTGTTTTTTTTCTCCTTATTTTTTACCCTTTTTCGTTGCTCGCGGTGTCAAGTACACGGGGATTCTGCTAGAGGCAAGTGGATTTTGTCTCTGTCGTGGCTGTTGCTGATCAAATAAACCGAGAAGACCTTGTAGAACTTTTTTGTGCTTCACAAAGGCGCACGCCACATGGGGAAATGTGTCTGCTGTTAAATAAGCACGGGGATCATCAAACAAACATTGTAGCTCAGCGGTGGTACTACCTGACGTCACTTGCGAAACTGAAAAACAAAAGCTCTTACCGATTTTTATTGTTGCCCTTGTATTAGTAATAATGACAGGGAAGACTGAAATTGTTATTTAGAAATGTCAATTTCTATGCAACAATTTGTTCCTGTTCTTAATATGGATAAGAACTGCTCACCAGATATCGTTCTCTGATGATATTTCGAGTTTTTAAAATCCGACTCGTGAAAGTTGAAATTGAATGTAGTTTCTGGCATTGTCGCAATTGGGCTACTCTCTGTTTGTGTAGGGACATTTTAGTAAATTGATTGTTGAGAACAGAAAGCAAGCATCTTCGGGTTCATTCCACTAAAGTACCGTCCTTTACGTCTACTCTTAGTGTTTTCATTGCCTTGATCACTGTGTAACTGCTGTGCAGACAATATCCATCTTGTTTCTTTTGTGTTCGGAATTGTTTCAGTTGTCTTGTCACCGCCCCCTTGGTTCCGTGAACTCATTACCAGTGCCCCCGCCCTAGTTTATAAAAGATTATTCAAACATAAACAACTAGGGAAAGCCAAGCTCCATTTCGCCCAAGACTTGGGGACAATGTTTTCCATTTCAGGAATAACTAACTTGCCTATATTAAAGATGATAAATTCTTTTTTAAAAAAATAAGTAATATTGTAAGCTCTTTTGAGCTTATGTAGATGAAACCTGGCTTTAGGGGATGGCCTTGGGGAGGGATGCTACAGCTTCGTCCTTCATCTGCAGTGAGGCTTCCATTAGGAAGAAAATACTTTCAAAGGGGTCACAAAGTGAGAACAAAAGAACTGGAATATTGCAAAAAGAAATATATACAGCGGATAGTCACGATTTTATTTCCTGGGCTTCCACGTGTATAAATTCTGGCCTGATATAGATAAAGTGACATATCTTTCTATATTGATATAGCAGAGAAGATATTCTGTTTTATTCTATTTGGGACTAGTTTTCGCTGTTGCTGCAGTGCACGTAACCTTCACCTCATGCCGCCGCTGGAGATAATTCGTTGCTGATCCGTCCGTTAGGCCGAATTTGTAGTGGTAGTATGTGCGCATGCCTCAAGTTTAAGTATCCGTGGATTGGAATTCCAAGACGGATGCAATATTCTTGGAATTCTCCTACCCTCCTACGATCTGCATCCCATTAGTTTTAATTGGTTTTTCCTATGTGACAACAATATAGATTCTGTACCAGTTTCAACTTCGTCCCCCCAACAATTTTGAATTATTTCGCTTGCCTATCAAATGTATAAATATACGAAAAAAAACGAGTTAGCAACTTAAAGGGAGCATAAATTAGTGCAGAATTCAAGTGGTGGTAGTTGGCACCCTAGGTGCTTGTTGCCCTACTTTACCTGTTACCCATGAATACAAAGTTCATATTCTGAACATTCAAAAAATTAGATTTATTTACGCTACTCCTAGATCATTCTAGAGAATGATCATGCTGATTACATTCATAGGGTGCCACGAAGCTATTACAAATATTGACACAAAAGGGAATGCAGTCCATTCTATACAAGGGTCTCCCGATATTTAGCAGATATTCTAAACATAATTATTTCCCTTCTGAATTAGAATATCTTCCAGAAGAGAGACTATTTCGAAATAGTTATTGTTGAGATTGTCCCAAGCTTCAGTGCAACCTTAAGCTTGTCGCCTTGTCCAGCCAGCCAGCTATCGGGTGACTACGGAGGACGTGCAGTAGGGTGCATAAATATTACCAGGTAATTTCCTATTACATCGTACGAGTTTTGTAGGGAGTGAATTTTACTGATGCTAGGGAAGAGGTTGCCTACTGCTTCATTATGTAGCTATTTTCGAACCTCGGACTGCTTAAACAGAGTGAATTATAGGTTCAGTGAAAATATTCAAGCATCCCATTCTGCGATCAAAGTTCAAGATACATGAAGCTTTACTTCCACTTTCTCCTGGAAGGTCTTCATGACATAGGGGAAAGTTTTACCCTTATATTCCAGGACTTTGGGACTTGCATAAATTGGACATTAATACGACGAGTTAAAACATACGTGCATACAAACATGGATTTAAATTAAACACTGGTACAGACATAAATGTATATAAAGTAGTCATATAATTATCAACAAGAATATTGTAAATTTCATTAGTTCAGAATGTTAAACGTGAATAAATTGTAGAAATAATTCATGGAATCGTTTTCCAAAACTTTTCTCCCTCTTACATTGAGGTATAACTGAAATACTTTGAAACCTGTAAAGAGGGAGTGGGTGGAATTGTAAAGTTTCGAGTTTTTCCGTCATCTTGTTACGAAACGAGGTTAACACTGCAGTGGTCGCGCGAAAAAAAAACTCGCGTCATTACTCGCGCGGATTACTATTGTGATCCATAGAATATTACCTTTTTTGCCCATTATTTGTAAAAATTTACCTGGTGTTATAGCGAGAATGTCCTTTTTTAAGTATTCTGGTTCACTTAAAAAAAATTGAAGTTATTTCACTAAACGCATTACAAGAGGGAGGAAATTCTAAATCTAGTGCATTGCATTTGGATGCGATGCATCCAAACAAATATATATATCTTAGAATCTTACTTTTGTTATGTTCATTCCCAAAAATATCGCAGAGGTTTTTGGTGGTCTGGACACACCCATTGCTTATATTTGTAACATAATTTAGAGAAACGTACTTATAACGACTGAACGAACATAGTTCCTGGACTGTTGTAGGAAGGTATATGTCAAGGTCAAGGGTGTTGCCAAAATGCAGTAGCACTTATTGTGATCCGCGCGACCACTGCAGTGTTAGTACAAAGGTCCGTGGTTATGCTGCAATGAACTGCACTATAGAAAATTGGGCTATAATATTAAATATATTTTTTCTGATCGGGGTCACAATGGTTGAAGACATGTACCTTAGCACTGTGAATTCAGATGATTTGTGCGACTTCCTTGTCACACATATCCATTACCCAAACAACGCCCAGGCGTTATCACATATCCTCATTACACTTATGGACTTCCTTGTTTCGCTATCGACATTTAATGGAGAAGGAAGACGCAAGTATTTATGAAGATAATGCTCTTATGACGGAATAAGTTTTGTTTTCTCGTATATAACACATTCTTTTTATTTTGATGACATTCCAGTTAAAGTCGCATTTCTGAAATAGAGCCATGTATCTCTTTTTTGTTCAAAGGTCATGCGACATTTGACATGCTTGCGAATTGGATGTAGTCCCACGAAGTGTTCTTCAGCAACCGCACTTGCCCATTGTTCATATGGAGCACTTACACCTGTTCGTGTTTACAGGGCCATGTAATTACTCTTTGAAGAAGGAGTGCAGTGACCCGCTTGGCACATTTCGAATTTTCCATTGTGAGGCCTTTCCTTCCGTTTGATGGCGGGTTCAGAGTTCATATGATCCGTAGGAACGTACTTTACAAGGAGTTACCAATGCCGAGCTACTTGGGAAGATCACTATGCACAGGCATCGGGACAGGTCTCCTCCCTTGTGATACTCTTATTATGTTTCAACCCCATGATTTACTTCCGACAGTTCATGATCGTAGTTGCTCGACTTCTGATGATGGACGTAGTTTAAATATCATTGAGGGGGGGGGGGGACAACAATACCGTAAAATAACTTGAAAAAGTTTTCCGGTTCTTGCTCTTCTCCAAATATTATTTGTATATAAGTTTGGGACTCTTATTTGTTTTGTTTTGAAATTCAAGTTCTTAATTTTGTTTGTTTAAGAACGTGAAATTCGGTGTTTCAGCGTGGAAGTATATTTACACCAATTTAATGTGAAGCAGAGAATATCTCTTACCTACACCGACTCACGTTCTTATTATAGAAAAAAGGACAACGTTATGAAATTATTATTCTCTATATTTAAAAAAAATAAAATGTCATTATTTGGTTGGCAAATTAATGCGCACTTGCATGTGTGATTTTCAAAACTATACGTATAATTTTACGTTTTTGTTCTTGTCCTTGTTGTAAATTGTTCATTATTATTATATACTTTGTATATAATGAATGTGAAACGCAGTTAACAGCCTTCGCATGAAAAGCATGATACGTAGGAAGCAAGGATGCTAATAGAATCAATAGCCTCGGCTGTATAGATGTTATTGTACTACCACACTTTTAATCAAATTAGTGTAATTTATTAATGTAATTTCATCATCCTTCACCACAATTAACTGAACTGTGAACGTGATGTAAAACAAACAAAACAACATATACATTCGGTATGGAAAACTGCCTCCCAACCGATATTACGTTTAGTTCCACGTCCTTGAATTTGCTACGTGGCAACCAGATATGGATATACTCAGCACGCCCATATCCGGAAGTACTTCGATAGCTAGTATCAGCATTTCGTGTTGAGAAGCATGACTTGTTGCGGTGGCAGACCTATTCGATTATGGTAGGAATGACGTCATTACAGCTGAGAGTTTCGTGTAGAATAAAACTGCCACATTGCGTATTGCGTGTGTAATAAACGTTTGTATTTTTAAGTGATGCTGTGCTATTTGCTAGTATGCCTTCGGAGGATTAATTTTTTATAATGCTATTTCATTTTTCGATGCAAATGAAATTACAAGGATTGTTCGTTGTTGCTACGTAGATAAATGATATCCCGTAAAACAGTAAGATTTTCCCTATTATTTGTATTCAATGCTCTTGAAGGGAACTCTCGGAAAACAAACTGATTATCAAGCGTTCCTTGTAGCGCCAGAAACCGTAGCATGAGATGGATAAAAACACATTACAACTAAACATATTTTCCTGTCCTATCACTTTCTATAAAGTTTCCTTAGCGAATGCATAGAGCACTGAGAAACCATAGACTATATACACACATACACATACGTGTAATAGGGTCTCCCTCTTGGCGTATTCATATATGATTCAGTACATTTGTGTAGCTCCTATGATTAAGTTTGCATCAGTATAAATTTTGTCAGGATAAGGAACTGATTCGTGAAAAGTACACCCAACGGCAAAATAAATAATATGCAAATTTTCCATCACCATTTTCATTCAGACTGTTTTCCACAATGTGATCATCATGAATTGATATAAAAACGTCAATGATCAAAGGAGAACATCTGCTTCACATCAACAGAATTCCACATTTTAAAACAACGCAAGAGGTATAATAATAAATGACATTTAACCCAAGAAGTAGAAAAAAAAGGAATGAAACTAGCGATGGACAATTTGCAGACTATTGGCTGTTGGCTGTACCACTAGCTTCATTCCCAGAAAGAAAGCATTGAAATATTGTATATGCTTACATGTGTCCGTCCCATTGTTCTATCTCTGGGCCTCATTCCTTCATCCGCCACGTAGCAGGGCCTGCCCACCCAGTTTAGATGCGAATCATTTACCTTGTTTTAAATTAGTTGAAGCAGTTATCCGTAATATTGGTCGTAGGTACGTACTTGTAGTGACGATACCAAAGGAGTGGCAAAAACGGGAGGAGCGCCCTTACATTGGCTAGTCTGCCCACCCCCCCCACAAAAAGCAAGAAAATTTTAATGTTTCAAATCACTTTACCCCAAATACACATTTTGTATGGTCTTGTCGGGCCAGGATTTATATATGTGGAGCCCGGGACTATACAAGTCGGATGATTAGTTATATTCAAATATCTCGGCCTGGCGGAATGGATAGCCCATCGTGCTACGACGCCATAGATCCCGGGTTCGAATCCCGTCATGGGTGTTCTTTATGAGTGTCTCTTCATCAATGTCATATCATCACCCATCTTCATCGTCGCGATTAGCCAAAAGTAGAAGAAAAGCGACGCTAAATAACAAAAAACAAATATCTTTGTTTTTCATGTTCCGTCTCTTTCGAAAATATTTTTTCCACAGTGGAAGCCCCTTTGCAGCTGGAGATCTGGCATTATGTATTCTCCCCCCCAAGCCTCCCTTAATTCCTGACCAGTACCTATACTCACTTTTTTGTACTGTATGTATTGTTCTGATGGAGAGTAATTTGTGTGTGTGTGTGGTGGGGGCGGGCCAAGGGTTGTAGTTACTCGGCTGGAAACAAACTTTTCATTTCACCTTTATATTTCGTGCTTGCATAATTAATATACTTGGAGTGTGATCTCCATACTAATGAACGTGCAGGTGCTGAATCTGCTAGCTTGAATAAATTTACTGAATTTATCTTGCACTTCTGCTCGAGTGTAGTTTTCTTCCGTAAATGCATATTTACCTCAAGTTTAAATACAACGCACTATATTATTTTTTTAAATGAAAAAAAACCAACATAAAGTACAGTAATTCACATGTTTCCAATACAATCAAATCTAAAAGTCTGCGTACTTGTAAAATTGTATTCGAATCATAGTAACTGAAATATAAAAGTTACTAGTGTGTGTTTTCTCGCGTGTTTACTTCCGACGTTCGCTCGCGTCATAAATCACGTTGTAGTTTGTCGTTAGTTTGACCTTGATATACTATTGTGTTATGCAACCTAAAGTCACCACTACGCCTAGAGGTATCGTATATAGTATATACATGAATATGCGGGCACTACTTAGTAGGGGCATGTTCTAATTAATCTTGTCTGGTCCCACTCTAAGCACTAGGATCAGTCCCATGCATAAGGTGGACTATTTGTGTGTGTGTGTGTTAATCTTAAAAACAAGGATCCACTCGTTACTCAGGATTTTATTATAAAAACTCCTGGACCATGATTTCCCAACGCCCACATCATCCGTTGAACATCCGTACAACTTTGCCTTGCAGTTGTATCTTAATACTATACCTTGAAGTGATTATAAGCATCCATTCAGTAGTCAATAAGAATCTGGATTTCAAAAGAAATCCTTGCGTTAAAGTTTCTTGTGGTGTTGTGGTTTGTTAAAGCTGTACACCTTAATTGCAGTCAAGTTTTGGTGCACGAGATATTATTTTCCCCATGCGAACTACTGAGTTTCTATGTGGCCTATATCTACTCGTATTTAGTACAAGTATTTACTTTCTTGCCTATTTCATACATTGTTAGGAGATCAAACCAGTATTTAAAATATACGAGAAATTGAACTGCTTAGAGGCGAATCAAGCTCAATATGATTCTGTTTAGTGTATCTGTCTCTTTTTTTAATGTAACTGATGTAACTGCCGACATGGCCTGAGTACAGATGGTACCATATATCGTGAAAGTAGCAATTGAACTTTAACAGTTTTAATTTTTTGTTACTCTGGTTTGATTCGCGGGGTCTATAGTCGTTAGGGCGTCTGACTGCCACGCGGGAGACCCGGGCTCGATTCCCGAGGTGGGTGATCTTAGATCGAATTTTTCCAGCCTTGTCCCCACATAAAGCAGCTCTGGGGCTCACTCAGCCTCAAATCAATGGGTACCTGGGGCCAACCCTGGGGGTAAAGTCGGCTGGAGCGTGGTGCTGATCACATCACCTCCAAAATGTCCGAGATCGAGAATGTGTAGGGCGCTACCCCCACATCCCCTAAATGTGCCTTCATGGCACGGTGCTATATATGCACGGGGAACTTCACTTTTTAATTTGGTTTAAATGCACATGTAATCCGCGACCTATTCAAATGAAAATGTGTATTTTAGGTGGGTTTGAACAACTTGTTTACTACAATGTTCGCATGCAGGCAAATCGTCGAGACGACCATATCCTTCACACATTTCAACTTTTTTTGTTTTGTTTCCGAATCACCAAATCTGCAGACCTAATTTCTATGTAATGGAAGAAGAAGTCACTACGGCAGTGCTAAAATTTATTTTGAAATTCTCCGAAGGTTCTTCTTAGGTTCAGTGTAACGGTGCGGTAGTCATTTTTTTTTTAAAAAAAATGTTAATCAATCTGTCAGTCTTTTGAAATAAACAGAAAACAGTTGTAATAAAAATAAACAATGTTACTGAAGTGGCCAGAGGATCGTCACTACAGCAACGAAATATATTTTTACCTCCCAGTTACATAAATCAAGCAAATAAATCAAACTGGTATACAATTAGAAAATGCGAGAATCAACACATTGATTGCGCGCATAAGACATATTACAGATATTTAACTACACTAAATTCCACGGCGCAGCAGTCCTTTGAGGAGCAAGGCCTGCCAAGAGGCTTTTCATTGGACGTTGTGTTGTGAGTGCATGGAATTCCATCGCCATCGTTTAATAGACTGAGGCCCACTACCAAAAACTATATTCTATATTCTGTTTTCCCACTACTCTTTTCGAGGAGCTCCCCACCCTAGTTGTCCTCACGATGCTGGATCAACACCGAAATTTTGGGCTTTTACCAAGGGAGCGAGAGAGCTAACCATTCGGCTATATATACATACATACATACATACATACATACATACATACATACATATATATATATATATATATATATATATATATATATATATATATATATATATATATATATATATATAACAAGGGTCCCGGGTTCGAATCCTGATCGGGCTTGGTTGTTTGTGAATGTCCATTCATCAATTTCATCCTTTCATCACTCATCCTCATCTTCGCAAATTAGCCAAGAGGCACAAAACGCGAAGTAAAATAAACTAAATCAATCAATCAATCAATATATATATATATAATGAGTGTGTTTAATGTCTTGGGAGAAGGCCAGCATTATAGGACATCAAGCCATTACTTGTATTAATAATGAACTAAATGAAATATTGTACGGCTTAAATGTAACCCTATTAAGATAATACATAATAAGTAAATGAATAATTTTCCATGAAAGTGAGATTTCAGCTGAATTCAACACCCCCAAGGAACTAATTTTCTAGTACGAAAAAAGAACAGATTTAGTAGACAACGGTTTGCACAATGTCAGATGCTTTGCAATAGCTTCTCGCCGTCCTCCCCGATAGCGTAGTGATAAATCTGTCATCTTGTAATCAAAGGTTCCCGGGTTCAATCCCCGGTGTAGGCACATTGCACAGTTAAACTGTTGTTACAGTCCCAATGAACCTGTCTTAACATAAAGGGGACTTAAACTTTGGAGAACTTTGTCCGCAGCATATACACACCCCGATTATAATGTAAAGTTACCTGTTCGGTTAGCCCGGTAATACGTGAAAAACATAGCGTTAAATGTATTCGGGAACTCTGAAAAATTGTTTCTCACCCTTCAGTACCTCAGCTTTCTCTTACGGGTACCAGCTTTACCCGATTATGTGCATGTAGAAAATCCCTATAGTTCACTTTGAAGTGTTTAAGACACAGTAATCTTGAGAAATTCTCAAAAAGTAGAAAATATTAGCATTCAGTACATGAAAGACTTGTAAATTTGCTATAATTATGAAACTTAGAATATACTACATCACTAAAACAGGGGAAAATATAATTTATCTCTTTTCATCTATTAATATACTTAATATAAGTGTACAGTCATTGGCACTTCTGGGTTGTAATGACTCCAATAATGGGACCATTACACATTACAACTCCGAAATGTCCATCACTGTAAGGTACAGTGAGGGTATGAAGGAATACAATTCCCTGTGTGTCACACACCATGTTAACTAATAGCCACATAAAATTCCAATTTAGAATAACAATAATTATTCATAATCCTTTCAGATTTTCTGCAAGATACGTCCGGAACATTGATCGGTTATCATGCAATTGACGTTAGGCTATACTAATCCTTTTCTACTCGTATTGATCTGTTGCAGCACATTCGTTCCCAGCTACCGTTTGAAGTTGTCGTTTTACGTCACTTTTCTGCTTTTCTAGATTAATCGAGGCCATAGGGCCGATCGACGAACTAATGAGAGAGCTCTCCCAGAAAAAGTCGTTCTTGATCTGTAATTCGAACCCAAGAACCCTGGCTTTGCAATGTTTAACACGACTGTCGAATGCCTACTTCAGTTGAAGTCAACTTTAAAATCTCAATAACTCATTGGAGCGTCAAAGAGGACTTGATAGGTGATATACCCCTCCCCTTGGTCCACCTTTTCTTTTATATACATACATACATACATATATATATATATATATATATATATATATATATATATATATATATATATATATAAACCGGGTTACAGCAACAGATGATAAAATGTAGTACTACTCCCATCCGCTCGTAGGTCGCACTATCTTTATAAAATTCGCGATCACGCTGCTGGATATGCAACAAACGTGGCGTCGAGGATGAGCAGGAAGTGTGAAGGCAGTGGCATTTTTTCTTCTTAGTAACAAATGATGCAAAGAGGAGGATATTGTTTCACAGGGCAACGACCAGTGGTGTCATTTTCCCGCAATTGTTTTGTTTCTTAATTGTGAGAATGTTTTATTGTTCTCACGTCAGTTTAATCTGTACATTACGCTAATCGGAGTGAGGTAACACGATTTCCGCAAACCTCGAGCATAGTGTGCATATTTCTCGATTTAGATTAAAATGTTTATGACGGCTAACATATGAACTACGGTTCGAATATCCACATTGTCATCAGTTTCTGGTAATTTCCAACGGTGCGATGTTTTCAAAGAGCGTGCATTATTATTATTACTTTTTATTAAATTTCTGTTTTGGGTTTTTAAATATACTCTGATATGGTATGAATGAGAAAAGAAGAATCTGGCTTTTAATGTTTAAAAAAATGATATTCGATAAATGTCTGCCTGTAGAGTTAGAACTTATTGATTTTAACTTTAGACGTCCTGGGGGCGACGGCGACCGTCCACCCTGCATTTGGTCTGTGGAGCTGAATTCGTCATCTTTACTCACAATATTAACGTTGCGATGTGAGTTAACAAAATTGTTTCTCAACTATCCTTGAATAAAACTTCCCCCACCTCATTTGGAGAAACGAACGGCGCATATTTGGTTATTATTAATAATAGTAAGAAGATGAAAACCCCAATGTTTATTACACCAATCAATTTAATGTGAGACATGACATTTGAGAGCAGGTCTTTTTTAATCTATCATTTGTCTTAGCTGAAATCAAGCCAGGGTTGTTGGGTTCAAGTCCAAATTAAGTGCACCTGAGACCTGGAGTCAAATATTTATTTTAATTAATTTTTGAAGCAAGACTGATTGTGTGACCCATCTACTAGGCAAACACACTGTTGGATGATAATTAGTCAAAATAATTTGCGTTTCTCCTCCCCCTTTACCCTGACACTACCATGCTGTTATCTCCAACGTAGGTTCGATGGATGCAAACATTTTTCTTTGTATAGTGTTTCTTAATTTTCAATAAGAGATCTTTTATCATGTATTGTACTACTGCACATGTGTTTACATCAACATTTTGCTTTAGTGTTAGGTTATTTAAGTACAATGCCCATTTAAGTTGCAAAGTTTATTTTTGTGAACATTGCTTTCTTTAATGTCAATATGACAATAGATTATGAACTAAGGCATAACAAGATAACTTGTATAACAAGATATACCCCTAAAACTCTCCAACGAGGAGGGATGGAGTCCCAGACCCCACAAGAGAAACATTTTTTTTCTTAACTTCTTGAGAATTTTCATATTGGAAATGCAGAACACATCATTAATAATAATTACAAATTTTATCATGACATAGGAAGAAACAGTATCTGTGGGCTTGAGGAGCCTTCCTTTTCCTTTGCTTGAGAGTTCTTCAGTTAATATTAGCTTAATAATCGAGTGACTTGTTCCATCTATTATAATTCTTGCTCATTCCTATTTTTATTTTATGTACTGTAGTTTGTACTTGAGTTACATACGATTTGCATTCAAGAGCTGAGGTGTGTGTATATTCTGGTAATGGTCAAGTTTTGTAATTTAGGGATGCTGTATCAACTCTTTTAATTTCAAGTTTTCCATTATTCTTTTGCTGCATAATCTTCGTTTTACCAAAAGCGACAGCGTTCCTTAACATGAATTTCCCAGTTTGCAACATAACTTTAATTTTACTTTCTGGATCTGAGAGGTTTCAAATAATTATTGTTATTCTAAATTGGAATTTTATGTGGCTATTAGTTAACATGGTGTGTGACACACAGGGAATTGTATTCCTTCATACACTCACTGTACCTTACAGTGATGGACATTTTGGGGTTGTAATGTGTAATGGTTCCTTTATACTCCCATTATTGGAGTCATTACAACCCAGAAGTGCCAATGACTGTACACTTATATTAAGTATATTAATAGATGAAAAGAAATAATTTATATTTCCCCCTGTTTTAGTAATGTACTCTCCAAGATTAATAATTATGGGAAATTTACAAGTCTTTCATGTACTGAATACTAATATTGAGAATTTCTCATGATTAGTGTGTGTCACACACTTCCAAGTGAAATATGGAGATTTTCCAAATTTTACCAGATTATGAGCATGTAGAATATATCAGCTTTTGCCAGTAGGGGAGACCAGGGTGAGTTGACAAAGTGTGTTTTATTCCTACCAGATGAGAATTGGCGACATTGCAGGTTACTGGGATTGTGCGTCATCTCAGGAACCATATTTATAATTAATATAATTTACATTGCAAAAGTTTAGAATTTTGTGTGCAAATATAGCTGTTGAAACATAAGAAATGGTTTCAATATGTACTGACAGTCCACGTATAACAAATAGAGGAGAAAAGTTTTGTCTTTTAAAAACTGCAACTCACTGTAAAGACAATTATGTAGCCTACTGTAGGCATATTGAGAAAATTGTTCTTCAATTAATTGTTTCATAGAAAATAGCTCATTATATAAGCAACTTATTTGTAAAAATATATATTAGATCAGAATCATAGGGCAGTCTATTTCATTTGTATTTGTGATGTAAAAATAAAAAAAATAATGGTAGGTAAAAAATTGAGTAAACACTTATTGTAATATATTTTCTTAAAAGTTTGAAACTTTAATGTTTAATATTATACTGTTCATTTGAATACATTTTTTAATCTGTTATTTTTAAGACAGTCTATTGTTTGAAATTAAATATTCCAAAGCGTATGAGGTGTAGCATTAATTACATATAATGTCAACTGACCCCACATGCATAGTCTTCTAAGCCCATATACAGAGTGGATTGACAATACTATCACACCTCTCGAAGAAACAAGCAATAACTTTAAAGCTTTAGTACTATGATGAAATTAAAAATTCACAGAGGTTGAAGAAACTATAGGTATTGCTCATAGTATTCCATCATTAGTATATAGTAATTTTTAATAGCTGCAAAAATTTAAACATAAAAACATGATCGACACATTTTTGTCTCCCCTAATTGCTTGTTTTTACTTCAAATTTCTTGCTTGTTTGATAGTAATGGGAATTTATTAAATCTTGTGCATGTAAATTTGGAATATTCGGATGTTGCAATTTTAATTGATTGATTGATTTGGTGTTTTAAGTCCACTTTATGCACAGTAAGGCTAATCGGGACTTGACCTACAGTTTAAAGTGGGATCTGAACCACTATGTGCCTCCACTGAGTATGGAACCTTGAAACCCTTGATTACAAGGCGAGGACACTACCACTACGCCATCGGGAAGGCCCTTATATTGCAATTTTAATTTTTTGTCGATTACAATTTCTCATACAGTATTATTCCCAATGTGTTCATTTTATTTCTACCATATTTCATTGTGTGTTATTTTGAGTAAAAATATGTAATTTTTATAGAGTTTGAATTTGAACAATTAAAGAATTAACATATTGTTTTTAAATAGTAATTAAAACCCTACACTTTCATGCACATATTACAGTTATCTTCTGTTGGCCTCTGTGGCAGCATGGTTATCATAATGTACTATGAAACCAGAGGTAAGACATGGATGAGTCACTCTGTTTAACACATCATGTATTTCGCTGGCCCCATGGCGGAGTGGTTAGCACATTGCACTGCGATGCCAGGGGTCCCAGGATCGAATCCTGGTCTGGGCATGGATGTTTGTGAGTGTCTATTCATCAATTTCATGTCATCACTCATCCCCATCTTCGCAAATTAGCCAAGAGTGACACAAGAGCGAAGTAAAATAAATCAAATTAATAAATCAATCAACATCATGTATTTCTTCTAATCATTATTTACCCTTGTCATCACACTTAACCTTTTATGAAAAGTGACACAAACAAAATATAAAGGAAAAGAATTACATTATGTTTGTGGTGCTGCACTTGTTTTCCAGATTGTGTAAAATTCAAGGAACTGTATTTTTTTTAGTGTGATTTACTTCTTACCATGTCTCCTTGAATTGCTTTCATTAGTACTTATTGCTCTTTTGTTTCTCATCATTTTAATATACATTTTTTGTGTTTAATGAGCTTTTACAATCCTAAGTTCCCAATTTATTAAAAAGTGCACAATAACAATATATATGTTATATATTGAACTTCATGTTCATTATTGATTTTTATATTTTCATTTTTGTAATTATATAAAAAAACGACACATATAATTTGGACGTTTATGATTTTTTTCCCTCAATATATAACAACAGAACGATACATTGTCTGAGTCGTTTCGTTGTATTTTACCAATATTTTGATTTGAAATTTATAAAAGCTACTTTAGCAAATTTAATTTTAATGTATTATTTTTATTTAATCAATGCTGCAACCATATTCTGTTAGATTTTAATCTTTTTGTGAAGATACACAGTAGCATATTCTAATAGGTATTAATTTTTCCCCATAGGTATGAACTGTCCCAAGATCTGCTGGAGAAGCAGATTGAAATGCTGGAAAGAAAATATGGTGGCGTAAAGGCTAGAAATGCTGCTCTTACTATCCAACGTGCATTTCGTCGTTACACTATGGTCAAAAAGTTCACGGCGATCACTGCAATGGCCAAAGCTGAAAAAAGGCTTAGTCGACGGTTCCAAGCATTAGATATTGGTGTTGTAGGAGGAACAGGACAGGGAAACACAGTTAATGAGTGGCAACAAGACAGATCTGGGTCGTGTGATCAATGTGGTACAGAACTAGATGCTGAAATGGTAATTAGGAACAATTTTGCTGCACTTTATAGAGAATTACGTGAAGATCAAGGCTCGAGACCCCCAAGGCCTGTACGCTCAATGTCCATGCGGGAAAGGCGCAGCTTATCACAAAGTGCAAGTAAAAGCGTAGAAGTCCATGTAGTGAGTAGTGTAAATAGTGTTGTACAAATGAATACTACCAAAGATGGAAATGGTGCAGGATACGAAAATCCTGGTTTACCTAGAAGTCAGTCAGCTAGCACTCCAAGGTCAAGTTACACAGTGGAAGGTGAATCAGATCTTTCAGACCGAGATACACCCTCCTACAGCCAGTTTGAAGAAAGTTGTATGTACTATACGCCTACGTCACTAACCCCCTGTCCTCACCACTCTCGTCATACGTGGGTGGATCCCTCCAGGGTCCGCAACTGCCATTATAGTGCTTCAGATCGCACTGGTATCTCACTTTCTGTCTGTGATAGCAGCCATTACTATACTTCAAAGGAGGCCTTTTTAGAGGATAGTGGAGTAAGTAGAATTTTATTATTTTATAATTTTATATGCTTAGCTTTAAGCACTCATATAGGTGTGTTTATGTATGTATGCATGTAGCTACAGAATAGAAAGTCCATGCTGATGCTATGTAATTCATCATACAAGTGAAATAAATTAAAAGAAAGGTTTGTTGCTTTTGAGCAATACATATGCTCTGTTTCAGATATTAGTTTAGTCCAAATGATCAAATCACTGCTGAAGATTGATTGATTGATTTGATTGATTTGGTGTTTTAAGTCCACTTTATGCGCAGTAAGGCTAATTGGGACTGGACCTACAGTTTAAAGTGGGATCCGAACCACTATGTGCCTCCACCGGGTATCGAACCCAGGACCCCTTGATTACAAGATGACGACGCTACCACTGTGACATCGGGGAGTACCCCATTGCTGAAGAAACTAAAAGAATATGACCTGAAAGTTCACTACTAATTTTTCAGTTTGCAAAGCAGATGTAGCAGGTGGTTTGACTAAATTGTGAGGAAACAACAAATGGTCTTTCAAATTACACAACACACACACATTGTGTTCAAGTTGATATGAAGAATTTAAATTTCACTCACCTTAGATATGTCACAGTTCTTCTGTTAATGTATTTCAACAACAAATAGTATGTATGAAGGAGTGAGTCGAGTACTATTAGATGCAAATATACTACAACATAGTACCTATGATACTTGTGTATGTATGTGTGTATATTTATATACATACACACACGCACATATCCATACACAGAGTTCCATATAGAGGACATCAAAACAAACATCTTGTCTGAGTTCCATTTTTGTTGTTGGTGCACCAAAACGGTGACTACGAACATTCAAAACACACATGAGGTTGGTAATTTGTCATTTTTCTCAGAATGTGTGTTCCTTTTAACACTGGCTCACATCGTTTCAGGACAGGAATAAATGTCATACATGTGATCAAATGTTAGGTTGGGTTGCAAGCATACAGGTGGCAAATGGCACACAAATGACATAAATGGTACTAAGTAATTTATTTTGATGTCCACTATACATTTCTGTGGTTCATGGGTGCCATTTTAGTGGCACCTTGTACATATGAGAATTTACGCTTTGGGTTTATTATAGCACATGTGGAAAAACTGGCCATGTGTTCCAAATCTGTCTCCCATGTTGTCTTATCTTGCAGCACACTCTGCTTTTTTATATTTTTAATGTAAGAAATTTGCATTCCATTGACTTTGTTGCTTAATCCTAGTTCCAGTTTTTTTAAAGTTGATTCCTTTTTTGTTTTTGTAGCTTGGCCATGAAAGTAGCTTGAGTAGGGACTCCATAGTTAGGCAAACTATAACCACAATACCGTCACATCAAAACAATGGAACATGGAGCCAGAAAGAAAGTGTCACAAAAACATCTGTTGCACATAATTTACGACCAAGTGGTAATGTTCACCATCTTCAAAAGAAGGTTCCTCCAGAAGTACCCAAAAGAACCTCATCTATTTCATCTCGCTCTACTGAAACTAAAAAGCAGAGCCCTAATAGCCTAGGAACCCCTTCTTCAACTGGATCTGGCCATCACCGAGGGGCCGCCACAGTGTATGGGACTGGGACCAATGAGTTAACAAAGACTGCAGAAAATGGAAGCCTTTGCAGTGTTCAGTCATCGGGCAGTGATAGTAGTCTTTCAATGTCTACAGATCGTACTACCTCTGAGAGTATAGAGAGTGATTCTCACAGGGAAGTAGCTTCTCCAATTTGGAAAAGGAAAGGCCAGGTAAGTTGTTTGTGTATTTTGTATGTAGCATATTTTTAGACTGAGCACTGAAAATATGCAACATAAAAATAAACATGAAAAGTAATTAGTGCAGTGAAATTAGACAAGGAAAGAAAGAAGCCACACTTTGACATTTCAAATAAAAGTCTCAAGCTTTGTGGAATGTGTAGCCCAATGTTTCCTCATCAGCCACCAAAAATCCAAAATAATTCAATGGCAGGTTTTCTGCCATTAAAACAACTTGCAAACAAATCACCACAGAGTTTTCATCAATTTTCTAAAACCTTCCTTTCATTATGTTGAATATAAAATGTTATCTTCACTTTTTCCCTGCATATATTCATTTTCTCACAATTTCAAAACAAAGTGAAAAAATATACAGGGTCTAACATAAATATATGTCAATACGGGGGGGACATATTCCTCACATGGAGACGACGAAATAATGTTATATGAACATGGGTCCGGAAATGCGTCATTGACGCGTTAGAGCGCATTTTCAAAAACACTGCACACTGAGTATGAGGCGAAAGCGGTGTAGTGTGGAATGTCGAAAAAGCTGTCAGATGCCACATATCCCACATCTGAACTGGTGGGAAACATGGTGGGATACATTGGCATTGACCCCGGGTGAAATTGGGGGTTTGAGAAACACATCGTAGTCAGGAAACGCTTTATTGACACGTTACATGCTACTACATCACACAACACCCCATAGCAGAACACTGCACACCAGACCTGTAGGTAACAGACAAACAGGTTCACAAGAAATGCTCAAAATGTTCGCCATGTGCACAGAGACATGCAGCAACCTGCAATTGTATACACTCCCAGATGCGTTTATGAATCCCTGAAGAATTCTGTATCGTATTGCATCCATCCATAATACGAACACGAAGAGACTCAGCATCGTGCACCAATGTTGGATACACAAGAGCCTTTAAATGTCCACACAAATAAAAGTCTAGTGGGTTGAGGTCTGGAGAGAGCGTGGAGCCATGTAATGGGTCCACCTCTACCGATCCACCTACCACGGAAATTTCGATGCAGAAACCGACGAACATTCACACAGGTAAGGTGTCCCATAAGAACGCTTTGTATGTCTGTCATTTAAGCCTGGGGGGGGGGAGCACATAGGGCCCCACCAAGCAATCACTCACAATGCCAGTCCACACATTGATGGTGAACCGGTGTTGATGACGTGATTGCACAATCGTGTCGGCCCATACGTGCTGATTGTGGAAATCTGGTCACGTTGGAAGGAGGCCTCATCAGAAAACAGCACAGTTGCACTAAAGTCAAGATTTGCACATTGCTGGCAAAACCATTCACAGAACACTACTCATGCGGGAAAATTGGCTGCTGACAGTGCATGCACGCGTTGTAAATGGTACGGGTACAACCGGTTGTCACGCAACACTCTCCAGATAGTCATGTGGTCCACATTACGTCTGGCTGCTAATTGTCTTGTGCTGACACTCGGTTCGCCTTCAACGGCATGCAGAATCGCCTCATCCGGTTGTGGTGTCCTCATCCTTCTTGGCCTCCCCCTGTCACATGTGGCAGGCGTGAATGTTCCTTGTTACCTCAGACGACGATGTATTGCCTGAAACATTCTCCTGTCTGGGCACTGTTGTTCTGGATATCTCGCGGTACAAACGCTGAGCGCGACTACTATTGCCGCCTGCTAACCCATACATGAAATGGGCATCGGCCAATTCTGCATTTGAATGCCTGTACATTTGACTGTACCTGCACCCACGTCCGTGACGAACACACAACAACTGACAGTACTTCCTCGATGCTGGCCCGGCAAGCATTGATGTAATTCGCATGGCAAGCTCACTACGTCTTCCTGTGCGCACAGGACGCCACTTGTGGTAAACCGCCGAACTGCATGTTGTACCTTCCCCTCCTACATACGTTCATCTGGAGGGTTCACCAGAATGTCTACTACATTACATGCAGACTGTGTGTTCTGGTATGGGGTGTTGTGTGATGTAGTAGCATACAAACTGTAATGTGTCAATAAAGCGTTTCCTGACTACGATGTGTTTCTTGAATCCCCCCCCCCCCCAATTTCACCTGGGGTCAATGCCAATGTCTCCCACCATATTTCCTGCCAGTTCAGATGTGGGGTATGTAGCATCTGACAGCTGTTTCAACATTCCACACTACACCGCTTTCGCCTCGTACAGAGTGTGCAGCATTTTCCAAAATGCACTCTTAACGCGTCAATGACGCATTTTCGGACCCATGTTCATATAACATTATTTCATCGTCTCCATGTGAGGCATATGTTCCTCAAGTATTGACATATATTTATGTTACACCCTGTATAATGAAAATACTAATGCAAAAACAAGTATAAAATTTTATAACAAAAATATTTTCCAACAAAAGTTGTTGGAATTGGTCTAATCTTTCAAATTGATGTACAATAGTAATAGGTAATACAAAGTGGTTCTAAAGTTGCGGAACCCAAACTTTGATCGCCTGTAATATGACAACCGTAAGTGAAATTTACACCGAGTTTTCTGCTTTATAAAGCCTCATCCATTGAGATATTTTTCAATGCTTAACATTATCAGTTTAATGCACACAGAAAATTACATAAATTAATAAATGTTTTCAGTCAGTGTTAATTTTTTTTCCGGAATGCCACTTTTGAATGAGAAAAATACATAACACATTATGAAAGGATCATAAGTAGATGTCTGATGACTGTTGCCATTCTGTCATTTGAGACCAATATGGATCATGTGCAGCATTTGATGGGTTTGTGACTGGCGATTATATGGGTTATGTAAAAAAGTGCTATTTTAGAAGCATATCAAACACTAGCAGGTTCAAATTTTGTCAACAGATGCAAGCAACATGTGCCAAAATATTGGCCACATATTTACATAAAAGATCATAAATCATGATTTTGCACCAAAATTGGAGTCATGAGAGGATCCTGGCTAATACAAAAGCTACTTGTTCTTATACTCGTGTGCAAGAGGTCTGCCAGGAAAAATACCCTGGTGTTACTGTACCTCACAAAGCAACAATTTCATCACTGGTGAGTCGATTTTGGGAAACTGGAAGTGTATGTAGGGTAGGATCATACAAATTTATTAGCTCAATTATAGCTTTCATGGTTAGTTTAATGATTTTATCATGACATTTAATGTTCAAATGTAATGAAAAATAAAGTTGGCATAGGAATATGCAGTCTCAATGAAATCAGAATGGCCAGTACCTGCATTTATGACTCATTCTTGCCATTTATAAACAAGCCATGTCAGCCACTGGCATGCCATCACGGTGTTGTCAGGTGCATAGAATTTTACACTTAAAAATTAAATTATGGTGCAATATTATGATTTTTCATGTAAATGTATATAGCCAACCTTCATGGTAGAGTGGTTAGCACAGCATGCTATGTTCCCAGCCTGGGCATGAGTGTTCTTTATGAGTGTCCCTTCATCAGTTTCATCATACCATGACTCATCCTTATCTTTGTGAATAGCCAAAAGTGGCAGAAAAGCAAAGTAAGATAAACCAAATCAATCAATCAATCAATGCAAGTATATGGCCAATATTTAGGCACATGTGCTTGAGTCTATTGACAGTATTTCGACCTGCTAGTGTTATCATGTTAAGGTGGTATGTCCCTAAAATGGCACTTTTTCACTTAACCCATATAATTGCCAGTCCCAAACCCATCAAATGGTACACATGACCAATGTTGGTTGCAAGTGACATATTAATATGGCATCAGTCATGACCCTGTGATGATTTCTTATATATTTCTCTCACTCAAAAGTGGCATTCTGGAAAAAAATTAACACTGACTGCCACGATTTATTAATTTATATAATTTTCTGTAAGGAGTAAGCTGATAATGTTAAGTACTGAAAAGTATCTCAATGCATGAGACTTTATAATGCAGAAAATCCAGTGTAAGTGTCTGTTATAGTTTTCATGTTACAGGGGATCAAGTTTGGGTTGTGTGACTTTTGAGACAGTCTGTATTATCCTACAATGTAGAAACTGGCAAATCAAATCTGAATTTGATTAATGTTAAAAATTCAAATGAAAAGGAGTTGATGTTGAGTTAGTTTATGTCCTGGAGTGCTGCTAGCTGGCAGCTGTTAAAATAATGATTTTATGTTCCTCAATTATATATTTACCTTCATTTACACTGAACTTTCCTGGGCCCAGTTCAACAAAATGTTACAATTATTTATTGGATTTTACTGCATTTTAAGTTTTGCAGCCACGCCACCAGAAAATAATAACACTGAAATAAAATTATTTCTCTTGTATCTTGAGTCTTATCAGACAGATTTTAATATGTGATTATTGCCTTCATGTCTAAGTGAAGAATTTATTTTACACTGCCTTGTTTATAGTGAACTTAACATCCATCTAGGGCCTTACTGATATCGCAGTGGTAATGCTCTCATATTGTAATCAAGGGGTCCCAGGTTCGATCTTAAAAGGAGGTACATCGTGCAGTGGTTTGGATCCCACTTGAAACTGGGCCTCCCCGGTGGCATAGTGGAAACATCATCACCTTGTAATCAATGGGTCCCAGGTTCAGTATCTGGTTGAGGCCCATAGTGGTTGGAATCCCACTTTAAACTGTATGACCAGTCCCGATTAGCCTATCTGTGCATAATGTGGACATTAAACAACAACTCAACTCAACTCACTTTAAACTGCAGGCCCATTCCCGATTAGTCTGTCTCAGCATAAAGTGGACTTAAATCAGACATTAACATCCATCTATTAACATCTATTAATTTTATTTCCAGCCTTCTTGTCCAGGTTACTCACATAGTACTCATGGAGAAGACAGACATATGTCTCACACTGAAGCTTCAACAGATAATATAGTCCCATCAAGCAAAGAGATAAGCAGAGCTCATTCTCATTCTAATGCCTCATATCAACTTCCACTTCGGGGACATTCTGATGGACAACAACCAATGTATAAGGTTTGTTGTGATTATGTTTTGATCTCAAGTTGCAGATATACATTTTGGATTTTGTAATTACATCAAATCACATTTCTGCATTGTTACATTGTTGTAATTTGCATACTGTATAAATTATCACACACACACATGCACAGATGCATGCACACACACACACACACACCAAATAACAAAAGTTTCATGCAACTGGTTTGCAATATTTAAAGTGATGTTTTATCAAACTTTCCTTGGGCTTCCTTGAACTGGAATGTGAACTTTTTATTATTTGGTTAGGTTTGGAACATTCCAAATAAAATTTAAATAGCATATAATTTCAACTTTTTATTTAACATTTATTCCTCGCTTACTTCTCTGTATTTGCTATCACTTGAACTTTCTGTTGTCCATTTTCCTTTCCAATATTTGAATTTGTCTGATAATTTAACATACAGTCATACACACATACATATGTACGTGCGTGTGGATTTTATCCAATAATGAAAAGTAAACTAATATTATCTATTTGTTGCAAGCTAATGTGCATAAAACTTGCTTCGATTTGGAACACAAAAATGTTTGCATGAATTTCCGGCATCATATCATGCATGTTACTTTAATTTCTAAAACCAATCATATTTGCATTTCTTTATGTACATATTTCAGTGTGGTTGTCTTTGTGTATACCTCTTACTCATGTTAGAAGTATGCACATTGTCACATAAATAACTTCTAACAATAGTTATCCAGCATCTGACAGATTCTAAGGAAACACTTCCCACTGAACTGTCCTTTCCATTGATAGTATCCTGGCCTTGGATTAGTTCGTAATTCACCCGTCACATGGCACCTTTTCCCCGGCCTTGCAGAAAACAACCTTACTTATTGGATGATCCAATATTTGCATTCTTGTTGAATTTAAGTGTATTAATTTTGGTGAAAAATGACTTTTCTCATAGATCTTGTGATTGTTTTGATATAATGATAGATTATGGCTTTATTTGTTTTGTAGGTATCCGAAACTATTAGGAAACGACAATACAGGGTAGGACTCAACCTTTTCAACAAGAAACCTGAAAGAGGTATCACCTATTTAATTCAACGAGGTTTCCTTGAAAATTCGCCACAAGGAGTAGCAAGATTTCTTATATCAAGAAAAGGTCTTAGCAAACAAATGATTGGAGAATACCTCGGAAATCTTCAAAATCCTTTCAACATGACTGTGCTTGAGTATGTATATTAAACAACATAAACTACACATAAATTTTATTTATATGTGTTTAGTTGCAATTAAGCTGGATGTAGAAATTAGCATTGCGTTTTTTTTAATGTGTGCAAAAATATGCACTACAAACTTATTAAATCAAGTTGTACTGAATATTTTGTGGTCAATGAGTGTCATTGTCATTAAAGTCAGAGCTGTCATAGCACAAGATAGCACTTGAATTTGTAGTGATTCTGTTTTTGTTTCCTTGTGTAATTCTCAGTGCTAATTTCTGTAACTAAGCATGACATGGTAGCTCTATGAGGGCCAGTGCTTGCCAGAAGGTTGTTATGTTAACTCTAGTCACTACTTTTATCTGATTTTATCAAACCAGTCAATACCAATTACCCTTATATACGAGGATATAATGCGGGTCAGGCAAGAAATTTTAAAATATACAGTGGATACCCCATCACATGCAATGTATTGTGACACCACTAGATGGCAGTGGTTGCCAAGACATTGAACTGAGGGAAGTGGGAAGTCAGCGTGTTTAACAGTCATGCAAGATGAATGCGACCCAGCATGAACAGCATTCTTATGTAAAAATGGCAGTTCTCCATGGAAGGAATGAGAGAGAATGTCACACTGAGCTTCTGGAAACTTTAGGAAATTATGCTCTATCATACTGAACTGTTGCATGGAAGAGAAGCAACTGCCGACATGCAACGTTCAGGGTGACATTTTAATAAATGATTGATGTTTCTTATCTTGTCCTTTTCTCTATCCTGATACAGATCTCTATGTTGTTCAAAATCTATACATTAAACGTTAGCATATATGGTGACCTTCCAATTGTATGTTTTTAAATTTCTTGCCTGACCCACATTATCATGGGAAAAAATTGTTGCCATGACTTTTGCTGTAACCCTCATATATATAAATAATTGTTTTATTACAAAATCCTGGAAAGTACTTTGTGTCAGTATGTGATAATATATTTTCTCTGAAGATTTGACTGTTTGAGTATGTCTGTGTTTATTAGTAATTTTTTCTGCTCCTTCAAGATACACTGACAAACTGAATTTTATGAATGTTTCAATAACCAAAGCAGTTATCTTTCTCTGTGAGTTTTTACAATTTCAATATTGCACAAGTATTTACAAAAACAGTCAGGCAGAGAGTTCAGTATTGTGATTTGCCTAATCATTAGAAGGATTACAGTATATGTTTTGTAGCCATAATTATTTGCTAAAAATTATTTAAATTTTAGATCCTTGAAATTCATATTTATAATCTGTATTTCCTATGCTTAACTTATTTGCAATTTTGTAAATAATTTTGATAAAATAAGTGATTTTATCTTTTACTAGTTGCTTCGCTCAAGAATTGGATTTGTCAGGAATGCAGGTTGATGTAGCACTTCGAAAGTTCCAGACATATTTCCGTATGCCTGGTGAAGCTCAGAAAATTGAACGTCTTATGGAAGTATTTGGTCAGCGATATTGTCAATGTAATAGAGATATTGTTGCAAGGTTTCGAAGTCCAGATACAGTTTTTGTTCTAGCCTTTGCAATTATCATGTTAAATACCGATCTCCATACTCCTAATTTGAAACCTGACAGAAGGATGAAATTAGAAGACTTTGTAAAGAATCTTAGGGGTAAGTGATACAGCATAGCATCTTTTTCTTATCTTACAGTGTCCTTTATATTTTGGCTTAGTTTGACAGTCTAACCTTAGTTTGGGCTCTTTGCCACTCTCACTGTATCACTCATTAGTTCTTTAATTTATGCTGGTATTAACTCCCTCCATACTTTTGAAGGAAATCGAACAATAGATAAATCCACTTATAACAGCTCACAACAAAGTGATGCAATTCTTGTCTTGTATTTCAAGTTGGGGTAAATATGAAATCGAAGTAGTCATTTTAATTTCTGTCAAAATTTTTATGTTGTACATATTCTGAAAATGAATAGGCTCTAGTACTCTCATGCTCTATGTTGAATAATGTGAACTATCTTTTTTTTTCACTCTCTCTTTTTTCTCTTTTCTATTAGAAGAACTACTTTTCTAGCTCATGATATAATTCTCTTACGTAATTAATGTTCAGTTCTCAAGCTAAAGTAGTGCCATTTGAATTTTGAGTGAGTGTTAGTTCCCAGCATGAGGTTTTAATTACCAGTGGTACTTTTGCATTATCCATTGTATGAAGATAAAGAATGAGAACTTTATGGAAAATAGTCCTTTTTAATCTGCTATGTAATTAACTGATTGTAAATTTCTCTATATTGAAATAGAAGAAATGGGAATATTTAAGAAAGGTCCCATGCATCTGTTGCTATCATCTTCATGATTTCTAATGTAAGTTTAGCAGAGATCTTTGTTGATGGTGCAGAAAATATAATTGAATTATACAAATTCTTAGGCACACTATACCTTGCAATAACTTAATGGAAATCAAGTTGGTTAAGCCACAAGTTTCAACTTGCTTTTCATGGAGTTAATTTAAATTTTCCTTGAATATGGGTTCCCACAAACTTTTATAGCAGTTACGTTGGTAATTTTGTATGTTACAAAATGCTTTGGGAGGGGGAGCTAGGACAGTAGTTCTTCTCTTGTACAATGTAACTTTGTAGTTCTTTTCTATGTTAGATATAATGAACTCATTTTCAACAAATTTGTAATTCATATTCTTTTATCTTTTATTTTGAGCAACATGACATGCAGAATTTATTTGCACAGGAATATAGTTATAATTAAGAGCCTTTTTGTAGCAAAGGAGAGCACTTCAAAATGCCAATAAACAGTTAAAGAACAATAAAATCATGAATATGATTTTGGTGTTGATGTAAGATATGTAGAATAATTGTTTTACTCTTAGCATCTGCTTTTCATAATTAGTTTTAAAACTAATGAAATGGATAATCCTTTTAATTTGTAATCAATACCTCACATTGAAAAGATGACATACAAGTGAATGCAAATACAGGATGTATTCTGCTGCTATGGTGGCTGTGCATGTTGAGTTCTTCACTCTTGTTTTTGATACTGAAGGTTCCAGGTTCAACTCCTGGCCTTGGCACAGGTGTTTATTTTATTGGCAATTCTATCTAATCGTCTTTCATTCTCATCCTGATACAGACAACAAAGTGCCACAAAATATGAAATGCAAATGCCAGAAGTATTCTGTATTATTTCGCATAAAATATGATGATACACATGCTTTGGTTACTTAGGAATTGGATTTTTCCTGGCGACATGATTCAAACAAGTGTTCTTGGGTTACCAGCTAGGTTAAGTCAGCATTCACTTCCAATATTTCGGGTGCTCGCATCAAGAGGGAATATTGATTGGAGACCAAGCGTAAGGTTAAATATGCATGGATGAGGAGGTGAAGCACAGATTCTGTTTTGTGATTGGTTTGCTCTGTATCCCAGTGTTTCATGGCAGATGTTGTGCTTCTATGGAGAAGTGGATACTAGGCATGTCTGAACTGTGGTTCCACTTCCCTGTTGAGGTTCATGCCTTCTTGGGCAATGGCTATGACTTCTTTACTCTTCTGTCCCAGTAAATGGCATATTTGGATATGATTTTGGTGTCTTGCGATAAAAATTCTGTGACATTTGGTAATGCTGTGTTCTGCTAATTTTAACTTTTCTGGTTAGAACAGTCTAATGTAGATTTGATGTTTATTTCCTCTCTGCATCCTGTTTTCCCAGTGAATGGTGTCCCACATTTATCAGATTTTTAAAAAAAAGATCCAAGTATAATTGATGATAATATGATCAGGAAGTACATTCATAGAGAATGTGGTATACTCCTGGTCGTGTGGAGTTCCTAAGTAGTGTAGGGCATTGGTCTCAAGTGGCAGTGTATAGGTTTATGGCCTATCCACACACACAGCCACTCAGAATTGTACTTGAAAAATAAATATGGCATTAATGTTGGCTGTTGCAACATATGTTGTCATACAGTATAACTGCAATTCATTCACATCAAGTTTATTACCAAATAAAATGGCTAAAACTGTTAATGCTAATTGAAATCGTATTACAAAGTTGGAAAGCTCTTGTCAAGTTATGTATTTTATGTGCAATATGCTTATATCTATCTTTTAATACTTTGGAAATGGTAAGTGCGTATAAATGTATATTAAGTGGATTTCTTTTGTTAAATTTGTAACACTGTGTAAGACACAATCCTACAATAAAATAATCTACATAGCTTTAGTTGCTGATGTATTTCTATATAGCTTTGTATACTGTACCACTTATAGGTCCTGAGTTATTAACTTTTGAAAATTTTTACACTTTCTGCTTCACTTTCATTCTTGTATAAACTCACAAATAGATATTATTTGAATTAAAATATACAGGGTTTTTGTAAATGATTGTTGGGGTTACAAACAAGCACTGTATTTTACGTAATAAAGATAGATACATGCAATTTTTTCCAAAATGTTAGAACACTCACCAAGTTTTTATGACAAAGTCACAAATGTTCCATGTGCTTGCCTCGCGATATCCTGCAGATATCTAAGCGATAGTCCATTTCTTGCCACACTCGGGATAGCATATCACATGTAACACTGTTGATGGAATTTGTTATGCGTGTTTTCAGTTCCTCAATGGTAGTGGGTAATGGAGGATAGTAAACAGTATCTTTTATGTATCCCCAGAGAAAAGAATCGCAAGGAGAAAGGTCAGGGGAATGAGGCGGCCATGATAAAAGGTTTTCATCCTCATCACTCCCGCGCCCAATTCAACGTTGTGGTAATTTTCTGTTGAGCAATGATCACACTTCACAGTGGAAGTGAGGTGGGGCTCCATCCAATTGCATGATGAAGGTGTTAGAATCTTCTTCCACTTGAGGAAATAGCCACTCATTCAACATATCCAAGAATGACAAACCCGTAACCGTTTTCTCCATGAAGAAGAATGGACCATACACGTTTTCTTGTGACACAGCACAAAACACATTCACTTTAGGTGAGTCCCGAACCAACTCAACAAACTGATGAGGATTTTCTGTTTCCCATATGCGCACATTGTGTGTGTTAACTTTTCCACTTAGGTGGAATGTCGCCTCGTCAGTGGAAACTAAATTCTTGATGAAATTGTCATCGTCAGCCATGAGATTTTGCATATCGCTGGCGAACATTTCCTGTACACAATGGTCGTTACATGTTAGCTTTTGATGCAGACTTAGTAGGTATGGTTTCATGATTAGCCGTTTTCATAGAAAACTCCATAATGTTGTCTTTGGAATGTTTAGTTCGTTGGATCCAGCAGGAATCTATTTCTTCGGGCTCCGTAGATAGGTTTCACGAACTCGCTCCACATCATGTTCCGACACTGATGGTCGACCACTGCTTTTGCCTTTGCAAATGCAACCTTTTTCTTTGAACTGTGCATACCACCTTCTAATCGAATTGTCTGACTGTGCATCTTTCCGATTTCGCACATGAAAATGTCGTTGCACAACTGTAACGGACCTCGTTGCATGATATTCAAGGACACAGAATGCCTTCTCACTAGTAATATCCGCCATTTTGGAAAACTGCTGCCTGGTGTCAGAATCGGGGATCAAAGGTCTATGAAACAAATAAGGAACAAAACTTGTTGAGTTTCTCAACAATATCGTGCATTTGTGTTCACCGTGTCATTCACCCAGATCGATTACAACAATGAGGAAACCCCGACAATCATTTACGAAAACCTGGTACATTGCAAATATATTGAAAGTTCAAAATATATATTGATGATGGTCTTATTAAATGCAATATTGCCAAATAGAAATGATGAAACTATCTAGATATATAAGTATGTAGCCTATCCAATTTTTTGTCCACTGAGAAAGGATTCTTTGCAAATTAACATACAGGTATTATAAATGCAGTAATTTGTAAATGTTAGGTGTTATATGTAATATATAGCACATATATAGAGCTGGTATGCATTTTGCAATAGTGTTTTGCTAATCAAAGTATTTTAATATGAAATACAGTGGAACCCCTATTTTACGTTCCTTGGTTTTACATTTTCCTGCATTATACATTCAATATTCATGGTTCCAATAGAGCAAAATGCTATAAAATTTTCCTCGATTTTACATTTTCCCGCATTTTAAGTGTTTTTAGCTTGGTCTCCTGAAAAACGTAAAATCAAGGTTCAACTGTAATGGTATAGAAATTAAAGTCATTTTTATTTTTATTCAAGCAACATGTCCCTTCATAGTACAGTGCGATGCGCAGAAGATAGCTTTGCCTTTTCACTTTGAGCCAACATTTACATTTCTAACCAGTTGGTGTTTATTTTGACATAGCTCACAATGAACAACGTAGACCAGTGATGATACAGGGTGGGTGGCAAGTGCTCCTCCAACAGCCAAGTAAAACTTGATAAATTATTTTTCTTTATTCCAAGTACAGTTTTTTATGGTGTTTTAGGCTTATATTAAATGTCGCTGCCCACAGAAAATATTCCTCCCTTCTACCTCACCACTCATTATTGGCCTCCCCAATGGCATAGCGGCATTGTTGCCTTGTAATCAAGGGGTCCTGCGTTTGATATCCAGTGGAGGCACAATGATTTGGTTCCCATTTTAAACCATAGGTCTAGTCTTGATTAGCCTATCTGTGCATAAAGTGGACTTTAAACAAACTTGACAATATCATTATTGATGTAGACTCTGCTAGTGTAATCAAGGTGTTATTTTCAAACAAGTGTGCTTCCCAAATCAGCTAAGTATACTTAGCTCCATAATTGCAAGATGAAGATCATGGTGGTACTGAAAACATACTTTGGCAAACATTTTATGTACACTTTATGCAGTGAAGGATTGAAAAAGGTACTGACAGTGTACTGTAACTGATATGCAATGTGTCTTGGTTTTGCATACCATGAAAATTCCCTACATTATTTACGTAAATTAGCATTTAAATTTTGCACAAGTCATAATATTTGTTCATTTTGCATAAAACTTTCACAAAATATAAGTAGAGGGTCAAAAGTAACTGAGGAAACATCCAGTTGTAATATTTGCTGTATATGGTTATTCAGAATTTTAAAATTAAATTTTCTCTTTTAATTAACAGTATTGCATCCTATTTAATTTCATTTTCACTAGAAATGTGATCTTTTGCATTGAAATATTTCCAGTAAATTTTTATATATTATTTTTTACATCTTACAATAGAAAACCTGCAAATTGCACATGCTGTTGTGCAAATACATGAAAAGTGAGAATATTGGGGGAAATATTTGTTCTTAAACTAAACAAAAATTAAGTTAATTAAAACTTTTAGAAGATATCAAATTGTATGTATCCAATGACTTTATTGTTTCACTTTTGTTTTTATCACGTATATTTGGTATTGAACTTTAATACGATCACATGATCAAGATCATTTGAAACACCTGTGACAGTTTGTTTTTTTTAATTTAAGAATATTTTCAAAAATAAAAATGTTGAGGATTTACTTCATTTTTTATACATGATGCATAAGCTTCATTCATGGACTAGAGTTTTTTTTTATTTAAAGCTATCCACCTGCTAAGACAGTTCACAAATTTGGTAAAAAATCAGTATTGATAATAATTTCTTCATTTATTTTCTCTCATTGTATCAATATATCCATAATGTGTGTGTGTGTGGTGGAAGGGTGGGTGATGTGTAATCCTGTTACCATAATTACTGTGGAAAAAGAGAGGAAGGTATCAAAGTGTGGTTTTTGTTTGAATTAGATGTAATTTCTTCCTATCCTTTTCTTAAAGTATTCCCTCTACTACTCTGAATATTTGTACATGCCTGCCTGAATTTTTATTGTTTTGTGTGTGTTAAGTAATACTTTTCTTGCAGATATTGATGATGGTGGAGACATTGATCGTGATATGCTTGTTGGGATATATGAAAGAGTTAAAGCCAATGAATTTAAACCAGGTTCAGATCATGTTACTCAGGTTCTTAAAGTACAATCAACTATAGTTGGAAAGAAACCAGTAAGTATTGTATAAATACAGTTCACTTGTAGTGTAATTGGTATATAGAGGTGTTTTCCTTCCTTCTTTCTTTGTCTTTAAGGTCAAACTATATTTATCCTCATGGTAGTACCTAACACATGCAGTTGCTATTGTAGCAGACTTATTTTTTTTTTAATGTATACAATTAACATATCTTCTAATTCTAATTTAGTAACTCTGTAAGTTAAACATTGCACAGTCATTGGAGTTTCCCAAACACTAAATTGGGCAAAGAAGTAAATTAAAAATTGCAATTATTGGAGGTCTCCAAACACTAAATTGGGCAAAGAAATAATGTGCAGTTAACAATTTCAATGTAATTTCCAAAGATACTAACACGTACCATCTCCATACTATACTAAATTATTTCCTTCTCTCCTATGGTGAACAACAATTTTCAAACCAGTACACATGTGCAACCATGATAAATTTAATATTCTTATGGAATCATTAAGGGAGATTTCACACTGAAGTGACAAGCTTTAGGTTGGCCCCATTTTTATAATATCGGAATCTCTTGAGGGCCATCCTCTAGAATGGTTCCATTTATGATGACACTAAAATGTGTCAAATTCCAGCCCAGTTGAATGAGTTTAAGTGGTGCCTCAAAACCCTTGAAATTAAGAATGGAATACTTGCTTTATTTTGCATATGGTGTACATTTTGGTCCAAATGGTAACATTTACATCACCGCACATGACGAAAAGCAGTTTTTTCTTACTATGTGCAGACATGAAGGCATGATTTTTCTGTTGACATTTCAAACCACACCATTGACGTTCTGGCATTCCTAAACCTGAAGGTTTATTGCCAGAACATAATTCTTCCATCTGTTTCTATCCTGGACAAGATTAATCAACTCTGAAAATATCCTTATCAATTCCTTCAGGTTCATCTTTAACCTTTAGTCACCCGAGCCTCTTTAGCCTCCCAAGTTTTATAAAAATGACTGTAGATCGGACACTAATTGCCGTAGACAGACAAATGATATATTGTTTTACTCGAAATGAACCATAGATTTGGACTATATAAAATGTATGCACATTCGGCGTATATATGGAGGGAGCAGGGGGGGAGGAAACTGAAAATTCCAAAATTTTTGAAGAAAAAATGGGGTCCCCCCCTCGACAAAAAGTACAAGACATTGTAACAATACACATGGAAATAATTGCTGGAGTTAGGAACAAGAAATTGCACTGATGATCAATAGAATACGACTTACATCCCCAAAATGACATGTCTGCATGCCACTGACTAAAATCTCGAATTTCAACAAAATGCATAGTTACCTTCAAACAAGTGTAGATCGGACGCTAATTGCCGTAGACAGACAAATGATATATCGTTTTACTCTGAATGAACCATAGAATCGGACTATATAAAATTTATGCACATTGAGTGTATATATGGATTGGGGGGGGGGAGGAACCGGAAATTCCAAAATCTCAGAAAAAATGCCCCTCCGCCCCTGGACAACAAAGTACAGGACATTGTCAAAAAACACATGGAAATTATCGCTGGCATGTCTGGCACAAGAAAATAATTGCACTATTATCATATGAGCAATAGAACACAACTTGTACCCCCTCCCCAAAAGATATGTCTATGTGCCACGTACTCAGTTTCAAAGGAAGCCTCCCATTTTTCCGCCATTTCCCACCCTTTTTATGGAAGACAATACGTGCAAGTGTCTTTACGGTGCAGAATATGTGTTAACAATAATGTAAAAGAAGAAAATCCAAATCCAGCCAAAAATAGCGACATTATAACGTAAAAACTACGAACATGCTAGAGGATCTCGATCGGGATGCAAGGGGTTACATGTAGGATCTTTATCGAGACACTCTGGATGCAAAAGGTTAAATTGCCATTCCATCTTGGCCTTCATACAGGTCTCTCATCACCAGGTTTCCCAACAAGGTTTCTGTAAACTTTTCCATCTTCTCCTATTCTTCTATTGCTGCTACATTGCCTGCCCACTGAAGGGTTCTTGATTTAATCTGTGTAATAATATCTGGGGATGAATTTAGATTATGCAGTTCACTATTTCCTTTTCCACTCTTCATCTTCTCCACTCTCATCTGTTTTAGGACCAACTATCTCCTGAGCCAAATACCACAAATGGCCAGTTAAAATGCATAAAGCCTACTGGGGAAACTAGAATGTGAGGATATTCTGTATGCTTTATGAAACAGGAAGCCATTTTAATTTGCTTTCACGACATGTCAACAATTGCAACAAGCTTCAACATAAAAATTTATGATGAACAAGAATCTGTCTCAAAGTGCTTGTATTCCTACATCTTTCCATTTCCACCCAGCAGCTCAGTGCTTCTTTCAAAGGATATTTCCACTGGTAACCTCGAATGTTCTATGCTGACTGAAATCTGGAAAAACCATGGTCCAATACACCACAAGGGAGGCCATAGGTTTCTCTTCTCTAAGAGTATTTCATAACTACTCTACTGAAAACCTGTTCAAAACTAGTGTCCTCATATCAACAACTAAAGGCTTCAGCAGTTACCATTATTGTTGGGATGTGCATAGTAATTATCATGGCCACTAGCTTTACATTTATCGAGTGAAGAGAAATATGAGAGAAATCATAACCATAATTTTCTTATGCCTTTTTTCTTACAAAATGCAAGTAGTTTTGGATCTAAAACAAGGGGTTTTAATATGATTTTGGAGGTTTTTCAATCCTATTAGTTGGTTGATTGATTGCTTGATTTGCTTTATTTTACTTTTGTGCCACTTTTGGCTAATTTGCGAAGATGGGGATGAGTGATGACATGATGAAATTGATGAATGGACACTTGCAAACATCCATGCCTAGGCCAGGATTCGAACCTGGAACCACTGGCATCATAGCACGATGTGCTAACCACTCTGCCACGGGGGCAGCTTCTCTTAGTCGGCAACACAGATAGGTCTTAATTATCCTGTTAATCTTATTTCAATTCCATGTTAGCCAAGTTCATTCTGCTCTCATTTCAATGTTAAGTTATGCTTCTTTTTTTTTTAATTATAATAATACAATGGAGATTGAGTTATATTCTGTGTCTTCTAAAATTTTTGGCATGTAATTTTTGTATGACATGGGACACTTCCAAAGAGTGCATCCAAATAAATTTAGGACTCTAATTTTCTCCATGTTGATAAGGACCATGGTAGTCTCATATGTCACTTGAGTATTTCACCAATTGAATACAGACTTCCATAGCTAGTCATACCTCTATGGGTGAAATAATCCTGTTGATTCCCACATGTTACTTATCACTTCAGTGAGAAATCTCCCTAAAACAAAATAAATTCCTATGATTTATCTGTAGACCTATATATAAATACACCAACTTTGTCTTTTATTGAAGGGTGTAATTGGTTGCAATTTTGGCATGTTACAATAATTATATAACAATGCTACATTTTCATTACTATACATACATTTATTGCTCTAAAAATTGTTTTAAATGCAACACATTTCCTGAATCTGAGAGAAGCAAGAAGTTTGTACAAATTCTACCCATAACGGGACGTGGTGTTCTGAATTAAGAAGCTATTTTCAATTCTTGAATTCTTAAAGTTTTTCCCATTTTCTTATGTGAGGACCACCATGCTAGATTTGCTACAGAACAAAATGAATTATTTATGTGCCTTCCATAATTACAATACAGTCAACACTTTGAGTGTGTGTATCATCCCTACAGATGATTATACTGGCCATAGGTCCAGATGCCAGGGCCTCGTTGGCCTTCAAGGAGCAGTTACCGGGGTTCACTTTTGGGTGCCTTCATTGAAGGTCACTCCTTACATCCTTTATTTATATTTGATCTTCCAAATTCTTTTGCATTTGTTTGTCCTATCTTAAGCAGCTTGGAAATTGATTAAAAAAATAAGCTAGTGGTTGTTGTTGTTGATTTGATGTTTTAAGTCCACTTTATGCACAGAAACGCTAATCGGGACTGGACCTACAGTTTAAAGTGGAATCCGAACCACTATGTGCCTCCACCAGGTATCGAACCCGGGACCCCTTGATTACAAGGCGATGATGCCATTGAGGAGGCCACTAAACTATTGTTAAGTGTGATGTATGCAGAGAACATATTTGGTTTTCTCAGTTACACATAAGGCATGTTCTTAATATATGTACCAAATGAGGTTGTGTGTAGGTAATGATGCCTATATATTTTACCCTGGATAACTTTTCAGTTAAATTGTGTTTTGTATATTATGTGTAAAAATAAATATGGTTACTTCCTTTAATTTGTTAAAGTGTTGTCATTGTAATTCTTCTGTCATAAAATCACATGCAGATAATGCATATACCGTGTGTTCATTTCGATCTGCAGCCGAGAGATCGGGAGAAGCGTGGCGGGCGGCGCTGACGGAGATGCTGACATTTGCGGCCTGTAATGCCCGCTTATTTTTATAGACATATGCAGACATTTATATAAATATTGCAAAACGATCATTAACCTGTGTTATAACACGCAAAAGTTCTTCTGTAATTCATCCAAGTTCTGCTCTTATATACACAAATAAATACGCTATAGAAACGATGTTAAGAGCCACAGATAATAAAGCATTTTAATCATAGTTTTGACCAGTAACGTCCTGTTTAAGTTTATATCCTTGAAAGAGTTTTGTGGCCATGGGAATCGTTTGGAGGTTTTGAATGTGCAACACTGTATCAGGATTACACTGCAGACGAAACTGATAAAAGTGAATGGTTTTCGTGAGCTTCCTTGCAATCCAAAATATCCGAGCTCGAATTTTTTGTTCCTTCGCGACTAGATGAAGGCAGAGTTGTAAATATAGTGACGAGCAATGTAAACCAAGAGCGTGTTAATTTCGTACTGTGCGCAAGAGTGTTATTCTTGGTTACTTGCAGTTACTTGTTTGTGTTATTGTAGTGTGTATGTGTGACGTGTCAGTAAGACGATTGGAATGCCAGCCGCAAGATTCACGTTAGAACAAAGATTTTTTTATGTATGACACGTACCTACGTGAAAACAAACTCGTGTCGAGACGTGTGTAGGTAATTTGTACAGAAATTCCCATGCGTTTCAACTCCACACAGAGATACGGTTAGACATCTTGTCCTTAAATTACGAGAAACTGTATCGTTAAATTTTAAAACACCTAAGCAAAAACGACGGATTCTAACCGAAGCAAAACTCGATGATATTGGTGCAGCGTTAGAACGTTCTCCAAACAAACCTCTACGCCGTGTTTCACAAGAGGTGGGCGTGTCAAAATCATCGGCACATACAGTCACTAAGCTACTAAAATTAAAACCATACTCTTATAACACAGGTTAGTGCTCGTTTTGCAATATTTATATAAATGTCTGCATATGTCCATAAAAATAAGAGGGCATTTCAGGCTGCAAATGTCGGCATCTCCGTCAGTGCCGCCCGCCACGCTTCTCCCGATCTCTCGGCTGCAGATCGAAATGGACGCACGGTAGTATGTCTATTAACTGCAGGGGTTTTCTTTGCATCTGAGGTGGCATTACAGATCATTCATGTACTGTGTGCATGTCAAGAATGGTTTGTCATGAATGGTTGCTTCTCTAGGCTACAGCCATTTGTTTTGCCTATCTTAAATTTTTTAACATAAAAATGCCAGTCTTTGTTCAAAACTTGACATTGGGGGTGGGATAAATTAATTGGCACTCCTATGGATAATGTCTGCCAATATCAATAAATGGCTGGTAATTGTACAGATCTGATATTTCTATAAATAATCTGCAACTTAGTGCAAGATTCTGTCATTTTGTTGTTATTCTTATGAATATAAATGTAAAATTCTTATTCTCTGGTATTGTAAAATGTAAAAATATGCAGTTTCTTTTTGTCAGTCACCTAGTTAGATACATTAATTGAGAAAGTAAATGAACCATTAAGAGTTTTCATGAAACATTTGCAGTTTTGTATCAGATTGGTAGAATTTCAGTTATAAGTATCAGTAATTTTTTTATAATTTTTTCATTATCAGGAAAAAAAATATCAATTCATCACTACTTAATGACACATTTTAAGCCAAAGGTTCCACATTTGAACCCTGGCTAATGCATTGGTGTATCATTATGTTTGCCCCACCATGCATCCTCATCATCAGAATTAACCCTTGATCTCACCACCAAAATTTCCAAGTTCAAGTCGCAGCCTAGGCATCATCTTTGTTAGTTCACTTCATCAAACCATCACTCATCCTCATCATGATTAGCCTAATGTGGTGAAAAGTGATGGCAAATAACACACATGCAAATGCAATTGTCCCAAGAGGTAGGAAAGTGATGTAAATGAACTGAAATAGAAAGAAAGACAGTGTGTATTGCCCTTTTTGCAAATAAAGGACATATTAAGACTAATTTTTATGTGTGTATTTCATGTATGTTACAATTATATATAAGGTTTCTTCTTCACATTTTTTGGCAATTGTGTCATACTTAATATGTGCATTACTTTGCAATTTCAGAATTTAGCGCTGCCACATCGTCGTTTAGTCTGTTATTGTCGACTGTATGAAATACCAGATATTTATAAGAAAGAAAGACCAGGTGTACATCAACGTGAGGTGTTCCTTTTTAATGACCTTCTTGTTATTACCAAAATCTTCAGCAAGAAGAAAAATTCAGTGACTTACACTTTTCGCCATAGTTTTCCATTATGTGGTATGATGGTGACCCTCTTTGAAGTACCTTGTAAGTATCTAGTTTCTGTGTAATTGAAAATTAGAAGAGATCTCTTTGTTCTCAAAAAATGCAATACTTTCATTGTTTGTGTGCTTATTTGGTTCAATCTGGTATCAGTCTCCAGATGGCATAACTTTAACAGAGCAAGTCATGGTATCATGGTGGGAGAAACTTTCCAAAAAAATATAAACTTTAAAAAGATACTGACTTACTCATAATAATTGATCCAATTCATCATATTTAGCTTTAATAGTTGGACCAAGTCAATGTATTTAGCTTTTGAGTCTTCGTATTTTCTTCAATTTCACTTACATCTTAAAAATTTGATAAGTTTGACACAATAGCTAAAGTATTTGTGCTGGAAAGCATTTTCCAAATTTTACATTTTCCTGCATTGCAAGTTTTGTCACCCTCACCCCCTGAATAATGTAAAATTGAGGGTGAGGGTGACAAAACTTGGAATGCAGGAAAATGTAAAATTTGGAAAACGTTATATTATTCTGCACTGTTTGGACCATGAGGATTGAAAGTTTAATGTGGAAAAATGCTAAATCAGGAATGTAAAATTAGGATTCCAGTGCAATTCCAGTTTAGTATTGAATTACATTTTTATATATACTATCTAATTATTCATATTTAAGGTAAAAAGTTATTGCACAATTGCCACCAGTACATGTTTAATTTAATGATGAATAAGAATATGTTCTTGAAGCTAAATTCAGATATATATATATATATTGAAATTTGATGTATGGATGATTTTGATTGTATAATACAGTTAGAAAATATATTGTCCAATTTTATTCATATTATGAGAAAGTCAAGAACTATACTAAGATTTTTTTTTTTTTTCAGATTACCCTTATGGTATCAGATTGTCACAGCGTGTAGACAATAAAGTGTTGGTGACTTTCAATGCTCGCAATGAGCATGATAGGTGCAAATTTGCTGAGGATTTGCGGGAGTCCATAAGTGAAATGGATGAAATGGAAAATCTTCGAATAGAAGCTGAGCTTGAACGGCAGAAAAGTGGACGTAGCAGAGCTACTACTGAGAACAGAGACAGTGGTGTTGCTGATGTAGAAGTGTCTCCTCACACTTTACCACGAGAACATGAAACCGAGAGGGTTACAGAAGTGATTGGAAATAGTGAAGGTTGTGATGGTGGACAAAATTGTGATGAGGGAGTCATCCGGCGTAGAGACAGGGGGAGAGAAAGAGAACGATCTGGTGTAGAAGGTGGCCTGAAGAGATCTGCTCTTAGTAACTCTCTTTTGGATATTCATGATCAATGTAAGTTTTTACTAAAACAGAGTGGAAGTTTATTGATGGCTTTCCTAAAATTATTGTTTTTCTTCTAACACAACACTCGCACACACACACACATGCATAATATCTAACTGTAGAAAGGTTGAATAACTGACTCATTAATCATGGTGAAATATGATGAAGTATGACACACAAATGCAATATTTTCTCTTAATATCATTGTAATTATCATAAAAATGTATGTACATATTAAACATAGAATAATAATAATGATTAGAAAAGATTTTTATCTTCTAAAATTCAACTTTTCATAATTAGTTAGAAACACATAAAATCTAATGGTCAGATTTTGTTTGAGACTAAATTTGTGAACTAAACAGATTTATAAAACCCCTAGAAATCTGATTAAAATAAAAGTGGAAAAGGACACCAAAATCCATTACATCACAAATTAAACAATATGTGGAATGAATATTTGATTACTTGGTATTTAACAATAACATGTTGTAATTTTTGGTATACAAATTAGATGAAGTTACCCACAAATTTACATGCACATTGAAAACTTATTGATTTTAAGGCCATAGAAAAATGCACCCCTTTACTTTGTAACTATAACTCGGAGAATAATTCGTAACTACTGCAATTCAACTATTTCACAGCTGTATGAAACTGAAAAGAAAGGACAACTTTCTCTTCTTTTTAACCAGTTTTTATGACTTTGACCATGTCCATGTGAAGTTAGTGAAATGCAAAACCCCTCTGCCCTCCCTGAGTGTTTTGCCCTCTTTTGCCTTTTTTTTTTATCATCATCAGCAAGTGAAAAGGCAATACTAAGCAAGATTGTGGCTTTGTATGCACAGGCATTCAGCAGTGTCAAGTTGTTATTTGTTTATTTGATGCCAGTTGACTGTAGAAAAATGTGATTCAAGAGCTTAAACCTTACAAAAATAATTCAATTTAAAATATCTTCAATTTAGTTATTCTTCATTAAAATAGTATACATGACCGGAATGTGTTACAGTTTGTAACAGTTACTTTGACATATAATTTATGTGGGAAATTTTGACTTAATTAAATATCTCAAGATGTTTGATTTAATATTAATTTTATTTCTTTGATCTGTCATCTCTCTTTCATGCCTTCTTATGTCAAAATGTCATACATGCATAGAATTTACTGCACTGAGAACAGTTTTCCTTCAATTCCTAAAATATACATCTGTGAGGCATGTATTATATTCATGTATATACTGAAATATAGACTGCAGGAAATGAGACATTTGCTTTGCCACGTAATTCAAACAGGTTAGATTAAAGATTGTGTCCACTGTTTCATGGATCTTGTCTTCAAGGAATATATAGTTATTTATTTATTATTTATTAAGAACACAACAGACAACTGCGTTACATCTTTCTAAAACACAAATTTCAAATTGGAAGTTAAGCAGTTCATAATTTCATAAGAAATAGAGAATAAGTGTTGTTAATATGATAGAGCATGGCACTGACATAATTCATTATGAGATTATAGAATTATAGAAGAGTTGATTACATGTAGATATACATAAATTCAATTAATGAACACAATATTCTTAGCAAAGATTTCATTTAATAGGATGTACAGTGAAAGTGTACATTCCCGGATTTTACATTTTCTTCCATTATACATTCAATCGTAGCAAAATGTTATAAATTTTTTTCCCGATGTTACATTTTCCCACACTTGTGGTTTTTATTTTTAGCTTGGTCACCTGAAAAATGTAAACGAGGTTCCACTCTATTGACATTAGTTTGTCTAAATTTTTTTAGGCTCGTACAAAATATATCAACACTTTTGTTGTTAGTGGATAAATTGTTACAAAATATGGTATAGGAGTTCGGGAGTAAACTTCTGATTTGCCTAACTTGATTAATTGTAATCAGATTACAAAATCCAGGTGGGCCTATTCCGAACCTCTACACATTTCCATGCACTATACTCTCCATTATATTTCCTCAAGATGAGAGCTTTGTCAGTTCCCACAACATTGGACACAAACTCTGATTCAACCTGACTGATTACCAAAACCATATTTTTTTATTTCATATCTATACCTGCTACATACTGTAAACTTACTCAAAAATTTTGAAATGTAAGTTTCATCTAACATCACCCTAACACATTTTCAATATATTTTTAAATATTTCAATTCTGATATCTTAAATTTCAGGATGGCAAATACAATTCACATTTCATCCTTATTTTATACAAATCTTATATGGGTTCTACCTTGAGCAAAATATTGGTATGTTTTGTATATTTTCATTTCATAACTTAGACTAAGTAGTGTAATACATGTGAATACACACACATGCAAGCACATCCAAATTATCTTAAGCTCTTAGGAGAGAAATGTGTTGGAATAGATAGCTCGCCTTTAACACTCTCTCTGCAAAGGGCATACTATTACACTCCACTATTGATTCCCAAGAAAAATTATTGTTAATATTGCAAAAATATTCACTCTGTCTGTGTCATTGTTTGCTTTAACCCCAGAGGTGTTACACAAACACAATTTTGAAGAAAGCAAAAGAGGCAGGAAATTTACATCAGTTATAGAACTTATACACAAAAGCATGATAGCATTTGTAGCAACATGCTTCTTTGCTTATGCTTCATTGTGTTATTGTTTCTGTTGAAATAGAAAGATGGCAAATTTCATGAGTGCAGATACACTGAAAAAATATTTTACTATTGTGCAGAGGATGGAGTTTCTCATAGTAGCTCTTCTAGTTTGAGACTTAAGGTTGTATGGAGGCGCACACATAAACTCGGTCACAAAATTAGGTTCTTATCCCAAGTATAATCAGGATCAAGTGAATATGCAGTTGCATGAGCAGTGCTCACCTAACCTTTCTCATCCTAGTCATCATTATTTAAAACAAAATTTACAAATATATTTATAAGGAAGTGTGTTGATAAATCTTCCTAATATGATCACTTTAGAAGGATAATAGTACTTTTAAAAGCACTATCTCTTTGTGAATAAAATTACGCAGTACGGATATTTCTTTGAAAGAAAATGTGCAGTTAACCATAGGTGACTCTTACTTGTAGGGACACGTATAGGCCATTTTTTTCAACCATTTATTTGATTAGAAAAGTAGGCTTACAATTTTTTTATATAAAATTTTTAAAATACCAAGAAGACAGAGGTATAAGATGTGCAATTATTCCTAGGCTATGAGATATAAGTTCTTTATAATATCCTCTTCTGTACTAGCTATAATTTTATCATCTCATTCATAAAAAGTAATATCCAAGCTTCAGTAGGACTTTTTGTTGGCTGCTTTTTTCTGCCAGGTGGTCTGTCATAATACCGTATTTACACATGTATGGTGCGTATGTGTGTATAATGTGCACTCTGGTTTTGGATAGGTAAAAGTGACAAAACATTATATCTTGTATATAATGTACAGTACAATCCAGTTTCAAGAAATGGCTTTCTTAGTTGTAGGTTGTAAATCTGTTGCTATGCTGATCAAGAGTGAATGATGCCATACCTATTCAATTGCTCATTCCTTCTTTTTCAAAATATATACTTTTTCTTTCCGTGACTAATGTAACATTTATATGAGGCACATTCAGGACCTTCTAAATAGCAGTTAGCAGCACAAGATTTCTTCCATTAAGGAATTTACGTGCTCCATGTATGTCATATTATTTGGCCAGTAATACATTTTAATTTTTTTATCTTTTTCCTTATGTTTTCTTTCATCCAAAGTACCATAAAAATGAGAACGTTTCTTCATTTTTGATGAACTTATTTCAACTGCATTTCACATTAATGTCGTTATCTTGTATGGAATACTGTTTCCATATTGAGAAACTGCAGCTTTACAATGATATATAACATGATTGGGTTCCGTAAACATGAAAAATCAATGCAAGTGTCCCAAAATCATGGAATGACCCTGTACGGTTTCATGTTGGCTGTCTGAATTATTCCGTGCATAATACGCACCACAGATTTTGGGGGCAAAAAATTTGGAAAAAGTGCGCATTATACATGAGTAAATACGGTATGTTAAGCACTTGTTCTTACTCTGCTTGGTTGCTCCTTGTACTCAATTGTGCCATCAACTTAAAATAAATTTGTCTCATTATCAAAGTATGTTCTCCTCAGAAAAATTTTCTGTAGCTGATATGCCAGTATAGAAATTACAAAGTGGTGGTGCATAAGGCAAAAATTTGCATTGGACCACACAATGTTAACAGATGACCTCCTACAGCCAAAGTAAAAACTCAAAAGTATTGGGCGAGTTTCCAATCATCGTTACTGGGTGAGGGTAGATAAAATTAGGAATACCTTAGACATGGCATTAAGAGTGAAAGGGTCAGGTAATCTTGTAGCGAATGATGGAGAAAACATTTTTCATTTCATTACCAAATGCATATTATATACTTTCATGTTTGAAATTTTGACTTTTCAGAAATAATGGGTTCATTTGTACACTACCTTTAAAAGTGCAAACTCAAGAAACTATAGGGCATTTTCCCCAAGTAAATGTTTTTACACATTACTAACCTATGTTGTTTCTCTTCCTTCTTTACTTCAAACATACACATCCACCTGAATTACATTGCAGGCTGACGTCAGAACCAGCCTTACCAGACAGTTCTATATGAACCTACATCAGGAAAAAACTAGAATAAAGCTCATAAAGGGGAAACTGATATGAAGTTTTGACTTATGTTACATGCTATTTTGTTTTCATTTTTACAAGTTTCAAGGATTAGTTTTTATTAGAGATGAATTGATGATATTTTTGGCTGATATTGATAAAGTACTGATATAAAATGTACCTATAATGATAACCAGTGTTCTATGGATCCAATATAAAATTTCAAATGATCCGTGAGAAATCTGAACAGTTCATTCTCCACCCTAATAAATGTATGTTACCAGGTGACTGCAATGCAAAAGAAGAAGTTGCATATTTACACAATAATTTTTAAAAAATAGAGCATGTATATTACATGTTTATTTCCATAAAAATAATTAAAAAATGACCGAATATTGCACTAAATTAGAAGATATTTATACAGATATCAGATCAGTAAAATTACCAGTAATTTTACCAATAAAACTATTAATGCCTATATCGGCTGATATTGATAGAATATCGATTAATCTGTTCCACCCCTTTTTTTAATAATGATGATATTTAACAAACTCATCCCGCACCATGCCTGTGCAGTCTACGGCATCATGTTTTGGTCTCCGGCAACAGAATGCATGCAGGTTTGAGTCTCCTGGGAGGAAGCGTAACAACTTTTCTCATGAGATTTCAGCCTGTGTATGGGACTGGTGGCCAGCCACCCACCATCAGGAGGAAATTTGGGAGCTACAAATGAGTAGCATAACCAGGTCACTGAAACCTACAAGAATGACTGAGGGTCCACACATCACCCCGTAACTGGTTGGATGATCTTTCACCTCGGGAGGTGAGAATGAGGCCAGCAATCGGTGGGTAGGCCCTGGCCCTCATGGGCTGTTGCATCACTGATTATTATTATTATTATTATATTTAACAAAACCATAATCTTCAGAAATATTGAAGAAATAAGTTTTGGCATTGTAGTGTTTGTTGATTTTAACTAAAGTAAAATGAATTGAACTAAGAATTACACTGAAATTTGATGAAAATTGTCACTAATTTTGATTATAATAACATCCTGGAATTTAATTTCTACTTGTATAAATCAGACATAGTAGTGACCAACATTAATACAAAATATCTTACTCTTCTGTCTATGTACATTAGATGAAAGTCATCATGGATACAATATATTCTTCTATAGTTGTACGTGAACACTTTCTTTCAACAGGACTGAAAAGTGGGACAAACTATAAAGGGAAATATTTAAACAGTTTTGTGTTAACTGTAGATAATGTGTGCAGAATACATCCTGCATTTAGGTATGCTTTCACTTAACAGCAACACCTGTACTTAATATTTAGCAGCATTGTTGCATTTAAATAAATTACACTATAATTGTTGCTAGTGCTTCAAGTAGCATTCAGCAGATAGAAACTGTAGATGTGAAAACATTTTGAGAAATTACAAGTGATAAATAAAACCAAATAATATTAGTGCTAAGAATTAAAGCCAGTTTTTCAATTTTCAGAATTAGTTGAGGTAAGAGCTTCAACAGAAGGACTGGGCATTAACATTTTCTATCATTCTAAATGTAGATTGAAAAGTACCAGGTTGAGAATGCGTTGAAGTCTTGTCAAAATATATTAAAGATCATTTGACTTGCCTGTATAGACTGAGTTCAATGTAGAAAATTTAGTTTTATTTCTTTACTGCTAACCTCCGTGGCAGACCAGTTAGCACAGTGTGCTACCACAACAAGGGTCCCATGTTCAAATTCTGGCCTGGGTATGGTTGTTCTTTGCGGATGTCCCTTCACCAATTTCATCATATCATCACTTATCCTCATCTTCACAAAATGCAGAAAAACAAAGTAAAATAAACCAAATCAATATTTCTTTACTGTATTATTTTTGAACCTTTAGTTTTTGTTGTTTTTAAAATTATATGAAAAAAATGGCTAATTTGATTCAAAGAAATAGTAAGTGAACATAAAGTAACCAAAAAATTATGGGTAATATTGGTTTTTGGAAAGCATCAGTTTTAATTTAATAGCATGGTATAATATCAAGGAGTTCTTTAATGAATAATGTTCTTGTAATGTAGGGATCCCACATAGATTCTTTAAGAGGATAGTTTTATTGTAGTTAAAATTATATTCCTATTTGGATAGAACAGATAAGTTTTTAGTTTAAAATAATTTGTATGTGCAGTTTCATTTATTGGTACTCATCACACCAACAAGTTACCGATTTGTGTATTTTGTACAACAAAGTTCTATTGAAAACTGCAAGTTACAAAATTTCTATGCAAGATAGGTAACGGTTCTGAGTCAGAGACATTCATAGGCAATACAGGTGCATTGCCAAGATTGGATTTGTGCAAATATCTTGATAATTTTGCTTCATTTGCTTCATATTTAATGATTGATTGAATTGGTGTTTTAAGTCCACTTCATGCACAGTAAGGCTAATCGGACTGGACCTACAGTTTAAAGTGGGATCCGAACCACTATGTGCCTCCACCGGAAATTGAACCCAGGACCCCTTGGATTTCGAGGTGACTACGTTACCACTGCGTCATCGGAGAGGCTGCTCATATGTAATGACTCCATAAAAAAAAAAAAAATTAAGTAGTAGTTTTTAGCTCAAAGATGCTTCAAGACTAACAAAAATGTTAAGAGTGTATTTTGATATCTGACTATAGACAATTTTTACAACACTGATTAGATGATACAAGATGAAAATAAATTAGCAATAATGCAAAAATTAAGAACAACTGCATTTGTCCCCTTTCTAGGGTAAAACAATTTCATAAGTAAACAAAAGCCAGAAAGACACTGGAAAAATGTACTAATTTTTTTAACATGGAATCATTAAATATGATTCCATGTTAAAAAATAGTAGAATGTTTCCAGTGTCAAAAGTCAGAAAGACACTGGAAACATTGTACTATTTTTTTTTAACATGGAATCATATTTTACGATTCCATGTTAAAAAATAATACAATGTTTCCAGTGTCTTTCTGACATTTGTTTACTTATGAAATTGTTTTAACTTAGAAAGGGGACAAATGCAGTTGTTCTTAATTTTTGCATTGTTGCTAATTTATTTTCCTCTTGTATCATCTAATCAGCGTTGTAAAAATTGTCTATAGTCAGATATCAAAATACACTCTTAACATTTTTGTTAGTCTTGAAGCATCTTCGAGCTAAAAATTACTACAATTTTTTTTTTTTTTTAAATATTTCATACTATGCTGTAGCCTGTAGGAACTGAACATGAAAAACGATGCTCATTTACACTTGATTCTAGAGTTGCATTACGACCTTGATTGAACTGATGAACAAAATCATGAATATCAATTATTCATGCATATTTTCTACCATATTCTGGTTATTTTATATCACTGTTATATCTTTTAGGTTAACTGTTGTATGAGTGTTTGGATTAGTTAAATTTAGTTTATGTAACATTGCTTTGTTGCCATTTTTGGCTGATCATACCAATAAGATGATGAGTGATAAAAATATGTTATGGAACAAACGTGCATCCATGCCTTAGTCATGATTGAAATCTGGCATTGTATGATGACGCAGTGACAGGTATGCAAATTAACCCTCCGTCTTTTTTAAAATTTTGAATTATTTTTCTTACCAGCGCAATAATGCTCGTGAAAGCACTAGGTAACTTATCTTCACTACTCCACCGAAAACATAGATGCGTTGGCGCCTTTTTTCCTGTCATTCTTTCATTTGCTTACACGCCTCTGAAGTGACCAGTCCCCCTTTTGCGGCATTCAGTACCGCGCGTGGGAACGTTTCATATCCTAAATCACAGCACGCAAGCCATGAATTTGGGGGAAATTAGAAGAATAAGACCACGGTAGGTTCTTCGGAATGCAAATTATTTGTATGCAGAAACCATTGCAGTACCCATACGAGATGTCAGAGTTGTCAAAATAACGATATTGAAAAGTAACAACATACAGTTCCTTATAGTATTTGAGTCACTATGTCTTTTCTTACGTATACCTCCTAAGAGTACAAGAAACAAATTGAGATTTGAACGTTTTAAAATATTTTGTAAGTTTCTTCGAGGTGTGTTTTCCACATTTGATTGCTTTTTCTGCAAGTCAGTAAGATTTTGACAGAGAGTTTTGGAACAAATAGTTCCTTTCTACACCCATATAAGTTGTATGATTTCAATTTGATTTGAAAAATATGTGGAAAAGTTTTGAAAAATGCGTTGAAAATTTTTGGAAAATTCTTTGATTTAATTTTTTAGTGCCTTCATTATGTGGCAAAGTTTTAATTACTTTTAGAATAATATTTTGGTGCATTTGCTTCAAGAGTCTAAGCTTGTAATTGTATGAGACTCTGTGTCAATTTTTTTTCTTCTAATAGGTAATAAAAATGTCTGAAATGGACATATTTGCATTCATGTATATTTCGCCTGATATCCAGTAAACGTTGGTGTAATTCAACCTCGATTTGCATCAATAATTCACGTAAATAACGGATTTGATGAGGCAGCACTGAGTGCCGCACACGGGACATTTCTGCTGCAATGAGGACTCGGATGATGGAGGGTTAATCCAATTTCATTATTTGCAAAACTATAAGATTTGAAATATTACTGAAAATATTCTCAACCCTTGCTTCTTAGGCTCATAGTAACAAGAGGTGACAGCACATTAAGAAAGAAAGAGAATCTCATATTGGTCTCTTTTATGTGTATCTTTTGTATGCAGTTTTTATCTATGTGTCAAACAAAAAAGTGGGACAAGCACTGGGTCTAACTAGAATTGAACATGAATTAAATTCCAACTACAAGAAGAAAATTTGTAAATATTAAATTAATGTTTAATTCCTGGTTTTTCCTAACTACATGAAAGTAGTCTCTTTATGTATAACTTCTTATTTTACATTAGATAGATTTAGCAAAAAATTCTGTACAACTTTTGATGATACCAGAAAATGTTAATAACTGTCCAACAGTTCAGCATGCTCTTATAAGCACAAGTTTAATTTTATTTTATTTCATGATTGTGATGATTCAGGCAATTTTGAATATTAAAACTGCATGTATTACATGCAAAGTAACATAATATTTCCTGTTTTGTGGAATGTGAAGTAGCTTGTAAATTTAGTACATAGCTGTAGTGAGCTAATTCCTTATTGTAATGTGGTAAAAAAAAAAGTCTAGAAGGCTAATGTAGTACTAGTTGCAGTAAATTTCTTACAGTTATAATGTGATTACTGCTTAAAATGTGCATCACAAGGACTTTATAAAACCATAAACTTTTAACCTTTAGTGGACGAGAGGCTCTCCCATGGGTTAGCCTCTTCCGGATGAGCACTTTCCAATTGTGTGTTCTTTTCAATCTTGCCGCAAAGTACAAAAAAATCATAGCTCAAGAACTAATTGTCATAGAGAGATGAAATCTTTTATTATTATTATTATTATTTTAATGACAGGGCTTTTAGCAGAGGTGAAATTTATAGATTTTACCTCCCAATAATAAAAGTGAAAGGAAGAAATAGAAGAAAACTATTTTAAAAAAAAATCATTGTGGCATGCTCCTGTGACCCAAATGAATGCAAAAATGTAGTATGTAGCAGTGTAGAACCATGCAAAGTTGCAGTGGCAATTGATTGGAGAAAAAATAATAACAATGTGTAAGGAAAGCTGTGTTGTCAGCTTACAGAAAAAAATTCTGGATAATCGCTTGTAAAGTTGGCCCTATGGAAGTTGGGTGGACCCAATTTGCAGGGAAGCACTAGATAAGACCACTCTTTGAGGACATGTAACACCTATTCCTCAGTTTTGAAAAAAAAACAACCTGAAAATATGCAAAATTTTAGAAAACCTTAATTTTCGGTAAATTTTGAAAATTGGACGTTTGCTGCTAGACCCCTAATTGTCGCACATTATTAACATATATTTTGGTAAAAGTAAAATATGTCAGCAGAAAGCACTGCATGAAGAATAAATAGTCCATTTATGAAATCTAACCCATAATATGTTAAAGGAAATTATCAACGTTTTCAAATTCCCTTTGTTAATAATAGTAACATGCATGTCATACCTTCATATATATACAAATGAACAAAAAAGGACAGAAGTCATGTGTAGTTTGAAGAAATTACGCATGACTTGCTGCCACATGGAGGTGGTAAACATAGTTACCACTTGTCCCAGGCAAAATACATGATCCAGTAAACATAGCTACTGATCATCCACTAAAGGTTAAATGCTTTTCTTGCAGCAGTTTTAACATTAAAATATCCAGAAATTCATTGAATAAGCAGTTTTATGAAACTATAGTGAAGCCATTGTAGTTGCTTTGAAACCTTTCTTTCTTAACGTTCAGGTCATATGCAATAATATTCTCTTGTAATTTAGTTCCAGGTGATAAACCCCAAAGACGAGGAAGTGTTGGATCACTGGATAGCGGAATGTCTATATCATTTCATTCAACATCGGCAAGCACTGTAAGCAGAGATTCTTCACCTCAAAATATACAGCCTTCTCCAAGTGCCAAGGTTGCCAAACCCATGAATCACCAGCAGTCATTCCTTGGTGGACTCTTTGGGAAAAAGGAACGAAAGTCATCCCGTACTGAAGAACCAAACCCTTTCAGCCGAAGTACTGAAGTGTAATCTAATCTATAAAGAAGGATGCAGACTAGTTGTGGGCATTGTTTATTATTTACCTAACAGTCAGATATCAGTGTTATTCTTTCCAAAATATGAATGTGAATTTGTGGTGGAAGTGTTATGTGTTGTCTTCTGTTTTCACAGGAGTGAAAGGTGATGTGTGGTAAAGTATGATAGGATTGAAATTTATGACTGTTTCTTAACCAGTGAACCTGTGGTGATATTTAATGTATTATTGGACAAATAATTAAATCTTCATAAATATATATATATATATATATATATATATACTTATATATCTATATATCTCAGGCTTTATGCAAATATTTTATTGTGTCTAGATTTAAAGTATCTGGTTCCTATTTTCGATGATGTTTTAGATGTATGTCATAATTTAACCTTGCATGAATATATTTTTTTTTGCACTTAAGTGTCCATCTAGATGAATTCTTATATGTCCATCACCACTGTTTACAAATTCTTGAAACCATTTTAAATTAATGTAAAAACACAATCATCTTCCATTTAATTTGCACTTTTATTTGATAATTGCACGTAATAGTTGTATTTGCTTGTCAAAAACAACACTTACTGTAGTTAACATGTAACAAATGTTGTTTTGATAATTTTATCAATATGTGACAACAGAAATTATAGACTTACATGTTCCTTTATTAAGTCCACAGTTAACACAAAATTCTTGACATGAAATTAGTCTTAATGCAGTTCAGGAGATGGGGTATGACTTTTCATCATTCAATTTGTTATCTTCTTTGCTATTATAATAACTACTATCAATTCTAAATCAAGTAGTAATTTGAAGTTCTGGTTGAATTTGACGAGAAACCAAATTAGCTGAATTGAAGTCTAGTAAAGTAATTTGGTTATATTTAATTGTGTGCTCTTGCTTCTGCTGGAAATTGAATATTGCTTCATGATACTGGATTTATAGAGCTATAGCTGAAAGCTGTTAAATTGTTAAATGGGAAGGTTGATTACATCTGGAATTTTGATTGCTCTGCAGAAAGTAAAACTGAAATTTGATATTTTTTTAAGTGAGAGTAAGACTTTATTTTTCCTGTCTCCTAGAAACAAAAGTTGTTGAATAATGCATGTTATAATGTAATAGTCACATAAGTAGTGTAATTCTAATATGAAATTTTTAATTTGTAATCCACTACATTCCCAGTTATGATAGTATTTTAAGTGGTAATACTAAAGAACATAACTGTATGATATACTCAATCTAAAGTAGTGCATTTAGAAAGTAAACTGGAGGCAAGATGAAAGCTATGTCATACTGTATCAAATGGTAGCAGTAATTCTATGTACTTAAAATTTCTCAACTTTGGTATTTCTGTAACATGTCGGTAGTACTTGGCTTTACTTTATAGTAAGACAGTGAATATAAATATGTTATCTTCAGAACTAAATACAAATGAAACAATAAGAAGAAACTGAAAGTCTTTTTTAGTGGTTTGTTTCGTTAAAATTGATACACATAACAGAATTTTTCCCCTTCTTTGGGGGAGGAAGGTATAAGGAGAAAAAAATAATATAAACAATATAAAAGCAGAAAGTATTGGACTGAAATCAGCTACAAAGAAGTGCCTGGGAAAGTATTTAATTATGTGTGGCAATATTCCAGAAGTGAATATTGTTGGTCTGTAGGTGGCACTGTGATATGCCTTTCTGTAGAGCAAGTTCTCTGTAGAATAAACATTTTAGTAGATACATCTGATGTCAATTCAAATAAGCATGGAGTGTAAAAATAAATGACCATCACGAATTCACATTGTAACTATCTTTATGTTGAACAATATGTCTTTAGTATCTGATATTTGTATAGATGTTACAATTGTACAAAGTGTAGTATAGAAAGAGAGAAATGGGGAAATATGTGTAATATTATTTTTTAAAAATTAATTTCATTTCCTGAAGATCTTACTCTCACCATGGACTGTAGAGTCATGTAATTTTCAGTATGAAAATTCATGCTGAACTGTATGAAAAAATATATGAATGTAATATATTAAGGGCTTAAAATGAAAGTTTCACACAATTGTAAATATTCTTATTGCCCTTTGTTTTACTAGTCATACTGAAAAAATAACATCAGTACTTGAGGTGTCTCTTCATTAAATATTTTAAGTTTGTTTTATTAAGTTGGTGAAAGTTCATCAACAATTGTTTACATTTTTCAAAGTTTTGTTTTTAATTGGACAAATATTCTAGGAATTTTAGTAAAGGAATCAAATTTCCTTTGCCATTCATCATTCTTTTTGTTAATATTGTATATTTTACTTTACTTGATACCAATAATTACTAAAGAAATGACATATCTTGTACCTGTTGATGGATTGTAAAACTACCTCTTATTGAATGAAATCTTCTACCTACCAATGTAACCACTAGTAAGATTTCATGTACAAGCTGACAGTGAAAGTAAGAAGTTAACTTTTGTTCCTGGAAATAACTTTTTAAAAGCTTTGAACAACATAACATAGAAAATAAGTTATTTGGGTAAAGTTCAATCATATTCATGCAACCTATCTCAGCTTCAAACTTGAATTCACTTCTGGAAAAAAAATATTCTAGTTCAAGTTATGTAGAATTATGACTAATATCAAATTCCATTGTATGCAAGGTAGGTAAATTTTATTTTTTCTTATTTTGACACTTTTCTGCCACCTTTGGTTAATTGTGATGATGACAATGAAAGGTGATTGCATTAAATTGCTGAAGGGACACTTACAAAGGAACATGTATGCCCAGGCCAAACACAAACCTGGAACTTTGAGTAGCCAGATGGTGAGTTGACAACTCAATGCTCTCTGTTACTGAGGCAATAATGTATGCAATGTTCTAGCAGTTTATTGACACTTCAACAGAGATGTGATCGGAATCTTTTCCTTGCCAATGGATTAACTAACATACATGTATTGTATGGTTTCCAAGATAGAAAAGGTAACAGGAAGAAGCTTACATCAAATAATCAATAGAATCTTATCTAATTGCAATCAACTTTGTGTAATTTCAAAGAAAATGCTGGAGCAGATAGCATCCTTACATGTAACTGTCTATTAAACAGAACTGAGTACAACTAGGTGCCTAAGTGCATGCAGAACAATTGAAAGCATCTCTTAACACATTGAATCCCAGGGTTTTTAAATTGACAATATCTCAGAAACCCGGGCATTTTATGTGATTTTCAACAATCTGAAACAATTTATTTTTGGTCTTGCTATACACGTGTTATACATCAAAATAAATGCAATTTCTTTGCCTATACAATAAAAAAGAAACAATTAGAATCTGTGTATTCTTGCATGTGCTAGAGATGTTCAACATAGTCCTTGTTTTTCATATAATGAAAAAGTCCGTACTTCTAATACTACCCTTAGTATGAAACACAGGTGGTGTGCAAGTAAATAACTCATTACAAGTAAATTAATAAGTGTTCCATTTCTTTCGATATTTCAAGTAAGCATATTGCTCAAGTGCATGGGCGCCCATATGAGTTTTCTCGGGGGACTCTTCAAGATTCCATATGTAGGTTGTACTGAAATGGATCCTGTCATCAACATAAAAGTAATGTTAGCATACTAAATTCCATTAATCAGGAAGGGGAGCTCGAGCCCCCCTGCCCCCGTATGGGTGTCCATGGTCAAGTGTGCGTATGTGTGTGTGTCTGTGAGTGATGATAAAGCACTAAAGTACTAGGCCTAGTACTGCCATCAATGAAAGGAATGTGCTTTTCGTTCAATGAGAAGACTGTTCAAAATTTCACCACCAGGGTACAGCACAATGCAGAGGCATACCAAAAGAACTCCCAGGAACATTCTGCATGTGCATGGCCCGGCATCGTGACTCCAAACATTCAAGTGATATTGCCCGTACTATGCACGTGCACGGGACACTCGCCATATTCATGGGATTCAATGTGTTAACTTTTCACATAAGAGTCAAACTACAGCATACACAAAACATCATCCATCCACTGTCCTTGAAACCATTGTGAAATTAAAAAGTATGTTAGGTTTCTCTGGGAAAGAATTTTATACCTTGGCACAGATGATAGCAGGGCACTTATAATAGGTGAAATACTCAGGTGTTTTGACTATTGGCATGGGTCTTGTGTACTTGGCACTTAATTTCTCCTTGTGAAGTTTTTAGGGGAAGAGAGAGGGTATTTTATCCATGATCAATATTGTACAGATCAAGTATAAAACGGCAAAGATTTCATGAAGAATGTGAAAGATATATATTTGTTTTCATTGCTGCATGTGAGCCATGGCTATTGCCTTAGGCAAGGAACCTATGTATTTAGAAATTTATTTTAAAGGAATAAGGTAAATGGATTTTGACAAAATGGCAGAATTATGCAATCAAATTACAGACTATGTATAGAAACATTGGATTCTTAGAAATTATCTAGAGATGTGCTGTTATTGGTTGGTTACCAGTTTGACCCATCTCGAGTTAAAAGTTGCATGAATATGACTGACAAGTCTTACTTTTGAAATATTGTAAACAATAATGATGAATATAGTTTTAGAATAACTCACATGTTTAACCTTGTGAAAAATAGTTTCATCATAATGGCACAATAGTTCCATTAATTGTCATGTTTTTGCCGAGAGTTTTAACTTCATAGTTGTACAGCAACATTTGAACAGCATAAATTTTCCTTGCTAGTGCAAGACTATGAAAAATAACTGCAAAAAAATGTAATTCTTATATTATTCTTTTCTGTGAAATTGAATCTGTAAGGAATTTTAAAGATATTTAACACTTAAAATAAATCCAATAAATCAGATTTCTTTTTAATTTCCTTTATATTAAACTTTCTTCTAACTTTGGCAATTATTACTAAACCATGTTAGTATAGACATGAAAATGTCTGAAACATATATTGTATTTTCATCTTCTCCCTTACGTGTAACTATTATTTTGGGAATGATCCTGAAGTCAAGCTGTATCTTGATGTCAATGTTATTGCAGAATAATGGCCTACTTATTATGGTTAATTTAAATTCTGAGTTATATCTGTAATAATATACCAGTGGTTACATAAATATATACCAAATTCTTTTTTAGTGTAGCTACCATAAGGTTTGCTTGTTGTTTGACTGTTCTTGAAAATGTTCAGGGTGGCTCTTTATTGTATTTTGCCTTATGTGAAATGCTCAATAATTAATTTTAAAAAGCAGTTTTCATATAATTCTGTATTGAAATGTAACAATAAAATATTGACTAGATCATTTTATGTTCTTGAAGTGTGATTATTCAAGTAAGTTTCAAAGAAGATTTAGAAAAGATAAATACTTTGTTGTCCGACATTGTTTATGGTAAAAACTGTGCTTATGCTTTTCTTGTGAATTGCCAGTGCCCATAGAATTAAAAGTGCATTTAGTGAAATGCAAAGAAACATTTCCTCTTTAAGAAGGAAACTTGGATGTTCCTAGTGGAACCACATACATTCTGACCTGACTCAAAAGGCTATAAACAATAGTAGAAGCATTATCAGACTGGACATAGTCTTATATTAAAATCCTATACATATGATGAATGTAATCTGTCACAGATAATTAACCTCTCCATACTTGCAATCAAGTTATGTCAATATATTTTACAATGTGAAATATAGCAGCTACATGTAGGAACAAGCATTTATGTCATCAACATAGGCTAGAAAGACTAGTTAAAATGTGCTTATTAATTTTTATATATCCTTGGGGAATGCTTCAGAACTCTTCTTCAACTGCTTGCAAATCTTGCTTGCACTGTATCGTCTGAGAAAATTTTACAAATATTGAGTATCAAGTAGAGAGAGCTCCACTTTTTGTAACTAAAGAAAACAATAAAACATTGCATGTAGTATGATATAAATATCAAGTAATCTTGAAATAGATCTTAAGTATTTGTCACATGCTCATTAACATAGTTTACATTTGTGCTTGGCTGATTAACCAAATTCATGTGAAGTACAAGAATGTTACTTGTCCTTCATAGCTCAAAATATTATATATATATCTTTATTTCTTTAAAAAAGTGATCATGCATTTTGCAATATTATCTCCATTTGATACATTTTTAAATGGTGTATTGAATAATAGTTACTCTAACTACACATTTTGTAGTAAATTCTACAAAGCTACAAAATGTATCTGAAGTTACAACTGATACTGGTATAGCTTTTATTGATTAAATGCTATGACTGTTAAAACTTTGTCAAAACATCCATCCTTGAGAACACCAATACAGGACAGTTTTTCCAGAAATGTGCAAAGTCAATAATAAAGAATAAGAGATGCAGATCTTTTCTACGAACAAAAAAAAGTAGATATTTAATGTGAAAGCAATTGCAGATTGAGCATTTTCAGAAATCTTGTGTGATATACACAATAGTTGCTACTTGGCATTTCTGGATAGTGTTTTAAAACTGTTGTTACTTTAACATGAAAATATCAACAAAGATTTCTACAGCACTAGAAATGATAGAAAAAAGAAACTTTCACATGTCAATATTCAAGATGATTGTCCACCTACTTCATAATTTTTCTCGATAGTACAGCATTTAGGAATCGTTATGCATAAGAAAATGCCCGTTTATAAGACTTCAACTTTGTTGTATGAGAAATATAAAATCTTGCATTGTTACAACATACTCATTCCTGCCTGTACTTGAAGTCATGAAATGAAATGGAGGAAAGGATTAATGTTTACACATTTTCAATTTTGATTTTAACTGGTAGGGATACCATGATCCAGCTACATGCTTTTATTTATTCTCTCCATGTGGTTTTCTGTGATCCTGCAATGGATTAACAAACCAGGCACTCATTGGAGAGCAGGGATCAAGTCTGACCAAAACAAGGTATTTCACTACCTAACTTTTGAAAGGACTTTATATACAGAATCACATTGCTGATGCTGGAGATTTTATTAATCAATTAATAGTACTGTGATTTCTTGCATATTTTAGTACTTCTTCACCAATATTAAAAGTAGTGAAAACAGCTGATAAAAAGTCAGGACAGTACACAATATGCAGTGAACGTATAGAGAACTATGAGAAATGAACTACAGTTTTATGTGAAAATTTTCATGAAACAAATTTTGCCTTTCAGTTTTTGATTTTTTTAAAGTGTCATGATCTAATAGATAGTAGAAAGTATGTAACTAAAATTGTATCACTGTAACGACAATAGCTACACTCTTGTAATGCTTGTAGTATACTGTACTTATAAAAAGCTGCAGTCCATTTTCTGAAAATGAAATATTTAATTTGTTGTTATAGTTTCAGGATTATTATATTTTCATCAGAGATTTGACATGTCAGCTCAATTATTGCCCAATTCTTCCTTAAAATCAATTTCTAATGCCACAAATTATTCTTGAATAATAATTAAAAACAGTGATAGTTATGTAGAATGAGGGGATAGAATCCTTTTCAATTCAAACACTGATTTAAAATAAAAATAATCTCATTGTTTGACATTTGTCAAATCTGCTTGTTTTGGAAATACAGTCTTTAGAATATTACTTTTTAATTTTTGTATCTTTCTAGAGCTGAAATCTGATACTGGATTACCTATACATTATTATTCAAAATACATGTCAAACCTTAAATGCAGAGAGAGACTAATAATTTCCTCAATTTGTAATTGATATAACCAATTAATATATGATAAGAGTATCATCCATTATATTTATATATTTTTCTCTCTCCCTTCCTCCACCCTCTCTCTCTCCACAACATACATGATTGAGAGGCTTATCTTGAGTTTCTGTGATGGATTAGCAGACCACGCAATAACCCTAATATTTAGTTTCATCAGCACTGGAATATTACTCTGCAAGGTTTTCTGCAACAAACAATATATTAAATACTTCATGTTACTGTGATAAAATGCTGTTCACACACAAGTAGTTTATTATATTCAAAATTTCTTTGACAAAACAGAATATGTCGCTTTTGAATGCAATTAAATCAGAATATGATAATCTGTCTGGTATGTATTTGTAAAGCAAGAGACAATGATAAAGAGAAAAATGTGAATATATTGGCATTTCACACAAATGTGTTTGCTAATTAATGATAAATCTGTTATAACTAGCTGAATATGAAACTCCAGTGCTCATACAAGTTTCACACGAATGCGCACAAATTCAACTGCCATCAGATAATAGGCAAAATAAAAACAGAGAAATTTAAAAAAGGTAATAAATTTTCAAATCTTTACTTCTTGGAATCATTAATAGGCATGCTGAATTGGAATATGCAGGAAAATTAAAATACAACCTGGTATCGTGTTATGAAATGTGAATCATTGGTTGTAATCATGCAATCATGGTGACAAACACCTTGTAATCAAAGGTTCGTAGTGGAGGCACATTTCGTAGCCATTCTTTAGATCCCATATTAAGTTATATCTCCAGTCCCGATTAACCAATTGAAGCATACAATGGACTTTAAAACAAGCTTCTCCTAGAAAAGGGACCTTTGTTTCAAGAATATTTTATTTGTTTTAAGTAATAAAATTTGCGAGTTAGTGTTGCTAAAACTAGTTTGCAAAATGGTTTACAAAATAATGATTACAGAATGTTTTTTTTAAAATATATGTCCTCTTAATAGTCAAAGTAGTTTGCCTTATATAGGATACCAGTGTAACATGTCAAGGAATGAAAGTAGAAATTGAAATATCTATATTGCATCTTTTTTAAGTATTTCAAATGTAATATGTTATTGAGACAATCGAAAAAATAATTAAAGAACTTTTAATGACTGAGTTAAATAATATTATTTTTATATGCTGCACTTGCTTGTTTTCATTATGTACCATGCATATAATTTTCACATCAGTTATTACAAAGATACCAATGACTAATCCCATCAGATAGTCAGCTTTCTTCATGTAGTAGGTTCCCAAATTGCAGGTAAGAAGCACTGCCATACAACACTCCTAGATCTTACTGACACTTTAAATGTTCAGACAATTCTTGAAGACTTGCCAATGACCAAATTTCAGAAAATGTCCACATTCATTATGCACTTGAAAAGCACAATATTATTTATGTGATGGTATTGTGCACATAAGAATATTTACCTAGAAGTATGGTTACCAATGGTACGAAATCCAACAGTTATATGAATGGTTTCTCCCATTGAAATTCTTAATTTGTTTACAAATATAGCTATTTGCAATAAACAGAAAAATCACAGTTGCCAGCTTACATAAGTACTGTTGAAGTGCCTTTAATGTGGGCACAAGCATTTGAAACAACACAGTGGTATCATACAAGTCCAGTAGAACTTTAAAAGTTAATATCTGTCAGGCAGTACTTGCTAGAAGTACTTTTTTTAAGATACAAAATATTCCAGAAAATTACATGGTAATTTGTATGTGTTCCAAATTTCTTGGAATATAATATATGGAATAAATACACTTGTTATTTGTACATATGTCCACCATGTTTGACCTGTGAAAGTGAGAAATGGTACGAGAGGTATGCGATGAATTTGTTATTACTACATGCCTATTCTTAACAAGTCAAATTCATGGAGTTTTTTCTGAGCATGTAATTGTCATGTTTGTATCATAACAATACATTGTTCTGAGTCAGGCACATACAAATTGTGCCATTGTACATGCTAGTCTTCTATTCCCCAAATAAGTGTGGAAGGTCGTTAGCACTTAAGTTTCCATAATGATGTTATATGATGTTCTGTTGCCTTCAAGGAGACGGGCTAATTGTGCTGTTGTTGTATACTTATTCTTTAGCCTTTATTAAAAGTGTAATACTTGGTAAATAGAATGTGTAATAAACATAAACACTGTATACACACACATCAACACACAGACATGACTATATATATATACATATATTTTATCTAAACAAACAAAAAAAACTTAATTGTTCTTGTGGTTGATGAACTGGGCCTTTGCATTGTTACAGCAACAATACCAATTATAGTCGTTTGTATGCAATGAAGAATCCATTTAGATGGCAGTATTAGGATTATATTAATATAGATGTGCACCATACCTTGCAATATAAAAATGTATCTGTTGAGATTTTTAAAAAATTCATTCAGTTTGCTGCAGGTTATTTTAGCCTGAGGTAAAGAAAGGGAAAATGCTCTTCCACATTTCCTCAGAATGGGGAAATTATTGTTTTGTTTTGAGTAGTGTGACTTGTGTTACTAATGTTTGTAGAGTATGTAATTCTTGTGTATGCATAACTGTGTGATGTATATAACATTGTATTTACTTGTACAGTCTTTCAAAAAAGTAGAAATTTCCTAATGAATTTATCAAATTCCAGTAATAAATAACAAGTTTTGCTTGAAATTATGTTTCTTTCAATTCAAATTTTGTTAATATACCTGTATTCATGATAACTGAACTGTCATATAATTAGTGGCAGATTTTTGGGGGTTCAAAACCTAAAGTAGACAAGGAAATATGCACCAAAAATTATGTTAGGCACTTAAATAGGCATTATAAAGCAAAAAGTCATCAAAATAGACAGTTAATATGAACTTGTAATTTCAGTTTCCTTTCGTCATTTTTACAGTTATTGATTTGCATTGACATTACAATTGATGAATAAGTATTTTTTTTAAAGTTTTTCACAGTAAATGATGTTCTTGTATTGTGAAAAGGTTATTTCTACCTCATAGAAAGTGAATCTCCATGAAAAAAAGACATGAGAAAATAAAATCGGTCCTAAATGGTCTTTCTTTTCAATGCATTTATGTTTTGATGCAATCATGAAGGGTGTGGACAGCAAAGAAGTGCTTGTGGTCACTTCCAAAATAATATCATAAATATGCCACTGAAGCCACTGTCCTACATAGCTTAGGGAATGTTCCATTTCTCCAGTGTTCTGATATCAACAGACTGTTGAAACTCATCACACCCCCATTATTGTCCATGAATTCATGTTTTTGAAAACGGTGCCAAAAAGACAAACTTTCAGTAACAACAACTGAAAAGATGGGGTGGGAAAACTTTACAGAGAGATGGAAGAGACATATTTAATATACCCTTAAATTTAATGTTTAAAATGCATATTCAGGATAAAGGTCCATTGAATTAGCATTTTTCTTGTCTGTAGGGGAAGCAGCAAGTGGATGGAGTGCTCAACTTGGGAGGAGCGGTACTTGCCCCTCCCTTCTCTGGCACTGGTATTGCAAATTCTGGCACATAGACACAGCCTAACCTTCATTTTTCTGTGGATAGACAGATAGGAATAAACATTGTATGAGCTTTCAGAACAGCATCAAATCACATCCACAGATATTTTTGAAGAAAAGCAAAAGATAGAGCAATATGCATACAACTTCTTTGCAAGAAATAAATAATTATTTTTTAAATTATTTTAACAGATAGACAGACATACCTCCTTCATAAAAGTTTGACAGTAAATGAATGTTCCATCAGTAGCACAACAGGTATCTGCTGTAAGAGAGTGTGGGGTTCCAAAAAGTTGATATTTGGGGAGGGGGGGGGGTCCCATCCTGATTCCAACTTCGAGAAATGATTTCCCAACTTTTGGGGGTCTGGACCAGCTGGGATATTCGAAATGAACATATTTACAAGTGGTTAATTCTCGATGTTTTCTGCACTATAAATGTATGAAACCTCTTGAAAATTGCAGTATTTATTCCAATAGTGTGTAGAAATATTGTGTACATTTCAGAATTTTTGCAGTGATGGAAAATTTTAAACATTTCTTGTCCCAATCCAATCCTGGCCCCAAGATCGATCCTGTGCACCATTAATCTGCAGCAATCCACAGGCTTCTGGGCCTCCCGGATGACGTAGTAGTTACATCATCACCTTATAATCAAAGGATCCTGGATTCGTTATTTGATGCAGGCACATAGCAGTTCAGACCCCAGTTTAATCTGCAGGTCCAGTTTAAGTTTTTTTTTTGTTTGCATGTTCTAAGTTCACTTTATGCACAGATAGACTTATTGGGACTGGATCTGCAGTTTAAAATGAGATCTGAGTCACTATATGCCTCCACTGGGTATCAAACCCAGAACCCCTTGATTACAAGGTGATAATGCTATATAGGTCCAGTTCCGATTAGCCTATCTGTGCATAAGTTAAACTTAAAATAAAACTCAAGCTCGAGTAACAGGCTTGCAGATGTTTCTTCTTTAAGCATTTTCAACCAACTCTAGCTATCCAGGTTGCTTTTCCTGATAAATTTGAATTTTCAGAATCTTAAATTCATTGCAATCTGATAAATCTGTCAATTTTTCAGTTCATTATAAACAAGACATAGATTACTACAACACACTGAAAGCCAAAGTTGCAAAATAAGGCAGGAGTAAAATAATAATAATAATAATAATAATAATAATAATAATAATAATATGTATTTGTAGGCACTATAAAAATTCGTTATTAGGCTCCTAACAAAATAAAATCGGTGACGTCACCAGAGGGAGCAGTCAGACACTCTACAGCCCATTCCCCAGCTGACGTTAAAGAAATATTGAATAATGTGGGTCTTCATTTCTAAGAGTATGCCGATTTTCATCTTTTCTAAGTGATGTATTCTGCATCACAAACCAAGAAGTTTGGAATGTACATTTAATGAATACAATATGAGAAAATCTGTACCAGATGTGGAAACCACAGGAATATATAATATAAGTTTTTCATGTTCATGTTCAAAATTTTTTATCTGAAATAATAATAAAAAAGACTGCTTATTTCACAGTTAAGCTGCTATATTACAACAATGTAACATTGACAACATCCATTGTATAACTGCTTCTTTTTTGTTAAAACTTTTTAACAATTGTTATAACTGTATCTTTCTTTAATGAAACTAAAAATAAATGTCTGATGAAGGGAGTGTGTGTTTTGAAATGTCATAACGAAAAGATGTGTCTTTATGCTTGCAATAACTGTAGGCTACAAGATAAATAATTCTACATGTTAGTTGGTGGGGATGCATCTTATTATTCAGGGGCTTGCTTTTCGAGATGATGATGGGTATGAAGCAAACCTTAACAGAGGAAATGTTTTGGAACTCTTGATACTAATTTCAAAATGTGACATTATTATTCAGAACTTGACTTTGCACCTTTAAATGCAAAGTATACTCATAATTCTATTCAAAATAAATTAATCTGCGTAATGTCCACACTTATTCTCAGCAAAATAAGTCAGGAACTGGAAGAGCAGGTAAAAGAACACAATTTAGGATTCGCTGCTCTTCAATCATTAGATGCAGGTTCGCTCTTTGCAAAGGACTTCTTTCCAAGAACTTCATAGATGCCTGTAATTATGTAGCACAAACACACGATGGAACTAGAGTGAGAGTGAGAGGTGTACCAGGTTCAGAATATTTCTTGAATTATGAGATAACTGTACCCTTTGCAAATTTTTATTCCTGTAATATTGTTGCCCAGAAAGTTGAAATGCAGATTTTGCCCAAAACTCTTCAACATTACAAAGATGGAACAAATATAGTCCATTTAATAGATTTAATCGATTTCCTAGCAAAGTACGAGGAAATGCTGAAAAGTGATGCCTCTTATATTTTTGTTATGGTGTAAACGCATTTTGGATTTTGAGCAACTACACATTGTACTCAACAGATTTTCCTGCTTCTCCATTGCAGGTTTCAAACTTCTATCTTCAGGGGGTGCTGAACTATAGCAAGGAAAATGGCAGCACGTAACCATTCTATGTTGGTGCACCTGAATCAGCATGCGGTGATCGAGTTTCTAACTGCAGAAAATGTGCCTTCAATTGACATTCATTGGAGAATGAAGGTTTTTTTATGGGGATGAATATATAGATGTCAGTACTGTATGATGGTGGGCAGTTCATGCTCATAATGAAAACCACACCTGAGGAACTCTCAACGTGTGTGACAAAGAATGGAGTGGATGAACGTGTACTGCAACTGATGTAGTTCATCAGAATTGTGTTGATCAACTCATTAGAGAGAACCATTGCATAACCCAGGCAGAGCTTGCATTCAAGTGTGACATATCACAGAAGCAAGAGCAGGTGATAATTGCAGATCTGGGATATCAAAAACTTTGTGCACGGTGGGTGCCTCTAAAGCTCACTCCCGACATGAAGCAGAAGAGACTGGACATTAGCCAACAATTGCTTCAGCACTATGAACTTGAAGGTGATTGAAGATTTTCACCTTGTTTACAAAGCTTAAGGAACACTTGAGAGGAGTTCACTTTGATTCTCATAATGCAGTGCAAACAGAAGTGAGGCTGTGGCTCTGTCTTCAAGATCAACAATTCTACAGTGATGGCATTAAGAAACTGGTCTCTCTTTAGCAGACATGTGTTGATCGCCATGGCGATTTTGTGGAAAAGTAATTGTGTAGATATGGAGAATAAAGTTCTAGAAACAACTTACCTGCATTTCTTTTATTCAAATAAATTCAACTGTTTTTCAATATCAAAATAGGAGGCATTACTTTTCAACACGCATGTCAAGTCTTGGACATACCAAAGGTTGTCGACATTAATCTATAGAGCCAAGTTGCTTTCAATGCAAATAACTTCATCTGTAAAACTTCAGAATGCATGCTTGAGATTTATTTACAAACTCAGAAAAAGGGACCACATTTCAAAGTACTTACTCAGTTTGAATTGGCTTAGAATTTTGTTAATTATCAATTACTAACTTTAACACATAAAGAAGGCTACTATGCAGCAAGCAGCCTGAGTATCTAATTGAGAAACTGAATAAAAATTCGAGCAAGCTTCAATGTGTAACGTGATGGAAAAATAAGTCAGGCCCAATACATAGTACAACCACCTACGGAAAATCGTATACCGTATCTGCCACCAAAGTATGGAATTCCCTTCCAACCTCTCAACATCCACTCAGTCTCATAAGCAATTTAAATAGAAACTTAAAAATCATGTACTTGCAAGGCAGCTAAGCACTTAATCACAAACAACGTTTCTGTTGTAAACATATGTCCATTGTAATAATTAGCAACTGTGTGCATATAACTTCTTATAACTATGAGGATCATCCAGAAAGAAAGAAACGTTTTGGTGTAAAACACAAACGACAAATGATGTGTACAAAAATTTTATGGTCAAACACTTATTATACCAGTTTGTACATACCACCATTGTACTTGGTTTGTGGATGACCCTAGTATTAACATTCGAAACTTCATTATTTTCTTTTATCTTTTTAATTTATTATTATTATTATTGCTTTATTGTTTCATTTATTGTTCCAGCTGACTCCGTCATACATGTACTAAAGATGAAAGTGACAAACATTAGACATCTCTGTGCATTAGTTTATAAATGCAATCCTTTTTTCTCTCTTCCTCTTTTTATTCAATTTATATTTTTATATTCAGTATCCATCAATTGATTGATTTGCTGTTTTATGTCCACCTTATGCACAGCAAGGCTAATCGGGACTGGACCTACAGTTTAAAGTGGAATCCGAACCACTATGTGCCTCCACCGGATATGGAACTCGGGACTCCTTGATTACAAGGCGACGATGCTACCACTGCGCCATCGGGGAGGTCTTAGTATCCATCAAGCTTACATGTAATTAGTATTCTATTCAGTGGCGGCTGCATAATACGTGCTACCGTGCTATAGCACGCTACTCAATTTACTAAAATGGAAAGAAAGAAAGGGACACATTTCATAGATTGAAGAAGTTTAATAAAACACTGCAGTGAAATTAAACTTCTCACGTTAAGAGGCTCAAAAATTTGCAGCGCGCTATGTATTTTCCTCACGCTCTACAACGAATACCGTGCTATTGGCTTCATAGCACGCTTTCGCCATCTCGCTGCTCACCGAATCTGGCCGAATACTCCTCGCTTCTACGGGGGAGGTAGGGTCGGAGCCAATCAGCTCACGAAATTCGTCTGCTAGCATGCTACACAGATCCACAGCACGGTAAGTGTTGTCATCTCAGTATAAGAAGAAAGTTTGCGGATAGCTTTACACAATCAGACAGGAATTTTTTCGTGCGGTTCCGGGTCATGCGCGTGGCATATGGAGCAGTTATTGTAAAAGACAGTTGTGCTCTGTTGTTCGAAGCAGTGGCGTACGAGAGGTTGGGGTTAGGAAATTGATTGGGGCTACATCCCATCTCCAAATGTTGAGTTTCGGACGAATGCAAACACCCCTTAAAATAATCTGCGATTACCATTTTTGTCTTTGAATAACTTAAAATGAGGGCTTAAATCGGTGATTGCAAAATATTTTATAGTTTATTCCGACCGTACGTAGAAAGCAGCTGTGTGATGCAGACCTTTACAATTCCAGACACCTCGGGAATAGTGTTGCCCACGGGACGAGACGGGACAGGCTTTTAAAAATTCGAGACGAGACGAGATTGACCATGTGTCATAAGACAAACAAATATTTTCGAGACGAGAGAGCATTTCCACGAGACGAGACAGGCCAAAGTCTCGTCTCGTGGGCAACACTACTCGGGGGAAAAACCCTGCGTACGCTAGCAACTCCTAGTGAGTGTGTAAATGTGTATGTGTTTTTGTGGGGGGATAATTGTAAGTGCAAGAAACAACATCTACCTGTAGCATGCATCTGTGAAAAGTCACGAGCCACCGCTGATTCCATTTTTACTTTGAAATAATCAGCCAAACAAGGGCCTGTTGTAAGAGTGGCCCTAGCGGCTGAAACAAGCCCACTCTAATAAAACGATTTTATTATTATTATTTCTCAGATACTGGTAGAGCCAGGGTGGTCTAGTCAGTGGGACATTGGAATTTTTCCAGCCTTGTCCCCATATAATGTGGCTTTGGGGCTCACCCAGTCTCAAATCAATGGGAAACTTGGGGAAACGCAGCCAGAATGTGGTGCTGCACCTCCAAAATGGCCAAGATTGAGAATATGTTGGGCCCTACCCCCACATCTGTGGCCGCGGTGGCTCAGTCGGTAACGCATCTGACTACCATGCTCAAAGTCCCGGGTTCGATCCCCGGCCGGTTCAAATCCGGGAACTTTTCTAACAGTGGAAGCGGCCCCGGCGCCTACCCAGCGTCGAATAACATGGGTACCTGGGGGAAACCCTGGGGGGTAAAGGCGGTCAGGGGCGTGATGCTGATCACATCACCCCCACTCACGACCGGATCAAGAAAGTGTGGGGCGTTACCCCCACACCCCCTATACGCCTTCATGGCGTGGTGCTATGCACAGGGGAACACTTTACCTTTTTACCTTTTTACCTACCCCCACATCCCCTAAATGTGCCTTCATGGCACATGAAACATGAAACTTTACCTTACCTTACCTCAGATACTGATAATTCATTTGATTTGCACAGTTGGAGTGAAATATAGCAAATATTGTGACATCTTACAACACACATGGTAAGGTTGTAGCTACAGGGGCATAGACTAATGTCACGGGCATTGAAAGCGGGGCAGAGGGGGGGGGGGGTTGGAGATTCAGGCACTGAAAATAACTTTAGATTATTGTTGGAATTATTGAGAACAGGAAACATATATATTTTTATCTTAAGTTGGGAAAGGGACGCCATGAAGGCATCCTCCACCTCTGAGAGAAAATTTATATTCCACCACTGAGGGCAGAAGAAGCCAGTCTCTCATCTCAAGGAGGGGGTTTACCTTGTTCTCGGTCTTGTCTCTAGTTGCGAATGCCTGTCTTGTAGCTACTGGGTCTCATCTCATTCTCAGTCTTGATTTTTCAGAAGTCTGTCTCATTCTTGGTCTTGTTTCAACAAGTATTGAAGGATCTAGTCTTGTCTCATTGCTATTTTTAAAAAGTCATCTGGGCATCTATATTACAATTCCCCTCCATATATTGTCCACTATAATAATTAACTATAGAAGAAACATACATTACCAACCCTATCAATGTTAGAGATGTTCAATCAAATATTAATGTTATAATACTATTAGGTAAAAAAGGTAAAGTGCTCCCCTGTGCATAGCACCATGCCATGAAGGCATATAGGGGGTGTGGGGGTAACGCCCCACACTTTCTTGATCCGGTCGTGAGTGGGGGTGATGTGATCAGCATCACGCCCCTGACCGCCTTTACCTCCCAGGGTTTCCCCCAGGTACCCATGTTATTCGACGCTGGGTGGGCGCCGGGGCCGCTTCCATCGTTAGAAAAGTTCCCGGATTTGAACCGGCCAGGGATCGAACCTGGGACCTTTAGCATAGTAGTCAAACGTGTTACCGACTGAGCCACTGTAAATTAATAATATTTCATAATAGAAAATTTAAAAATCATTGCCTTAGCTTCCTACAATCTCAAGGATAAATTATATTTATACCATCTCTAAGTCTACAACTTAATATTTTATTTAAACTACTTTGGCCAAAGAAAATATTGGCTAAAGAACAATATATTTAAAGGAAATAAATGACAAAACAACAATAAATATTCTCACACTCTTCCCACCTAACAAGGAAATAGACCAGATAGCATGCTGAGTATAGGAATATAAATGTAAAGTATATGCACAACTTTAAAATCTAAATAAGATCAGCCAATTCCACTATTTAATAAACCAACTTCGCCTATCAAATTAAGAGACAGTGGAGCCAACATCTCAGTAATACTTAATATAAATCACAACAATATCAGTCCCCAAATTAACCAAAAAACTACAGTTTTCTAACAGCAAAACACGTATATTCTAGGGTAGCTAGGATATCTCCGAAGCCCAGATTAAATACAGGAAATAATCAACTAGCAAATGTGACTGATGCTTCACTCTCAAATAACGACCGTGGGAGAAAACAATAGTACATGGGGATGGGCTCCTTTCCTTTGAAGCTACAACCAGGCTTCATTAGTTAAATTCTTCCCCGACCAGCACCTGGAGGTGATCAGTGACATATTTGTAGTAGCTTCCATGCCCAAGCGTGGACAGGGAAGTCTTCATTTTATAACGGAGGAAAAACCTTACAGCAATGCCAATTCGCTAACCAGCACGGGATTTTTCCCAGGTAAGGGAAATTTTGAAAGGAAACTACTATTATGGGAATGGGAAAAGAGTGGCTGGCATGTGATAGGGAATTTCTGGTCTAGGCCAAAACAACACTGTCCCATCGAACACATGCATAAATCACAGGCCGCTGACCTTCAACCAACCACGCTTTACAATGTTTTTCAACCCCTCTGCTGGTTTGTTTATGACTGACTGGCTGGATATGACAAAGTGCATTTTGCGAGTGGAAATCGCATTGAAAGAAGTTTAAGAAAATTAGGTTTTTTACTGTGTGGATTTTCTTAAGTGTATTGAGTAAGTGAATTACGTATATATGTTTTGAATTATCTGTGCTGCATCGTGTAGTGAACGTAAACGAGTGACATAATTAACAAACTATTGACGAAACAATTTACTTGGCTTTTTCATGAGGATAAGCTTCAAATCATGAAGATATGCAGGCCTCTGGCATCACAAAGAAGTGAAGAATGGATTTGATTTGTTACTTTGCATTGCTTTTCTGCCACAATTAGTTGCAGCCAAAACTGGGGAGATGGGGAGGCACTATAGGTACACAAGGGTTAGCATTAAGAGACCATAGTGCCAGAAAAGGGGGGGGGGACTTGCCCCATATCTCCTAATTGCTACCAGTGGTTGCAGTCAAAGCTAATAGAAAAGCAATAAAATATATCATAAATTTATATATAAAATCCAAATTATAACTTCCACTTAAAACTAGTAACCAGCAGATCAAGAACATGCACTTACTGAATTTAAGCATAAAAATGAAAGTGATCATGTGAACCTAACTCTCCCAGAAAACTCATGATGGACAAATCAATTATGAAACATGAGCAGATTGTTTGTTATTTTCAAAATATAAGAGGTCTAAATATCAAAATTGATGATCTACAAAATAATATACTGTCTGAATCTTTGCTTTGCTTTGCTTTTTGTGCCATGTTTGGCTAATTTGTGAAGATGGGGATAAGTGATGATGTGATGAAATTGATGAGTGGACACTCACAAACATCCATGCACAGGCCGAATTCAAACCTGGGATCTCTGGCATCATAGCACTATGTGCTGACCACTCCACCATGGAGGCCGGCTATACTGTCTGAATCTTATGATATTATTATTTGTTGAAACTTGGTTTTATGAAAATCAATCTTATTTTACTGATATTTTACCAGAATATCAAGTAATACGTAAAGATAGAAATTTGCAAAATCTCTTTAGGTCTCGTTGAGGTGGCTGTCCCTACTGAAAATTCTGTCTACTGTTTTCAGTAGATCAATGGGTGTTTTGAAACATCTACTGTTTTCAGTAGATCAACTGTAATGCTACTGTCTTCTACTGTTTTTAGTAGGCTACTGGTTTCAGTAGCTGAACTGTACTGCTAATGTTTTCTACTGTTTTTAGTAGCCCAACTGTTTCTACTGTTTTCAGTAGATGAACTGTACTGCTAGGTTTTCAGTAGATGAACTGTACTGCTAATGTTTTCTACTGTTTTTGGTAGCACAACTGTTTTTTCTATCTTAAGTAGTTGAACTGTACTCTTAACGTTTGCAGTAATATAATTGTACAACTAACATATTTTATTGTGTTCAGTATATTGCTGTCTGAAAACAGTACTCTTGACAGTAATGAAAATTTTCTTATCTACACAACTGAAAATGCAATGGAATAACTGTATAAACCTAAAATAATTGTATGGTAAAGCATGTGGAACTTGCTACTTAGGAATTTGTTCACACAACAAAGAAATCAAATAAAGTGAACACGTTTTTAAGTGTCTAGCTTCATTGTGGTTAACGCACTTGTAGAAAATTGAAGAACATACTCTCTTATACATAAGTTGACATATTGTTAGTCCTATATTCACATGAAAACAGCAAAAAATTAGTTTAAATGAAGACCTGACCCTCAATGCTTGGAAAATCAAAACAAGCAAACACTGTTGACTACGTTGATCAAAAAATGGATCCTTTCTGCAATTGCATTACACAGATATAATTATAACCATGGAAATTCCATGCTGAAAAAAAAATCAACTGATATGATCATGTATTCAAACTGCTAGCTGCTTTAAGGTTGCGTTATTTCTTAAGAAAGAATTATAGTAACTTATTCATTAAGATATATCTGACTTCAGTAGTATTCATTACAAAAACAGTAGAAATTCAGTTCATATATTGTTTTTCCAATTCACTTCAAAATCGCTGAAAATATAGTGTCAATAATGAATTTGTCTATTCTTGGAGTCAATAAATGATTTTATAATATAGTAGGAAGTATTATGCATTATTATTTACATAGTTTTTTTTCAGTACAGTAGCCTTATTGCACAGTACAGTAGTCCTACTGTAGAGTACAGTAGCTGTACAGTAGATCTACAATAGAATTTCAGTACATTTGACAGTACACAGTAGAAGACATTTGAGAACAGTAGAATTTCCAGCAGGGGTGTTATCGGCCTTAAACAATATTAAGTACAAATTGTTGGATATCAATTTTAATGGCTTAGATATAATTTGGGTAGAGATTTTCTACATAAATACCAGTGTTGTGTTACGCTTGCATTTTCTCCCTGATTATGTATCGACTAACATATTTGAATCATACATAAACTTTATCATAGATAACTTTATTGATTGCTCAAAAATCCTTTTTGGTAACTTTAATATTCCTACTATTAACTGGAGTGAATACAATAGTAGGGGAGAAGTACCGATTATCACACCCCTTCCTAATTCCGTACCCCGTCGTATTTCGGCCAGGAAGTGCTGCATTCTGGTGTGAACAGTTGTACTATAATCGACTGAGGTAGGTACTCCAGAGGAGAGAGTTTCGTCGCACTGCGTGCAGGTGGAAGAAAAGCACGAGAGGTTTAAATTTCGGTGAAGCCCAAAATATTTTTGCAAGATTGTCGTCAATTGTTGAGTTGAGTTGCCGTTTTAAGTCCACTTTATGCACAGTATGGCTAATCGGGACTTGACCTACAGTTTAAAGTGGGATCTGAACCACTTGTGCCTCCACCGGGTATTGAACCTGGGACCCCTTGATTAGAAGGCAATGATGCTACCACTACGCCATGGGGGAGGGCCCCGGTTGTCATCATTGACATATTCTGTAGCCAAAGGTATGATATAGTCATATAATTAGTGCATAAATGGTATGTGTACATTATATAGTTGTAGTGTAAAGTGTATATTGTGAAGTGGATTCCGTTGTTGTGGTAGAAATAGGTGCCATGTTGGCTTTCCCAGCTGTGCCGAATATCACACGCTGCATGTGTTCCAAATACCGCACGGGTGCGATATTACGAATAGCCCTAGCACAACAAGTGATGAAGATTTGGATATGTTTCTTCAAGTAGTGTCAACTGATGATGAAGATAGTGAAAATGAGGACTGTGAATGTCCCTATTGTAACGGAACATTTTCACTTGACAAAGCAGGTGAAAAATGAATCATTTCTATTCAGTGTAGCACTTGGTGTCATGAGCAATGCGCGGGTACTGAGGACTACAAACGGTTTGTGTGCGATTTTTGTTTGGAACATTAGAATATGTGTACACTTCTACATTGCTTTTGACGTGGACATTGAACCGCATTGCTTTTTATTTGGCTCATTCTTAAACTACTTTTTTGCTGATGTTTTTTCAAAGCGTTCATTCCATGTTTCATTTGTCATTTGTAGCTTGTATTCTGCAATTTCCATGTTTCATTTGTAATTTGTAACACATGTGTATTGCCATATGAAGGACCTTAACAGTTACTATTACGTTTGTTTAATGAAATACTTCATTACTACTTCTTGTCCTTACTTTCGGTAATAAAGTCTTGGAATATTGTGCTGTTACAGAATGTGTTCTTAATATCGCACCGGGGTCCGATATTATGCACACTTTTTTTCAACTCTCAAAATCGTAGAGTTTTGCTTACAACATTATGTACATGTGTATAATGTATTGAAAAACATTTGAACCATCAGACGTCTTGGCAAACATTCCATAGTTTGTTTTGCCCTTGTTACATTTTTATTTTGGCCTATTTTCGCTCTGCCATGTACAAAAAACAAAATGGGTGCGATATTCGGCACTTCTCCCCTAGTAATTTCCAACCTCCTGAATTGAAAAGTAACAAACATCCTGAATTACTAGAGGTACTTAATTGCAAAGAAGTAAATTTAGCATTCTATTCTCAATTCAGAAATAATGTCTTAGATTTAGTTTATTACTAATATAGAGTACTTGAAATTCGATGCTTCTTTGTCTACTCTAACAAAGTAGACCGATTTTAAAGAACATAAAGAAAATACTAATCTTGGTACTGAACACTATGCATTTAAAATTATACCTGTTTTCAAAGTTCAAGATCTCAAAGGTATTGAAAATTATAGGCCCATTGCCATAATTGACTCTTTTGGGAAAATATTTATAAATGTTACATTGTCACGGTTGGGACACCCAGATTACATTTTTTACATTAAAATAAGTATTTTACTAATAGTTAACCAACATTTTTTTACAGCTTAACTAAATACTGTTGATTAAGTATAATTACCCTGAGAATACTTTTCCAGATTTATAGTTATCCATATTGTGTCACAGGTGGACAGAAAAAAAAACTGCCTTTTTATTTCATAATAACTTTATTTTAATTTCTGTTATTCTTCAAGTGATGAAAAGAAAATATTTTTGATAAAGAGAGCAATTAATTGACCTTTGAATATTCTAGTGGAGTTTAAGAGAAAATGTAACAGTTAAAGAAGAAATAAATTGTTTCTTATTGTCACAAGTGGGACAGTAGGATGTCAAGGGTGGGACACAATACAACACAAAAGTAAATCAAAAGTTAAAACAAAAAAAAAATAAATGTAAAATACCTTGTACTATTAACTAAATTATGTATAATACTTGGATTTCTATCCAAATGACAACAAACAGCTCAAAGGAAACATAAGGTATGTCTCTTTCATTTGTAATTTTTTTTAACTCTGGACGCCTCTACATTCCTCTTAACTTCACCATCTTCTTCAAGGAAGCTCCTAGTAATACCAGCGTATCAATAGAGTTGTGTAGGTTGCCACTTATTTCTTGAAGTTTCAAATTCTCAAAGCAATACACCCCCAGGTGTGATTTCATTTGATAACTGTTTTTGCACTTGCATGTTTCTTCCATGGATGGTTCATTGACCACATCTGAAAAAACGGTTATACATCGGAGACTTTTAATTTCAAGTTTGTCCAACCATCAAATTTTATCTGTCATGGCATTGTACAAAATGCAAGGAATGCAGTCCCTCACCGGAACATGTTTCCATCTCTTATTCAGCATTTTCTTGTGTTTGTTTATTTCTAATTCACTTACGTGAATGATTTGTATGCCAGCAGTGGCGCAGGAACGTTTTTCATTTGGGGGTACAAAATTTAACCTCCACACAAAAACACAGAGAGAGAGAGAGAGAGAGAGAAAGATTTATGGGGGGGCATGGAAAATTCAATTTTAGAACAGCACACACGAATTTCTGTCAGATAAGAATTCAGAAACATATAAAGCTCCTCGTTTTTGGTTGATTTGTAATTTAATGGAATGAACAATCAGAAGTTTATAATAAGAAGTCGTGATCAAACACACATCTATTCATTCTAATACATAGTGCTATTTGAAAGGCGATGGGGGAAATTTCCCTACCTTCTGTCTTGAACCATTCCACCCAGTCAACAAGGTAATGTTACCACAACGTTAGCCCCTAACATACCTAACGTTGTTACAACGTTGAATGTATGTTGATACAAGGTTGTGTCAACGTTTAAGGGTCATTTTTTTCAACGTTGGTTGACAACGTTGTCACAACATATACTGAACATTATGTAGCAACGTTAGGTATGTCAGGGGTTAACATTACCTTGATGCCTGTGTAATTTACGAATATAACAATGCATATTTAAAATATGGTTATTTCGCATGGTAAGCTATTAGCAATCTTTCCAAGCCATTTTTGTATATAATACATGTTTGTAACGTCACAGTTTCTCTTTACATATTATAAAAACTTTTCCTGCTCCACCAAAATAGGCAATTGTTAGTCTGGAGATTTTGATGAATTAACCCATCTAACTACACCTGGTAATCAGTTTCTTTTTGCAGTACTTAGCTCCTGATTATATAGTCTGGAATAAAAATATTTATCATGGGAGTTTCACTTGTATTCAACACATTTCATTTTCTGATCTTCCTTACAACTTCAATATTCACACATCTTTCGAAGGATAATAAAACACATTTTTTCACTAATTACAATCGAAAGTATCCTTATTTGTGTTACTAAAAGTTATGTATGTTTTGCATTTGAGTTGCACTGCCATCTAGTGTATGCTGTAGGAAATATAAGGTTTGGTGGTCAGTGCACACACAAATTCAGATTAAACAAAACACTCCGATCTGACGCTTGTGGCGCTCATGGTGGTGATCAACCAAACTAAAGCGTATTCAGTGGAATGTTTTTTGTAACGTTGATGCAACGTTATCACAACGTTGTTCCCCTACATACAACATTCATCATAAAAACAACAAGCATACAACGTTGTGGCAACGTTATCACAACGTTGTTCCCCTACATACAACATTCATCATAAATACAACATTCGAACAACGTTGTGGCAACGTTAGTGTGTTGACTGGGCAACCTCTATTTATGAACGACACCTCCCAACCAGGGACTCACTGGATTTATAAACTGTATTATTAAATATATCATAATAGTTCCAGTTTATTTAAGTTATTTTTTTTAGTCCCATTACTATTATAAAAATATCGTCAAGCAATTTATGGCGGACATGTACGAGGGGGTGCTGAAAAGTTCGTAGCCCAACCCAGAAGGATTGCACGTGGAATGATGAAACTTTACAGTTTTAAAGAACATATCGTGGTATGTACACATGCAAATTTTCATATTAATAGCGGAATTGTTATTGTGGTTTTCAGGCCCCTGAAGTGATGCATGTGTGCCCAGCCAGCGAATTTCACAAACATCGAGATCAGAGGTGTCATCAAATTTTTGTTCCACCAAGGAAAGTCGCCGAAGCAAATTCATGAGGAAATCAGTGGAACACTCCGGGACTCTCCTCCATCATATGCAGTGGTGAAGAAGTGGGTGGCACAGTTTAAACGTGGCAATTTTTCAAGAGATGATGCTCCACGTGCAGGAAGACCAAAAACAGTGACTGTCCCCAAAATCGTGGATGGAATTCATGACCTTATTCTTGAAAATCGCAGAATCTCAGCAAAACGTGTGGCAGAGATTATGGGCATTCTCGGGAACGCGTTGGTACCATAATTCATAATGACTTGGACATGCGCAAGCTCTCGGCAAAATGGGTTCCCAAAAATCTGTCAGCAGATCAAAAACGTGAAAGAGTGAGGACATCAAGGGTAGTCATTGCCCATTTTGAGCGCAATGCCGACCAATTTCTGTCACGGATATTAACCATGGATGAAACATGGTTGTACCACTACGATCCTGAAACGAAACAACAGTCAATGGAGTGGCGACACTCAGGTTCCCCTTGTCCCAAGAAGTTCAAGAGGCAGAAGTCGGCTGGGAAAGTGTTTGCAACATTCTTCTGGGATAAGGATGGAGTCGTACTCACAGACTACCTGCCCAAGGGTCAGACATTTAACGTAGAGTATTACTCTGCATTACTCACAAAATTGAAAGACAAATTGAAAGTGCAACGCCGCGGAAAAATGAAAAAAGGAATTCTGTTTCTGCAGGACAATACTGCACTGCAAACACAACTGACATTGCATGATCTAGGATTTCAATGTCTAGATCATCCCCCTTATTCCCCAGATCTAGCTCCGTCAGACTATTTCCTATTCCCCAAACGCAAACAACACTTGAAAGGACGCCATTTTGGATCTGATAAGGAGGTGATTAGTGCTACGGAACAGTGTTGTGTGGAACAGCCTTCAGAATTGTTTTTCACTGGTCTGCAAAAAATGGAGCACCGTGCAAAGAAGTGTATTGAACTTCGGGGGGAGTATGTAGAATAACTGTAAAATTTCATCATTCCACGTGCACTCCTTCTGGGTTGGGCTACGAACTTTTCAGCACCCCCTCGTACGTACAATCCACTTACATTTTTGCTTACTGATGAACGGGAACTCGCATTATCTTTTGCAGGCCCGTACCCAGGATTTCTTGAGGGGGGGGGGGCAAGCCCGAAACCGTGTATATATATATATATATATTATTGTCATGAAATATATGCCAATTATTAAATAATTAATTGATATAATTAAACATGTAAAAATAAATTAATTTGGTACATTTATAAACTAGCAAATTAATTCCTTTAACAACTGGTTCAAAATGTCGAGAAATTAGACAATAGGTGAAATGTTTTTCATAAGTGTTAGATTTTATTTAATTATTGCTTTATATAAATAATGGTCAACAAAACTTCATACTTTTATTGTGGTATGTTTCTATAATGGTGTAAATCTGTTAATGGTCTCTCGAAAGGAAATATTTTCTTATCAGAGCTGTAGCTAGAGATTTCAGCGCCCAGGACGAGAATAGATTTTCGCACCCCCTGCACCGAATTTGCACACCCCTGCCTGCCTAGATGATGCTCACATACTTAGACAATGAAGAAAATTTATGTACCTAATCTTTCCGTTGAATCCGACGAAAATAAAACTTAGCATTCAAGAAATGTGGCTAATAAAAGGACAGTCGGTTGTGCATCCCACCTCATCTTCATTCAAGCAGTGTGTGGTATTGGTCACATCTGCAAATACGATTGCAAATTAAAGATCTGATATACGTAACTAGGTGGAGTGGCTGAAAATTAAGAGACTTTGAGAACACATTAGTTTCCTATTAAATTAACATGTAAGTGCTATGGGGGTGTAAGGGGTGACCTTTCACGTAGTGCACCCAACTGTCAACCTCACTTCCACGTAGTACACCCTGGACTGCATTTTGCAGACGAACGTGGCTCTGGCGACTGGCCCCATGGCCAGTATAATTCTGTGTGTTGTCCTGTTTTTTGTCTTTATGTGTGCTGAGTGCCTCTTTACAGCCTCAGCTTTTAACGAAAGTCAAAATATTTTAATATTTTAGTAACACGACACTGCAATTATGCTATTTTAGTTATGGTAAGGGGCTGGGCCCCGTATAATGTGACGGGTGCAAAATAGCCTAAGTGCTGACGCACCCAAAATTTTAAATTCAAATTCAATGTAAGTGCTATGTTTTACTTCCGACGAGAGGAGGTGAGAAGTGGAGGAGAAATAGCAGGTCGGTCTAATTTACGTGTTCCAGTAGCATAGGGTGACTATAATGGAAATTTTGATGGGGGAGGGGGGAGCGGTGAATTTTAATAGAGCAGTATCGTTGGTGGGAAGGTGTGAGATCCCCCCCTCTGCCATGGGAATTCGTACCCTGGATGTGACCACCAACGCTAAGGTAGTATTGCAGCTGGATGTACAATTGTAGTGTTGCAATATTATGGACCAAAGTAACGGGAAAAAAATCAACTCAGTGATACCCCCCTCTCCCTCTCTCCCTGACCCGACAATCAAAAATACAGTTGCTTACAGAAAAAAACTGTCACCTGGCGTACAGCTTGGTGCTTATTGCTTACATTCCATTCTCAAAAGTATTTGAATAAAACAATATTCACAAATTAACAATGTTTTCAATTTTCTTATACCACCACCATTGAACAGCCATGATTTGATTTGATTTGTAATAACGATAATCTATGATTACAAAGTAATATATTTATAAGTTAAGTGACTTGTATTAGGAATAATGAAGAACATGTCTGAATGTGAATTAACAAAAAAAAAAGAGAGAGAGATTTTCTGAAATCTGCAGTTCGAAAAAATCAGGACAGGGATTAAAAATAGTGAACTGTCCCGACCAAATTGGGACGTTTGGTAACTTTGCATAAATGGTTATAAAACTAAAATTACTAAATATACTACAATGCAGACTTCTGGTGTCTACCTATCTCCAGAAACAACCCATTCATTTATGCAAGAAGAAAATTGAAATTCTTGCAATATGTGAAAAACTGCCCGTGTTTTTTTGTAGTTTTTTATAGGTTCGCATTAAAATATTTCATGGCTCGAGGGGGGGGGGGGCATGGCCCTCTTAGCCCCTCATTGGGTACGGGCCTGATCTTTTGTATCAGTAATACAATGAAATCCCCTTACACTATGGTCACCCACACTATCCACTGAAAGTTCATCCTCTGTGTGAACCGGTACTTGGCACTCATCGTCATCTGTTATATTCTCGTCAGTTGCAACACTTTCCCTTTTATTCGTTTTCGAATATTTCATCAGTGACCCACTAAACTTTTCGATCAAGTATCACAGATTCGATACAACGATAAATTATTTTATTCATAGCTTATTTATAGCGGGGTGCCTTCTAAAATCAGGCACCTACTGCCAGGATTAAAAAAAAACAACTAAATGTTTGTCGTATTCATTCAAATTGTAACGTTTAACTAGAATGTTGTAGTTTTATCGCCCACAAAATTAGCATTTTCCATCTGTTTTTCTCACTTCTATTTATTACATTTTTTGCGTAAGTCTCATGGGAGGCGAGGCCCCGGGCGGTCGCCCAATGATAATGTAACGACCGCCATGTTAGGCAGATTTCAGTCGTATATTGGCATTTATCTTATTCGTATGCTTTCAAGTTAAGAACTTGGATTAAATTACACTGGTCGACATTTTTTCAAAAGTTGAACGATGTTTTGAAATGAATAGGTGACCCTGAAAGGATTTTTCATGCTGAATTCAAATTTGAAAACCGTTTTGCTCCATCACGTCACAATTTTTCACAAATCGTGAAAACTGAATAGCATATAGGGGTCTATTATGGTATTATTGGAATCATTTGGGGTTTATATAATCATAGGGTAAGGACGGGGCAAACGGACAGTCCCTAAGAAAAATACGAATAACTTGGCTTTGAAGTTTGCAACAGTGTATCGGTTGGCGTTGTGATTTGAAGCAGAACGTTGGCGAGAAGGTGTGTTGAACATCGGTTGAAATCTTGAAGAAGAACGCCAATCCAGCCGTAAAACCTGACCAGGTAAGGATATTTGTACTAGCAAAAACCTAAACAGTAAAAATCTGTGTACGGAACATAAGGATTGCTTGGATTATGATGGTCCCGCCAAAGCTGCGCTTTGTAGTGTCGATATGTCATTGCCTCCTCGACATACACAGCCTGTGTCAACATGCTGCTGCCATCTGGTGGGCTTTCGAAAATGTAAAGCCCAAGGCTACAGGCGGGTCGAACGGACAGGCTTGTGTTGGGGCAAACGGACATGCATAAAGTGCATATCATTTAAATACTACCGTGCGTCCATTTCGATCTGCAGCCGAGAGATCGGGAGAAGCGTGGCGGGCGGCACTGACGGAGATGCCGACATTTGCGGCCTGAAATGCCCGCTTATTTTTATGGACATATGCAGACATTTATATAAATATTGCAAAACGAGCACTAACCTGTGTTTTAAGAGTATGGTTTTAATTTTAGTAGCTTAGTGACTGTATGTGCCGATGATTTTGACACGCCCACCTCTTGTGAAACACGGCGTAGAGGTTTGTTTGGAGAACGTTCTAAAGCTGCACCAATATCATCGAGTTTTGCTTCGGTTAGAATCCGTCGTTTTTGCTTAGGTGTTTTAAAATTTAACGATACAGTTTCTCGTAATTTAAGGACAAGATGTCTAACCGTATCTCTGTGTGGAGTTGAAACGCATGGGAATTTCTGTACAAATTACCTACACACGTCTCGACACGAGTTTGTTTTCACGTAGGTACGTGTCATACATTAAAAAAATCTTTGTTCTAACGTGAATCTTGCAGCTGGCATTCCAATCGTCTCACTGACACGTCACACATACACACTACAATAACACAAACAAGTAACTGCAAGTAACCAAGAATAACACTCTTGCGCACAGTACGAAATTAACAAGGTCTTGGTTTACATTGCTCGCCACTATATTTACAACTCTGTCTTCATCTAGTCGCGAAGGAACAAAAAACTCGAGCTCGGATATTTCGGATTGCAAGGAAGCTCACGAAAACCATTCACTTTTATCGTTTTCGTCTGCAGTGCAATCCTGATACAGTGTTGCACATTCGAAACCTCCAAACGATTCCCATGGCCACAAAACTCTTTCAAGGATATAAACTTAAACAGGACGTTACTGGTCAAAACTATGATTAAAATGCTTTATTATCTGTGGCTCTTAACATCGTTTCTATAGCGTATTTATTTGTGTATATAAGAGCAGAACTTGGATGAATTACAGAAGAACTTTTGCGTGTTATAACACAGGTTAGTGATCGTTTTGCAATATTTATATAAATGTCTGCATATGTCTATAAAAATAAGCGGGCATTACAGGCCGCAAATGTCGGCATCTCCGTCAGCGCCGCCCGCCACGCTTCTCCCGATCTCTCGGCTGCAGATCGAAATGAACGCACGGTATAAGGTAAGTAGTGTAATTGATGCTATTACTGGGGCGATAAATGATGAACCCCCTTTAGGCAGATTTGCCTACACTTAAAACTAGCTCAACATGCCCATATGAGCTTTTTGCTCAAGTGTGGTACTCTGTCTAATCCAAGATTTTTGTAAAAATGCCCTCGGGAATTTGCCGTGAAATGATGAGCCCCCTCAGATTGATTTGGCTACACTTACAAAAGCTACATCTGTCAGATTGTTGTCCATAAGCTTGTAAAAAATATGCCCCTCTTGAAATTTTTTTTGGATACACTTAAAACTAAGCCAAAAAGCCACACCCACCCACACCCACCCACACCCACACATATTTACTTCCGGTTTAAGTTTAATTGGACACCAGGCCCAACTTGTGCTATATGCAGAGGCTTTCTAGAATTGCTCTGTGACTCTCTCATTTCTTACATCATAAACATATGATTTTTCCCCTATAAGAATAACACTACATATGGTGTCATCAGGGAGTGTATCGTGGAATTCACAGATAATTTTAATGTTTGTCCTGTCATTAACCACAACTTGTTTCCTTTTTGAAGTGTTGATGACAAACATGGGTCTCTGTGCTTTGAATTCATCTGGTGTGTAATACATGTCAGTATTGCCAGTAGTGACCCTTTTGTATGCTGTAAATGCTTCATATAATTTAAGAAAATCATCCTTGGACATGTTTAAATTATAATTTTCTCTAGGAAACACCTCATTTCTGCCATTTTTAAGATATATGTTCTTGATGTTGCAGCTATCAAATTTACTTGAATTTTTTTCCTGATTATTGTGTCTTCCAGTCTGAAACAGTACCACCACAAAATCTGGCATGTCATATTGTATACTGGAGAATGAATTTGTAGCATCAAACTCATAATAGGTACCAGTGGCAGGCTTCTGTACACATTGATATGTATAAAATTGTAAAGGCACCTGTGGATTTTTTAGGATATCTGCTTTGTATTTAAGAGCATAACTGTCCTCATATTCAACAACCGGGATTCTTAGCTCCATAGTCTGAATAAGGCACTTGCCTTCATCAGGTAGGGTATTAGGCAGAGCTTCCCCTGTAGAGTTTAATGTACTGTACCTCATCAAAGCATTATTATCATTGGCAGCTCTTCTAAATGTGATTCCTAAACCACCCTTCCACATAATATCTTTGTAATCTGAGAAGAATCCTGGCAACAGGCGCATGGGGAACAGCACTGTGTGGCTTTTAGATATAATTTTATCACCAGCCTCAAATCCACCTATTTTGTAGTAAGAAGCCTCAGTCTTGGATAATTTTAGTGTGGCCAAAGCTGTAGAGGTAATGCCAGGGTAATCCACTCTGTTTATAACAACACCATGTTTTCTGATCTCAATTTCAGAGAACAGATGTGGCACAAAATTGTCTACCAATCTTATATTTGAATTTGCCGGATAATCTGTACCATCGAGCTTTACAACATCAAATTTGATGTATAGATCTGCTCTGTGGGGGTGTATAAAGCCATCCCCTACATCAAGATCAACCTCAATCTCTGTGTTGGGTTGATTTAAATTTGCAAATGTCCTCCTGTTTGGAGGGAATGATTGTAGCTCATAACTCTCAATATTTTCCATTTTTTTGTATGTATTTTTATTTAAATATTAATCTCTATGATTGCAGTTGTTGTGGCTCCAGCAAAATCAACTAATTCTTCTTTTTTATTAGTGACCATCAACTCAATGTAATCTATTCTATTATGGCACACAGGAAAATATAATGTTGGTGATGGAGTGTAGATGATGGGCTCCATAAATTCAGAGTTAGGTTTGAATGTTGCAATGATGCCAGTTTGTTTGTGAGTGCCTATGCTATTTGATTTGGTGATCATACCCTCGGCCACATTACAGTGAATATTCAGAGTCTCTATGGCTAAGAATTTAGGTATATTAATAGCAGTGTGTTTAATGGCCGGTTCAAGTTTTGTGTTGTTCTCAAAGCCTAACAGCTCTCCTATAGTACCCAGATCCACTGTTTCTGTAGCAGATACAATCTCTACTCTGTGAGTGACAGAATTTTGAGTTAACACTATACCTCTGGGTAACTGAGCATTTAAAGTGGACAGATTATACTGCCCTGGAGTGATGACAATTTTTTGATCACCAACTGCAATTGTGTTGTTGTGGTGTGTAATATTGGGGATCAAGTACATGCCATAAAATGCTCTGAGAGCTATTGTTTTGATATACACTATATCATCATGTAATCTAAGTTTCAATATTGAATTTTGGCTGGTGAGATGGAATACCCCCATGATGTTTCAGATACCACAAGGCTTTTTGAAAATTTTCAATTGATGGTTTATTTATTTGAGACATATATCTAAGAACAGATAAACACAGATGTCCACAATTAACATCTTTGAAGTTTTGAACACGGGCATTATTGTAATAAAGATTAGTTGATTTTAGATATTTTACTACATTTCCAGGTGGAATACCTCCAAATGAATCAAACACAAATGCCTCATTGTTTAAATATTTAAGATAACAGATCCAGTGAGTGCCCTGATTTTTGTACTTATCCAAATTGACTATGCCACACTCTTTGTTGAGTGGTTGTTCTGGTAAAGAATCAGACATGTACACACCTCTAAAATTTTTGATGCCCAGTGGCTTGATTAAAGCTTCAATATCTTGGTTTGTAAGCGGCTCTTGTTTTTTTTAAACTTATTCATGGCTCTCTTAACACCTTTGCCTTGTTTCTGCATGACCAGATTATGGCGCTTCAATTCATCTAATTCTGCCTTATTCTTTTTGGCATCTATTACTGTTTTTGCTATGGCAGCTGATCCCCCAGCCAAGCTCCCCACAGCCCCAAGTGCTGCTAAGATGGCCGGGATAGTAAATATGAAGCCCCCTGTATGCAATTTTTTTCTAGATTGCTGTAATTTTTTTAATTGGGGGGTACTAAGTAATAATTTCATACCATGGCCCTTGGCAAGACAAGAGCTTTTTTTCTTGCGCTGTTTTTTGGTTAAAAGACTATCAATAGTTTTAAGAGATTTAAGACCTGCATAAGGTATCTGATACATAACACCCTTGGCCTTCATCCTAGGTTTATTATATACATATTCACAACCCCCACCCCAGTTTTTGTTTGGTGTTCATGGCTATGGTGGTCCCCAATGCTGCTATTCTCTCACTTAAAGAAGCATCTTTGCTTACAAATCTACCAAATGCAGCCTCTTCTAATTTTTTGTCTGCAACATGTCTCTTGTCAAGATCAGAATGTGTGTTGTATGCTATGTCATGGTCTCTACAAGCAGCATCTAGGGGATTAACACCAGGGTCCCCTCTGTTTAATCTATGGTCCAATTTTGTACCGGGACCACAATACCGATAGCCTGGAATGTGTAGTTCAAATGGCAGCTTGTTTATGATATCATTAACCAACCCCCGACCCTCAGAAATATTCCAAAATTTAGGTGGTAGAGTATTAATAATTTTTATAAGATATCCAATCCCCTTAGTGTCATTCACTATAAAATTAGACAATTTAGTGCTTATCATGTCCATAATTCCAACCTTTTCATTGTAAAAATTGTGGTTGCCAGCATTTTCCTCCCCAGCTATCACCAGCAACCTATCTACAAGTTTCCTGACATCATCAACCCACACAAATTCTTTAGGCAGGGTGTTGTATTGTTTGATTCCACTACCAGTCTTGACCTGTGACCATATGGGCTTGATTAAGTTGTTGTATTTTGCTCCACTGCTAGACTTGACTCTTTTTTGTGTGGGATCATTGTTCTGGTATAGAGCATCTGATTTTATTAATATTTCTTTGTAATGCTCATAATCTTGATCTGTATAGCTGCCAGGTCTCTTCCTAGTCATCAGTTCCCACAATCCAGGTGTGCCAGGATACTTAACAAAAGCACCTCTTTCTCCAAGATGAGATTCTGAATATACAATTATATCATCTCCCATAAATGTTACTCTGAAATTGCCAATACTATGTATGATGCTACCATCACGCTCTGTGTCAGCATATAGGCCAGAGACCTCATCTTTGTTGTCTTTAGGTGTGCTTAAATATTTTTGAGCAAGAAGACCCAATTCAATAGGATCCTGAGTAGCTTCAATTCTTCGAGGAGGAACAGGACTAGGTGTATGAATACTAGAAAGTGGGGTGATTGGATAATCTAATATGTTCCTAGCAGCTACAGGTACCAAAATCAAATTTTGATTTTGCTCTGTAACAGTTTTGATATTTTTACCTAATTCACTAATAGCATCAATAATAGGTTGCTCTGTTTGCTTGTGTTGTTCATAGATTCCTCGGTTCTCTGATTTCCATCCCTTAAATCTTTTTACAAGATAATCTCTTAATTTAAGATCATCAATGATTGGCCTTTTCATGGTTATTTATATATGTTTCAATGTCTAGAAAATTGTTGATTTTATTTCTTTATTTGCCACTATTGGGTTTTCTTGTCATATCAATTGTGACAAAGCCATAACTGTCCTGGTTCCAGCACCTACTGCAAAACTTAGAAAAATCATTGTAGCTCAAGTCACCACCTACATATTCATCATGTATGTGTTTGAGGTTGGTATGATCTTGATGAAACACACATATAAAATTGCTGTTGTCTCGGATCAGCTGCTTCGGTATTTTAGAAAAAGTCTGTGCCAGGTAGAAGGAATCTATGTTTTTGTGTCGGCCCTGTGTAAAGAAATTTCTAACCTTGTTTTGATTATCCAGTATAATGTCATCAAACACAACAACAGAGTTATCAAGACATTCATGGAGTGGCTTAACATCTGGTTCAAAAGTGGCTATATCCAGTCCATCATATAGCTTCATCAGCTGCTGATATTTTAATTGTTCCAAGCTCTTAGAGAAGACATACAAGTGCCTGTTTTTCCAGTCTAACCAGTTGGGTGCCAATAAAAAATTATCAATCATTAGTGTAGTTTTACCACAAGCCGATGGCCCAACAATAAGACATCTAATATTATCAGGCAGCAACTTGCCATTTCTCTTAATCTGCTGTTCAGGTTCTGGCAGCCTCTTTATAACATCCCAGGTGTTCATAGTATCACTTTGTCTGCATCGATCCAGCTGTGTTCTGGGAGTTCTAGCCATTTGACAAGTATCTTGTTGCCTTTTCTGCGGATGATTTTTTCTATGAGATATGTGTCAGGCTGTTTAGTTTTGCTGAGTTCTTCTTCATAAAACCTGCCTTTGAGAATTTCTCCTCGGTGGTCTTTTATTATATATGTGTATCGGGTCCCAGGTTTAACTTGAACCACTGTAAATAATTCAGTGCTCCAGTTTCTGGTAAAGCCTCTTTTGAATAAGTGCTTATATTTGCTGATTCTTACTTGATCACCTACCTTGTATTTGGCTTTCCTTGTTGTTGGCTGGTATCTAGGATAATAAACAGTGCTGATCAATTTTTGCTCATCAGATGAAGTTACCTCAGAGGGCTTCATGTTGATTGTGGAATGGACCGAGTTGTTATATTTATGTAGAAGTTATGGAAGAATATTAAGCCATTTATAATTACCTTGAAGGGTGAATTGTTTATACATATGATTTTTTAGGGTTTTGTTGAATCTCTCTACAATAGAGGCCTTGAGATCACTGTAACTCGAGTAATGTTGTATTGACTGGCTTTTAATAAATTGTTGGAACACAGAATTATAGAATTCTTTGCCATTATCTGTTTGTAGATAGCACGGTGATCTTCCACTCTGATTGATGATTGTCCTGAAGGCTTCTGTAACACATTTTCCAGTCTTGGATTTGAGTGGCACAGCCCAGGCAAATTTTGAAAATGTATCTATGACAGTGAGTAGATACTTGTAGCCCTTGTTGATCTTGTCTAAGTTTTTCAGCTGTCCACTTGCCATTTCCACCAAGTCACACTGCCATAAATCATCTATGCCTTTTGTGACTACTGGCAGTCTCTTATAATTATGTCTGGCTTGTCTGTGTAATTCATCAACAATAATTTGTCTAGACATAGTATGTAAACAAGAATATTTCAACTATAGGGTGTTCAGCAGCTGATACTACAGGATTTTCTAAATACAGTTTGTCTCCTATTTGTATATTAAATTCCAGAGAGCCATCATCTTCAGCATAAGATGTTTCTAATGTATCGGGGTCTGTAAAATCTTCTAACTCTACACTGGTGATTTTTGCTTTGTTCTCAGCATTTGTTATTGATAAGGTAGGGTACTGGTGTGCCTGTGGTTGTAGCCAATATTTCATCTTGACTGGTCTAAGTGTGCCCCAACAAAAAATTGTTAATAAAATTGTGCAGGGGACAGCATATATATTTTGCCACCTGGTGTAAATGGTGAATCATATTCTTTGTTGGGGATACTGTACAATTCAAGAATTACTGTATGTTTAGGATTCTCGATTATGCCAGTTATTTCTTTTTCTGCTGTAAGCAATCTACTTGTTACAGATTCAAGGTGCTCATTGATAGTCCTAACAACATCATCATGGCCTGGCTTGATTTTTATGTCCACAACAAGTTTTTTGTATTGTTGCACAATTTCTTGAAGCTGTGTGGCAAAAACAGACAGAGCATTTGCTTCATTGGATTCCATGGTCCCTAGCTGTTGCTTGATATTAGCTACAATTTGCTGTAAATTTTCAACAACTGCCAATTTTGAATTTTGAGCAGTAAGATCATGGACTTGTCTTCTGATATCCTCAAACAAGGCATGCAATTCATTAATATGTTGATAAGTTGGTAGAGTGGCCACTGTCTGAGTAAGTTGTTTGATCTCTGTCTGGATATTCTTGATATCTTCTGATTTCAATATGCGATTCACAGCTCTCTTAATATTTTTAAGTTCCTGTGAAGTAGGCAGATTTGATACAGTATTTTGCAAAGATTCAAGTGCCAATTTCACATCATTTAATTCAGAAGCATCAACCACACCACGCATAGCATCTTGGAGCAGGGTTATGTCTGCCTGAGTGGGTGTTGATTGTTGTAAAATTTCAAGTTTTGTTTGGATATCATCAATCAAGTGATGAAAATGAGATAGCTCAGATTCAGTGTTGGGGTTTTCAAGTTTTGTGATCTGTTGCTGGACACTGGCAAGGGTATCTACAATACCAGGCAGGCGGGATTCTAGAGATTCTTGTACATTTGTCAAATCACTTTGCACTGCTGCTATTGTACCCTCAAGATGGGTTATGGTACTTTGAATTTTTCCAAAATCTTCATATGTTTCAAGTTGCAGCTTAATGTTGGCAACACTCCGAGTTATTGCACTCAAAGCATCAGAAGATGGCAAGTTGTTCATAAAATTTTTAAGTGTCTCAATTTTTTCTTTAACCTCGGCTATGGCATTGTTGAGAGGGCCCAGATTAGGAATCTCCAGTGATTGAATCTGTTCTTTTAGAGTGGAAATCACTAGATCAAAATCTTCTTGTGATTTTATGCTTTTGACAATTGTTTGGAGCTGTGTCTGGACATTATTTATCTGCTCTTCCAATTGTTGTTTCAATTGCTCAGAGTTGGTGGCCTGGGTCATAAATTTGGCTTGAAGAGCTGCTACAGCCTCCTCTAAACTTTGAAAATTATCCAATGTAGCCAAATCAGCATATTTCTGAAGCAATAATTTGAGTTCTGAATCAATTTTAAGAAGAGGGTCCATGCATTGTGATTGTAAATTTGTAATTTCTAGTTGAAGACTGGCATTGAGTGTGGTTTGTAAAGCTTGTAAATCACTTCTTAATTTTTTGACTCTGACATCAGGCATAAGAATCTCATCACTGTGATCTTCATGTCTTGTATGGCCAAATATATCATTAGGCATTTTTGTTTTAGTGGTTATTTATTATTGAATATCTAATTCTTAATTCTATAAAAAAAGGTATAAGCTTGTCATAGGATCCCGGGACCTCAATATATAAGCAGTCACCAGCAGAAACAGTATATACAGTGCCAGAAATCATGTTTGAGTGCTTTATCCTGTAAATATTTCTCCCTACTGAAATCTTGACATTACCCTCGGGGGTTGTAATAAATTGTAATTGACCACCTACAGGTAATTGGTAATGATTTAAATTATTGTTAAATATGTACAATGTTTTACCTGTTTCATCATCAACATCTGTAAGCAGTGGCGAAGATATAGTACAAGCAAAGCAAGCACTGCTTGCACTATTAAAATATTATTTAATGTACTTAACGTTGAGTGCATTATTTATTTTCTATCGCACTCGATTTCGCGAAATTTTACGGCCGCAAACTCTCTCCGCAGCCCGTTGGCAAGCAGCAACCTCTCTGCTTGCAGCCACTGTGCGGGAAACCAACGCTTCTCAAGTATCATATGGCGAAGGGTAGATGCTGGTGAAGGTACGGTCCCCAAACCACTAATAAAAGCTCTGCTTTTCGGAGCTTTTCGGCTTCTCGAAAACACCCGAGCCAAGCAGAAAGCAGACACTACTATCAGAAAACATATAAGTGTTAACATGATCTCGAAGATGTATATTTGCTTTATTATAAACACAGAATTATTGAAATAAATTAATATAACTGTTCCAAATTCCATGTAGATAAACTTTAAAGCATTACTTTGAGTTTCAAGATTTGTAAAACGTGTCAATAATGTCGACGTTCAGGGATTAAGACAAACATGGTGTTCCGGCACTGGGGAGCGCTGGAATCTACAGAACAGCTGGCTGTTGTCCGCTTCACACTTCTCTTGTCTCAAATTACAACGCACGCCAGTGTTGACAACTACCAAATAATTTACACTATATTTATCGTAAGTTTTCATACAAACAATAAACTGATGTTTTTTTCGATAAAACGTATGTAAAACAAAAAAAAGCAATGAAACTCTATCCCGATACCTGCAAATAACAAAAACGTTAAGTCATAAATGCTATCCAACTCGAAATATTATTTTTATTAATATAATACATTATTAAAAAGAAGAACCAGCGCATGTTCTTCCTATTGTAATGACCTATTATTCGAAAGCTTAATTAATTTTAAGCTTCAAGTCAGTTCTTTTACTCCCCCGTGAACATTAATTTTTACAACGAGGTTGACATCACTTATCTGTTAGCTTCTGAGCTTTTCGGAATATTTTCCATTTGTGTGGGAAGAACGAGTGGTTGAAGTGAGTGTTCTCTTTTGTTTGGTGTGTTGTGAAGTTACGAAAACAAACATGGATATTTCAAATTTCGTACGGGAAGCTGTAAGTAATAGCAAGTATTTTATTATCAATAACGTGACAAGAATTTTGAACTTAGCAGTATGGCCGTTGAGAGAGGAGTTCATGGATATATTATTATTATTTAAAATGTCCTTTCTTTCCTAGAAAAACTGGGGCAATGGGCTGTATAATTTATATACCCCCCCATTTTTCGGAGTACTGCATTGCTTTCCTTCCTCTTAAGACCACGCTTCGCTACTGTCTGTAAGTATGCTGTTCAGATGAATAATTAACAAAGCACTTAGTTTAGATATTATATCAGAAGAGGGTGCTGGTGTTGGCAGGTCCATAATAGCCTGTTTTTTGAACCCAAATAAGTTCATAGGCATGTTTATTTATTTCAAATGATGCTCTGTAATTGGGCATTGATTCCCACTTTTCAAACCACAATGACCCCATGGTAGAGTATGTATGCCACATGATAAAATACTTCTCTTATCATCATGTGGGTCCAGAGCCACTTTTCTTACAACATTTGTAGTCAACAAGTGATCTTTACTCTGAATTCTGCATTCTGATGTTCTGATTGTGCTACATGATTTGAGACAATTTTTGTAATCTTCAAATTCAAGCTCTTTGTCTACAGTTACTCTGCCAATGCGCTTGGCCTTTTTGGCAACAGCACCACTACATGTTTCAAAGCTGTACATCTTGGCCCTTAACCCAGCAAATGCCACAATAACATCACCAAGTGTCTCATCTTTTAACTTGCCAGGCACCTTTTTGTTGTGGGGTTGAATCTTTGTATGTTCACTGGTATCAAAATATTTAAGCAATGCAGGCTGTGATATATCTTGATAAACATCTTCTGTCTGAATATCAAGAATAAAACTATCTGTGTCCATGTACATCAGTTTTACACGATCATTATAAAAAGGTTTCAACACATCATAATACAATTTTAACATGTGTAATTTGGCCAATTCCAATATCACAGCCCCTACATAAATAGGCTTATCAAACTTAATCTTTGTTTTTTTCATGTTGAAGAGTGCCATATTTTGATCATAAATTCTTCTATAATTGAAATTAGGCTTTGCTATCAATTTTTTGCTCCGGCTGGGGTCAGTAATTAATTTAACATCAGTATGTTTTCTGACATTTTCTATGGTTTTGCCATACACAGAATTGACCATCAATTTAAACAAGGTCTTATCAAATTGGCTCATTGCAGATGTTCGAAGCTCTGTGTTTGTATCAATATATGGCTTCAACCATCTTGAGTGCCTGAACCTCAAAACTTTGCCAACTTTGGTTACTTGAACACCATGATTCATTAGGAACTGAAGGTTTTTGTAATATATGACATAACCCTGTTTTGGCTCTAGAGTCATCATGAGCTTCTTCTGTTTAGAGCCAGGTGAGCACTCAACCTCAGGAATTGGGGGCAGATCAGAAAATGTGTTGTGTAAATCATCAGGAATTGTCAGATCCACCTCTAAGAATAGGCCATAGTTACTGTCATCAAAATCCTTAAGATCTTCAATATTGAAATCTTCAAACCCACTCAAGCTCTGCATATGGCAGTTTATCCATCATAGCATAACCATAGAGGCTATTGGCATCTACATACAGTATATAATTTGATGACAGTGCTGGATCATAATTAGGAATATACTTGTTATTTGCTCTGGCATATCTCTGAGAACATTGCACCATGCCCCCTCTTATACATTGCTCCATAAACAGATACATATCTTGATCTTGGATCAGATCCAATTGCATTTTAGTGTTTAAAAACATTGCAGACCATGCTAGGCCTGGTGCACTGTAAAAATACATTGGATCCAGTTTATAATTTTCCATGGAAGATTTTCTAAATGCCTGAAGTATATCAGCTAAGAGAGTGACATCAAGTTTTAAATATGCCTTGTGATAATCACCAAATGTCTGGCATTTTAAATTGTTCCACATCAACTGAGCATGGTGATAATCATCATCAGTGATTCCAGATGCTCTGATTTTGCTGTAGAACTCTTGTTGTGGTGGCAGAGAACACTCATCAAATTTAGAAAAATCAGTAACATGATCATATGGATATACACCCTTCCGCCTAATTAATTTCAGGTCCTGATTTGGAAACAAAGCACATGTGATTTTGAATTGATCATCAGATAATTGATTTGCCAGTGTAGCCAGGCTAGCAGACAGAATTCTGTAGGAATCAAGAAATCTTAAGTGAATAGGAACACCATTAACTTTAATTATCTTGCTAATAGCAATATATTTCTCATTATTTTCTGCTAAAATATTTAAATTCTGCTTGTCAAACCCCTCGTACCTGATCAAATGATGAAAATCATAATTGGATGCACCATGGCAAAATATAGGGACAAATTTTGGTCTCTGGATCTTAATATTACAGCTATTACACAGGGCCATTTTGAATTTACCATCTGTATGAGAATGGTGTTTCACCTTGATATTTGTATCTGAAAATTCAGAATCACATACCGGGCATTTTTCTGCATTGTTGAAATCTTCAATCTGATCCTCTGTTAAAGGCAACATAGGTTTTGATTTTAATAAGATATTAGATGCTATGTTATGGCTCTCATTTTCTATTCTATGTGCAAATTTTTTGATGGCATCTGGTCCCATGTATAAATATTCTTCACTAACAACACCATCCTGTACAACAACATAATAAAAACTAGAAGGTTCATGTAACTGGTATGATGTAATTGAAGATTCATCAGGATCTGGGCTGCAGAATGCAAGGGGTTTGAGGTTTGATTCAAAATCACAGACTATATATGCTGGGTGTTCCAACAAGGCTTCAAATTTTTTGAATTTGGCATTTTCACTTGGGTTAGGCATAAGCATATGAACAGGTTTATGATTGCCACAGTATTTCAGATGCTCAATTAACTTGTTTTTAGCAATTTCTGCATTTTTTTCACGAACCCCATTTACCATTTTTTGACCATCAAATACAGTTAAACATCTTCGGCACAACTTGAATATTCTATTAGATTTGTCTACTTGTTTTCTTACTAAAGCTTCAAGACTGTGTATCAGAGTGTAATGGTGTGTGTCATCCCCTTCAATTAAGAGCAGATCAATCGGAACAGCAAAATCATCATCAAGTGTACTGATTCTGAGAGGTGCTATCAAGCAATTGCCACGGCCAGTAGAACAAATAAATACATTAATAGATAATTGTTTACCATTGATATCCCTGGCCTTTTTTTCAAATTTATCAATATTCTGAACTGACATTGGATATTTTAAGCCCTCCATTGCTTCATCAAAATCATGTTCATGCTGTTTATAATAACTTATTCTCTCTGGATTATTTAAAACTGGATACAAAGCAGCTAAAATACACCACAAAAAGCATTTCTCATCATTATTTTCTATGTTAACCACGGCTCTTTTGTTTTTAATATTGGCAGGTAATGGCAGATATGTAGATCCTTGTAATGGGCTGAATTCAGAAATATTAACATAGAGCTTGTGTGGAGTTCCGCATAGGCTCCATCCCGATTCTTTTGCTGCAAATTCAGAGTGTTTAATATTCAATTGATCTATCAAACTGCTTATTATTTTGTCTGAATTTGTATTTGAATATACAGCTACAGTTTCTGTTATGTGGGGCTGTGTAAATTTTGTGCCGTTTGGTTTCTTATATTGTGTAAACAATTTGAGGGACAGCTTATAAGAGCCATTTTGTGCATTTAGAATTGCCTGCACATCAGGATTTATACTGTTCAAAAAATTCTTAATATCACATTTTTGCTCTGATACAAACCGGTAATCCCTAAGTTGGCCATTAAAACTGCTATGGATGGGTTCATAGCGTGGCTGCTTTGCTGCTCTAGCATTAACAGGTGCTTCATGCTTCCTTTTCAGACCAGATGTAGATGGTTGTGGGGGCAATGTTGATGACTGTGCAGAACAAGTACCCATATGTTTATATGTGAAATATTCCATGCTATATTTTCTATGGCATTTTGGGCATATTTTTGTGGGAGTTCTGCATTTGTCTGGATCACAATTCCTTTGGTGCCTGGCCCAATTGGGGCTGGATATATTCTTATTGCATTGATTACAATATTTTTGATTTGGCATTTTTTGTTGTTGGTTTATTATATAAAATTTCTTGGGATTCAAATCAAAATTCTATGCTTAATAAAAAATAAAAAATATCAGTTGGGTTCAGCAGTGTGCTTTGTAAACTTTGTGTGTGTGTGTGTGTGTGTATGTGTGTTAATATTTTTGGCTTTGGTATTTATATAAAATTTCTTGGGGTTCAAATCAAAACTCTATACTTAATAAACCTATGACAGGTTGTATACCATGTGTCATGTATAACAAACTGGGGCAGATATAAACCCTTTGTTCAATATATTACAAATATGTTTGATATGGATAATAAAAAATTCTGTATATTAAATCAAATAGATTTGTAATTCAATTTATACAAATCTGCAATATTTTTGTGTTTAAAAAATATGAGCAGCACTGCAACAACACACCCTTACTCTTCAACAACTCTCACAATACTGGCTGATATGCAATGCAAAATCTCTTTATATAGCCTAAGCACGGACCGCATTGAAAACATCTGAAACAATAAGCCAATCAGAATATAACACATCATCACATTATGTCATAACCAACCAATCAGAAAACAACACATGCCTAATAATTTATTGCATAATATTGGGTAATAATTTGTTGCAAAACATGATGCAATATAAATAAACCAGAAATAGGCCACAAGTGGACCGGAAGTAAATATGTGTGGGTGTGGGTGTGTGTGGGTGGGTGTGGGTGTGGGTGTGTGTGGGTGTGTGTGTGTGGGTGGGTGTGGGTGTGTGTGTGTGTGTGTGGCTGGGTGTGGGTGGGTGTGTGTGGGTGTGGGTGGATGTGGGTGGGTGTGTGTGGGTGTGGGGGTGTGGGTGGGTGTGGGTGGGTGTGGGTGTGGGTGGGTGTGGGTGGGTGTGGGTGTGGGTGGGTGTGTGTGTGTGTGGGTGGGTGTGGGTGTGTGTGTGTGTGGGTGGGTGTGGGTGTGTGTGGCTTTTTGGCTTAGTTTTAAGTGTATCCAAAAAAAATATCAAGAGGGGCATATTTTTTACAAGCTTATGGACAACAATCTGACAGATGTAGCTTTTGTAAGTGTAGCCAAATCAATCTGAGGGGGCTCATCATTTCACGGGAAATTCCCGAGGGCATTTTTACAAAAATCTTGGATTAGACAGAGAACCACGCTTGAGCAAAAAGCTCATATGGGCATGTTGAGCTAGTTTTAAGTGTAGGCAAATCTGCCTAAAGGGGGTTCATCATTTATCGCCCCAGTAATAGCATCAATTACACTACTAAGGTATTATGTAATTCAGCAACTAATCTACATTTAACTCAAAGACGAAAGGGCATGTGTGAATTGTATGTAATGCATGTTTTACCCTTCAGATGTATGTCTTTCTGAAATGGTGTGTCCTTGTTACAGGATAGTGCGACATCGTGAACGATCCACAGACCGCTGTTCCTGGACAGATGACAATATGCAGAGGGCTGTTAATGCAGTACAAGATGGCATGCCTCTAGCTACAGCCGAAAGAACATTGTTCCACGGATCAGTTTACAGAGACGGGTGAGTAGCAACGTGCAAATTCCGAAATTTGGCCAGCACACTACGCTTCAATTGCAGTGGAGGTACAACTGGTGGAGCACCTTCTAAAACTTGATTCTATAGGATATGGTCTGACCTATAAGGAACTCCGCAGTTTGGTATATCGGTATGCATTTACAAATGGTGTGCCACATTCCTTTAATGATCTACAAATGGCAGGGAAGGACTGGATACAAGGATTTTTAGCTCGTCACAAGCAACTCAGCTTGCGTGTTGCAGAGGCTCTGTCATATGCTTGCGCTAAAGGATTATCTAAGGCAAGTGTTAACATCTTTTACAATAATTTATCAAAGTTGCTAGACGAACACAATATGTGGGACAAACCTGCCAACATATACAACTGTGACGTGACAGGCATGTAACTGATCTACAAACCAAAACGAGTCATCAATGCGGGGCAAGAGAAGTCGTGAGCCAAACGAATTGTGAAAGGGGAGAAACAATCAGTGTTATGGCATGTGTATCTGCAACTGGCCACTATGTGCCTCCTTTTGTTATCATGAAGGGTTAAAGATATAACGAGAACTATGAAATTGGCATGCCTCCTGGGACGAAAATAGTTCTTTCGGATAGTGGCTACATGCAATGGGAATAGTTTGCTCATTTTATTAGTGTCAAACCCCCTGCTCCTGTAGTGCTCATTCTTGATGGACACGGATCGCATTGCTCAGATCCCCAACTCTGGAGAAGGCATTAGCCAATGACATGTACCTTCTGTGTTTATATCCACACAGCACACACAAACTTCAGCCGCTCGACGTTTCGTTCTTTGGGCCACTTAAAACATTTTACAACGACGGCTGTAGAGTTTACGTTCGAAGAAATCCGGGGAATGGTATCAATATATTGGCCTTGGGTGGCATTTTTGCAGAGGCTTGGAATCGTGCTGCCACAGTGGGGAATGCAGTAAATGGGTTTCATGCGTGTGGGATTCATCCATTTAATCCACAACGCCTGCCTGAGCACGTATTTATTCCTGGAACTGTCCATGAAGTGAATGGTCAAGATCAGCGATCACCAGAACCTTTAGCGACAGACGATGCCTCATCCCAAGGAAGATGACAAGAACTCAACCCCTTGACATCCACTTCTGGGACCTTGAGCAGGAAACGAAAAACGGGGGAATCGCACTTATTAACGGATCCTTCTTTCCTCGCTCGCCTCAAAGAGAAAAACTGACTGCAGATAATCAAACAACAAGACTGGGAAAGCATGTTAAACGCACCGCAAAAGATGTGTGCCTTGTATGCAACGTTGTGTACAAGCAGGGTCAACACTGGGTGCAGTGCTTAGTGTGTTCTGTCTGGTTCCACGTAAAGTGCGTTGCGAATGGAAATGACCCATACTTTGTGTGTTCTTCTTCTGAGAGACATGACAGTCCATAAATGAGCTAGTGTAAATTTGCCCCTCTCACATGTCCGTTTGCCCCGCCATAGTGGGGCAAACGGACACTGCTACACACACTGATTCATTTAACAATTTGGAGGACAACGTTCATTATTTTGAATTATACATTGTACTATTTGTTAGCTCAATGTTCACACTTTCTATATCGACCATAATTATAATTTTTCAATAAACAGTTTGATAGTTATTTTGCAATATATCCTTAGGGTGTCCGTTTGCCCCGTCCTTACCCTATTACAGACACATAGAATAAATAATTTTTGCAAATATAGTAATCAGTGGGACATATATTGAGATTGTGAAATCTATGTCTAGAAAGAGATATAACATAGTGCATTTCGAATTACTGAGACTCAGGATCAAACTTCATTCTTTTTGACTTTCTGCCTTCCCCGACACCCGAAGTAGGAACATCTCTTTTTAACATCCAACAAAAATCTGCCATCATGGAAACATTCCATCGTCCCTGGTATCTCCGTTCCATCTCTGCTATGTCCTTGTGAAATCTTTCCCCGTGCTCCTCGCTGAAGTGTCCGAGATTACTCGGAAAGAAATCTAGATGTGAGTTAAGGAAATGCAATTTGAGGCTCATTTTACAACCAAGTTTACATAAATTCGTTAGCAGATTTTTCACAAAATGTTCATAGTTAACGTGTTTTTCATTGCCCAGAAAATGAGAAACCACCATTTTGAAACTTACCCAGGCATCCCTTCCCGTAGCAGTCATTATTTCTTCAAAATCTGCATCCAACATCAGTTTCCGTATCTGAGGGCCAACAAAAATACCCTCTTTGAGCTTACCCTCAGTGACGGATGGAAATTTCCTGGCAATGTATTTAAAGCATTCGCCGTCTTTGTCTAACGCTTTCACAAACTGTTTCATTATCCCTAACTTAATATGCAACGGAGGAAGCAGTATTTTAGACGACTGAATTAATTGCCGTTGTGTCACATTCTTCTTCCCTGGAGAGAGAGATTCTCTACTTGGCCACGTTTTCACTTTCCAATGATTCTCCCTGTCCCGACTGTCCCATTCGCACAAGAAGCAGGGGAATTTTGTGTTCCCAGCCTGGAAACCCAACAACAAAGCTATCACTTTGAAATCTCCACAGACAGACCAACCATGTTCTTCATATTTCACTTTCAGTAGCATGAACCTCAAAGTTTCATAAGTTTCCTTAAGCGACACAGAATATGCAACTGGAATCGATGGGAACACATTACAGTAATTTAACAGAACACCCTTCAGACTAGTCTGTGATGCATCAATGAAAAGTCTCCATTCACTTACATTGTAAGAAATACCATACAATTCTATGACTTTCCTTATGTTGTTACAATAAACAAGGTTTTCGTCTTCAGTAAAGTATGGGAGTAGCTTTGTCTCTCGATGCCTGTACCATGAGAAATGTGTTCCTGGAGACAACAGGTTTTTCTTACTCAGTCGGGAACCAAGAAGTTGGGCACTCTCCTTTGGTAAATTTAGGTCTCTTACGAGATCGTTCAGTTCATGTTGTGTAAAAGGTTGCGGAGTGCCTGTACTTGTACCAGGACAGAAATCGTCACTGTCATCATAGTGTGCACGTTCAACTTCAGTGTCACTTGAAGTGCTGCAATTATCACTACTCGTACGTGGTACAGGTACAGGAACATCTGGCCCATGAAGCACGGGCCTAATGGCCGATTGTATGTTGTTGGGATAGCTCACATTGCTCTTGTTCTTAGCACTGAAACCGCTAACATCTATAGCACAGAAATAGCAGTCATCAATGTGATTTTTTGGTTCCCGCCATACCATTGGTATTCCAAATGGCAATGCTTTCCTCTTGCCACATTTCCACAATCGCAAAGCTTCCACACATGTTTTGCAAACTTCATGCGGGGCCCAGTTTTTGTCCTGATCACCTACTTTAACACCAAAATATTCGTGGTAAGCAGACCTCACAAATGTGGTGATACGTTGTCTTTGCCTCTTCACTACATAGCTTCCACAAATGTAACAGAATACATGGGGCGAGTTCAAACACTTCCTGGACGACGACGACATTGTCTCTCGACACAACACAGCACGAACTATCGACAATCACGAAAACTTTATCAAATATTTTGCATTCCCTACTGCTATTTACATATATAATATCTACAATACACTTAACTAAGGTTTTCGGATCACGTAACCTTATACACGGTAAATAAATTAAAAACTGTACTATTTGCATTAGTTGGTATCGAATAACAAAACTTAGAAACAAATTTATTGAATCATTCATTGTTACTAGGCGTCTTCAGCAATTTTGTTAATCATATAATATAATAAGAGGTGCCATCTATCGGGAATATTATTAACTTCTAATTTCTGGGCAGGAATTGCGATTTATACAACAATGAAGATTTCTAAATAACTGAGGGTGATACAACAAAAACAAGGTCACTTCTGAAATCAGCATCAAATGTAGTTTCAGAAACCACAATTAGTTTCCAAACATCAGAACCCATGTCGACCAGTGTTATTTATACTTAATTATTTTCATATTTCATGTATATATTTACGAGTAGACCTAAATAGAGAATTGACAAACACCAATTGGAGCTCGGTGGAGCTCGCCTTAATGGTTTCCTCTTGTAAGGCATGAGCTCCATTTTCTCGCAGTGTTGCCAACTCCTACCTACACCCTTTTTTTTTTTACTTGGCAAGGGCTAGAGAGAGAGAGAGACCTATAGCTGGCAACAGTGGTGAGCGAATGCACCTTATCGTAATTTTCCAACTCCGGCAATGTTCGTAGATCGTGACCTTTGTAAACCTACCTCTCTCGGGGGAACGACGTGCCACACACACACACACACACACACACACACACACACGGACGCGCACGCGCGCGCATATGTATTGTAACACAAACAAACAAACAAAATAATAATTGTTGTTTTTAGGATGCCTGGCCCCTATAACCTCGCCAGGGTGCGTGGTGCCCAACCAAAAAATTAAAAGGTTCTCTAACGGCCTTCGAACGTAAAATTGATTGACGTGGGGGCGAATCTCTTCGGGGATGTCCTTCAATTCGTACATTTGCCCGTACATGCTATTTATTATTAATTTAGCCGTGTTCTGTTTGGCGTCTATTTCGAGCAGTTTGCCCGGCGGTAAAGTTTTATTGTTTTTAAATTCTTTGATTTTTTTATGCAAGGCCATAATCTTGCAGATACACGTAGCGTTTAGCGTGTTCTGTGAAAAATACACGTGAATATCTACTTCTATGCAGCCGGTGTGGGATTCGTGACGCCGCGATAAACATCAACTTCTGTGCCAGGCGGGACGTTTGTTCCGGCGTGGAATTCGCGCCACTCCCAAAGTTCACGCTGAAAGGGGAGAGGCCAGATGACTTTCGTTTCTGTGGTGTGGATGTAGGTCAAATCAAACACAGTAGTGTGAAAGCTTCTGGACAGAACAGTGAAGTTTTTGCGACTGTACGCGATTATACTACCATTTGTGAGTGTTAAATTGCTAGCAGCCTTTTGTAGGTAAGTTTTGTTTCTTGTTATTTCTCTTGCATGTGTGTGTGTGTTAATAATAATAATTTCGAGTGGCGTTAGTGAACAGGAAGTGTTGTTTTGATTAAACATCGAAATTTACGATAAACAAAACAAAAATATGAGCATACATAACGTGCGCTTGAAAAAACTATTCTTCATCGCGAATAACATAAAAGCGAGGTAACAATCGGAGGGAGGGGAGGGACGATAATTATGATCATGTTAGTTTACTCATGGTGGATGGTATTGACGCGTGTACTCTGGATTGGATTTGTTGTTTTAAGTCTACTTTATGCACAGTAAGGCTAATCGAAACTGGACCTACAGTGGGATCCGAACCACCTCCGCCGGGTATCGAACTTGGAGATTAAAATTATACAAGTGTACAGGAGAAATTTTATCTTTTTGAATGTGTTGATACTCTGGGCTGGATTTGTTGTTTTATGCACAGTAAGGCTAATCGAAACTGGACCTACAGTGGGATCCGAACCACCTCCGCCGGGTATCGAACTTGGAGATTAAAATTATACAAGTGTACAGGAGAAATTTTATCTTTTTGAATGTGTTGATACTCTGGGCTGGATTTGTTGTTTTATGCACAGTAAGGCTAATCGAAACTGGACCTACAGTGGGATCCGAACCACCTCCGCCGGGTATCGAACTTGGAGATTAAAATTATACAAGTGTACAGGAGAAATTTTATCTTTTTGAATGTGTTGATACTCTGGGCTGGATTTGTTGTTTTATGCACAGTAAGGCTAATCGAAACTGGACCTACAGTGGGATCCGAACCACCTCCGCCGGGTATCGAACTTGGAGATTAAAATTATACAAGTGTACAGGAGAAACTTTATCTTTTTGAATGTGTTGATACTCTGGGCTGGATTTGTTGTTTTATGCACAGTAAGGCTAATCGAAACTGGACCTACAGTGGGATCCGAACCACCTCCGCCGGGTATCGAACTTGGAGATTAAAATTATACAAGTGTACAGGAGAAATTTTATCTTTTTGAATGTGTTGATACTCTGGGCTGGATTTGTTGTTTTATGCACAGTAAGGCTAATCGAAACTGGACCTACAGTGGGATCCGAACCACCTCCGCCGGGTATCGAACTTGGAGATTAAAATTATACAAGTGTACAGGAGAAATTTTATCTTTTTGAATGTGTTGATACTCTGGGCTGGATTTGTTGTTTTATGCACAGTAAGGCTAATCGAAACTGGACCTACAGTGGGATCCGAACCACCTCCGCCGGGTATCGAACTTGGAGATTAAAATTATACAAGTGTACAGGAGAAACTTTATCTTTTTGAATGTGTTGATACTCTGGGCTGGATTTGTTGTTTTATGCACAGTAAGGCTAATCGAAACTGGACCTACAGTGGGATTCGAATTATACATGTACACAGGGGGAAATTTTATTTTTTTTTGTCTGTGAAGGTTCTAAGGTTTTGTGAATATGTTGGAAAAGCACTAGTATATACATAGAGCAAAGTTACAAGGTTTTACGCCCCATAGGAGTCCTATTGGAAACATAATGATTAGTGCTTAAACAAGAACATTTTCATAGTTTCACACCTCTACTAGATTGGTAGAAAAATATACTAGTAGGCAATAAAATCTGAAGAAGTTTCGTGTCTAGCAAAAATAAGCTAAATAGAATTACACATGCATACAATATTTATTGTGTTTTTTCTATCTACAATCATATTTTTCTTATATATTTTTTTTATTTTTTTTATAGGGCTGATTAAAGCACATATTTGAGGAAGACAACACCACCCATATATAAATAATCCCTCAAACTAACACTAATTAGAATTAGCTTACAAAATTTTCCTCATAAGGCATTTTTGTCTTGTAAACACTCTACCACCAACAGATCACATATAAATAAACATACCCCGAAAAAAAGGAAAAAAAATGCGCTCCATGAAAAGTTGCCCTGTGTGCAAGAGAACCATGTCAAGCCAACATTTTGCAAGACATTGTCGCACCTGCGTGCCAGGCAAGCATTTGGCTGCCACCGAACCATGTCCCAGGTGCGACAAACATATTACTATTGGTCATCTGAAAAGGCATATCACAACATGCAAAGTCGTCGTCGGAGCACCTGTTCCACAACCGTCGACCAGCTCGACCAAGAGGAAAGCGGTAGCCGACTCGCCACCACCCGCCAAACGCGTCAAGCCTGCGATGAAAGCAGACCGGTCTGCTTTCGGAGGAATATTAGAAGATTATGTCCGATTGTCGGACGGCTCTTGCGATGTTCGTAGCTTTTTAGAGGAGAAGCGAGCAGAGATAGTTTCTATTCTTAGTAATGCACTGGCTACGCACTCCTCCACTAAATTCTACGGTACGCTATGTTGCACATACAAGAAGCCGACCGATGAAAGATACACTTTCTTTCATGCAACGAAAGCAAAAACGCTGCATCTGGCGGATGGTGACAGCATTGGGGAAATTTACGACAAGTTTACCGAAGAGCTGCTTGTTAAACAGGAGGAGCACGAGGCCACAGGCTCGGGCGGTTCGCTGTGCGGAGAACCCCATAAATTGTGTGTTACTTTTAGTCAGTTTGCACCAATGTCCGGGTCTAGTTACGTCGCTCTACCACCAGATGTTGCAGCAAAGAAGGCTGTTCTGAATATTCAGAACAGGGATAACAAGTGCTTCGTCTGGTCGGTGCTGGCAGCGTTGCACCCCGTCGACTGGAAAAAACAACCGCGTCGCGTTACCCACTACATGCAGTACGAGTCGGAGTTGGAGGATGCAATGGTGGGAATAGATTGCCCCGTGGCGCTTTCGGATGTTGGCAAGTTTGAGGCACGTGCTCGCAACTTACAATTAGCCATAAACATTTACGGTCTCACCGAGAACAAAAATGAGGTCTACCCCATCCGGGTGAGCAACGTGAGCAACAACAACGAGGCACGAGAAGTCAACCTCCTGCTCATGAAGAATGAGACACAACACCACTACGCCCTTATTCGCTCGCTCTCCCGGTTGGTGTCGAGTCAAAAAAGCAAGCATCATGGTAGCATAGAAGTTTGTCGAAGGTGTCTGATCACTTTTGACAACCAACAACAAAAACACCAGAGCTTACAAGGAGAAAACATCGCTGCCGAGAAGCTCGCTCGCCACATGCTATACTGCAGTACCAACAAACCTGCACGAACTATTCTACCCAATCCTGATGCGACAGAAAAATTTAGCATGCATAGCGCCATGGCAAAGCATCCTGCCATCATTGTAGCAGACTTCGAAGCCTTCCTCGAACCCCTCTCCACCTGCTATCCCGATCCCGAAGTTTCTTCCACCACCCCTTACCAACTCCACGAGGCCTCGAGTTACGCCTACGTTGTGGTGTGGCGAGACCGACGTGTTGCCCCCGAGCCGTATGTCTATCGCGGTCCCGACCCGGTCAAGCACTTCTTGCAGAGGATGGTAGAGGAGGCCCAAAAAATAGGAAAAGTGTTGCTGTCCCCCAAGCGCATGCGACGACTTTCTCCTAAGAATAAGCGTAGGCACGAGGAGGCAACCAACTGCCCTGTTTGCAACTTGGTCTTCACCGACGATAACAGTAAAGTGCACCACCACGACCATTATGGTACTGGTAGCTACATCGGTCCGTGGTGCAACACGTGCAACTTAAAAGCTAGGGACCCGCGCTTTATTCCCATCTTCTTTCACAACGGCTCGGGATACGATTTTCATCACTTGGTACCCCATCTCGGCTACGATGATAGTCGTATCAGGGTCTTAGCACAGAACGAGGAGCGCTACATTAGCGTGAGTAAGTGGGTGTCTATCCCCGAATTGGAAGCAACTATCGAGCTTCGGTTTCTTGACTCGCTGCGTTTCCTCCATGCAAGCCTTGATGCTCTTGCAGGCAAGCTTAGGGACGAGCAGCTGACTATCACTGCAGCTAGTTTTCCAAACTTGGATGTTGGGCTCATCAGACGTAAGGGGGTCTACCCCTACGAGTACGTAACGGACCCCGACAAGTTCAAGGAAACATCGCTCCCTCCACAGGATAAATTCTACAGTCGGCTGAGAGGCTCTAACATAACAGATGAGGAATACCAGCACGCCCAGTCCATGTGGAAAGAGTTAGGTTGTCGAAATTTTGGGGATTATCACGACGCATATTTAAAGCTTGACGTGACGCTCCTCGCGGACGTTTTGCAGGCGTTTCGCGCGACAGCAATAAACATCTACCACCTAGACCCTGCCTACTTCTACAGCCTCCCCGGACTGGCATGGTCGGCCATGCTGCTCACGACCAGGATTAAACTCCAGCTTCTTAATGATGTGGAAAAGTTACTTTTTTTGGAACGAGGCATCCGAGGCGGTATGGTCCAGGTGACGCAACGCTATGCACGTGCTAACAATCAATACATGGCCACCGGTTACGATCCCTCTAAAACAACAAGCTACATCCTCCACACAGATGTAAACAACCTGTATGGATTTTCCATGATGCAGAAACTTCCGTACAAGGGATTCGAGTGGGTTAATCCTTCGGATTTCGACATGAAAAATTTCGAAGATTGTACATACGGATATTTTGCCGAGGTGGACATCAAATTCTCTGAGAACCTCCATGATGTATTCAGCGAGTTACCACCTGCTCCAGAATTTAAGCGTTTACCTAACTCGAATCAACCCAAGCTTATCATGGATGTTGAGCCCAAAGAGAGGTATGTGCTACATTACCTGAATCTTGCTTGGTTGATGAGGCAAGGTGTTACAATTGGTAAAATTCATCGCATCCTCAGGTTCGAGCACAGTAACTGGTTAGTACCCTACATCAAAGCCAATACCGAACACCGCATCGCTGCAACCTCGGAGCTTGACAAAAACTTCTTCAAGCTGATGAATAATGCTGTGTTCGGTAAAACGATGGAGAACGTGAGAAATCGCGTGGACGTTAGGCTGGTTACCAATGCGAAGCGATGTCGTAAGCTGGTTGCAAGCCCGTTCTTTAAATCAAGGACTATTTATAATAAGCAGTTGGCTCTGGTCCACATGGATAAACCGGTGGTGCGCCTGACAAAGCCAATTTATGTTGGTGCTACTATTTTGGACTTGAGCAAGTTGCATATGTTTGAGACATATTATGGTACAATGTGCAAACATTATGATCGTGGCATTTCTCTTTTATATACAGATACGGACAGCTTGGTCTACCATGTTCGCACAGTTGATGCATATAAGGATATAGCGTCGATTCCACCTTTCATCGAGCTTTTCGACACATCAGGCTATCCCCAGCCGAACCAGTACGGCATCCTGCCCCGAAACAAAAAAGTGCCCGGTAAACTCAAGGACGAGAAGGACGGGGATGTTATTCTTGAGTTTGCTGGACTTCGGGCCAAAGCCTATGCAATTCGGGCCGGGGGGTCTGTCACCAAGAAGGCCAAGGGTGTAGGTAGGCAGGTTGTACAAAAGCATCTCGCATTCGAGGATTATGTTGAATGCCTGAAAACTCGCTCACCTGTTCTACGAAAAGAGTATCGAATCCAGAGCGTCAACCATAAATTGACAACCAACATTGTCAGGAAGATTGCTTTGGATGCGCACGATGATAAGAGGTGCATCCTGAAGTGCGGAATTCACACACTGCCGTGGGGGCACTATCGCTTAGCAGAAAGCAAAACCTGCAACATATGCCCATCTTCAACAGAAAATTCATAAAAACAAAACAAAACAAAAAAAAATTATTTTGTTACTCAGTAAAAAAAACACTTTGACTGTCATTACAAAATAAAACTTTGACCGTATCCTTAAATAACCAGCATGCCTATGAACTTGTTCGGTTTCAAAAAACAGATCATCATGGAAACTGCACCGTCCATACCAGATCATGAAGTCTTACCTTCTGTGTTACCTAAACTCAACGGTCTGTTGATCATTCACCTCAACAGCATTTGGACGAAATTGGATGAAGACGTCGGCAAAACTTTTTACATTTTCAACAACAATTTACATTTTTACGAAATTCCGATCGACGGGAAACTTCAAATCACCATGAATCCGGAGAACGCAGGCGAAATCAAAATTTCTACCGGCAAGAACATTTTTCGAATCAAGCACGACAAGATGCTTTCTAACATTACGTACGATGTGTCTGCAGGAGATTATTTTTACATGGAACTCCTCGGAGATTACGACAAACTTATTCCTCTCTTCGTAGAATTACGAATCGTCTATCCTATTATAAATAACCGTTAACCAAAAATGCCTAACGACATTTTCGGCAACACCAAGCGTGTAGACCACGCAGAAGAGATTCTCATGTTGGACATTCGAGTTAAGAAGTTGAGGACCGATTTGATCGCTTTGCAGGAAACCTTAAACAAAAGTTTAGAGTCGGAAATCGCTACGCTCCAAACGCAATGTCTCGACCCCATTCTGAAAATCGATTCCGAACTGAAGACGCTGATAAAAAATTATGTCGACGTACCTTCTTACGACAGCGTTCAAAATATACAGTTGAGCGTGGATTCGCTTCAAAATGATTTGGCCAAATTACAGCAATTTCAATCGAAAAATGAAGATTTGGAAAAACTGAAACTCGAAATCGAAGAACGAACTTCCGCAATAGAAAAGAATTTCTCCGAACTTCAAACCGTCGTGAGCGATATAGACGCAGAACGCTTGCATGTCGTCGTTTCCAAATTACAAGAAGAATTCACCGGCACGTTGGAAGAAATTAAATCCAAGTTGCAGACTTTGGAAGATACAATGACGAACCTACCATCGTCGGACGAACTGCAGGTCATCGGTAAAAGCGTCGCGAACATAAAAATTCAATTGGAGGCCTATCAAGATTTCGAACACATTCAAACCACCATCGCTACGCTTCAGGCGTCCTTGGAATTGATCAACGAAGAAATTAAAAATATTCACGCTGAAGCGAGAGCGTTGACGAGCATTCAAGACACGTTGAGCACGGTTCAGCAGAAGATCGAATATTTAGAAAATTTAAACGTCGAAACGAATCTCGCTCATTTCCATCACGTACTGGACAACATACAGGGTGACTTGGAATCGTTACGAACGAGCGTGCCTTCGAGCGAAGATTTGGAAAAATTGAAAACGGCGGTGACGGCACTATCAGATTCGAGCGACATCAAAAGTTCGTTGAGCGATCTCGAGAGTAAAGTGGCCAATCTCCCCACCTCCAAAGAATTGCACGCTTTGAAAAGAAACATATCTCGAATGCTGAAACGACTGGAAACGGAAACGGCGAACGTGGAACAGATTCGAGACGAACTTGCTTCGCTGGTGTCGACGCTGCCCACTTCCCAGAGCGTAGCCGACCTTCACACGCAGTTTACAGAGATGCGAAGCATCGTGAACGATCTTACCGAGAAGAGCTCGAAATTGAATCAAGTCGAGAACTTTCAGAACATCGTCGTCAACATCAGAGATCAAGTTGGAGTGCTGGAATCCACGCAGGAATCGACGCTGGCCTCTTTCGGTGCCAAGTTGCAAGAACTCAACGAAAACTACAAGCAGTTGAACGTGGAAGTGAAAATCAAACCGTCGTTTTCTACCGTAACGGATACCATAGTCGAGCATTTGCTGCCCATCGAAAATAAACTCGGACAAGTTCACAGTAATCTGCTCGGCGTCGACACTAAATTCGCTAAACTGCATTTTCTGCAAGCCATCGAAATCAACAGCGTACCCAATCAACAGAGAATCTCCACGTTCGTCGAAGGTAACAAACTGTACATGTTGCATCCTTATCATCCGTACTACAAGTTTCTCCTCGATGGCACGATTCAGATAAACGAATTTTCGTACTGGTCTCACGGTAGAAAAGCTAGCGTTCCCACCATGACTTTGATATCGAATCGTGGTGTCCAGAAAGCAGGAAACATTCCTCTGGCACGTTGGAACGAAACGCGCAACATATATGAAATACACGAAGACGAAGATCTCACCGTTTTCGACGTGAGTGCCGGCGATAAGCTGATCATTCAAAACACGAGCGAAGTGCCGCCCTCTTTGAATCCCATCACGCTTGTGCTTCTCTTGAAACGTAATCTCTAAACAAAAAAAATGTCTAGGCAAGCCATCGTCGAAGAATTGCATAAACCTGCACGCCGTAACTACGAACGTTTGGCTGTGGTAACCAAGGGCATCGACGACCTCTGGCAAAGCGACCTCGTGGAGATGAGCAGCGGCAATTTGAAAAACATACATAAATGGAACAAGGGCAACAAGTACCTTCTCACCGTCATAGACACGTTTTCGAAATTCGCATGGGCTCTACCTTTGAAGGCGAAAACGGGAACGTGCGTCACGGAAGCATTCAAGACAATTTTTCGCGAAAGCGGCGGCAGACGACCACGGTTTCTGCAAACAGACAAGGGTAAAGAATTTTACAACGCCGTATTCCAAAAGTTTATTCAAAAACACAAGATTCGACATTATTCGACTTTCAGTCACGTCAAAGCCAGCGTCGTGGAAAGATTCAATCGAACCTTGAAAACACACATGTGGAAACGATTCACGCTTCGGGGAAATTACAAATGGGTCGACATCCTGCCGGAACTCGTCGACACCTATAATGAAACGGTACACAGAACGATAGGCATGAAGCCAGCTGACGTTACCAAGTCCGACGAGCAGCGTTTAATTTCTACCGTTTACTGTCCAAAGTACACACCCACGACAAAAAAAGCTAAATACAAAATTGGAGACCAGGTGAGGATCAGCAAATTCAAACGCACCTTCGAGAAGGGGTTCACAAAAAATTGGAGCACGGAACTTTTTACCGTGGTTCGAGTTTTACCTGGAAACCGACACACGTATATAATAAAAGATAGTAGCGGCGAGATTTTGAAAGGAAGATTTTACGAAGAGGAACTCTCTAAAACGAAACACCCCGACACGTACCTCATCGAGAAAGTATTGCGTAGGAAAGGTGACAAACTGTTTGTCAAATGGCTGGGACTTCCAGAAAAGAGTTGGATCGACGCGGACGAAGTGATCTTGTAAGTACGTGGAACGTGGTGAAGCGTCTACCGGATCCGGAAAGTCAAACGAAGAAAAAGAACGGCGAGTTGCTTCCCGACAGCATCCGCTGTCTGATCGTAGGTCCTTCGGGGTGTGGGAAAACAACACTGCTCGTGGACAATTTTCTCCTCGCACCGAATTGGTTAAATTGGAAGAACAGGCACCTGTACGTGTTCTCGAAAAGTTTGGAGCAATCCAAATACCAGCAACTGATGAAACTGTACGATGGTCTGGACATTGCAACATTCGCCTCGGAAATAAAACCACTCGACGATTGTCGTGAAAATTCAGTTGTTGTGTTCGACGACGCCATCCTGGAAAATCAAAATGAAATTCGCAACTTTTTCACGCAAGGTCGTCACAAAGGAATGGATTGTTTTTACCTAGCTCAAACGTTTTCCAAAATTCCAAAACAGTTAGTGCGCGACAACGCCAATTTCATATGTTTGTTTCGTCAAGATCACACCAACCTCAAGCATGCGTACGATGACTACGTAGGCGGAGACATGAACTACAATCAATTTTCGGAAGGCTGCTCTACTTGCTGGAACGGTGACGATTTCGGATTTGTGACGATCGACATGACGAGAAAACCCAACGATGGAAAATACAGAAACAAAATCAACGATTTTCTAAACGTTGCAACGTTGTGAGAAACGACGTATATAAATAACGTCATGACGAAACGAAAAATCGAGGACGAAAATCTCAAGCTTCGCGATTACCTCGCGAAGCGCTTCAAAGGTTGGAAATCCGAGAATCGCGGATTCTACGAAGAGAAGAAACGTCAGGATCAACCCGTGATCGATGCCATCAGCAGTCTAGGTAAAGAAATTAAAAGTGTCACGGAACAAAATAAAAATTTGATTAATGAACTCGTACCGCTCGCAGCTAAAAGTTACGCCGTACCCACACCCATTTCGAGCATTCCTTCGACGCCGTTCGAACTGAAGGATGCACCGGCACGACGTCGAGCCATTGGTAGCACGTCGTCTTCGGATAAAATCGAGTTGGGTCCTTTGGCACGAGACTACCTGAGCACGGGGAAATTCGACAAGGATGAAGTGTTCGGATTGTATCCCAGCATGGAAACCAGCGAAGGCGGCGGTGTGGTGTGGAAGATTGGGAAATCGAAGGTGACCTTCGAAGGCAACGACATTAAAGTCAATTTAGGCGACAAGGACAGTTGGAACAGGTATCCGGGTACGGTGGGACTGTGGGAACTCGTCGCCAAAAAGCAGCCGAAAGATTACACCGACGAAGATTACCAGAGTTACAAGGAAATTCTGATCATGACGGATGCCTTGTACCAGAACAACGACGCCTCGCAGAATAGGGTGAAATCGAGCAGCGGCGAGAAGTACAGGAATCTCATCAAACCGATTTGGAACCAGGTCAAAACGGGCAGCGGCGTCAAACGCTACAACACGTTACCCAAAGAATTCGTTTGGGTGGACGACGTTAGGAAACTCGTGGACCGATTGTTGGTGATAGCCGGCGAAGAGAATGCAGGCAACCGTAATTTCTACAACGAGAAGGTTGGCATCGTGGACATGATCAGCACGAAACTTTCCAACTTCATCGTGAACGACGACAAGGGCATAGGTTACCTGATCAAAATCATCAACACGCTGCCTCCGAAATTTTGGAACGTGGCCGAAGGAAAGGGACTCGTGAACGACATCATCAACAAGTTACCTTTCGAGATGCATCTACCTGGCTACCAGTACTGCGGACCGGGTACCAAACTCGAGAAAAGATTGGAGAGAGGAGACAAGGGTGTGAATCCGTTGGACGCGGCATGCAAAGATCACGACATCGCCTACAACACCACGCAGACGGATCTGGACGCACGTCACGAAGCAGACAGAAAGTTAGAGCACGCAGCTTTCGAAAGGTTCGTGAGCAGAGACGCATCGTTGGGTGAACGGGTCGCCGCACTGGGTACCACCATCGCCATGAACACGAAACAAAAATTGGGGTGGGGTATATAAATAACATACCGTAAAAAAAAAACAAACAACATGGCTTGCATAACTGATTTGCCACCCGAGCTACTATCTAAAATATTCAAAAAAGTAGTAAACGGAGATGTTAATAAACTTGTAATCATAGCAAGAACAACGCCGGAATTTCGCATCCCTTGTGAAATAGTTCTCAAGGACCATCTTCGGGAGATCAGCGGCCTGAGGTGTGGTGATCTCAACATTCTGCTTTCGGCTGCAGGGGAGAAATTAAACGATAGGTTAGATGAATTGCACGAGGCGATGCAGGGAAGAAGACGGTACACAGTAGATTGGTACAAGTCTGAGCAGGAGAAGAAAAATATCATTACGCACATCATCGCGTTCTCCGAAGCACGGACTTTCTTCCTCTGTTAAAAAAAAATAATAATATATATACGATACAAATCGTGAAAAAAAAAATTGATATATAAATAGCACACATCGTGAAAAAAAATAATCTTCGGTATATATAAATAACACACATCGTGAAAAAAAAAAAACAATCAAATTTCTCTCTAACACTTTGAAATTTTTTTTGATATGACGACCGAAAAAATAAGTGATCTCCAAGCATTAAAACAAATGCTAAATTTGTCAGTCGAGTATGTAAAAATTCAGGAATTGGAAGTCGACAAACCTTACACGATAACTTCCGGTTCAATCGTTTCTACCCAGTATGGTCCCAAGGTACGCCTGTTGCTCAACGCACAATACAGTCTATTTTTACCAGATCGATACGCTAACATGTTATCCGATGAGAAGCTATCTATTTTAATCGAGAACAAAACTCGAATCGTGTACAAGGGGACAAAGGAACTTCTTGGCAAGAAAACGAAGCACGTAATAGAATTTGTGTAACGACTGCGAGGCCTTGAAAATATATAAATAACATACCGTAAAAAACTACACAAGAAAAAATCTCAGAATATATATATAAATAACATACCGTGAAAATAACACATAGAGCATCAACATGAAGCCCAAGGGTGTCGTGTACCAGATACCATACTCCAATCTTAAAAATCTAGGTGCCCTCGATGGGTTACTCACCAAGAAACAACGCGAGAAGAAACGTTCTTGCTTGTCGAAAGGACACGGAATGAAATTGCTGCTCAGCACACCTCAATTGAAAAGATTGCAGCGTTCGCGGAAACAGCAAAAGGTCGGAGGTTTCATATTCAGCATCCCGGCCATCCTGGCAGCATTGGGGGCCGTTGGAAGTTTAGCCGGCGGAAGTGCCGCCATCGCGAAAACCGTCATCGACTCGAAGAAGAACAAGGCCGAGTTGGAAGAACAGAAACGTCACAACCTGGCCATGGAGAAAAGGGGCAAGGGTGTGATGAGAAAGTTTAAAAAAAAGAAACAGAAGCACTCACCAACCGAGACATTGAATCTCTGATCGAACCGTTACAAATCAAGCACTTCAGAGGAGTTTTCATGTCCGACTCGTTACCTTCAACCGTCAAAAGAAGAGAATGCGGAGTAGTCAACTTGGACGGTCAAGAAAATCCAGGCACGCATTGGATATGTTACCACAAAAACGATAATGATAAAGCATTCGTTTTCGATTCTTTCGGAGGCGTTCCACCTACAAATTTAATTCATTATCTGAAAACGAACAAAACCTCCATATACTACAACGACGAACGCATTCAAAATTTCGGAGACGTGAACTGCGGCCATCTCTGCCTCTCCGTGCTCGCGTTTCTCTCTAAAATAAATAACCCTACGATCGAGGATTTCCAGAAAGCACTGTGGAACCTCAAACAGCATCACTAGGATGGGCGTGTTCCATCTCACGAGCGAATCTTCAATCTTGAAACTCACGCTGCACGACGACATCGTCTATCCTAAATCCGTGGCTCTGCGTGCATTCTACAGCATGTACCTCATACCTAACGTCACGCAGCACAACAACAAAATTAGCGTCGGAAGCGAACACATCGTCGTCACGCCAGGCCAATACAATCTTTCCACTTTGCAAGCTCAATTACCCAAAGGCACGTACTTTTCTCAAAATTCGGTCACGCACAGAGTGGAAATCCTATCCGCTACGGAGACCGTGGACCTGGGCACCATGGGAGAACTTTTAGGTTTCGAGAACGACACCAAACTCGAAGCTGGCATCAAGCACACGGCAACAAATATTCCTAAATTCTTGGCCATAGAGACTCTGAACGTACACTGCAACGTGGCGGAAGGTATGATCACGAAATCTTCGGACGGATTGTTAGGAAGTCACAAGCAGACGGGAATCATAGCCACTTTCAAACCAAGTTCCGAGTTCATGGAACCGATCATCTACACGCCCTCTTCGCCGATCTATTTTCCAGTATGTCGCAACCGCATAGACGACATAGAGTTGGTGGTGACGAACGAGAAAGGAGACGTGGTGGATTTCGCAGGTGCCACTACGACGGCCATCGTGGAGATCAACGTATAATAAATAACCATACATGTAAAATGGAGCAAATCGAAAGTTACGAATTGCAATCTTTCCCTCCCAACCGTCGCACGTTCGCCAATCTCAACGAGGCGAACAGGGAGATCGAATACGACGTGGACGTAGGCGATGGGTTCGTTCATCCTCACAGAGCGGACCTCTACCTTCAATTCGACGTGGTGAAGAAGGAAAGCGGAGACGCGTTTCCTGCAGCAGCAAACTTGATACTCGTGGACAACTTCGTGCCTCACCTGTTCTCGCAGGTGGAGGTGAGGAAACACAACACCGTCATCGACAGAATAGATTATCCAGGCATCACGTCGACGGCAGTGGGAACGTTGAAATTATCCAAAACGGACGCAGCGTACTACCAGGCCGGGGGATTCGAAGCCGGGACCAAAATATCGACGAGAAGTCACACGGTGCTCTTTCCCATGCGTCTGCTGCCTGGTTTCTTCTCCGATTACAAGGAGATCATGTGGAAGGGAGGACTGAGGGTTACGTTTCGAAGAGCGGCCAACGACAACAACGTACTGATGCGATACGCTACTTTGGGTCCGGACGGCACCACGCCGATAGCCAACACTCTACCCGAAGCAGCCAAGTGCGTCATCCAAAGCATGGAATTGAGAATGCCGGTGGTGGAATACGAAACAAACTACGCCCTCAAGTACAAAGCGGAGATCTTGAAAAGTCCGCAGGTGCCGATTCACTTTCACGGTTACCAGTGCGTGCAGAAGGTGGCGTCGGGAAGTCACATGGAATTCGACGTGACGACGCAGTTCAACAACATACAGTTCGACATGCCAGATTTCGTCGTAGTGCTTTTTCAGACCGGGAGGGACAAGAATCAGGAAAAAAATTCCAGCAAGTTCGACGACTGCAAGATCAAGAACGTTTATCTGAAGAACGGACGCAACGAAGTGTTCCCGCGCGAGAATTACAACCTCGACGTGACCAAAAACGATTACCTCAAACTTTACGAAGCGTTCTCGGCTTACAAACGCGTGACCGAGGGAAGCGTGGACATGTACTACACGCCCAGCGAGTTCAAAGCACGGAGACCCATGACCGTCATCAACACATCTAAGAGAAAGAAGGTTGTGGTCAACGATCGAACCAACATCAAGGTCGTCTGCGAGTTCCACGATGCCTTGCCCGAGGATACCCTATGCAGTGTCATCCTGATTGCAGAGAAGTCCTTCGCCTACGACGTGAAGAACGAGAGGGTCACAGAGCAGTTTTAACAAGTTTTTAACATCTATTTTCTTGCACAATAAGTAATTTTTTGTACTAGCACAATCAGTTACAATAGCACAATACGAATTTCACTAGTTCAGATCAGTTACAAATGTCAATTTCATTAGTTATCAGTTTTTGCACTATAGCACGAGACAATCAGAAAATTTGCACAAAAAAATTTGTTGTTGTTTTTACACGTGAAAATTAACAATAAAATTTCTTTTTTATCGTTTCAGATGCAGTCGAAACATCAAAAACACATACACACACACTAGAAAAAAAGCATGCAACTTTATTTGTAACACACACATACATTCTCCATCTTCATCAAGAAAATATTATAATAAACATAATTATTTTTATCTATATCTCACAATAAAACTCTATATCCAAAAATATCACAACATCAAATAACACTAGAGTCGTTAGTACACGTTGCATGCATTACGGAGGTCCTCTGTAGGGTTTCATGGAAGTTTGGGGAAAAAAAAAAAAACACGTGAAACTCTACAGAGGTGCGGTAATCTATAACCGCAGCCATTAGAAAACTTTTACATTTTTGGTTGGGCACCACGCACCCTGGCGAGGTTATAGGGGCCAGGCATCCTAAAAACAACAATTATTATTTTGTTTGTTTGTTTGTGTTACAATACATATGCGCGCGCGTGCGCGTGCGTGTGTGTGTGTGTGTGTGTGTGTGTGTGTGTGTGTGTGTGTGTGTGTGGCACGTCGTTCCCCCGAGAGAGGTAGGTTTACAAAGGTCACGATCTACGAACATTGCCGGAGTTGGAAAATTACGATAAGGTGCATTCGCTCACCACTGTTGCCAGCTATAGGTCTCTCTCTCTCTCTAGCCCTTGCCAAGTAAAAAAAAAAAGGGTGTAGGTAGGAGTTGGCAACACTGCGAGAAAATGGAGCTCATGCCTTACAAGAAGAAACCATTAAGGCGAGCTCCACCGAGCTCCAATTGGTGTTTGTCAATTCTCTATTTAGGTCTACTTTTACGTTTTATCTTATGTTATAATATTATTCGCGTATTTTTGCAACATTTATTCAGAATTTATAGGCTAATAATTATCCCAAATAATATATGCAACGTTTTCATTGTTTTTCAAATCCAAGATGGCTAGGATTATTACTATCTTTCACGCAAATTTTGTTGTTTAAGCACAAGTTAAATACATTTCTTCTTAATATCGATTTTTGTTCAACAATAGACAAGATCAAAGTATTATAATCTTCGTTATAAATTCATATACTAAATCTATCTTTATTTAATCCTTTTTATGTGCAAGGGCAAATATGATTTATTTGATAAAATCAGTTTAGTTATTTCTATATAGTTTAATATTGTAATATTATAGCAAAGTATTTCTCCCTCGTTTTCAATAAAATATCGTTTTCCTATTGGCTGTTTATGTTAGTAGTGGGGGAACCACGCTACGTGTTTTTGGCGATGTAAAAACTTCCACGTTGGCATTTTTAATTGTTGCCAACCTGAACTTTAGCTTACTATCGCTAATTAACATTGATGTGTTATATAAATTATCAGTTTTTCTTGTGTTATTTTATGTTATGAGTTTGTATTATTGTAAGATAGAACAATCTGTTATGCTGCGCCTCGCGCTTAAGGTAAGCAGTTGAGGTCTTGCTATTAACTGTGAAGGCGGTGCGCGGACTCTCGTGTTAAGTAAGTTGCTTATCACTGCCTATGAGCGTGCATGACCCAACAAAATATAATTTTAACTTGTGCGAATCAGTATGTACGCGCGCGATTCGTGATTAAAGATTTTGGACATTTTAATTATAAAGAATTTGAATTGTATTTACTGTCACGTGTCGCAATTCGGTGGTTTCCTTCCTGGAGGAAGGGTGGATCGTCTTAATCCCGATCCCTGGGTGAGAACTGGTGCTCCCAACTGACCAGCCGGAGCAAGGAGCGGTGTATTGCCAATTCGGATCTCAATACCCTGGAGTTACGAGTGGTGGGACGTGGCATTGTTTTTGTGGCGCAGCTACTAAGGGGCTCGAAGAAAGAAGACTCCTCCCTTCCCAGTGAAGTGTTGCCCAGTGCTCCCTTAGTGTTTTGTCCACCCAATCCATTGCCATTTTCCCGAAGATGGATCTTGATGATCGTCGGGTACTCAGGAGCCAAGTTCGCACCGAGCCTTCCGATACTTCAGCAGCGTGCTGCAGCCAGCCGTGGAGCGACGCTTCAGGTTACCAATGTTTGGAGTGTCGGCTTCTTTATCACCCGGAGTGCTGTCCAATGACAGAGACTGTTGTGGATGGAGGTGATCAGGAGTTTCGATGCCAGAAATGCTTCGAAGTGCGACTTCAGCCAACTCCGATGGCTACTGTTTCGTCTCCAGCAACAGTGATGCCTGAGTGGGTCAATGTTTTGGTGGCCTCCCTAGCGCAAAAGGAACGTGAGCGACATGAACAGCTGATCGCAGCATTCACAGAAAAGGACAGAGAACGCGAAGAAAGGTTGAAAGGCGACCGCGAGGAGAGATTGAAAGTTGAAAAAGAGGAAGAGAGAAAGAGACATGGACAGTTGATTGCCGCTTTCTCAGAGAAAGACCGAGAGCGCGAGGAGAGATTGAAGGCCGAAAAGGAGGAGGAGAAGAGACGCCATGAACAGCTTACGGGCCAGTTATCCGAAATGGTGCAGCAACTTAGTTCCATTCCTGCACGGATTCAGTTAACTGAAGAAAGAATAACTCAGCTCAGGTGGAGTCGGCACAACAAGAACTCGTTTGTAAACAGACTGTTTTAGAGACTGAAGTTGTTGCTGTACAGGAAGAAGTGATGGGACTCAGTGGTCGATTGTCAAGTGAAATTTCGGGACTTCGAACACATGTGCAGAGTACGGCCAACGAAATACGCTCGACCTTAATGGACACAATAAAAGATCTTGGTGAACGAGTGACAAACTTATCGCTACGTGCAGATACGGCGTTCCATGAAGGTACAGGTTTAGTTTCACCAGAACTTCCACCTCCAGTGACAAACGAGCGTGAATTAAACCGTAAGTCAGTTTCTGGTCCCCGAACAGCTGATGGACTTCACAATATGGGTAGCGATAGACAGTTAAGTACTCATGTACAGGTACCCGTGTCTCTTCCCACCCAACAAGCAAGAAACGATCAGCTGCGTGGAATGAGATTCGAAGATCCTTCCGACAAAGACAGTGTCCTGTACCAAGATCGTGCATTGGCATTGGCACGTGGCAATAAGGTAGCAACGAATGATAAGGGGCGACGAAAGATAAAGAACGACGAAAGTTAAGGGGGCAACGAAAGATAGGAGGCGACGAATGATAAGGTAGCAACGAGTGATAAGGGGCGACGAAATATAGGGCGATGAAAGGTAAGTGGGCGAGGAAAGACATGAGGAGATGAAAGATAGGAGGCTACGAAAGATATGTGACGACGATTCGTTGATTGATGTGGTTTATCTTACTTCGCATTTCTGCCCCTTTTGGTTAATCACGAAGATGAGAATGAGTGGTGATACGATGAAATTGATAAACACCCATGCCCAAGTCGCGATTCGAACTAGGATAGGTGGCGACGAAAGATGAGATCGAAATGAGCTTTAGGTGAAGGGCTGCACTCCGTCTCGGGAATCCCTGGAGCGACCGACCGAAAACAAGTCTCTGGACAAGTAGCGACTCGACGGGGCTCGACCAATAAACTCGTGAGAGGGGAAGTGAGTGCAGCCATTTGCAGTAGCGCACACTGCTTTGCTTCGCCAATTTGCTTCTTCCCCTTCTTTTCTGTTATACGCGGCCTTGCTATACAGATTCCAGAAACAAAGTACAGTATAACATTACTAGGGTTGATAGAAGAAGTCGGGAGATAGATGTTGGGTTGATAAACAATTTACACAGTTGGGATAAAACGAAACCAATATTGGGGCATTTTTCAACACATGGCAAAGAAGTTGAACCGTTGAACTATGGTGGTTGAGGCGAACACCCAATTCGGTCTACCAATATGCACCCCCTCCCTACAAACGAACAAAAAACTGCATAAACTAGCTGGAAGGGGGGGGGTATATGTTATGGCGGCGACAGGCGATAGACCTCCCTTAACCCTGGAGGAGCGCAGGGTCCGAGTGTTCTCTTCCGAAGGCCTTCTGCTCTCTTCACTTCAGTAAACACACATTTTCATATATTCATAATGTATACAAACTAAACTCATGTTAAAATTTATTAGGGGAAGTCTGTGACACAGTTGATTTCATTGCCTCAATACGACTGTTAATGATATTTTTAAAGAAAGTTACACAATATTGTTTTCTGAGATGTATTTAGTTCGAGTAGTAGCTGCATATCTGGAGCAATTGTGAAACTTTATCTATTTTTCTGTAGGATAAAATGAGACTGCAGTTAAGGATTGCGTGTGTTTAAAAACCTCCAGTGGGGGAAGATTTCGGAATTCTTTTCGCCCCATTGGTGTCCGGAGGGTAGATAAGAGGCCGTTGCGTTGTCCTCGCTGGCCATGTGTATGCTCGACGCTAAAAGTTGGGAGGGATGGGGGGTCGTAAAGGCATCCGCCACTGGATCTCAGCACCACATTCTGGCACCCACTCATGTATACAATATTGCGTCAGACAGCAAGATGTTCGCCACTTGGAATAGCAAATGTATTCAATTTCGAAGACTTTAGCTTTTTACTGTTTGGTATATTTTTATACTAAGTTAATTAGAGAAAATGATAATAATGAGGGGAAATAAATCGTAGCTCTTTTTATTGAATCACACTCTTCTAATAATTATGTATTGTGTATGGCGTTCCTCACTCTTACAAAGGAGATGAATGATGATAAGACATAAATCACCGTTTCCTACGTATCGGAGGATTTGACTCGAGACATTACACCGCATTTATTTATAACGTAAGTGCTACGTGTGGAAGGATGATGAGACCGCCATATTTCATAGTAGCTGACATCATCGAGCTTATCCTTGTATATTGTCTGAAGCACTGAGAAAAATTATTTAGCTGTGTTGTATTTTCAGTATGTAGGACTGTGTACTTGCATCAACACTTGTCCTTCGAGTACAATTAGAAAGAAAATGCAGACAAAGAGAGAGTTGTTGATGGTTGGACTTCTTATTGGCTCAGCATGGTAATGAAATCTGAGAGGTAGAACATACTTTCCATTGCATTTTCTGTGTATCAGCATCTCCAACAACATAATATATTGTTGTGTCATAAGTGAGAAAAGAAATCTACGGAAAGAGTAGCAGAATGTTCTAAAAATGTAAAATCCTTCTAGAAAATTTTCCGTGTAAAAATAATTACGTTTACAGTAGTCATGTGACGAAACAGGAAATTAATCAATTCCGATATATTCGCCAACAATTATTTCAATCGAATACGATGCCAATATTTATGTGATTATTGAATAGAAATACAAAATACTTTTCAGTTACCCAAAAATATAAATACTATAAAATACATATGAGAAATGGATAAAATTATGTCTGAAATAATTAGTGAAAAACAGAGCTCAAAACCACATTTGTTAGTTTTATACCCTCAACTCTTACAAGGGAACACTGTGCCGCATTAAATTTGAAAAATAAGAGAAATAAAAACAAAGAAAAGATATGATATGTTCTACATGCTGAAAGTAATAAAAGTGAATATTGGATTTGGCTTAAACCTTAAAATTTCATCGATTCCAATACTGGGTCCGTTCCCCCCCTTATATTCGGCTTCGTAGCATCCATAATTTATAATAATAATAATTGCCAAAAGTTCGTAAGAAGTCCATGCAGAATAGAACATTATAACTCCATATTTTCCTCCAAACCCACACAAAAGGAGGGCAACCAGGGAGGTGAATGTGGTCTACTGAAATAATCGTAACCTCAACCAACTGCTCGCTCAAATATCATATGGGAATTTTTAAAAAGAGAATAGGGGCTATTCATCGGATGATTACATTTTCTGTGCTTCTTTGGCGAGGGCGGGAACTTCGCTTCTGGTTTTGGAGAGAATAACATTGAGTACAAATGTGTACGTACAGTACAGGCAGTGCCTTAAGGAAAGGCGATAATCATTGTGTGGCTTTTGGTTGCAACATGAGATAGGAAACAAATATTTTTTTCTCTGGAATCTATGCATCGTTTTCAGACAGACCAGATACGGAAATATCAGTGGATCCAGGCAGTAAAGCTACCAACACGAGGTAGTAGGCTCTGCACTCGGCACTGCATCAACGGAGGAAACCAAATGAGCCTGGGCATGGATGTTTGTGATTGTCCATTCATCAATTTCATCACTCATCCCCATCTTCGAAAATTAGCCAAAAGTGGCACAAAAAGCGAAGTAAAACAAATCAAATAAAAATATTTAAAAAAAATACAAATGAAAATATTTTACATGTTTCAAAAATTATAATTGTCTAACGCACATGTGTTGACTAAATTTAAAGGTTGGAACTGTTTGTAATCGCAAAACGCACTTGGCTTGTGGTTGTAGTTAAGCGCTCTCTCCATGGGCGTCGGGAATGGGTGTCTAACGTGTCCATCGATTCCCCCTCCTAGAAATTGACATCGTTCATTTCAAGTTACAATTTTAGGCAAGGTCACACAATATAGACTTCATGAGTAAAATTTTTCCTACCTTCAAAAGTCTATTCTTGGACGACACTTGCAAAAGTTAATAACAAAGTAAATTAACTGTACATTTCAGTATAGTAACTGTATAAAATGTAAAATAAAATTAATGGAAAATAGTTGTGCTGGATATTCACTCGGATTGTGGATCTAATAGCATGAATAAATAATAATAATAATAAATTTCGAATAAAAGTTGTTTATTTAATTAGTTTATATTATTATTGAATAATAACACTTATAACCATGGTAACTATTATTATTATTACTTTTATCAATGGCTTTACCCCCCTACAGAAATTTCTGGCGACGCCCATGGTTCTCCCTAAGCCATAAAATTAAGTGGGCTGTGTTTAAGTACACAATGTTGGAAATTCTATTGGAATTTCTATTGGAAATTATTAGCATTGTCCATCCAAAAGATCCGGGAACTTCCCAATTTTTTTCAAATACCTTTGTTTTTCTATATCGCTTTCAAATTTCAAGCGATCCATTCTGTATGCAATCTTTTATAACAAAATAAGCTCTAAGATAATCTTTATCCCACTTGTTTACATTGGGAATTTGGTCAAACCGGAAGTTCATTTTCTACCTGCGTTAATCGAATTGCCTGATCGATTTTTTGTTTACCCAGGAACATCCCCCATAGTAATGTAAGTATTGAAACAAGTTGGCTACGTGATTAGGTCTATAGTGCAACTAGACATGGAATTTCTGTATCTCTCCGAACCTTAAGATAGTGGCCTATTTACGATTCCATTTCTCTGGAATTGTAAATCTCTATCTCCCAGTTTCATAAATAGAGTTTGTATCAAGGAGACGGAAAGGACAAAGCAAGGGCGTCGGAACCGAGTGAGGACAGTGGGGTCGGGTCGACTTCCCTCATCATCAAGGGAAACGCCCCCAGTCGCGTCCTATAAAATCAGGCCAGTAGCTAGAGGGGGGCAGGGGGGGGCGTCCGCCCCCCTGAGAGCCTGCTTTCCCCCTCCCCTGTCAAAAATACAAAACACATTCCTACCTGGAATTCTCACTAATCTTTACATACAATTATATCCTCTATTACTCTAGCAACATAACAAAGACACTTATTGATTTTGTGATTTATTAAGGTGTGTGGGATTCTGAATAATATCGTACTAGTGTTAGGCGGCCCAGGGCGAGCCTCAGCTACTGGGCGGGTCGCAGGTGGCGGATATGGTGGTTAGCTGCGAATAAGGCAATGCCAAATGAGCAGTCCCGGACCGAAGCGGCAGTGTTATCAGGGTCTGAGGGTTGGCCGGTGGCAGGACCATCCCCATTAAAATCCTAGAAAAGCCCGCTGACAAAACTGTGACATGGCGAGGAAGTGCCGCCACTAAATAAGCACTGCCCCTGCTGCCTTGTAGGGAGGAGAGGGATCCCCGAAGGTTAAAAGAAGGATACCTTGACAGAAAACCAAGGGTAGGGAGGACTCTTAAGGCGTAGCGAAGCAAGCCTCCCTAAGGGAGTAAACTCCAATGGAAAATCCTGGTCCCCCAAGTTTGGGGGTTTGGCGTGGGACGGACAATTCCTCCCAGTAAAAACACCAATTGTTGAGAAGCCTTCAAATCAGAGAGCCGGACTGGAAAATGTAAGACGAACAGGCAAGGAAAAGGTTATGAAATTAGGAACATGGAACATACAGGGAGGTTATTGCAGCATGACACCGCAAGAGCGTCGGCCGCTTGCCGGCCCAGTCATGCAACAGGTGCCGGCAAATTGCGTAACAGATAGCCCGTTACACAAACCGCTTGTTTTGTAATGTTTCCACTTTTCACAATTATAGTTACAATTACAACTTAAATAAGCACGTACCTTGCCGCAAGGATGCTGGAAAAGGTGTCCTCTAAAATACAAATATTTCTGGCACTTTATTTCTGCCCATATCGCTTCTGACAGCAATGACTCATCCAACATAAAGGATTCAATTTTTCATTCTTGTCTTGCCTTCGAATAAACAAAACCGTGACTCTTATTTTGCAGATAACACAAGATTAATCCTTTTGAACACTAGAGTCAGTGGCGTGCCCAAGATTTTCGAGGGGGGAGGTTACGTATACATTATTATGCAAAACGAAAGCGCAGATAAACGAATTATTTAACAGTGTCACTTAATTTTAACGTGTGAATATTTTTGAAGTAAAGTAGCGATCATACACTGTGTGCGTTTTTCTTTCTGAGAGCGCCATTTGAAATAAGCACTTTTCCCCTTTTGCTACTATGGGATAAACTGAATATAAAAGGCTATAACTGCTCAACAACTGCATCTTTTTAAGAAATTTAAATTCTAAATGTAAGAATGAACAAAAAGCAACATTTTATGTAAATTCCGACAATTGTGAGTCCAGGGGGAAACGGGGGCCAAATCCCAAAGTTCTATTTTCCCCGTAATTACGCAAAATTTCTGAACGTCGTAATTTCCATATTTTTTTTTTCAAAGTTGCGGCAGGAGCATTACATATCCTCATAGAGTAGTCTTTTGTTGTGCTTCCCTCAAAATTTGGTCCATCCAGTGTCTATAGAGCCGACGCTAGAAGCGAAATTCCTCAGATGTCGCAAGAGCGTCAGCGGCTTATCGGAGTAGTGGTAAGCCGCGAGAAGCCTCTCGATACTACGCGAATGCGACAGCTGTCGGCTACCAGTTGTTTAGACGTGTTCACTTCGGTTTGCGTTTATCAGTACTCGTGTTGTTTATACTGTGTTATTGAGTTGGTGTGCTAAAGTGCTAATGCTTTATCGTGTGTTATTTGTTATTCATTCATTAGTTATGCCGCCAAACAAATATAGTCTTGAACAAAGAGTTTTTATGTACGATACTTACGTGAAAACGAACTCTTGCAGAAAAGTAGTCAGGCGATTCGCAAGAAAATTTAATGGCAATCCTGTTCCGGACAGACATACTGTTTACAACCTCGTTAAAAGATTACGAGAGACAGGATCTCTTGAACCTAAGAAACGTGTTTCCAGACGACGTGTTCTTACGGAAGAAAAGCTAGACGAAATTGGTGAACGACTTGAACATACTCCAAAAAAATCCCTCCGTCGGCTTGCTCAGGAAACAGGCATTTCAAAATCCTCAGCACGAAATGCCACTAAATTACTTAGATTAAAACCCTACAAAATTACAGTGGTTCATGAATTGCAACCGCGCGATCACGCGACTAGAGTTCGATTCTGTAACTGGATGCTGGATAATATTGTTGCTGGCAGAGTAAATCCAGAATTAATCATATTTTCAGACGAAGCTTGGTTCGAATTGAATGGCCGAGTTATTTCACAAAACAATCGCTATTGGAGCGCAGAAAAACCTGACCTTGTGCATGAAGTTCCGCTCCATCCTGCAAAAATTGGTGTGTGGTGTGGTTTGAATGCGCACAGAATAATAGGGCCTATTTTTTATGAAGGTACTATCAATGGTGAAAGGTATCGAAGAGACATACTACAACCTTTTTTTGAACAATTAACGGACATTGAATGCCAGCAGTCATTTTTTCAGCAGGACTCTGCTACTGCTCACACTGCTTATGAATCACTTAATTTTATTGCCGAGATTTTTGAGGACAGAATTATCAGTACTGAGTTGTGGCCCTCTCGTAGCCCCGATCTTACTCCTTGTGATTATTATTTATGGGGAACATTAAAAAACAAAGTGTATCAGAATAACCCGCGTACAATAGAGGATTTAAAAGAAAATATAAGAAGAGAAATTGCCAGAATCACACCTGAGGAGCTTATGGATGTTCAGAGGAATTTCATACGCAGATTCCGGAAATGTATTGGTGTTGAAGGAGGTCATTTTCAACATCATTTATAACACAGAAGGTTAGTGATCATCATTATTATTAGTTTTAAATATAATTTTACACTTTCGGTTTGCTTTATGCGTCGCGATGCTGTCTTCCCTTTCTGTCAACCGAGGATAAAGTAGAGATGTCTAAGAAAGATTAGATGTCTGAAATAAGGTTGTAATTGTAACTGTAATTGTGAAAAGTGGAAACATTACAAAACAAGCGGTTTCTGTTACGGACTATCTGTTACGCAATTTGGCGGCACCTGATGCATGACAAGGCCGGTAAGCGGCCGACGCTCTCGCGGTGTCTAAGAAAGATTACATGTCAAAAATAAAGTGCCAGAAATATTTGTATTTTAGAGGACACCTTTTCCAGCATCCTTACGACAAGGTACGTGCTTATTTAAGTTGTAATTGTAACTATAATTGTGAAAAGTGGAAACATTACAAAACAAGCGGTTTGTGTAACGGGCTATCTGTTACGCAATTTGCCGGCACCTGTTGCATGACTGGGCCGGCAAGAGGCCGACGCTCTTGCGGTGTCATGCTGCAATAACCTCCCTGTATTATCCTTATACAGAACTGGGGCCCTAAGAAACCTTATCGAAGAGTTCAATAAATACAAGCTTGATATTCTTGCATTAGAGGAAGTAAGGTGGACTGAGAAGGATCTGTTGGAGCAAAAAGATACAGTAATATACTATAGCTGTGGAGAAAGACATGAATTTGGTACAGGGTTTTTAATAAAGAAGAAGTTGAAAAATATTGTAATGGATTTTAAGGCAATAGATGACAGAACCTGTATTTCAAGAATTAGAGGAAAATTTCATAACTACAGCTTGATAACAACCCACGCACCAACGGAGGATAAAACTGAGGATGAAAAGGATGCCTACTATGATAAATTGGAGAGGGCCTATGATTCCTGCTCTCGATATATTAAAATAATCCTTGGAGATCTTAATGCAAAGGTAGGCCAGGAAACCTGGGCTAGACCAGTGATTGGAACGCAAAGCCTGCACCACGAGAGTAATGATAACGGATTGAAACTGATTGATCTCGCAAATATACATCAAATGATCATAGCAGGCACCTTTTATCCTCATAAAGATATACATAAAGCAACATGGAGAACTCCGGATGGGGGATCAAGTAATCAGATAGACCATGTAATTTTAGATAGTAAACACAAATATAACATTTTAGATGTATGTAGTTTTAGAAGAGCTAATGTGGATACAGACCACTACCTGGTTATTGCTAAGGTTAAAAACCGAATATTTTGTATAAAAGGGAGACAACGAAGTGAAATTACATAAATAAACTAAAGGAAAAAGACGGAAGAAAAAGGTATGAGCGAAAGATTACTGATAGGTTGAGGAAATTGGAAAGTGATATGAATAGCAGTAGTAGTGAGGGGTGGACCAACATAAGAGACATAATAATAAAAGTAGCTGATGAAGAAATAGGGAAAATGAAGAAACAAAACCGTAGTGAATGGTTTGATGAGGAGTGTAGTGAGATAACCGGGCAGAAAAATGAAGCTTATCGAAATATGATAAATAGCTACTTTACAAGAACAAAGTTAGAACTATATAGGGAATTGAGGAAGAATGAAAAGAAAATACATAAATGAAAGAAGAGGGAGCATGAGGAAAATGTATATGTAAGGACAAGGATGGACGACTGTTAAGCAATGACCAGGATATTTTAACCAGATGGCAGGAACATTTTTGATAGAAGTTAAGAAAAAGATAAAAGATTTTAGAAGATATTCTGTGAACAAGTCTAGTTGGAGAGAGATTGTCTTTTGTTTTTGTTGAATGTCTTTCATGTAGTTTTTATAACATAAAGTTATAAGTTAAATAAACGTCGTTTTGTTCGTTAACGTTTTGCCTAAGAAAAGATTATTACAATTGGCGACGAGGATGGGATGGAACGAAGGTAACAAGAATAATGTGTATAAAAAGATTAGTCTTATTATGAATAAGAAGCTATGAATAATGGAGGTTAGTAATCATGTACAGTTTTTTGAACAGTTCGATGTGGAACGTGGCAATAATCAAACATACATTGAAAGGTTTGACCAATTCTGTTTGGCAAATAATATTGCAGCAGATAAAAGAGCTTGTACATTAATTTCCGAAGCTGGCGGAAGAGTGTACGATATACTAAGCGATTTAGTGGCACCAGGAAAAGTTTCACAAAAGTCATATGAAGATTTATGTTCTTTATTGCTAACCCATTTCAAGCCTAAAAAAATGTCATAGCTGAAAGGTATAATTTTTTATTTGTTGAGACAAGAGGAAGGGCAAACGTTATCTGAATTTGTAATATGTTTGAAACATCAAGCAGCTAATTGTTCATTTGGTACGTTTCTTAATGAAATGATCAGAGACCAATTAGTTTTTGGCATACGTAGTGAAGTAACAAGAAAGAAATTATTAGCTGAACCAGAGCTTGATTTTGTAAAAGCAGTATCTTTAGCATCAACCATGGAAATGGTAGAGTAAGATGTGAGGTTGTTTTATCAAAAAGATAAGACGGTATTCAGTAATGTACATCATGTACAAAAAGATAGAACAGTTAGTCAGCAAAATAAGAAAGCTGCTTTTAAATGTGCAAGGTGTAATAATGTACACGAAAAGTACAAATGTCCAGCATGGAATGTGCATTGTTTTGAATGTGGATTAAAAGGTCATTTTCAGCAGTGCTGTAAGAATAAAAATAGCAATGTTATTAGGAAGGAAGCTTCAACTAAGGTGAGACATGATGTTGATACATCTATGAAGCCTTTGTTGTTAAACGGCGTACATGTGGAAGTTAAACAACCAGTGTACGGTAATAAGAAAAGTAGGTTAGACTTAATGAGTCTTAATGATAATTCAAGTGACCCTTCACATGATAATAATGTACATAAGAATCAATTATATGTACAAAAATCGGATGTTGACATGAGTAGCTCTAGAAGTGAAACTGATAATTGTTTGGTTAGGTTGATGTGCAATGGCAAAGAGGTCCAATTCGATGTAGATACTGTTTGGGATGAGAAATTCCATACAACGAATTTTACGAACGTTCCAGTTATAAAGAGTGTTCTCACTTTAAGGAATGCAGATGGGAGACCACTACCAATAGTAGGGAGAGTTATGCTGGATGTGCAGTTAGAAAATAGAGGATTAAAAATGCCCTTGTACATTTCCCGAAATAAATTAAAGATACCTATTTTAGGAAGGACCTGGTTGGATGAATTATGGCCAGATTGGAAATCTTGGTTTCAGTTAAGGATTTCTAGGGACACTTGTTTGTTAACAGTATCTAAGCAACTAACTTTTAATAATCAGAAAGTTGACTACTTAATAAATAAGTACAAATAAGTTTTTTCTGTTAATATTTGTGAGCCTATTAAGCAATTTAAAGCTACAATACCAATCAAGGAGGGAGCAGTTCCGATATTCAAAAAAGCATGCGAGGTTCCATACAGTTTACAACCGAAAGTAAAGGCTGAATTGGATAATTTAGTTCAATTGGGAGTTTTGTCACCTATTCAGTATTCTGATTGGGGTACACCTTTAGTGGTGGTAAAGAAAAATAATGGTGATCTACGGCTGTGTTCTGATTTTAAGGTAACCGTCAATAAAGTGGTAGAAAAAGTAACTTATCCTTTGCTAAAAAGTTATTGGTTCTCAATACTAAATGGGGATTGTTCACTTATAACAGGTTACCAATGGGTTTAAGCTGCAGTGCACAGATTTTCCAAAGAACAATGGATCAAGTACTGTTAGATTATACATTTGCCAAATGCTACCTCGATGATTTGATTATAACAGGCCGTGGAGAAGAAGAATGTTTCAATAACACAAAACTAGTTTTGGATAGATTGACATATTACAATATAAAAGTTAATCTCGAGAAATGTCAGTTCTTCAAGAAAGAGGTAGACTATTTAGGTTACAGGATATCTAGTAATGGTTTTCAACCTTTAATCAAGAATAAGACAGCAATATTGAATTGTCCAGAGTCAACAAACGTTAACGAGTTGAAATCATATTTAGGAATGATTTCATTTTATCATAGAAGCATGCCAAACTTTGCTATGAAGATAACACATCTTTATGAATTGCTAAAGAAAGGAGCAGTGTGGTCGTGGACAGATCGACATAAAGCTGAATTTCTTGAATCGAAAGAAGCATTGCGAAAAGCTGAGATATTAACTTCATACAATCCAGATCAAGATATTGTATTGATTGTGGATGGAAGTGGTGTAGGAGTTGGGGGTAAGTTGTGTAATAAGATTGAAGGTGAATTGAAAACAATTGCCTGCACTTCGGCGACACTAGCGCCTTCAGAGAGAAATTACAGCCAATTTGAAAGGGAAGCGTTAGCTTTAGTGACGGGCATAAAGAAATTTCATAAGTATCTTTATGGAAAGCATTTCATAGTCTATAGTGATTCTCTACATGTAAAATATATTTTTGGGGAGGCAGCAGCAATTCCATCGTTAGCATGTTCACGTTTACAGAGATGGGCCTTGTTATTATCACAATACTCATACACAATTGTTTACACAAAACGTGTAGATGTAGCAGATTTTTTATCTAGATTGCCAATAGAGGAAGACACAGGAGATGCTGAGGAATCTTTAAATTATATTGACACCTTTGAAATAGAACCTGTACTGTTAGATAACACAGTAAAGAAAACAAAAGAAGATGACATTTTACAAGAAGTTGTACAATGGGTTGATGTTGGGTGGCCTAATTCATTTCCAAAAGAGTTTCAGAATACTGTGATCTTACATTATTACAGAAGGAAGAATGAAATAACAATGAATAAAGAATGTCATATGTGGGGAAGACGTATAATAATTCTGAAAGAATGCAGGGAAACAGTGTTGAAGCTGTTACATGCAGAACATGTAGGTACATCTAAAATTAAGATGATGGCTAGAGAATTCTACTGGTGGCCTTTAATAGACGAGGATCTTGACAGGTTGGGAAATCAATATGTAGAATGCAATAGTTTTCAAAGAAGTACATCCAAAAACAAATATGTCGGATGGAAACAAACAGAGATTCCTTTTGAAAGAATACATGTTGACTTTTTTGAATGCGGAGGAAGGCATTTTTTACTATTCATTGATAGTTGCTCTAGATGGACAGAAATATGGCAGGTGCAAACGACAAATGGAGAAGAAACTATAGAATGTTTAAAAAGAAATTTCCAGATATTTGGTTATCCTTGTTATTGTGTCAGATAATGGACCGCCTTTCAGGAGTATTCAATTTGAGAAATTTTGTGAAAAGCACGGAATAACATTGTTACATTCACCGCCTTGGAATCCGGAAAGTAATGGTTTAGCGGAAACGTGGGTGCAAACTGTTAAATGCTTATTAAGAAAGAAATATTTTCAAAGTAGAAGTGAGGGACGTAGAATTGACTGGAGAAAAATTATAGATAGTATTTTATACTATCTAAGATTTTCGAAGTGGCAACGATTAGGAATGTCTCCAGCAGAAAGAGTTATGAGTTATCAGCCGAGAAGTTTATTCAATTTACGAAATTGCCAAATACATGAAAAGATAGACAATAATAAATATGAGGCTGAAACTTGGATGCCTAAATCAGGTTAAATAGTTTGGATAAAATTTTTTCCATCATTAGTACCTAAATTTATAAAGGCTAAGGTGATTAAGAGAGTAGGAGCAAGGCTTTTAGAAGTGAAACTCGGAAATGGATTGACAAAAAGAGTGCACACACATCAGGTGGGAAAGCTTAAGAACAACTATAAAGTTCAGAGACGGGAGGTTGAGAAGAAAGAAGAGGAGTTGGATGATTTCTGGACGTTTCCAATGTATACAGAGGCAGCACCAGGACATGAGGAACCAGATGCAGCTGTACCTGCAGAAGCGAGGAACATAAAAAAACAGAGAATTTCGAAGATCTTCTAGATCCAAGAAGGAGCCGGATAAACTACAACTTACCTTTGATAACAAGACCTATGAAACCTATGAATGTTTTTTTTTGTTAGAGGGGTAGAATTGATAGAAGTTAAGAAAAAGATAAAATATTTTAGAAGATATTCTGTGAACAAGTCTAGTTGTTTTTGTTGAATGTCTTTCATGTAGTTTTTATAACATGAAGTTATAAGTTAAATAAATGTTGTTTTGTTCGTTAACGTTTTGCCTAAGTAAATTTTATTACAATTTTAATGAACTATTGAATGACCAGAACCAGAATGAGAATGAAATGGAGCAAGGACAGATACAGGATAGGGAAGAAAATCAGAATGCCACGAACCTCCAAATGAATGAACGGGAAAAAGATGGACCTAGCCTTGAAGAAGTTAGGAGTGCCATTGCAAAGCTGAACAACAACAGAGCACCAGTATCTGACAAAACAACAGCTGAGATGATGAAACTTTATGGAAGGGATTTCATGGAAAGCATGCAAAATCTACTAGATAGAATATGGAAGGATGAAGAAATTCCATTACAATGGGAGGAAGGTATCATATACCCAATATATAAGAAAGGAGACCGTCTGCAAACAGGAAACTATAGAGGTATTAGCAAACTTATCACTCGATACAATTTTTTTCCAATATATTGTTCCGAAGGCTTTCCCCATATGTAAATAAAATAATAGGTGACTACCAATGTGGCTTTAGAGAGGGAAATCAACCTCAGATCACATACATGCAATCAGACAAATATGTGCCAAGACAAAGGAATTTGGAATGAACACATATCACGTTTATATAGACTTTAAATCTGCATATGATACCATAGAAAGGAGAGAGTTAATCGAAGCCATGAGGGAATTTGACATCCCACAGAAGCTAACAAACTTAGTAGAAGAGACCCTTCAAAAAGTACGTTGTAGAGTACAAATAAGAAACCAGCTAACAGAAGAATTTGAAACCAAACAAGAATTGCGTCAAGGGGACGTCTTGTCTTGCATGCTATTCAATGTTGCATTAGAAAAGGCTGTCAGGGAAGCAGGCATAGAAACTAGTGGAACCATAATAAACAAATCAGTGCAAATTATGGCATATGCAGATGATATAGTAATAATAGCCAGAACAACAACAGCATTACGTCAAGCTGTAGCTAACCTTCTCACTGCAGCACAAAAATGGGGCTCACAGTAAATGCAACTAACACAAAATATATGGAAATAACTAAAGTGTCTACTAACACTGCAACTTTTGAAGTTAACGGGCTCTCTTTTGAGAGAGTTCGGGAATTTAAATATCTTGGCGCATATACTATAATGGAGAAGGGAGATTTTCTGACAGAGATTAAACACAGGATAAGTATAGCAAATAGAAGCTATTTTGGACTCGGAAACATATGAAGTCTCAGTACATCAGAAGGAAAACAAAAGTTATAGTATACAAAACTTTAATAAAATCTATTTTAATGTATGGATGTGAATCATGGATAATAACCAAGAAGGCTGAGTCAATGATCGGAAGCTTTGAAAGGAAGATTCTGAGGAGGATCTATGGGCCGATATATGATAATGGGTTATGGAGAAGAAGATATAATATGGAACTATATCAGCTTTATGAGGATATAGAAATTGTGAAGGAAATTAAACTAACACGGCTGAGGTGGTTGGGGCATATATACCGAATGCCAGACAACATAGTGTGTAAGAAGATCACATTTACGAATATGGATGGGAGAAGAAAAGTAGGAAGACCACTTGTAAGGTGGGTTGATTCGGTGGAAGAGGACCTGAGTGTGCTGGGAATTAGGAGTTGGAGAAGAAAGGCTGTGAATAGAGATGGATGGCGGAATATTCTGAAGGAGGCCAGGGTCTGTGATGGATTATAGTGCCAGGAAAAAAGAAGAAGAATGGTTAGGCGGGGAAATCCCTTCCTGATTCAGATTTCGGGAAATTATTTCGTAATTTTCAGTATCTCGAACAGTTGTGACATTTTGAGAAGTCTTGTGTTAAAGGTGCCTAATGTGTTTGGATGTTTTTCTTACATTAGATGTGTTGCTATGAAGTTTGAACTGCTTAATCTTTTGTTTCCGAAGTCTACCTATTGGTAATAGTGATTCATGTGGTAGAGAGAGGGAGTGGATATTTGATTTTTGTTACTTAGCGTTGCCTTTCTGCCACTTCAAGCTAATCGTGACAATGAGTGATGACGTGAAATTGATGAAGAGGCACTCACAAACAGAGTGCTGCAACCACAGCAGGGGGCAGGGGCATTATCCCCCCCAATTTTGGTAGGAAGTCTAATCTAAGGGGGGCAAACATTGAAGTAAAGAAACATGACTAGGAGAATCTAAGAATAGCAGTACAAATGATACTCAAGATGGAATTAGTTTTCAAGTGTTTCTTGCATTTTTCTTCCAGACGGCCAAGGGCAGTTGCAGGGGACACAGAGGGGCAATTATCCCCTCGATTTCAAATTTTATACAAATAAAAGTACATTTCGTAAAGTTTTCTTGCTCGCTTCGCTCGCAAGTGCACGTTCTGCTATTCTTATAGTCCAAAGCCCTGGGAGCCAAAACGATCTAAATGAAAAAATAAATGTTAAAGAGGATGCCATGGCACCCCGTGAAATTATTTGCGCCCTATTCAATCAATATTGTTTTCAGTTTGCATATATTTGGATCTAAAGATTTTCCTGCTCGCTTCGATCCCAATATGATTCTTCTCTGTAATGCATTATAAATTACCAGAGAGAGAAGTAAGACCAAATATATACTTCAGATTGTTGCTGCTTAAATGCACGAACAATTCTTTTGAGGAAATGGAGCGCGCACATTTTGGAGAGAATTTGGCGTATTAATTGATCATGTAATGTATTTAAATAATATATATATATTAAATAAACTTTGAATACATACACAATTTGGCGTTAACATGTTGCATATGTATTTTCTTATTTTACGTCACTCCATGTTGCATATGTGTAAAATATATGTTGTATGTACATGAAACTTATACGTGTCATATGTACAAAAAAAAGTTCGTCATGCATATTCTGTCTTTCAAAAATACAGTTTGTGTGCTTGTTTTTAGAGGCCTGCACAAGACCTGGAGCAGACCCGTTCGCGAGACATCGCTCCTGAAATGCCATGCAACCTGCGCAACACCCTCGCTTGAGCACCTTGACTGACCATCTGCCCAGATCGTTCTTGGCAGGTATCGAAAACCCGCCGGGTACCCGCAGTCGTAAGATACCTAGTAGGTCTCAGTGCGTTCATTCAATCAACTGCACGCCCCTCCCTCTGCATGACGTAGTTGCTTCGACTAGAAACTGCACCGGGCGCACACCTGTCTGCAGTGTTGCCAACTGCAATATATTTTCACTACTTAGAAAAGGGAACTCAAAGCTTCGTAAGCCACATCGCCAATGAAATGAGATTTACGAATGTTGCTACTCCCCCCCCCCCTACACACACAGATTGAAATAGGTTTTCCGTGGCACAGGATCCATAAGTATATGTCGTAAACAACCAATATACGTATAGATATATAGTGATATAGGGCAGGACTGAAACATGTCACGTTCGACTTTGAGGTCGCGAGTCGAACAACACACTGTTCTACTGCGAACACCAGGGCCGTAGCCAGCCAGGGGCATTGCCGTTACCCTCGTTTGGGGGGAGGGGGCAAGTACTTGGATAAACGTGCCAACAACAACAATCACAATAATAGTAATAAAAGTAGCATGAAAGGCATTATTATCCTCATAAATCATGCAAAAAGGGGGTGGAAGTCGGTTCTCACGCATTTGTGTTGAAACAGAGGATTAGAAATATTTTTTTCAGCACGTCAATTTCACATTAGCTAATAATGTAAAACAAGCACACAAACTGTTTTTGAAAGAAAGAAAGTGCATGATAAATGCATTCCAAATGTACATACATATAGCATGTAAAATTTCCATCTACAATATTTTCTTTTCACATGTAGCGACGTAAAATAAGAAATACATATGCTAACACTAAATTGTGTACATATTCAAAATTTCATTAAAGCATATATATTATATAAATACATTACATAATCAATTCATCCAACTCGTAACAAACCAACATTAATAGCAAATAATATCACGGGCCGCCATGGCATTCTCTGTTTTAAAACTTTTCTCACTTAGATCGTTCGGCGCCCAGGGCCGACTCCCGCTACCCCCTTGCTACGGCATTGAACTTGACGAGACTGTATAATATTTTATAATATATTTCTACTTTCATAAAATTTGAAATCAAGGGGTTGCAATTACCCCTCCATTCCCCCTCTGCAGGTGCGCTTGGCCGTCTGGAAGGAAAATGCAAGAAAAATATGAAAATTAATTCCATCTTGAGTACCCTTTAGCCCTGCTACTCTTAAATTCTGCTAGCCTGTTTTTCTTGTACTTTAATGTTGGACCCACACCCTGGCCCCTCGGCTAGGCTAAATTTCCGTCTAAGGTTGTGAGCAATGCCCCCTGCCCCCCTCTGGTTGCGCCACTGCGTGCGTGGTTAAGGCACCATGCAATGAAAAACAATTCGTTTTCAGTGAGGAGATTTTTGTTTGCTCGATCATTCATTTAGATAAATGAAGCTGTCATATTGCGTGCATTTCCTGGCAATAAGAAAAAAACTGCTTACGCTGAACTCAAATCGCTAAGTATATAAATTCTCCTTGGAGGAGAAGCTCCTCCTAGGACTTCGTAGGATTTAGTAGCTACGTAAGTAGGCAACACTGGCTGCAGCCGTCCACGTGGTGATGAAACATCTGGAGCGACACGCTGCCGGAGGGCTGTTTCCTTCCAGCAGGTTTTGCAGGCGCCCGGGTCTTGTTGAATGCCCAGTTACCTTGTAAGCGCAGAGCGCCTTGAAGACCAAGAACCCGGGTAAAGACGCAAGTCGACTCGTTGCCGTGGGCAGGCAAGCAGGTATACCTGTCCTCGCGTGCAAGCGGGCAGCGGGTAGGTAAAAGGCCGACTATGCTGGCCTCTGCTTCTTTTCCATTATTAGCTAATATGAAATTCAACATGTTGGGAAAATACCGGGTGATCCGTTTTAGATGTCAGAAAAGTAAACCTTTATATACACAAGAGGTTAATGTACGTATATCCGAGCAGCTTGTTGTAATATAAGCAGAAAGGATGTAAGTTTCGAATTCAGCCACATGGTGGTGGTAATGTGCATGGTAACAAATGTGGTGATCACGTCACAACAGCGCACACAGTATGTCGTATGGTATGCGAAATTTTCGAGTTTTACATGCATGCTACGCAGCTGAAGTCCGTAAACCTCCACTGACCACTCATTCGAAACTTACACCCTTTCTGCTTATATTACAACAAGCTGCTCGGAGATACGTACATCAACCTCTAGTACTAATACAAAAAATATATTACAAATTTTTACACAATTCATCGAAGTGTAGATGTAATGTAATCATTATTATTTAATTAATTAGATTTTTCTTGCATAACACAACACAATGGTGGTGTTGGATTCTCATTAGATTCCTTTGTGCGTAAAAATCTTGCATACTGGAAACTAGAGGAAAACATTATGAAGCACGATTTATAAAGAACTTCCTTAATCAGTTCTGCAGAGAAGCCCAAAGCTGTTGGTACATATTTATCGTCTATTAACCTTTTCGACCTGTAAATATAAAGTAGATACATTCGCTATTTATGTTAAATTTTATCTTTGTATTCTTTGGTATTCCGAAAAGTCATTATCGAAATATTGTTATTTGATGTTGCTCGAACTTTTTTTATTCATTGTAGTATCAAGATATCATCCCTTTCCTGTTACATATCACTTTTGGAGGAGGGATACAAGTGCCCCTCTGTACCCTACTATATCTGCCAATGCAACACAATATATTAAAAATTTGCCCCCTTAATAAGAATTCCTGGCTACGGGCCTGTATAAAATGAGACTACATCCTTTCCCAACTTATGTTTGGTTTTGAAGAACATTTGCAAAAATTTTTTGGCACTATTTAAATGAACGCAGATTCAAGTTTATGTTAACAGCAAGAAGTACACGAGACAAGCCAACTAAGAATCGCAGTCAGGTTTTGCAAATTAAATGAAACGTGGAATTATTCCAGTAGGAATTCTATGCTTCTGTTTCCAGTTTTCCTTTTAGGTCCACCAGGTTTTGTACAGGTGCAACAATAAACCTAGTGTACCCCCGAGGGGAAGGGGTGTCAGAGGACACTTAACTTTAAAGTCCTTCTTTCTATTTCAACTGCATTCCATGGATGCAAAGGCTCCGAACCGGGGGAAGAAACAAGCAGTGTGAACGTGAGCCCTCTCGGGGAAAAAACAAGTTCAAGGTGGAAAAAAAATAAATTCAGACGAGACGGAGACGCCCTTTGAAATCGCGACTAGATCCTTCAAGACTTGTCGAAACGAGACAGTCCCCTGTAAATTCGAGAATGAAGAGAACAAGAGACGAGACCCAGTACAAGACAGAAGTATAATATGTGTGTGTGTATGTAATTCTTGATCTCATGTTGACAAAGTCACATATAAGGGCCTAGAGGATGATTCAAAAGTACCTTAACACCCCTTATAAAAACCAAGGGAGTTAGGCTGGGTATAATTGGTCATGATAGAAACAGGTTAGGCTTAGGGGGGAACCACATTGGTGTGTTCCAAGTGGACGTCTGCCATATTCAATTCAAGGGGGTGATGTGATTAACAATGTTGTCTCACACCTGGAAAATGATATATTTGTTACGATCATGCAGTCGTAACTTCTTCCTGGTTAAAGATAGTTGAAGATACCTTCACCACTGTATTTCTCGTGAAATTCCAGCCTGTTTTAATTCTAGTCTGACTGGTAAAGACGGCTGCAGCATGGTGCTGATCACATCACCTCCAAGATGGCCTACGTCGAAAATATGCGGGGCCCACACACCCTAATTATGCCTTCATGGCATGGTGCTATATGCACAGGGAACTTTAACTTTGCCTATACTTGTATATATTGTATTCGTTTCTGTACCCCTGAGTACCTACGTTTATTTTTTACATGCGCATATAAGAACCCTCTACTATGTCAAGGGCTGAGGGCCCAATAAAGGCTTACATGTCTCCGCCCCCCCCCCCCCACACTGCGGGGTTTTGCGGTTTCTAGATCCAGCACTGCAAGACAGACATGTACAACTGGATACAACACCGAGTACGAGATAGACCTCGCCCATGACAAGAGACTGCCAAGTGTTGTCTCGATACCATCCCTCGTCTGCCCCCTCCGTTTTTATGCTGGGAACATTGGACTGTATATTTTATTCCGTCCATTTTCCTACATATAGGAATGAGAAATTGAATATCTGAATACGTATAAGAAAAATCTTATGTTCACAACAGCCAACATTACAAGCTCAGACAAAAGTACACAGTCCGACAATTAGGTAATGAGACAGTCGTTATAATGAAAAGGAAACAAAATATTTGAGCATTCCCTGTTTATTACTCAAGGGCAGTGGCGTCGATTAGGTGGGGCGTAGGGGGTCAGTTGCCCCCCACTCTTTGCCACTTTTGTCCCCGCACTGTACTAAACCTTATCTACCAAGGGGAATTAAAAGTATCCTTGCACCCCCTCCCCCCAGTTTCCGCACCTTGCCCCCGCAGCTTTGAAACTCAATCGCCGTCACTGCTCAAGAGACATCAATACAGCAATTGGCACGGCTGGCCAACGATTGGAACATCTGCAAGTATTTATGTGGTAAGACTTGAAGATTGGCCATCACAACCTGTTGGATGTTCCTGTGTTCATCAGAAGTGTGTAATTTCAGCAGCAGCTTCACTTTTGGGAACAGGAAATAATCACAGGGGGATAAATGTGGGGAATAGAGAGGATGATTTAGCACACTCACTTGTTTTTGGGCTAGGAATACCTAGACAACCACTGCTCGCGGACACCTTGCATTATCGTGGAGCAGGAACCAACTTCCCGGTTCAGGAAGGTCTGAGACAGTCAATTCTCTTTCCTAATCATTCAGAGCACTAAACGCCCGGCCATGAAAAGAGGCAGCTGGGCAGAATTGCGCTGGTGCCACATATGGGAAAAGCAAAGCGAGAGCAGGACAAAAGTCGCTGGTTCCCGCGCACTGTGTGGCAACGTGTGGCTGCGTTTCCTATTTCCAGCGTCAGACCGACCTCTCCCCGGGGCACTTTTGTGTCATCCCTGGATCCTGACCAAATACTGTTAGTTTGTATCACATGGATTACGAAGACCAATTCTACAACGAGATCATTCATTCTCTTAAACCTCCGAGCACACGAGGTTGTGCTCCGACGTGGCAACAGCGCAAATTTCTGCCACTCGCCTAATTTCATGGCCGTGCGTTTAAGATAGTAGAGTGCGCATCAAATCTCCTGCATATGGCGATAGCCAATAGCAGCGCACATCAGCGGTGCCATGTCGAAATCTCACACGGAAAAGAGACAGCGTGGTTGAGCTACAGCGCCTTGAATAACGTAGTGTGGAAAACGGCATAGTTCTGCGCGCTCTGGCTGGTTCCACTCGAAAATGATCCGCTAGAGGCGCTGGTGTTGAACCCGGTGCTTGGTATTCGTCTGCTTATAATGGAAGTAAATGGAGTTTTCGCTGCAACGTCTGATTCTTTTACATGAAGCATTTCTATGAATGTGATAATTGCTATGATATTTGGTACAGTGGTCGCGAAGATATTAACGAACATTCTAGACAGTCGACCACGTCCTGTTATCGTCATACTTTCGTTAATAATTCTTGAGAAAAAATACGCGTGGAATGCTCTTGGCAACTAAATTTTTGTGTATGAATTAGGTTCATTATTATTATCATCATCATCATTTCTTTTAAAGATATACACACTGAAGCATTTGCATTTTGGATATTTACTGTCTCTTTTCTTCCGCTTTAAACTAATCGCGGCGATGATGATAATGATGATTGCATGAAACGACAAGGGGAACCCCACAAAACTTTCTTAGTGCCATCGACATGAGTGTAAGGAAACTTTCAAACCAATGGGACAAGCGACACGAGATGTTCACACTGTCACACTAGTGACACACACTTCCAGACTGTAAAATAGCATTCATTGCACATGAGGGTCCAAACAGCAAATGACACGTTCATATGGCGTATTCGCGTGCTACTTGTTACTTCGGTCGGAAAGCTCCTTAAAGGAAGGGTGCTCAGACCGAAGCGACGCGCTACAGGGGGTGTTCCCAACTAAGTGACAAGCGACATGGTGCCTTCAGTCTATTGGCAAGCGTTCGCTGCTAATTGTGCGAACAACAGATAGGCGACACGAAAAACAGCACATTACAACAACAGATCTAGGCGACACGATAAGTCACACGTGTCGCTTTGTCGCTTGTGAGTCGCTCAAACTGGGCCATTTCCTCAATAGCTTGCAACATGTTGCCGTGGTTTGTTATTCGCGCATGCGCGATGCAATGAGTGTCTTGCTTTAGGGAGATTGCGCACCAAAGCGACAAGGAGCACGCGACACTTATCGCTTGAGGATTTTACCAACCGAACGCTGGCCTGTGCTTCCCGTCATGCCGCTACGATGTGAAATGTTGCTCTTGATTGGCTCGTTTCCAAGCAACCCATGTCGCTTTGGTGTGAAATCCTCGTACCGTTTGTCGCGTGTCGCTTTGGTGTAAAATCTCCTTGAGGAAACGGTGCAGTCAGAGCTTGTATCCCTACGGTTCGAAAGGGTGCATTGATTACCGACTGCTCGCTTCCAAGCGACACTTGTGGTTTGTCGCCTCGGTATGAAATATCTCTCAGGATACTATTTATATTCGAATAACATAGAAAAATAAAACTCTCGTACACAATCCAACACCTGACGTCCGGAATCACTTTGCGATGTTTCTTCTTGTGTTACGCATGCTATTTATTTATTAATTTTGTTTTACTTTTCTTTCCAAATTAATGTCATTTCGTGACTGCAAATTACTCCACAAATATAACTGTTTCCATCAATTCACGTACCGCCTTTCAAGACAAACAAATCTACATAATATATTCCAAAAACTAACAAAGCCGCATTACTTTCATAAGAAAAGTAGCACCGACATTGATCGCACTGCCATCTATGTTTCTCATCCGTCTGGGGAACCAGTTTCTTGGGTCGTTTTCCACATTACGTTATTCAAGGCGCTGTAGTTGAGCGAAACGCCTTGTCACGGAACTAGGCAACGCCGCACGTCTGTGATTCGCTGGTGCTGTTCAGCCGTTCAAGGCCATATGCAGGAAATCTGACGCGCACTTTAACAACCAATTGCAGTTTCACCCTCTGGAACAAATTTCAATTGTGAAAAACACAACATAGTCTTCACCTTTGATTTTTGGAGCTACATTTTCTTGTCTCTTGGTAAATTTAGCTACTTCCATTCTGCGATTTGTCGTTTTAGTGAAAATGTTCTGTTTCGTCCTCCACAACAATGGAATTCAAGAAATGTTTATTCCTGCAAGCAGATTTCCTAATGGCTTTCATGAAACTTGATGTTCACTCGCTGCTCCATCGCGATTACACCCTTACACCTCTCTCATGATATGGCGGCATAATTTCCAGCGTGCCCACCGCAAGTTCATAAGGCGTTACCAGGCTGTATATTATGGAAAACGCCACTTTACAGATGGACTGCACACGTGGGACAACATAAAATAAGCAGAAAACACCGTGAGGTCGGCCTCGTGTTTCGTGTTGTATATTATAAGAATGTCTGCCCCTGGAATTATACTTCCCCGCATGAACTATATAGGATCTTATGGGACCAGATAAGTCCCTCGCAAAGGTGCCTCACTGCATGCAAAGATCGAGTACCGGGCAGGGACTGGAATTTGCGTTAATTATAGCAAAATTTATATTAATCGTCGTTTAATGAAGTTATAAATGATAAAATCGTTAATAGACAAATACATCAAGCCCGCCCTAAGGGCTTTCTAGGACGCTTCTCCACTGGTTAAAATATTTATTTATAAGTTACAGAATAAATGAAACATTCTTTCACCCTTCCGTTGCCATTGTCGCAGCTCGCTTAGAGTTAGATAGGCGCAATAGTAAATAAGTCTGACAACAAAGTTTCGTAAGAATGTTTATTGGCGATTACTTACGGATATTTGCTTTTAGCTGACATACATTGAACAAGGTAAAGGCAAAGAAACAACTTTTCTCTCTGTCTTGGAAAAGGGTCAAGTATCCTCTTTGACTCCTTCCACCTGTGCGGATGTCAGTGTTCAATCCAATATCTTCTTTACGTCTTTACAGCTTGAAATCTAAAAGAGTTTCATTTTAAAGATTTTACCAATCTTTATTTCATTCGCCATAGTTTTTAGTTCTGGTGCAAATATAGTCGCATTTTCCCTTACAGTTTCATAAATGCATATAAATAACGGCATTTTGCACGATGTATACCTGGTTTAGCAACTATTCTAGAGAAAGGCCCAGGGATTTATCCAGCAGTTTCCATTCGGAGGGGAAGATGTAGGATCAATTTTAAGGGGGTATGAGGGTAAATTTGGCATTAAATCGCCGTAAATTGGGATCTTCCGAAAAATCCATAGGAAGCCATGAGATTAAATAAGAAAGTCAATAAGTCGCCTTTGGCTTCAATTAGCCCCTAAGGGAAAAAGAAGAAAATATCTCTTCAAAATACATCCACCTAATTGCAAGACGAAAGACGAGTTATTTCAATGCAGACTAAGGTCTTCAACTGATAACAGTTTTGCAAAATATAGCGCACGTTACTTGAAACATTCTCTCTGAAGTTTTTAGAATGTTGCAATGCAGTTTTCGTACTAAAGTTATTCTACTTTCTGTAAATATACGTAAGAATTCATACCGACGATAAGCTTTTTGTTGTTTCTTTTACAATAAGACACTGCTCACACAGTTACCAACATTTTTTTGCTTCTTCTCGCGATAGTTTCAAGGTTTCGATGCACTTGTTTGACATATTTCCCCATTAAATAAGTCAACGGAACATCGACTGGCTGGTTAATTTGTTTATTACAAATAGGTTGGTGGTTTAACCCCCCCCCCAAATTAATGATTGATTGATTGATTTGCTTTATTTTACTTCGCTTCTTGTGCCGCTTTTCGCTAATTTGCGAAGATGGGGATGAGTGATGATATGATGAAACTGATGAATGGACACTCACAAACATCCATGCCCAGGCCAGGATTCGAACCCTGGCGTCATAGTGTGATGTGCTAACCATTCTGCCACGGGGGCCGGCTCCCCTCCAAAATGAGTTTCAACGTCCCTGAGAATGGAGGAAAAAAATAGATTTCTCTTTTGTTCCGCCCGCTATACTTTTTTCAATACCCTATCTAGACTACCCTATATATGCGACCGAAGAGTGGTGCAGATAACATCCCCCTTCACAATTGGCTGAGATTGTGAATATATATCTCCCTTTCTTTTCTCTCTTCCCTCCTCCCTCAACCCCCACCCCCTCCATGGCATGTTTGAATGTGCGGGAGAGGCTTTACTGTTACTTACAGACAGGGGCGGCGCCAGAAATTTTTAACCGGGTGGGCAGAAGCTGTATGTTGATAGATTAGGGTGGTCAGGTATAAATGTAAGGCCATATATATGTATATGTATCCTCTCCTCTCTTACACTCTTGATTTCCCTACACTTCTTTCCCTTTACTTTCTTTTTTTTTACTCTTTAATGCCTTCTTATATCCTTCTATCTCAACTTGTTACCTCTTTCTCCCTTTCACTTTCTCTCGTTCCATTCTTCAAATATTTCTCTTTTTTTCTAATCTATTCTCGCATCTTGTTCCACTTCTTTGTCTCCGATGGACACAATTATTTCAAGGAAGTGTTTGTGTCTGCGCAGCCATACGTTCTAATCGCATTCTTTCATTCATGTCAATGTAGTGAAATAAATGTGAATCGGTTGCATCACATTTTGTCCTTCAAGTGCAAAAAAACACAAGGCACATACTCAATTTTATATATCCGGCGACAGTGATAGAACGTGTGATGGTAGACCAGGGGCGATTCCTCCATGTAGGAAGTGAGCAACTTCCTACAGTTCATTTAGACTTGCTTCCAATTCTCTACTTTTTAGGAGTTTAATAATAATGTGCGTTATAAAATTATGAGCGCAATGTACGTACAATTGACTAGGTTAGCTACTGTCAAGAGTCGATTGGTGCCGCTTCTTCCAGCCGCAGCCCAAAGACGATGGACTCACAGGTTTGGCTGCCGCTCGCTGAGGAACATCGGCGGTCATCCTACAGACAGATGGGTGAGCAGTGGAAAAGGGGCAGGGGGGAAGGTTGCGGTTTCTAAAGATACAGCGAGGAAGCACCGAGGGGTTCCTCAACAGTGGTGCCAACCCCATCAAAATGGTGCTAAACGTAGCACAGTTTGATTTTCGTTGGCCCCTAGCATCCTGCTTTTGGCATAATGCTTAAATCTAGAATAATCTGCAAACGCGAGTCTCTGGGAGAGGGAAATCGAATTCAAAGGAATAAGTTTTCAGGAAATAGAAATAAAATTACTTCCAAGTCTCATTTATACTACACCAGTGGACTTGTTTCAAATTAAAGGGAGTATGCGCACAGAGCGACACGCATGTTTTTACAACCATGCGACGATCCATCATCCTCTATCTTTTCTTTATCCTTTCGATTTTGTTCCTGAGGAGTACTGCAGTGAATTGATAGAATGTTGGGGGTAAACAAACCATTTTCTCAAACCGTTTAAAGTTCTATGCTGAACCCATTTAGTTTGTTGAGCCATTCTACACAATTTTGTGTAGTGAATAATAAGTAACGCAAGTTCAAAACTCGAAAAGTGTATGCATAATTAAACTTAAAACTGCAGTTATGGGGAAAACGTAATTAATAATATAATAATCCTTAGCGCGACAGCCCATGAAGGGCCTTGGCTTACCTACCGACTGCCGGTCTCCCTCCCACACTTTCCTTCGTCACCTCTAAGCGTGGAGATCTTCAACCAGTATTGGAATAGTCGGGGGGTCGGCCCGACGTATCCCCAGCCGTTATAGTAGGTCGTCTCGACCGGATTACGCTCACTCATTCGGAGCTCCCCCATTTCCTCACGATGGTGGGTTGCCACCGGCCCTATACGTAGGCCGAATAAATTCCGACCAGAGCCGGATTCGAACCTACGCCGTCCCGCAGCGAACGATCTCAAGACGAGTGAACGCCTTAACCCGCTCGACTACGGAGGAGGACAATTAATAATATATCCTAGCACAATTTAGAAGCATTTAGCATAATTTCAAAGTTTAAGCAGCACTTTTTATTATCCTCAATCCACAAGACAAAATCGAAATTCTTACAAAATCTGAAATATCGTCAATATTATTTTCGTTGGTTTTTATAGGTTCACATTACAAAATGTCATAGTTCAAGGGGACAAGGACCTTGTGCGTGGGCCCGCAGGTAACATTCTAAATGCAATGGATAGTACGAGCGATTTGTGCGACTGTAATCGAACTCATTTTTCAAACCTTCCTCAGTTTACCATAACTTCTTCCTACACTCCAAAAAAGCAACGATGTTCACTTTTCTTGGCTTATAAGGTTATTGCAACTGACAAATGTATCTGAATGTATGTTTGCAGTAACGGCGATCGGGTGCCCAAACTTAGGGCAAGGACAGTTTACTTTTTTTGGTAGAAAAGTCTTAGCATTAAGAGGCCGTAGTGCGGGTGCAACAAGTGGCAAAATGTGGCGGGGGAAACTTTCCCCCCTTGCTCCTCCAAATCGCCGGCACTGAATATTTTGATTAAAATTTATGTCTTATTGGGAATGTACATACACACGCGCGGAAAAAAAGACAATTCTTTCTTCATTCTGCATAAAGTATCCCAAGGCTTATGAAAGGCTATTTTGACAAAAGTAATAATTTGTTAAGAATTGCAGAGTTATTTGCTAAGTTGCTATTCGTTTTCTGAAGTTAGTCTTCGTTACTCATGCGGGAGAAGTAACACACGTATGGTTAGATGAACACATGACCTGAGGTATCAAATAGTTTACATTTTGTAGAATGTGATTTTGGACACAAGGAATTCATCGAAATTGATCGCCATACCTGGTAATTAATCTCTTTTTCATAGATGACTTGATTTGTATGCCGCGACCTTTCGAAAGCGCTCAAATGTTAACCTCTATCCTGCCCAGTTTAACCTGGAAACTTTAATCTTGCAGGTGAACGAAACTCTGAACAGTCAAAATAATAATTTAATTGTGTGGGGTTGTATTTTTAGTGTCTGGGTGTATATGTTTTCGTACTTCGTCACTTTCACCTAATCACCATTGAACCTCATCGTCGCCATTAGCCAAATTAGCAGACAAGTGACTTCACATAGAACAAATCAGTCGAATCAGCAACTTACTCTTCCAAAAGTGGAGTTTCATTAGTTAATACCCCTTCGAAAGTTGAGGTGGTCTTTTCAATTTCACCTTGTTTCATTCTTGGATCGGCCTCCCCGATGGCGCCGTGGTATCGTCGTCGCCTTGTAATCAAGGGGTCCCAGGTTCGATACCCGGTGGAGGCACATAGTGGTTCGGATCACACTTTAAAACTGTAGGACCAGTCCCAATTAGCCTTACTGTGCATAAAGTGGACTTTAAACACCAAACAAATCAAATCAAATCATTCTTGGATCAAGGCAGCTAACTCCGTGAACAATAACGTAGTTTTCCGAAAGTCTCAAATATTTGTCTCTGGAAAAACACGCTCGCTCTTAAATGAAACGCATCTTCTGTGGTGATAAAATGACACGTTTCCTGTGAGTTCTTTCTGCATATTTTTTTTCTCCAATGGTATAATGTTGTCGCCTTATAATGAAGAGGTTCTGTTCTGGTTTATACTGCCCCCTCCCCTGGTGGAAGCACAATGCACACTGGTTAGGACTCCACTTTAAACTGTAGATTTAGTCCCGATTAGCCTATCTGAGCATAATAGTGTATTTAAAAACAAACAAACAAAGTTTTCTAATGGATACTTCGTGACACCTTTTTTCTTTACTTCATCCGCATCTACAGATTCTGTCGACCTTTTCGGCTGAACCTCTGATGCTTATAAAGTTTAAACCATTCTCATCGTGATTGATTAGTTCTCTGACGCCCTCATAACAAAGCTTTCCTACCAACCCCTTTCTTCTCTTAATTCTACGTAAGTTAATCAAAAGAAAAATTGGATGATTACGTAACTAATAGGCTATTATCAATTCAATAATTCTGTAGCTTTTTCCAAACCCACATAACTGTTACATCACAATTTATACACCTCGGTATTGTAGTGATTATTGTGATTACTTCTTATTAGTATTTATTAGTTTGGTTTGGTTTGGTTTGATTTGGTGTTTTAAGTCCACTTTGTGCACAGTAAGGCTAATCGGGACTGGACCTACAGTTTATACTGTGATCCGAACCACTATGTGCCTCCACCGGATATCGAACCCGGGACCCCTTGATTACAAGGGAACGACGCTACCATCACTACGCCATCGGGGACGAATACAAGTCGTTGTTTTTATACCACGTAGATATTTGAAGATGACATGTATGTAAAAATTGTAATGGAATAAAGAAAGATACACTTCTGGAATTTCAATGTAGACCTAAGTAAAAAGTCGAAATAATTTATTGTGTTGCTGGAGAATATTGTTTATTTAGAGATTACATGCGCAGGCCGGGATTTACAAAGATCCCACCCCAATCCCCTCCACAGTTTCAGTTGTAACATTTCGCTAAGCTACATGAGGTGGTTAGTTATACGTATTTCTACATTTTTCATCACATCCAAAGTACCTCCTTTTTTTTCGTTATGCAGTACTTTTCTAAGAAGTTTTCCCCAGTGCAAGCCAAGAGCTGCACCCTAAATCCTGATCTCATCTTGACCATATCCTGCATAATTTTGCGCCTCCTGAGCCTACTAGCTGCTTCTAATCATAGAAGTATTCAATTGATGACAGTTTATTTTGTTACAAGTTCTCCAGTAATTCTTTTTCGTTTCTTATGACAAAGTTAAGACAGCTTTTTATGGGATGATGATATGTGAACATTTCTAGCATAGATAATATCCATGAGTAAAATATACATGTAATGAATACCAGAATATTGAAACGTTCACATAACCCCAAGTATATCTACTTAGAGATTTTGATTGGGTGGGCAATCGGGTGGGCATAGGAATTTTTGGGTGGGCGCTTGCCCACCCGTGCCCACCCCTGTCGCCGTCCCTGCTTACAGATGTGTTTTAAAAAATGTAAAGTATTGATTGATTTGCTTTATTTTACTTCACTTTTTGTGCCACCTTTGGCTAATTTGCGAAGATTTGGATGAGTGATGACATGATGAAATTGATGAATGGACACTCACAAACATCCATGCCCAGGCCGGTATTCGAACCGGGGACCCCTGGCGTTGTAGCGCGATGTACTAACCACTCCGCCACGGGGGCCGGCAAAAGTAAAGCAGAAGGAGGCTAACTGGTTATGTAAAATACAGGTGTCAGAATAGCCATGTCGCCCTGGCTTAGTGCAAACCTTTAGCAAAAGGAAAGTTGCGAAACAAAGCTGTTTTTTGATGCAAACTGTTCAGGGGCGGCGCGAAGAATGGGCTAAAGAGGGGGCCACGGCCTGCCCAAAATCGCTCTGGTCCACCAGCCCTCCTTATCAAAATGTAATAAATGTAATGTAATGTAATAAAATGATAAAAATAATTAAACATGAACATGATGGGAGCCTTCCTCGTTTGGGCCACGTAACATAAATACAGAAATACATTTTTCTTAGAAGATGTGGCCCACCCAAATCTTTGACAGCCATCCTGTGACCCACCAGTACAAGAAAGCCTGAAGCCACTGAAACTATAGTCGTCATCGTGATTTCTTTATTTTTTTTTAGTATGTCAAATTTTAAAGCTATTCGATGCATGGAGGGCCGGCCCCCGTGGCAGAGTGGTTAGCACATAGCGCTACGACGCCAGGGTTCCCGGGTTCGAATCCTGGCCAGGGCATGGATGTTTGTAATTGTCCATTCATCAATTTCGTCATATCATCACTCATCCTCATCTTCGCAAATTAGCCAAAAGTGGCACAAGAAGCGAAGTAAAATAAAGCAATTCAATCAATCGATGCATTGTGCAACCAATTCGAGTATTTCGTTGCTTACCTCGGTTTACTTTGAACGCATATCACGGTTCAAACATTTATTGTACTAAGCAACGTGACTTATCAGAAGTGCAAAGGGCCTTTGCGTTGCAGCAGTCATGCGCTGGAAAACGAGTGAGTCATCACGTCTGTTGCTCTCCATTGTAATATGATAACACAAAAACCTTGCAGGCGTGATTCTTGGGGGGGCGTTCTCCGTAAACACTGGATTCATTACAGCATCTCTCGCCGCTTGCTGCACGCTATTAAGCACTCGTTCAAAGTATGCGCGTTCTTCATACATGTCATTTAGTTGTACGCTTTTCGCACTTAAAGAATTCTAGTGTCCTAATCTTATTTTTATTTTGAATGTAAGAAAATACACTGTGCATGATGGAATCTGAGCCCCGAACAACGGTTTTACAGTTTAGGAGCTTATGATAGCAACTCGTAGAGTTCAACATCAGTAGCCTCGTAACTAGGCATTAAAAACTTTGAAATGTCTTAGGACGGGTAGAAAGGGGAGGGGGGAGGTGGCAAAGAGGCAGATCATCAATGTTGTGAAACCGAGAACTGCCGTAAATTTAGAGCGATTTAGTATTGCATTTGAGCAAACTATGATGGGAAGTTTCAAAATGGTGGACGAGAAACTGATTTTCTCTTTTTTACGCGCACTCTTCCGTGGTGTAGAAGTTTCATCAAAACTCTGTCGATAAAATATTTTCTAAGTGCAGGGAGCCGAACTGATGTATTGGAACAAAATCATGAAATAAAATTCTTAAATAATATATTGTGTAATTTAGGAGGGTAGTGGGGCCACATCCACAATATTATGACAACGATAACCAGTGTCATCGCGAGCTATCTGGAGGAGGAAGGCTGCTCCCTCTGGGGAGGGCTCGCGATGAATCGGAACTGAGAGAGAGGCAGAGAGTGGAAGATAGTAAAGAATGCGATAAGTAGCGGAAGTGTAAGCGCACAAGACAGTGAAAACCACTGATATGCAACATTTTCTGGAATATAGGTAGCATGGTCCAGTTTATTCTCCTTAAATCGAAATCTAAGAAGGATTTACTCTTATTTCATATTCGTTTACTTACTAGTTCATTAGAGCTTCATGACGTGGAAAATATTTTGAAGAGGTGAGGAAGGAAATGCTGAATTATCGAGTGGTCCTTGGGAGATTAATTTCATCATTGGATTTCAACACATGCGATGCCATTCTGCTACATTACAAATACCATTTTCTCTGTACCAGTCTTCTTCTCCATTTAATGACACTTGATTCCATCGCATTAGCCAACACGTATAGTTTGAAAAAAATCATAATCCAAGATAAGGAGGTAAATCCAATATGAATCTTAATTGCAAAACGCATGCATTTTCTTAACTTCTATTTTTTTTTTTTATCACGAATTTTATTGCTTACTGAGAGGGCTTCAGAAATGGCAAATACTCTTCATACCTGGCGTTTCAAACGATATATATTATCTTAATGTTGAATTAAAACTTTGGGAAAATAATACAGGCGTGGTTAAAATATGCTGCAAGCTGAATTTGAAAGGGAACATGCAAACCGTGAGGAATATTCACACCAGGTGTTTTTCATTTGCAACTTCGTACATTGACATATTTCTGAATTATTAGCATCATGCAATCCATTTTTCTATTTTGGTTATTTTACGTCGCATTTCTACCTCTTGGGTTAATCGCGACCTGGACGACAAAGCTACAAGAACGTTTAGAAATTAATTAATGTTCAGATTAACTACCAAATTGATTCAAATAGTAAATCGTGTTCCAATATTATCACTATGTCACTATGTAAACATTCGTTTCTAGACATTTTGCAGGAAACTTGTAGGGATCAGTAATTTCTTTCACATTCTTTATGCGATAAGAAATTATTGAGAGGGATTGGTCTTAAAGGTGTAGGGTATAAATTTCTCTGATTCTGAAGTTTTCCCCTCTTTATTCCATGTCTGCGCTATATTTCAGATTTGTTTGGGTTATTATTAATAGTTGAATCCTTTGAAAGTGGACGTCAAAGTATTTCATATTTTTCCAGCAAATAAGGGTCCAAACCGAATTTAAATACCACGTGCATCATAAAATTGTGACATTAGCCAGTTGTCAAAGTTGGAAATGAAAATGTAGGAAATCACTGAATTGGTTCAAAGTAATGAAACGTTTCACATTTCACGTAATATAAAACTGTTCATCCATTTTTCTGTATCCTACTTCAAGTAATGAGCAACTTACCAAAAATATGCATTTTATAAAATATCATTAAGCCGATTTCTGTTTTCGTTTACCTTCTCGTTTTCTGAACAGAGAGTTTTATAATGCAGGTAAATCAGAAATATCTTCTGGTAGCCAGAAAATCTCCTTTCAGCACTTGTCATTGTTTTATACAAGTACACTTCACACATATTCGTGCGAATTTGCACCTTGCATAAATTCACTCCAAATGTGAGCTGGCTTCAAGTTCTCTGAAAGTAGTTGGTGTGCATTTTGTCGTCTTTCCAAAATCACTTCCCTTAATATTTTCTCGCTCTTAGATTCATTTGTTACTTTAATCGTACTTTCCAGTCCTAGTTTTTCTTCTGCCACCGTTACATGTTAACTTTTATTTGGGTGTTTTTCTTGAATGATTTTTTGAAAAAATGATGTCACTGAAATATCAGGATTTGCAACGGATAAGGCATTGATTTATGAATCATTGTTTTTCCCATCTTCCATTTTATCAGCTCATCACTCTTCCTCATCTTTCACGCAAGAGGTAGAAAAGTAACTGAAATATAAATAAATGGAAGAGAGTGGCACTCGAGGATAAGATTTGGAGGATGTTAGAAGTAAAGCTGAAGCAATGAAATGAGATGATATTTGCCCAAATTAAAATAACTAATTCTACACGATCCATGCTATGAATATTGCTTAACACGTTTGAAAGATATTCGGCCGCCAAATACATGTAAGCATTTTAATCATTTCGCGATTTGCAATCGCCAATTTTGAATTCTCTAACACATCCATTTTGAGCAACAAAAATAATATCAAGGAAATATGTTTGACGATTGATGTGTATCACATTACGAAAAATGTGCGGAAAATAGTTTAGATCATGCATTTCGAATTCAAAATGAATTTATTATTGAATTGAATTTATTACTCTATATAAACCATATAACATTGGTATTTGGAGGGTTCAGTACAGTTCATATATAAGAAAATATAATTACAAAATTTCTATAATTTACAATCTAGATATTCACTAACGCTATAATATTCCTTATTAACTAACAGTTTTCTTAATTTGTTTTTGAAACTTGTCATACTTTCTGCTTTTATATCATTTGGTAAATGGTTGAATATTGTAATTGCCATCTGTTCGGGTCCTTCTTGAACTAATGTTAGCCTCGTGAAGTATGGCTTTAGAAGCTGTTTGTTTCGGGTGTTATATGTATGTTCTATTGAACTTCGTAGCGCAATATTTTTTCTCGCATATAATGACATTTCATACGGGTTAATACTTTGTATTTCTTAAACAACGTCTTGCACGATTCCCTAGTCTTTATTCCTGCTATAATCCTAATGGCTTGCTTTTGTTTTCTAAATGCTTCTAAACTTGCCGGCGAGTTCCCCCAGAATTATATTGCATAATTTATTAGTGAATGAAACATTGCATAATATACCTGAATTAGTGAATTTGTATTAAGTGTTTGTTTTAATATCCTCAGTGCAAATATTTTGGAATTTAGTTTTTTAACTAGTATTTTTACATGGTTTGACCAATTTAGATTTTCATTTATAGTTACTCCTAAAAAATTTGTTTCGCTAACTAATATTACTGGAAGATGGCTATTCTTTACTACAGCTCTAATTTTATTGTTTTGTTTAGTGTGAAAAAGCACGTAATTTGTTTTCTGTTCATTCAATAGTAATTTGTTACTGTTAAACCAAGATTTAATTTCTTCCATTGTTTTTTGATTGTTGGCTTCTAACTCGTTCACATCATTTCCCTTTACTTTTGCGCTAGTATCGTCTGCATACAACAAAATCTTTGTATTTTGTATATTTAATGGTAAATCATTTATGTACAACAGAAAAAGTAGCGGGCCTAATATTTATCCTTGGTGAACTCCATATTTTAACGTCTTTAGAGTGGATATGTATTTTCTTACGTTTCCATCTCTTTCGTGGCTAAGTTTAACAACATTGCATTCTGTTTGATAAGTATGATTTCATAATTTGAAGCACATTACCCCTTATCCCATAGTGTTCCATTTTAGAAATTAATGTTTTGTGGTTTACCAAATCAAAGGCTTTTGTCAAGTCGTAAAATATTCCCAGTACTAATTTTTTATCGTTTATACCTTGCAAGATGGAGTCGATTAATGTATGTGTTGCACTTGCTGTGCTTTTGTTTCCAATAAATCCGTGTTGTTCTTTTGATAATATGTTGTGTTTATTAATGAACTATACAAGGCGACGTTTTATTAAGGGTCGCCAGAACTACCGCGAAAGGGATTAAGCGCGAATGTGAAATTCTCGCGGTTAATCTGTTTCGCGGTTGTTCCTTTCGCGCTTAGTCAGTTTTGCTCTTATTCCTTTCGCGCTTCATCCGGTGTTTAATTTTGGTTTCGCGCTTATTCCGTTTTGAGGTTGTTCCTCTCGTGCTTTTTCCGGTGTTGAATTTTGTTTCGCGATTAATCCGTTTCGCTGTTATTCCTTTCACGCTTATTCCTGTGTTCAGTTTCCTTTTCGCGATTATTCCGTTTCACTATTATTCCATTCGCGCTTATTCCTGTTTTTAATTTTGGTTTCGCGCTTAATCCGTTTCGCGGTTGTTCCTTTCGCGCTTATTCCGATACTACGTTTATGCTTGAGGCTTTGCGTGTGACCTCTCGGCACGTTTCTTGTGGCACCCCTTGGTGTTCAGAAGACCTATACCCGTTCGGTCGCTTGTTCATTGTTCAGCCACGTGTCTGCATGGAAAAACCGTTATGGTCTTGGGTCCCATGGAAAAATTACCTGAATTACCTAACGTCGTCATATTGGACACACCCGTCTACCGCATCGACACTTGCTGCAAGCATTGGACCTTCCACTGTGTCCACAGTGTAATGTAATTTCAGATCACATTTTAATTTTCCTGATATCTCTCTGCTACATGCTAGGAGACGACGACAGTGTTTATTATGTTTTTAAATATCCGAGAAGGACTGAGATCGTACACTATATCATAATGCAAAAAGTGTGAAATGTTCCAAATATTTAGAATGCAAAATATATTGACATGTGTAGAATACTTTCTATTTGTAGGGAAATGCTACCTCCCTTTAGCGAGTAGTTTCATCTTACTCTCAGGATGTCTGTTTAGGTTGTTTTAACAGTTAGCAACAAAAAATAAAAAATAAAAAGTAAATAAATATGAAAATAATTACACAGGCATCTTTATAAGTGAGGCTTTGAAAAACTCTAGTGAAGTTTTCTGGACTTGTGCAGCCTAAAATGCAAAAAATGTGTGTGTGTGTATGTGTCTGTGATATGACATTATAAAATGATTTGAAAAATGTAAAGTCACTAGGTTCATGTTTGGTAGTACTGATTGATTGAGTTATTTTACTTCGCCTTTTGTGCCACTTTTGGCTAATTTACGAAGATGGGGATGAGTGATGATAAGATGAAATTGATGAATGGGCACTCACAAACATTCGATTTTGTGATTGCGTTTCTCCAACAAAACACACGTCTACAGTTACACCTTATCCTACTATGACTAGTGAATCCTCCCTCCGTGTTAAACAGTGGATTCGCATGACATGGCGACATTTACTTTCCGGCAGGATGTTGTCCGAAATGTCATCCAAGGTCTGGAGCTACACCACAGAATAAACATCCATTTTCATTATTACATAACTAAATATATGACAATCTTGTAAAAAAAGAAAATATGAGTTTGGTTTGAGTTGGTGTTTTAAGTCCACTTTATGCACAGTAAGGCTAATCGGGACTGGACCTACGGTTTAAAGTGGGATCCGAACCACTGTGCCATGTGCCTCCACCGGGTATCGAACCCGGGACCCCTTGACTACAAGGCGACGACGCTACCACTGCGCCATCGGGGAGGCCCAAGAGAAAATATGAGTATGGGCTCGCGAAACAAGAATACCGATATGCAATGTAGCACACCTTCCCTACGCATATAAGCCGGCCACCGTGGCAGAGTGGTTAGCACATCGCGCTACGACGCCAGGGATCCCGGGTTCGAATCCCGGCCTGGGCATGGATGTTTGTGAGTGTCCATTCATCAATTTCATCATGTCATCACTCATCCCCATCTTCGAAATTAGCCAAAAGTGGCACAAGAAGCAAAGTAAAATTAAGCAAATCAATCAATCAATGTATTGCCATATAAATTATTACCGAGAATAAACATTTGTAAAGTCATAGATGGCCTGAAGTCTACTCTAGAAAGCATTTTTCTAACGCCAACCACAACAAATGAAATATCGAAAGAAATGGGGAATTTAAAAGACTCAAAGTCTGTAGGAGACGATTTTTTAGTCAGAGTAATAAAATAAATCTAGGCGATGTTAGCACCTATTTTAGAATATCTCTTTAATGACTGTATCGCGAATGGTATCTTTCCCACTAAGTTAAAAATAGCAGAAGTCAACCCAATATTTAAAAATGGAAGTAAAAACCTGGTTCAAAATTAAAGACCACAACTTTATTATTACCTGTGCTAAGCAAGATTCTAGAAAAGTTAATAAAGGGGCCGTGGAATAACCGGGAAAGGGATTAAGCGTGAAACGGACTAAGCGCGAAAGAGCAGAACCGCGAAACGTAAAACAGGATTAAACGCGAAAGGAATAAGAGCGAAACGGAACAAGCGTGAAAGGAATAAACGCGAAGGAATCAGCGCGAAACGTTTCAGCGCAAAATGGAATAACAGCGAAAGGAACAACCGCGAAAGGAACAACTGCGAAACGCGAACCCGCCCCTAAAATTATGCTTTCCCGCATGAATCACATAGAATGTTATGGGAGCTGAGGCCCTCAGAGAAGTGGCCCGACATGCAACGGTAGAGCCCCTGGCATGGATGAAAATTTGTGGAAATTATCGTAAGGCCTAGAATTTTAGTTTTCTTGTATTAAGGCGTCCTTTAATGAAATTGTAAGTAATAAAATAATCCGTAATAGCCAAATATATTAGGGTAGGCCCGGCCTCCGGGCCTCTTATGACGCTTCGCCACTGCAGATGAATGTGAAAGCAAGTTCACTCAAAAGAATCAGTCTTAACTCATCATAGAAGTCGTTTAGAAGTTACAATACGTTCAGATTGTCCTTTCAATAAATAGGGCTCCAGTGTATTGCTTCGATGATGCAGAAAAAAATCGCAACAAAATGGATTTAAGCATGACAGTGCCCTTGGCAAGGCAACTGGCAAAACAGCGAAACCACAGGAACAATTCCATTTACGTAGATGTCTAATCTGATTTATATAATTTTGTTATTGTTTGATTTTAGAATTTAACTTCGAACGATTCGTTGTGTTACATTCGATATCCAAATTATATTTTAAACAATTAATGCTCAATTCTAACGATATTTAAGGTAAAAAAAACAAAAACATATTGCATGCGAAATTTAATTTAATGGAAACCTGTTTCTGGGGAACTTTTGGAAAACATCAACAATCTTATTGGGATAGTAAATCCACGAAGTTCATCCCTCCCTCTATATAAAATCACAAGTCGCACCTTGCTTTAGGAAACATCGCTGCTCAAAGAGGAATGGCATCGAGATGGAACGAGTCGAGACTTGTCACAGCCTCGTCTCGTCTACTGTGTTGTAGGGGGCGGATTTATATGCACTAAAAACAGCCAAAATATGCATGCATATATGCACTAAAAAGGCCAAAATATGCACTTAAATATGCACTAACAACCTTCAAAACAACCTATTTTAAGGTTCTGTACGCCTTACACGGGAAATAAATGTATCAGTAACTGACTGAACGCAATTATAGAAATGAAAGTGTAATAAATTGCGCTATTTATGATCACCAAAAAATACTAATTTACAAATAGTAGTGTAATTGGGTTGGTTCAAAGCAACACTTGGTACGAGGCCTATTATTTTTATTAATTTAAGCACAATGGAAAACCTATTTTGACGATGTTTTTGTCGAATTTATACTATTGCAAATCTGTGTTTTTTCATCTCACACTTCGTACGAGTGTCATAATTTCTTTCGAGTTAAAGTACGTAACACCTACACCTACACCCACCCACGCACACCTACACCCACCTACACTCACCCACACTTACACCCACCTACACCTATTTACTTCCGGTCCACTTCCGGTCTACTTGACAGACACCTGTGAGTTTTTCCAGTATTTCTTAAGTATACAAGTACATATATTTTGGGAGTTCAAACCAACATTTGTTACGATTCCTATTATTTTTATTAATTTAACTACAATGGAAAACCTATTTTGATGATGTTTTTGTTGATTTTATACTATTTCAAATCTGTTTTTTTTTTTCACCTCACACTTGGTACGAGTGTCATAATTTCTTTCGAGTTAAAGTACGTAACACCCACGCATACCTACGCATACCTACGCATACCCACACACACCTACACCTACACCTACACCCACGTACACCTATACCCACCCACGCAAACCCACGCACACCCACGCCCACCCGCGGTATGCAACAAGTTATTACGCAATGTTTACGCAACAAGTTATTACGCAGACCCGTATCTAGCGTGTTGTTGGTTATGACGTAATGGGTGTCTTCTGATTGACTTACTGTTTCGGATGTTTTCATCCGCGCTTAGGTTACTTAAAGGGTTTTCGCATTACAGATCAGTCAGTATCGTGAGAGTGTTTTGCAGAGTACGGATGTGTTGTTGCAGTGTTAAAAGTTAAGCATTTAATTTATTTTAAAGCTACATACTATTTATTATTTTTAAGTTTAAAAAAGTGTATCAAGTGATTTTTTTTCCTAGTAATTTCGATCAGCTTGACTTTTGGTACATTTATTAATTTTTTATACTTAGTACAAATATATATTTTATATATAATAAAAAATAGCTAATATAAAATAAAACGTCATGAATATTTTTGGGTTTAAAAAGCAACAACATAATCAGCCTGTAGAGAGAATTACAGTAAACATGGATGTATTTAGAGAAATTTATCATCAATTGAAAGGGTTACTTCTTGTTCACTTGAATAGTATTTGGTCTCATGTTGACGAGGATACTGGAAAGCACTTATTTGTATTTAATAATAACGTATCATCATATAAGTTACCTGTTAGTGGGAAAATTCAAATAAACATTTCACCATTCAGAGTAAATTAGAGACACTGCAACAGTCTTCACCTACGCAGGATGACATAACGCAACTGCAAGAAATTTTGAAAAATGCAGCTGATGCAACAGAACTCCATGCTATAAAATTAACTCTCACCACACATCAGAATACTGTAGCTGCTTTGCCTACTTCTCAGGAAATCAGAGCTATGAGGAGAGCAGTACATCGAATTTTAAAATCTGAAGATATCAAAAACATTCAAGCAGAAATTGTGCAAATCAGAGAAACTGTTGCTAGTCTCCCCAACAATCAAATAATTAAAGAACTACATGCATTATTTACAGAAATCATGAATCAAGTACACGATCTTCCTACCCAGAGTTCTAAATTGAAACTTGCAGAAAATTTACAGGAGATTATTTCTAATATTACTTTACAAATTACTACTCTTGAAGCAAGTCAAGAATCTGTTTTATCAGGTTCTGCTACTCAACTTGCAACAACTGTATGTTGATGTAAAAATCAAACCTAGCTACGATGAGTTGGTTCGTACTATCAACGAACACTTGGAACCGATATTAAGCAGAATAGATGACGTAGATAGTGGTCAATTTTATTCTATGGAAATTGTTAGGTTACAAAATATTCCAAATGCTCGAGGGCACTGGACGTACGCCAATGCCAAATTATATCCGTACACTCAGGTACATGAATTTTTTGTTGATGGTAGTTTACGATTTCTGAAGTTTAGTTTTCTAAAACATGGAAAACATATTGAAGATCCTCAGTTTACTATAGTGCAAAAAGATGGTATACACAAGGCAGTTCAAATACCTATTGCATACTGGGATGAGTCTACCAATAAATATAAAGTACATGACGACGAACAATTATCAGTTTTTGATATTGAAATTGGTGACAAGCTAGTATTTAACATAAAGCGGTTATACCCTGAGGACAATCCATTTTATGCGATATTCTCACTTCGAACTCGATGTCAAGACAAGATATAGTTCATGAATTACACAAACCAGCCCGTCGCAATTACAAGAGATTAAGTGTAGTAACAAAAGGTATAAATGAATTCTTCCTGGCTGATCTGATTGAGATGGCTCCTCCAAGGGGGAGCACTACAGATACATGTTGCATATTATGACGAATCTGGAAAGAAATATAAAATACATGAGGATCAAGAATTATCTGTTTTCCCTGTGCAAGCTAATGACTAATTATTATTTGAAGTGAAACAATTATACCCCGAGGATAATCCATTTTATGTTATATTTTATTTTCAAACTAAATGTTAAGACAAGATATAGTTAATGAATTACACAGACCAGCTCGTCGCAACCACAAGCGACTAAGTGTGGTAACGAAAGGTGTGAATGAATTCTTCCAGGCTGATCTGATTGAGATGGCTACAGGGACTTTAAAAAATTTGGATAAGATAAATCATGGTTACAAATATATGCTTACAGTTATTGATACCTTTAGCAAATGTGCATGGGCTGTTCCCCTAAAATCCAAGACTGGTACTTGTGTTACCGAGGCATTTAAGTCGATATTTAGTGAGGGAAGGATACCATAATATTTACAGACAGATAGAGGGAAAGAATTTTACAATTCTACATTTGCTAAGTTAATGCAACAACATAATATTAAACATTATTCTACATACAGTGATCTGAAAGCACGTATAGTGGAACGATTCAACAGAACATTAAAAAATCGCAAGTGGAGACAATTCACTCTACAGGGCAATTATAAGTGGGTGCAAATTTTACCCGAGCTAGTTCATGATTACAACTATACAGTACACAGTACTTTCACATGAAACCTGCTGAGGTAACCAAATCTGATGAGCAACGATTGATTTATACTGTTTATTGTCAAAAAAATAAATATACTAGCAAGAAGCCAAAGTTTAAAATAGGGTATCAGGTAAGGGTCAGTAAATATAAACAGTTATTCGAGAAGGGTTTTACTAAAAATTGGAGTACGGAGTTATTCTCTGTGGTTCAAGTTTTACTAGGGAATAGAAATACATATATCATAAAAGATAATCATAACAAAATATTGAAAGGGAGATTCTATGAAGAGGAACTTAGTAAAACAAAATATCGAGATACACATCTAATCGAGAAAATAAGGGAGAAGAAAAATAATAAATTGTATGTGAAATGGTTAGGTCTGCCAGACAAAAGTTGGATAGAAGCAAACCAGGTGATTCTTTGACACCAACATGGAATGTGGTACAGCGTTTACCAGATGTAGTGGAAACTAATAAAAAAAATGGAGAGTTGTTACCTGATAACAAAAGATGCCTCATTGCAGGACCATCAGGTTGTGGAAAAACCACTTTACTCGTTGATAATTTCTTGCTTGCCCCCAATTGGCTAGATTGGAAAAATAGACACTTGTATGTATTCTCAAAAAGTTTAGAACAACCGAAATACCAACAACTCATGAAGTTGTACGAGGGACTGGGCATAGCTACATTTGCATCAACAATAAAACATCTCGACCAATGTTTGAAAAATTATGTTGTGGTATTCGATGATGTTATTCTGGAAAATCAGAATGAAATTAGAATTTTTTTACACAGGGTTGTCACAAAAAAATAGACTGCTTTTTATTTAGCTCAAACTTATTCCAAAATTTTCAAACAGTTACTACGAGATAATACAAACTTAATCTGTTTGTTTCGTCAAGATCATACTAATTTGAAACATGTATACGATGATTATGTGGGAGGAGACTTAAATTACAACCAATTTTCAAAATTTTGTTCATCTTGTTGGAACAGCGACGATTTTGGATTTGTTACTATCGACATGACTCGGAAACCTAACAATGGTAAGTTTAGAAATAAAATCTACGACTTTTTAAACGTTGAAACGATATAAAATAACCATTAATCAAAAAATAAATATGACGAAACATAAAATAGAAGATAATTCGAAATTACGAGAGTACTTGTCCAAACGTTTCAGAGGTTGGAAATCAGAGAATCGAGGTTTTTACGAACAACACAAGCGTCAAGACCAACCTATTATAGATTCAATCAGTGGTCTCGGTAAAGAGATTAAGAGTGTTACAGAACAAAATAAAAACCCCATCAATGAATTGGTACCTCTTACTGCTAAAAATTATGCAGATTTTCCACCTACCCCTTTATCGATCATCCACTCACCCCTGGTACTTAAGGAACCACCTGCTAAAGCAGCTATAGAAGAATCAGAGAAAATCGAGTTGGGTCCTCTGGCAAGGGATTACCTGAGTACTGGAAAATTCGAAAAAGATGAGGTATTTGGATTGTATCCAACTATGGAGGGAAATGAAGGCGTAGTATGGAAAACTGTCAAGTCTAAAGTAACATTTGAAGGGGATAACATAAAAATTAATTTGGGTGGGAGAAACAGCTGGTACAGATATCCTGGTACCATAGGGCTATGGGAGCTCATTACCAAAAAACAACCAAAAATTTTTACAGAAGATGATTATCAAAGTTACTCTGAAATTTTGACACTCTCTGATGCTTTGTACCAAAATAACGATGCCAGTCAAAAGCGTGGGAAATCGAGCAGCGGGGATAAATACAAAAATCTGATTAAACCTATTTGGAATCAACTAAAAACCGGTAGTGGTATAAAACAATACAATACTTTACCTAAGGAATTTGTATGGGTAAACGATGTGAGAAAACTTATAGATAGGTTGCTGGTTATAGCAGGGGAGGAAAATGCTGGGAACAATAATATCCATAATGAGAAAATGGGTATTGTAAACATTATTAGTGACAAATTAGCTAATTTTATTGTAAACGATCCTAAGGGTATAGGATACTTAATTAAAATTATCAATACTTTACCTCCTAAATTCTGGAATATATCAGAGGGTCGAGGTTTAGTGAATGATATTATTAATAAACTTCTTTTCGAGTTACACGTACCTGGTTACCAATATTGTGGTCCTGGTTCAAAACTTGAGAAACGAATAGAAAGAGGGGACAGGGGTATTAATCCTCTGGATGCAGCTTGCAAAGAACATGATATTGCATACAACACACACAAAGATCTGAATGATCGTCATGTAGCTCATCAAAAACTGGAAGAGGCAGCTTTTGGAAGATTAACAAGCAGAGATGCATCATTGGGTGAAAAAATAACAGCGTTGGGTACAACCATTGCTATGAATACAAAACAAAAATTAGGGTGGGGTTTGTAATATAAATACCCTGAAAAACAATTATAATAATAATAAAACAACATGAAACCAAAAGTAGTTGTATACCAAATACCATATCACGATCTTAAAAATTTAAAACTTAATTCGATTTTAACTAAAAAACAACAAGAAAAAAAGAGGCAATGTATAGCCAAAGGAAACGGAATGAAATTATTACTCAGTACGCCACAATTAAAAGGATTGCAAAATACAAGAAAGAAAACACACAGTGGAAGATTCCTATTCAGCATTTCAGCTAACTTGGCTGCATTGGGGCAGTTGGGAGCCTAGCCGGGGGCAGTGCTGCTATTGCCAAAACTGTGATTGATTCGAGAAAAAATAAGGCAGAACTACAAGAGCAAAAGCTTCATAATCTTGCCATGGAGAAAAAAATAGGCAAAGGTGTGAAGTCTAGAGCACTCAGAAAATTTTAAAAAAGAAGAAGCTCTTACTAACTAAGACATTGAATCTTTAAATAAAATATTTAAAATTAAACACTTCAGGGTGGTTTTCATGTCTGATTCTCTTCCTAAAGGTAGTCCTCACTCTCGAGAAAGTGGCGTGGTGAATTTGGACAATTCCGAAAACGTTGGTACTCACTGGATATGCTATTATAAACAAAATCACAATGCTTTTATTTTCGATTCTTTCGGAGGGCTACCCCCTACAGAATTAATTCGTTACTTGAAACATGTTAAAATTTATTACAACGACGATCGTATTCAAGATTTCGATCAAATTATATGTGGTCATGTTTGCATTACGATGCTCAGAATTTTAAATAAAATACCAAACATCAAATTACAAGATTTTCAAAAAGCTGTATTATATACTGCTGGACAAAAAAAAACGGACACTTGCATTTTTTGTGATAACGCATACATTCTGATTCGAAGGCTAACTAAATTATTGGAAATATATTCAACAGAAAACAAACTTTGAGGATGTTCTACATACATTAATAAGTTAAATTAGAACAAAAACGAAAGTTACAGAAAACTACCAAACTGAGAGCGTAATTCATAAGTAATTGCAATTCAGATGTCAAATATTAAAGTGTCCGGTTTTCTTTGTCCAGCAGTATATATTAAATATGGGAATTTTTCATCTCTCCAGCGAGACTTCGGTTTTGAAACTACATCTTCACAATGATATTATCTATATAAAATCCATAGCTCTGAGAGCATTCTACAGTATGTATCTGATACCGAATGTAACTACCTACAACAATACTATATTAGTAGGTAATGAAAAAATAATTATTCCTCTTGGACAGTATAACTTATCTACTTTTTCTCAAAATTCTGTAACACACAGAGTAGAGATTGTAACTACCAATGAAACTGTGGACTTATCTACAATGGGATAACTTTTAGGATTCGAGAACAATAGCAAATTAGAACCAGGTGTTAGGCACGTAGGTAAATTTATACCAAAATTCTTAGCTATTGAGACATTGAATATTCACTGTAATATTGCCAAAGGTATGATCATCAAAGCAGAAGAAAATTCGATTGGCAGCCACAAAGAGACAGTTATTATTGCTACATTTAAACCGAATTCGGAATTTATGGAACCTATCTTCTATTCTCCAATCCCACCAGTCTATTTCCCTGTTTCTATTGATAAAGTTAATTACATAGAAATAACAAATATGAATGAGAAAAATGAAATACTCGATTTTGCCGGTGCTAATAGCACTGCGATAATAGAAATTAATATTTAAAATATATAAATAAATACCAAGATGGAAAATATCGAGAGTTATGAATTACAGGCTTTCCCTCCAAACAGGAGGACATTTGCAAATTTGAATCAGCCCAACAAAGAGATACAGTATGACATCACGGTGGGGGATGGGTTTATTCATCCACATAGATCTGATCTGTATATAAAATTTGATATTGTAAAACAAAGTAATGGTGAAGAATATCCCCTCTTTGGGGCTAATATAAAACTTATAGATAATTTTGTTCCATTCTAATTTTCTCAAATTAAAGTCAGAAAGCATGGTACAGTGAGTGACAGGATTGATTGTCCTGGAATTACATACCACTACAGTGGGGACATTGAAACTGTCCAAATCAGAGAGTGCATATTATAAGTTGGTGGGTTCGAAGCTGGAACAAACATTCAACCAAAAAGTCACACAGTACTGTTCCCCATGAGATTGCTATTTGGATTTTTCTCTGATTATAAAGAAATTATGTGGAAAGGTGGTTTGAGTGTCATATTTCACAGAGCACCCAATGATCATAATACCATCATGATACAAAACTTTAAATGCAGATGGAACAGCTAATGAGGCTAGTTTACCCGAAGCTGCGAAATGTGTGATCCAGTCTAGGGAGTTGCGAATGCCTATAGTTGAATATGAATCGAATTATGCTCTCAAATACAAAGCCAACATTTTGAAAAATCCTCAAATTCCGATTCAATTTTATACTTATCAATGCATTCAGAGGTCAGTGGAGGGTAAATTGTTTGAGTTTGACCTTACTAATCAGTTTCAATCTTTGCAATATGACATGCCAGAGTTCGTAGCTGTACTGTTTCAAACAGGGAGAGATGACAATCAGGAAAAGGATAACAGCTAGTTTGATAATTGTAAAGTTAAAAATGTGTATCTTAAGAATGGCAGAAATGAGGTGTTCCCTCGTGAAAATTATAATTTGAACATTGCAGAACAAGATTATTTGAAGTTATATGAAGCTTATAGTTCATTTAAAAGAGTAACTGAAGGTAACATAGATATGTATTATAATCCAGATGAGTTCATAATTCACAGACCAATGTTTTTAATCAATGCATCAAAAAGAAAATTGGTAGTTATAAATGATCGAACTAATATAAAATTGATCTGTGAATTTCATGAAACTCTACCAGAAAATACTACGTGTAGTTCAATTTTAATTGTGGAGAAATCATATATTTATGATGTAAAAAATGAAAGAGTGATAGAACATTTTAATAGGAGAGAATAATATATAAAAAATTAAACTACGTGTAGATTTATTTTTTGTTATTTTCAAAATTTTGGTTTGATGTTAGGTTTATATTTCACATGTGTTGAGTGCAATTATTATTAACTTCTAAACTAAAGTGTCCACAACGCAAAGTATGGATTCCACACTCGAGAATACACCTCTTGTCGTCGTGTGGATCCAGGGCTACTTTTTTTTATTCGTTGTAATCTTATGGTTTGAGCTTTGTATTCTATTATCCTCTCGAAGTATCCTCGACTGTGAAGAAAGGCAATCAATATAATCCTGGAATGTTAGTTTGTTTTCTACGGTATCTTTGCACGTTTCTTTTGCTTTCTTCGTGACGCTACTTTCTGTTCTGAATGTATAAATCTTCGAACGCAAACCAGCAAACTCAACAATAATATCACCGTTACATTCATCTTTGAACTTACCGAGAACCTTCTTGTTGTGGGAAGGAATTCCAAATCTGTTAGGTTGAGGGTAGGAAGAAGTGTCGAAATACCCAAGCATGGAAGGATGTTTAAGATCTTCGTAGAGTTTAGGTGTTTGTATGTCATAAATAAAACTATCGGTGTCTATGTACAAAATTGACAGCTTATCATTATAGAAGGGTTACATAATATTTAATAAATTCGAACATGTACAGTTTTGACAAGTCGAGAACTGTTGCACCAACGTAATAAGTTTTCTGAATTTTATTAATTTTATATCTAGATTAAAAAGTGTTAAATTCTCGTTGTAAATTTTTCGCGATTTGAATCTAGGAATAGATACTAATTTTCTACATTTATTGTTATCTGAAACCAATTTTATGTCTATATGCTTTCTGACGTTCTCCATCGTTTTTCCATAAACGGCATTATTCATTAGTTTATAAAAATCTTTATCTAATTCTGAAATGGCAGCTGTTCTGTATCTCGTGTTGGTCTCAATATAAGATTTTATCCATGAAGAGTGTTTGAACTTGAGAATTCTTCTCACATTTACTACCTGAACACCCTTCCCAATCAAAAACTGGAGATTCTTGTAGTGGACGACATATCTCTCTTTTCTCTCTAGAGTTAACATAAGCTTGCTTTGATTAGAATCAGGTGGACATTTAATTTCGGGAGCCGGAGGTAAATCGGAAAAAATATCATGCAAATTATTGGAAATTCAATGTCTACCTCAATGAACAGACCAAATTCACGATCGTCGAAATTATTAATATCAATTGAAATGGGATCTATCCACTCGAATCCTCCGTATGGAAGTTTTTGTATCATTGCGAAACCGTAGAGATTGTTTACGTCAGCGTAAAATATGTAATTCGATGGTTGATTTGCATCGTATTGATTATCAGACATGTGAATATTGTTTGCTTTTGCATGTCTCTGCGAGCATTGCACCATCCCCCCACGTATCCCTCTTTCTATAAAAAGTAACATGTCCACATCCGATATCAATTCCAACTTGATCCTGGTCTGGAGCAACATAGCAGACCACGCCAAACCAGGAAGACTGTAGAAGTATGCTGGATCTAATTTATAAATATTTATTGCTGTTTTTCTGAATACCTGAAATACATCAGCAAGTATTGTTATGTCTAATTTGAGATATGCATAGTGATAATCGCCGAGAGTATTGCATCTCAATTCCTTCCATATTAATTTCGCATGTTCGTATTCTTCATTCGTTATTCCGGTTTTTTTCAGTTGACTGAAGTATTCTTTTTGAGGTGGGAGAGTGTCATCGTCAAATTTAGATTCATCGGTTACATATTCATAAGGATAAATGCCTTTACGTTTAATCAGTTCTACGTGTATGTTGGGGAAACTAGCTTTTGTAATTTTAAATTGTTCGTCAGTAAGTTTACTTGCTAAAGCATCGAGACTTGCCGATAGGAATCTAAAATAATCTAGAAACCTCATCTCTATGATTTCATTCGTTCCTGGAATCTTAACTTTTTTACTTATAGGAATATAACGTTCTTCGTTTTGAGCAAGAATATCTATTTCTTGCGTATCGTATCCAAGATTCCTAATAAAAAAATGGAAGTCATAATTGGATCCATTGTGAAAAAATATTGGTACGAATTTAGGCGTTTGGATCTTGAGGTTGCAGGTGTTACAGATTCCACTAATGTAGTTTCCGGTGAAATGATTATGGTGAAATACTTTTTGATTCTCATCCGTGAAATGTTGATCACACACCGGACAAGTTTCAATGTTATTGTAAGATTGAAGTTCATCGTTGGATAATGGAAGCATTGATTTCGATTGGCAAAAGGGTTCAATAACATTTGGTCCGCGATATATATATATGGTTTATCTATCCTATCCTGCCAAACAACAACATATCCAAAACTATTTGGATCATGAAACTCGTACGGTGTTGTGGAAGAAAATTCGGGATCCGGATCGCAATAGGACAATGGTTTGAGAAAAGCCTCAAAGTCTGCAATGATGATGACCGGATGTTCCAACAAGGCCTTGTGCATTTTAAATTCTTCAAATTCATTTGCTTTGGGCATTAACATGCGAGCCGGTCTGTTGACTCCACAGTAGACTTTATGTTCAGCAAGTTTTTGTTTGGCAATTTCTTGATTTTTGAAATATTGGTAATTACGTCGGTCACGATCCTCGAATACGGTTAAACATCTTGGACAAACTTCGATGTGTGCAGGATGCTTGGTTGTTTGACTTCTGACTAAGCGAGAGAGTGAACGAATTAGCGTGTAATGATGAACAGCATCGTCAGCAATAAGAAGCAGATTGATTTCCATGGCTTCGTCATCAACAATATTAGTTATCCTAACAGGATGCACAAAATTCTTAACTGAAGCATATGAATATACATTTATAGCTAATCGTTTTCCTTCTCCATTTCGTACCCTGTTTTCAAACTTTGTTATGTCAGAAATAGCAACAGGGTATTGGATGCCTGTCATAGCATATTCAATCTCATCTATATATTGTGTGTAATGACTAACCTGTTGCGGATGATCTATCCAATGAACCGGGTGAAGCGCCGCTAAAATACACCACATAAAACACTTATTGTCAGTTTTATGAATGTTCAGCACAGCTCTCTTATGCTGAATTTCTACCGGAAGTGGAACGTAGCTTGAAGCAGAAAAAGGTGTAAATTTGTTTACATAAGCGATTAATCTGTGAGGACTTCTACATAAAGACCAACCTGATCCCTTAGCCTCGAATTCATCATGTTTCCTAACCAATTCACTAGTAAGATTAGAATAAAAAACATTCAAATTATCAATGTCTGCCAAGAACTTGGTTTTTCGTTTTGTGAAAAAAAAATATTTCTTGTACCATTGGTTTTCTTATATTTACAGATTAGATCAACATATACTATTATGGAGTTGTTTTCCAGTTTATTTTTCAAAATATTTATGATAGATGTTTTAATTTCACTCAAAAAACTAGAAATATCACAGCCTGGTTTCGAAGTAAAAAGAAAATCCAGGAGTTGGTTGATGAATGCAGATCTAATCGGCTTTTGGTCATTAGACATCTTAATTTGTTTGGAAGTAGAAGCTTCAGTTTCAGGATGATCAATTTTTCTTTTCAATATTCCATGTCCGGTTGATGATTTGCAAAATTTCATGTGTTTACTTAAATTAGTAATGCTAATTATTTTTCTACATTGAGTACAAGGCTTAGTAGGTAACAAATGATTTATTTTGAACCTGTTTCGCTACATCTTGCCCTATGTTTGCTAATATTAGTTTTGGAGATGAATTTCCCACAAATAGAACATTCGATGAACTTGGTAGATAAGATTTTTTTTTAATATGCTTTAAGTAAATAACAATAAGACGCACAATCAACTTAAAATTCAATAAGATTGTATTTACTAAAAAAAACACTTTTTAAACTTACGATAATTGATAGAATCTAACTTAAAAAACAATAGTTATAATTATAATATTATTATGAAAAATTACTATGAAAAAAAATCACTTGATACACTTTTTTAAACTTAAAAATAATAAATAGTATGTAGCTTTAAAATAAATTAAATGCTTAACTTTTAACACTGCAACAACACATCCGTACTCTTCAAAACACTCTCACGATACTGACTGATCTGTAATGCGAAAACCCTTTAAGTAACCTAAGCGCGGATGAAAACATCCGAAACAGTAAGTCAATCAGAAGACACCCATTACGACATAACCAACAACACGCTAGATACGGGTCTGCGTAATAACTTGTTGCGTAAACATTGCGTAATAACTTGTTGCATACCGTGGGTGTGCGTGGGTGTGCGTGGGTGGGTATAGGTGTACGTGGGTGTAGGTGTAGGTGTAGGTGTGCGTAGGTGTGTGTGGGTATGCGTAGGTGTGCGTAGGTATGCGTGGGTGTTACGTACTTTAACTCGAAAGAAATTATGACACTCGTACCAAGTGTGAGGTGAAAAAAAAACATAGATTTGAAATAGTATAAAATCAACAAAAACATCATCAAAATAGGTTTTCCATTGTAGTTAAATTAATAAAAATAATAGGAATCGTAACAAGTGTTGGTTTGAACTCCCAAAATATATGTACTTGTATACTTAAGAAATACTGGAAAAACTCACAGGTGTCTGTCAAGTAGACCGGAAGTGGACCGGAAGTAAATAGGTGTAGGTGGGTGTAAGTGTGGGTGAGTGTAGGTGGGTGTAGGTGTGCGTGGGTGTAGGCATTACGTACTTTAACTCGAAAGAAATTATGACACTCGTACAAAATACGAGATGAAAAATCACAGAGTTACAATAGTATAAAATCGACAAAAACATCGTCAAAATAGGTTTTCCATTGTGCTAAAATTAATAAAAATAATAGGCCTTGTACAGTCATGGAAAGTAGTTCTTGGGCCACGAGACCTACGATCCCATACAGCACACGAAGTCAGAATCATGTTTCTGAAAGGTTACGAAGTCTCATTTACATAACATACTTCAGTGTTTCCCTGTCGTGGTTGCTTTAACGTTGCGTGTTGCTTTCATATTTTGCGCTCGTTACATCTTACACAGGGATCTTTACGTGCGATAGCAGACTCGTTGCTTCCCATCATCCACTGCGCGAAAAAAGTTGAACGACGCTGCACACCGACGAAACCAAACACAGATGAGTAGCGTGGTTTGAGCCCTTGGGTTTGAGCTTTGTTTCATGGGACAATCGTCTTTGTAAAGGCAGAGGTAAGTGTATTAATATTTACTTTTTTAACAGTAGTCTTTTTTACGACGAAAATACAGAATTCACAACATGAAATAAATTAAATATAGGCTACTATAATTAATTCTGCTTCCTCCATGATTGGAAACAAAGTGAGTTTCAGATTAGAGCGAAAAGTATGTTACTTTTATTGTGAAATTAAAGTAGTGTGTGTGAACATACATATATTAAATATATATATATATATATATATATATATATATATATATATATATATATATATACACACACACACAACAGAATTACTTACGTACCGTGTAATTTATTCCTATTTCTGCGTGCAACGTAATCAAGGATGTAGAGTTTGTTATCATTCTGCCGAGCGTGGCTGACTATCGCGGGACCGTTTACCCACTGTACCCCTCGAGAATTACGTAGAATTTTTTTTAATCGACAGATTTCAATGTTTTATGTAATGCAAAAGTGGTTCCAGCTTTAGGAAAGCTCAAATAACGAATATATTTCATACCATAGAATGGCACACGTAAGATGAAATCTTCAATTTCTAAGTATTTTCGCCACTTTTTGTTGGTAAAAATTGTTTGTATGTACAGTAAAATAGCGAAAGAACGCGCCGAAAATGACTATCAGTACCAAACCTAACAATCCTAACCTAACTACGTAAAATTATAGCTGCTTTTGTGGAAATTCGTTTTGGGTGCTATATTCACTTGTGTGAAGCCTTCGGGCTGTTCTGCTTCACAGTAAAGTAACATGCTAAGGAAACAAACGTACTTTGCTTCACAATAACACATTTCCGAAAGCTAAAATCAACTGAAAACGTTCATAAACAAGAAAATCTTCATAAACAATGCAAGATATTTCACTTTCTTTTCGGGTACAGAGGGACAAGTGAACATTTCCAGCACGCACAAATAAAATAACGTGGAAGAATAATGGAAAGTGTTCCGTTGTGGACTGCTGCTGCTGCTAATGTCACTTGACGTTGGTATGAATAATTATTACAGACCAAAATGCTTTCATTGTTAGGTTAAACATCTCAAATTTGAAGCATTAAAATTCTTCCGTAAATACTTTACAATGCCCGCGATGTAGGTGTGAAGGGGTATTACATTCCTAAATGCATTTGTTAGGTTAGGCAGGCCAGGTTTAGGGCTGTTGTGATAGCAATTCCATATGCTATTCTCATCACCTGTTGAAGAAGCTGTGGCCTAAATATACACCTTTTGCATTTACAGTATACCCCCCCCCCTAATTTTGCACAAAACTTACCCTATTCTTTGGAAAAGAAAATTTTCTATCTTTCGTGTGTATAGTGAAGAGGTGTAGAATACCTTGTACCATATAAGTAGTTACGTTCCCAGCCTCTATCTAAAAATATTCACGTTTCAACTAATTCATTCTGCGATATAGTTACAATGTGTAAATTGAGGGCAGCACCATTGTCATGCAGTTTTTTGAATTTTACACACTGGCTAGATGAGTAGATAGCAACAGCTATGCCTGCTTCGCGATATGTGCTGACATGTAACAAAAACCTTTTTTTGCCCTTTTGTAGGCATAAACCTGAGCTGCCTAACCTACTCATATGTGCATCCTATTTATAGCAGAAATAAATATGTGAATAGTATAGGTAAGTCAAGTTTAGGTTATTTCACCTATTGGATGCATACGTCAGTAGGTTAGGCAGGTCAGGTTTATACATACTGTATAAATGGCCCAAAAATATTTTTTGTTACATGTTCGCACATGTCTCCAAGCTGTTTTTCCCAACTCTATTTTTGATTACATTGCTTGCAAAAATATAATTGTCACATTCTTGCAAACTTACGCAATCAGACTTTGTTTTAAAATATGGATGGGATCTACAACATGCACGAAGTAAAATTGTAAATTATTTTTGAATCTCGATTCTTGTTACTTCAGCTCCTTTGGTGGCAATAATAAAATTAGCCGTTGATAACACAAAATGTACATGACACTCTTAATCAAAATTCTTTTCACATTTAAGTATACAATTATAGACAAAACAGACATGGTACTGGCTACCATAGCCCTCTGAAAGATACAGCATGCCATGACTTGCAGTAGTGTCACAGTGCAGTTTCATGGGACAGATTAACATTGGTCCATCCGGTCCATCCGGATTCTTTTGCCGCAAATTCAGAGTGTTTAATAATTAATTGCTCTATCAAACTACTTATTATTTTGTTTAAATTTGTATTTGAATATATAACTACAGTTTCTGTTATGTGGGGGTGTGTAAATTTTGTTCCATTTGCTTTCTTATATTGTGTAAATAATTTAAAAGATAATTTATAAGAGTTATTTTGCTTATTTAGAATATCCTGCACATCAGGATTTATATTATTCAAAAAATTCTCAATATCACATTTTGGCTCTGATATAAAACGGTAATCACTTAGTGTAGGGTATGACTGAAGATGACCGGACCCCTCTCAGATTTTCTTCATATTTGGCATACTTACTAATTGAGGCCTGCTAATGATGAATCTGAAGTTAAAATTTGTCGGAAACATCTAGAAATTGCAAAATATTTGCGAACCATTGACGTGTGGTTAGGTTAGGCAAACATAGTTAAAATTTCATGTCGTAGTAGTATCAGGAATATATATATATATATTTGCTTGTGCAACAAAAAATTTTGCGAAAATATACTTTTTCCATTCCAAAAACTAACTCCTTATTTTCACTTATTTTGCAATTTCTAGACATTTCCGATAACTTTTAACTTCAGATTCGTGATTACGAGGCCTCAATTAGTGAGTATGCTAAATATGAAGAAAATTGGGTTCGGTCATCTTCAGTCGTTCCTATTACAGTGACCAAGTGTGCCAGGTGATGAAGCTAATGCTTTTATTATTATTATTATTATTGAATCTGGTCTCATTATTCATTGTAATATAAGGAATGTTTGTTACGAGATACACACTAATTCATAAGTGATTGTGTTGTATTATTAGTTTCCATGCTGCTTATTAGGTTAGGCAGTTATGTGCATGGGTTAAGTAAGCACCACTCTAAAAATTTGGAATGACCATATCACCAGATATTTAGTCAGCTTTTCCAATATTTTCACCATTAATCAAAACTTAATTTCTAATTTTATTTATTCTTTACTTGCACCAGTCGTTAAGTTACTCAGTTAGGCTTATCACTTGTAAGCAGAGAATGCAATGTTTTCCTTTCATTGTATCTGGCAGTACTGTCTTTAAATTTTGTGATATACATTTTGAGAGCCAAGCCATAACTGTTTTAAAAAAGTATGTTCTCTACTCATTTTTTTTCTCCAGTCTTTTGAGGATGGAGGTATGACTTATTTTCTGGTGAGGCTTGAGATGCCCTGCATACATAGGCATGTGGTTAAAATCAAACCAAATTGTTCCAAGGAAGGTCAGCAATCGAGGAGAGGAGAATATCAAAAAATTCAATCAGTTTTATTTGTTTTAAACATATGTGCACCCAGGAATTTTTGTATGAGAGGGGTTGAGGGTTGTCAACCAAATGAAAATGTGAGTCTGCTAGTTTGATGGACCTTCGTGGTACTGAATGGTTAATATGTAGTTATATAAACATCATAGCCAGGAACATGCCTCTTATAAAAAAAATAATTAAAAAATGCACCTAATATTTCTTATTCTCAAGCAACAATTTTAGTGCTGGATGAATTGAAAGTCCATCAAAAGTGTGCTACGATTGATAAATGCTGCTGTGCCATTCCAGACAATTGAATCCTATTATTTTAAAATGCTACAAGGATGAATAATTTTCCATTATTAAATTGTGGGGGAAAAGTAATTTGCTGTAATGGTAATAATGGTCCCACGGTTGGGGGGGGAATGAATGTTCAATTGCAATGTTATGGGGGAAATGAAACATTAACTCCAACCTTGCATGTGGGGTAGGTTCCACCACTACCCTTTTTATACTCTACATTAATTCCACTGTCAGTCACCCATGAAAATAATCCTGTCAGTTCATTACTGACTGTTGCATGTAATGGTTGTGTTCTGGCTGGGGTAGAATATACCCAATGTCCAAGGTTGCATTATTGTTTCTGCAATTTGTCTTCTATGCACTACCGAGCATTTCACATGTTAATTCATAAGTAATTTTTTTGTTTATTCATCCACATTAGGAATCCAATTTAAATAGAAATAAATTACTACTGATTTAATTCATAAAATTTCTTCTTTTAGGATCTGTTCACCAACACTGGCCAAATGCTAGAGCAAGAAGTGTCTAATATGGTAGAAGTGGCGTGTGCGGGTCAAACTCGGAAACAACAAACAAAACAAGTAAGTTACATGTAATGGAAACTGGAATAATTTGCATTTTTTTACTCTCAAAAGTCATGAAAAGCAATACACTGATTCAGATTAACATATTTACACTGCAGTTACAGAAACCTAACTACGAATTAGATATTTGCCGGGCTTGTGGTTGTGCTAGTTTTAATGTGTAATCTACCATCACATTCTCCTTGATTTACAGTGAGAACATTGGCTTCAGCAAGATATACATATCTGCCATTGCTCCCATCAGCCATTGTTCCTCCCACCAGACAGCTTGCTAAAGGCATATATGGCTAGAAAACTTGGTGAAACTTTCTCCCTCCATATGGCAAGCATAAAAATTCATAAAAAAAAAATAAAAAAAAAATCACAAGCACCCCTCCACCCTAGTTGTCTCACTGTCACCATGTTAAACTACATGAGCAATCGGGTCTAGACCTACAGTTTAAAGTGGAAACCGAACTGCTAGGTGCCTCCACCGGAAATTGAACCTGGGACCCCTTAATTACAAGGCAACGACGTTACCACTATGCCAGTAGGGAGGCAATAAAGTGTTTGTGTTATCATTTTTTATGTGAGATGCAGAATTTTTTCCAAGAATGGTTTTGGTTCTTTGAGAAATTGTACAAACATACAGAGCTCATAATTAATTTATTTTCTCCCTTTCCAAAATTGATCCTATTGTATTCTTAAAGCACAGACATTAGAAAAACAAGTCTCATTTTGGCACATCTATCCCTTCCCTTAGATGTGGCATAGTGAGTTTGAGATGCTTGACTGAAGGAATTGCTGTAAAAGTTTTGATATAAATGTATAGAATAACTGTCATTCCATGTTTGTTTTATAATCTCATAGAGTTGGAAGTGGTCGGAAAAACTGGCTTTTTGGGGGAAAAAATACAAGTTTTTTCCTCCGTAGTTATTTTTGGTTGAGCTTTTTCACAAAAGTGGCTCAAATCAATGAAAATGCAGGAGTTGGCAGTACTTTTCCTGTTGCATGGTTTTCGTATATCTTCCTACTGTAAAATAGGCACTCATTTCTAAATATAAAATACAATTTACACTATGAAATTTGTAGCTAGATATAAACAATGTTTTACAAAAAGCTGGCTTTTTTGAATGGGCTGCTCTTTCAGAGTGTAATCTTCATATTTCGGTAGGCTTATTAAATATATCTATGTAGTATAAAAATATTCACATAACTAGAGTAGTTTTGTGTGTGTTTTTAATGTAACCTAATAGTATGATATGATTTTCAATGCTTGAATTTGTTATAGGATAATTTACATGAAGCAAAAAATAATATACTCCTCTATCTTTTGAGAATCTTGTATGAAATCTCTTTACATTAAAGTTTGTGTTCGGTAAAATACATTTGTATTCTGGCTTTCCAGTACATAATGTATAATTTGGTTAAATGGTGGCTAAACCTGGACACGGAGGAACTAGTGATATAATTTTGTTACTTGTTGCAGTGGTTCTCACCTTTGAGATCACAGCCTACTAAATTTATTTCTTAAAAGTCGATGCCCTGATTCCAAGAATTTCATTCATAAATACATTTCTGATCTTTAAAGTTTGTGTAAATTAACATGCACTCTCAATGAATATTCAATATTAATATATAAACTATGGCATAATCATAAAGAGTAATACATAGTTCAATTATGTATAGGCTTGCTGTCAAATATGAAATTAGATTTAAATTAGTTGTCAACCCCTGGGTGCAACGGACCTTTTGTTGAAATGCACTAGCATTAAAACTGAAGCAGAAGCAAATAAGACTGACCGCAAATGGCAAAAAAATATTTAAGAGATCGGGACTGGACCTACAGTTTGAAATTAGATCCAAAGCACTCTGCCTCCATTGAGGATTGAACCTCAGACCCCTTCTTATTACAAGGCAAGAGCATTTAATTTATTCCACTCCAGAGGTCCATTTATTTTTATGAAAGGTACCTTATATAAAAATCTGGCCTTTTTCCAACAACAGTACTTGCAAATTGTTCTCTCTGATTTGCAGGCTAAAATAAATCTTAATCTTGGATGAAGTAGCTAATAATCTTGTTAAGTATAGAGAAAGAACATTCAGACCGAAGCAACGCTTGGTAGTGGGGGTGTCAAATTGAAACCATTCTATTATTGAATCACTGCTTCCTTTGCTGATTATATATGGCTAGTTATTTATTAATTATAATAATTACAGAAATTACTATCACAAATAAAAAATAATAACCAATTATTACATGAGTGTGTCACATATATTTTATCATTCCCTAAAACTCTCAAAACCCATGATTTTTAGTTTGTAGAAGTGCAGTTGTTTATTAAATATAATTATTACAATAATTACCATCATTACCAACTAATTGTACACTGTCACTGGCATGAATATCTCGAATGAGACGCATTCAAAGATGACGCATGATATGTCCCCCAAGTGCATTTTGCCTCCTAATTACATTACATTTATGTTTTTATGAGCAGAAGTAATACAGAAATATTAGGAACATTCCAGGGAACCATGTAATTTATTTTCAAACAGTTGAAAAATCTAAAAAATAAGAGGTGGTTGGACTGCAAACCCCCCTCCCCCTCTTCCTCGGTAAGCTAGGATTAAAATTGTAGCTGAACCACTATGCAATATGTGCCCACTGAGATTGGCCAATATATGTCTCTTGGCTGCTGCATCATGTAAAATTTTTGTAGCTAGTTGTAAAATATGTGAGTACAAACCTGTAAACTCCTAATAATAACTTCAAGTGAAATAGGTTAGCTGCAATTGGTAAAAAGCCAAAATTTCTGTTGTTTTTTTCTTTAAAAAAAGCCTGCTTTTTATCGAAGAAAGAAACAGTTCATTCAAAAAGCTAGATTTTTTGCAACTCTTATCATCTCACAAGAAAACTTGGCATGTTATGCAGTAGGTTGTTGCACAGCCCAGAATGCCAAAATGTGATCTTCAAACATTGGTCAAATCACAATTTCCCGATTACTTATTGATCACTTTTCACATTGTTGCAACATTTTTATTTTCAAATTAAATGTCTTCCAAATTTGTGCAATATTCCTGATTGTTGATTGATTGAATTGGCTTATTTTACTTTGTATTTCTGCCACTTTTGACTAATCGCAAAGATGGGGATGATGAAATTGATGAATGGACACTCACAAATACCTATGCCAAGCTTCGGTCCGGGACCCTTGGCATCATAGCATGTTGTGATAACTACTCCACTCCATCATGGAGGCAGCTGGAGTATTCTTTCTGTGATGAAGTTGGTCTTTTTTGTTGATGAAAGTCATCTTTGTTTAGAAGCCCTAGTGTGGCATAGGTATTCTTTTGCAGATATTATCACACAATATATTTTAGAAATAAAATTGAAGTTAAGAATATTTGGTATATGGGAACTAGAAGTTAAAAAAATCTGGATTGTTGTTATTTTACTGATGCCAAATATTTTTCTTTAAATGAAAGTTCTGACTAGAATGTTAATTCCGAATTGATGTTACACATGACCGTATTTCCTTTACAGGAAGGAACTGAATGTTATTCCACTCCAACATGAGGGTATATTGCAGAACCTGCAATGGAATTATTCTGAACTACAGAAAAAAGTGTATTTAAACAACAAAAATAAAAATAAAGGATATATTTTATGAAAAATGTTATTTTTTTCATAATAACCATAACCACATAATGTATGTGTAATTTTTGAACTTCAATGCTGACATGAATTGCTTGGTTGGTTGGTTGATTTGGTGTTTTAAGTTCACTTTATGCACAGTAAGTCTAATTGGGACTTGACCTACAGTTTAAAGTAGGATGTGAACCACTATGTGCCTCCACCAGATATCAAACTTGGGATCCTTGATTACAAGTCAATGACGTTACCACTGTGCCATCGGGGAAGCCCTTGGACATGAATTGTGCCTGAGCACTCGCTGGCATCATAACTGTATCAAAGTATGTTTATTTATATTTGTTTGGTTGTTATTGTTGCTTTAAACACACTATACACAGATATGTACCTCCACTGTGTATCGAACTAGACACCCCTTGATTACAAGGCTCTCATTTATATTTCTTACAGTGTAGGCTCAAACCGGCCAAACATCATAACAATTGTCTGGCGTTTTCTCATTTTTGTAATGTTACTGCACAAAAATTCCTGAAGTTTAGCTTTTATTCATTTTGCATTTGTCTCTTGTGAACAGGTAGTTTTTCCCAGTTTTTAAAATTTTTTTACTGGTTCATTAACTGAATCTCTTTTCATGGTCAATGTGTGTCTACATTCTCCAGTTATGTAAGTATAAGAGACATTGTCTTCCAATTCAGGTTACTTTAGGACCCTTTGCATTATCTCCAGAGGTAGAATGCAGACTTGTCAAAAATTTCAAGTAGGTAAATACAAGGTTTTGATAAACTACAAACATGCAAGTGTTCTATTTAATTATTTTATTTGAGATGAAAGGCTGAAGTCACGTCTTGATTCTTTTGTTATTAACAGGAATATTACAAAACAGAGCAATATGTTACACCAGAATATACCAGAATTTAAACATGGTAATTTTTAGTATATGGAAGTTACATACTTTAAAACCACATACTCAATTTGTAACATTTGAAATCTAATTTGGAATATTCCTGTGTAATACTGATAGTTTGACCACTGTGTAGGTTGAAAAACCATGAAAGTTGAAAATTATCCCTGTTATCCCTGAGAAATGCAGAGAGAATCGAATTATCAGATGACCATGATTCTGCAAAATGTTTTACATCCTCCCAGCCTCTCATCAATTGGTAAAGGGGATGGATAGCAACTGGAGCATGATGCTGATAACATCACTCAAATCCTATCTTCTTCATGACATGGTGTTACAAACCAGGGAGAGCTTTATTATAGCATGTATAACACTATTTTATACAAATTTGATGTTATTTTAGAATTTAGTGATTTAGTTGTCAATATTTCATTTTCATTTGAGTTTCTTTTTTTTTTTTAGCTTTATCTGTTAATTGATATTAATGAATTAATATCCAGTACTTTTATGCAGTTTTTCTCCCCGTATATTAATTGCGACAATTAAGATAAGTGGTCAATTCATGAGAGGTAAAATAAATACATTTAGATATCTTGCCTAAACCTAGTTTTCTAAGTAAAATCCTGTGAATTCTATTTTCAGGAAATGATTTACAAGCTAATATTGTAATAATTTTTGAAGGGGCTTAACCCCAATAACCCCCCCTCAAATATGCCATCCATGAATACATGCAATATAACCACAATGTAAAATACCATTGCAGTAATGTAACTGACATATTATGCAACCTAAGGGAAATGTCTCTGTAATGTCGGTAATGTTACATTTACATGTTTCTGTAACATTATCAATGTTGTGTTATGTTCGCGGACATTTCCACATTACTGAAACTTACCCGAAACATTTTTGTAATGTTCTGCAACATTGCCGCAATATTACAATGTTTCACGACTTATGTGTTGCTAACGTATCTGAAACCATGTTGTGCTGTATGGGATATCGTAACATCTTAAAGCCTGTTGTCTATGCAACCCAAATAACAAAATTGTCACTTGGATTTGCCTGGCGGACCTGGATTCTCGAGAATGATTGAGTATTGACAGCAGCGTGAGTCATACCCCAGGCCCAGCCATAGCAAACAACAGCTGGGTGCAGTGAGACCACCAGATTTAGTTTCAGGAATTGGTTTCTTAACAACAGCTATTCGTAAGAAAATGTTCTCTTTACTGATATTAGAGTCATTGTCAAGAAAGTTCACTGAAATGGTGGTTTTCGTCGAATCATCATCGCGCAACACACATGCTGTCAACGCAGAAGTCCTTGAAAAAGATTGGAGTTAAAAACAACTACTTGACAAATGATAAGACGAATCGATATTCATTAGTCCCAACTTAGAATTTTGTGAAGACATGGATCATCATGTCCTATCATCCATTTCATAACTTCATTAATCATGCTCATCGCCTTTGTTGACGCCAAGTGCTAGAAAAGCAATATTAGAAATTAATAAATGACATTTTCAGCGATTTCACGCAGCGACTCAGTTGCATGTAGACAAAGTTTCATTGTGCTTCATTGTCATTTTCCCTCCACTTTGCCTGCCGCGATTAACCTGATGTTGATTAATGCACAATCCACAAAGTGCACCAAAGCGCCGCAAATTATGAATAGGTAAACTATGTGATATTATGCTAATTTAGAATTTAGTAATAAAATGTGAATTTTGGGGGGTTCAGTTAAGTGGCTGCACATCCATTACGTAATCGCGATATCATCAAATTGTACGAAGCGTGTCTACACCTACGTAAAGTATCAGTCCCCGTCATAGGCGTGCGCAGACCCTCTGATTAGGGGGGATAGCCTTGATGATAGTTCAGGCCGGAAAAGAATAACGTAATTTCATCTCACTTGTTTAAATTTTATTGCATTGATGGGTGTGTTTATATATACACCCCTTCCCCCGCCCCACACACACATATAAATACATACATACATACATACATACATACATACACACACACACACACACACACACACACACACACACATATATATATATATATACAACACACACACACACACACACACTCTCACACATACATACATATATACCAACAGTAAAAATCATATAAATTGTCTCTCAAATCTGTGCGTTCCTTTTCCTCCAAACAATTGTTCATGCACTTAAGAGAAAACCTTTTAGCAGCAGATTAATTCTCTCCTCAGTAATTTAAAATGCATTACAGAAAACAATTTGCGAGCGAAGCGACCAATAAATTTTCACATCCAAATTTTTGCAAAATGAAAACAATGTCGATTTAATATGGGAAAAAATTCATGGAGTGCCATATTATTCTCTTTACAATTTTTTTCATTTAGCCTAGATCGTTTGGCGTCCAGGGTTAACTCCAGTCGATCCCTAGCAACGGCTATGAACTTGACTAGACTGCAAGAAAAGCAGACATTGGGAGCGAAGCGAGGAAGAACATTTTACAAAAGGTATATATATTTGTATAAAATTTGAAATCAAGGGGGCAATTGCAGCTCTGTCCCTCCCCCCCCCCCCCCCCGCAGGTGCTCTTGGCAGTCTGGAAGAAATAATGCAAGAAAGACGTGAGTATCCTTTTGTCCTGCTACTCTTTGATTCTGCTACTCTTGCTTTCCTTTACTTCCATGTTTGCCCCCTAAAATTGATTTCCGTTCAAGGTTGTGGGGGGATGTGGTTTCGCCACTGCACCCCTTCCCCCGTAGTTGCTTTGAACTTTCATCGGCTTGAAAATACTTAATTTTCTTTAAGAGTATAATATAGTTTAATAACAGCGATAATATTCATCTATCCTAAATTTCTAGGTGAAAATATAATAACATAGGGGCATAGATGTCTGGAAGGGGGGAAGGGATTGCCACACCTTCCCCTTAGAAAATGAATGTCAACCAAAAAGTACGTTTTCACATGTATAATTTGATTTCAGTCATAATCATTTACATTAATTATTATAATGAGGATGCAGGAATGCAATAATGCAACACTATTATCGGGGTAATATGCCCCATGGAAAAATGCCTTGCTTGTCTCTCCGTGGAAAAAATCTGCAGACGTCCATGATTATGGGGGCATTTGCCCTCCCCTGGCCCCCTGGGCGCACGCCTATGATCCCCGTGATGGAATATGTAGCACAAAGCCAGGGCTTTAAGATCAAATTTGTTTTGTTATTGTTTTTATTAGTAATTACCTCAGTTTTGTTCCTCTGAAGTTAAATTATTCATGACGACGATTTATGATTACATTAAAGACATGAATGAACATACACAATGAACCCATTTTGGTCGGAACTCGAACTCGGAACCTTGTTAGGCAAGAAATAAAATTATCCATAAGGCATGAGTGTTTCATTGGAGATGTTCCTCTACTTCCGTCATTTTATCACTAATATATTTCTTTAATATACAATAATAAATCACAACTACCTAAAAAAAAAGATTATTTTGCATTTTCACATGCATATGTTTTTTTACAGTTAGAGTGTGAACTGGCACCTGTTTATTTAGATTGATCTTTATGTTTCGTGTGTAGTTAAAGATAGGAAAAATGCTTGAGTTAGCACAGTGCGCTACGATGTCTGATGTCCTGGGTTCGAATCCCGTCGTGCGTATGGGTGTTCTTTGCGAGTGCCCCTTCATCAATTTAATCATAACACTCATCCTCGTCGTCGCGATTAGCAAGAGGTGAAAGAAAAACGACGCTAAATAAGAAAATCAAAAGACTTATAAGAATCAATCTTATTTCCGGACGTGTCCTACATTTTATGATTGTGTCTGGCCTCCGGAAGGAATTTGAAAGAAATCTCAAATGTCTTATACGTATTTTGGGCATCACGTAACTTCAAATTAGATGGAGAAACAGAAAAACTGAGGGGAGTCTAAGATAACGTGGTTCCTTGGAGAAGTATGCTTAAATCAAAGAGTGTGCATGGTTGCTACTGGATGTTCGGAAAAGCAATTACAATCCCAGCTCAGAAATTACTTCACGATTTTCTAGATCCGGAAAAGTCCGGATATATGTATAAAAATGCTTACTTTGTGAAGTTTTATCGATATAAGTGTCGGTAATTTGTTCGAAGTAACAAGTAATTATTCTCCTTATTGGAGAAATAAGGCACACAATTCTGTTTTTTCCCAGTGTATAGTGTTTTTTTTACATATTAATAAACAAGAACTTCCAGCCTTTGTTTACGAAATTGTGATTTTTTTCCTTCCCGAATTCATGGATTGTTTTCTCTTCCTGGCCCCACATCGACGAACAACGTTCTGTCTTACATACACAAGTTGAAATCACATACAGCCGTGCTATTAATTAACAGTTGAGGAATTTTGAACTCAACCGTTCACTTCAACATTAATTTTTGAGCTGAAGATGTGTCATATTCTCGTTATATGCTAAGATGTCCTAGTAACCTATTATATTTACTGCAAATACGTTCGCGTCCAACATTTTGAGACAATTTGTCCTACTTTCCGCTGAAGAGTGATCTGAGAGCCCTATGTGTGATGGAAACTGTTTTTACTCAATTTCAATTTCTGATATACAGCATTTCCTTCAACTTCTATTACCTTGTTATTACCTCCAATGCTTACACGACTTTTCCTTCGTGCTCGACCTTTGGGTTCAGAAATGTTTACAACACCCCCATCTCCCGCGTGTAAATAGCAAGCAACAACACTCTGGAAGTGTATACAACTTGTTTACTACATATTTTACGAAAATATTAGAATGTTAGCTTGATATAACTGTGGATTGGAACGAACGAAATAAAATACCTGTTTTATACGCACACTGGAACGAGGGAAGGCCAGCTGTGAGTCACTCTGGCAGTGAAGGTCACTGATCGAAGCAGTTAGGCTTGCTTACTACAAGCAGGCGCCTTATCTTTCCTCAAGGAAACACGGAAATCTTCGTTACTTTTTTTCGCCAGACTAATGGTGAACATTTACAGGAACGTAAGGAGTAGTATCGTATTGTATTAGAATTAGATTTCGTGGTGTTTAAAAGATACCATAACAATATGTAAATCTCTTTTGTGACCTACACTGAACTTATTTTAAAGTTTCATTGACATGTGAAAGCGGAAATTTGGAGATCCTTCTTCCTTACGATTTCTAAACAACCGAAGAGTGTGGTGAACGTGAAACTACTTATTGTTCGCAATACCGATATGTATTATACAAATGGTCTCTAATCAAAAACCCTATTACATCACAGGGAGTGATATTTAAGACAGTTCTACCACGTATCCAACGTAACCAATATTCAGATTGATTCCAAGCTTCTGTTTGGGTTATTTTGTGACGCATTTTTACCTCTTGCGATAATCGCGACGATGAAGATGATGGGTAATGATACGAATGCAATGATACATCTAAGCCTCAACAGGTTTCAAAAATGGATCCTCTGGGTTTGTAGAGAGTTACGGTGATTTTTATTTTTATTTTCATTTGATATTTTAAGTCCATTTTATGCACACAAAGGCTAATCGAGACTGCATCTACAGTTTAAAGTGGGATCCTAACCACTGTGTCTCCACCGGGTATCGAACCGGGGACTCCTTGATTACAAGGCGGCGACTCTACTACAGCGCCATCGGGAAGGATGAGAGAGAGAGAGAGAGAGAGAGAGAGAGAGAGAGAGGAGAGTTACGGTGACTACGATAATGAAGAATTGAAAGTAGCAGAACGACTAAGCTATTCTTTTGTCAATATTGGGATTGTTAATGAATGTTATGAATGTCAATTCAAATTGAAAAAAATAAACTAAAAAAATTCCAGAGTGCCGTTTTGCTACTATGTAGATATTTGCATGCTAAGATGTAGAAAGTGCTGCATTTTCAGTGTGTGGAATTGAGATTTATTTCTGAGAATTGAGTTGTGGTAAAAGGATCACCTCACATGTTTGGATTATACCCCCCCCCCCTTTACACACACGCACACAAAATATATCGGCTGTTGTTCTTATAAGGAAATGTAACATGTATGAATTGTGTCAAGAAATATTGGAGCCTATTCACATCCCTACGGAACTTGGAAGAAAGCCCACGTAGAGATTGGGAAGTTTTGTTACGACAAAATTGGGATGTATAGTAAATTAAAAAGCAAAGTCCTACCTTGTGCTTTGCACCAAGCCATGAAGGCGTATAGGGGGTGTGGAGTTAGTGGAGTCAGGGCCCCACGCTTTCTTCATCAGGCCGAAGGTGGGAATGATGTGATCAGCACCACCTCCCTGGCCGCCTTACCCCCCCCCTCTTCCCCAGAGTTTCCTCCAGGTACCCACTTTATACGACGCTGGGTGGGTACCGAAGCAGTTTGGACAGGTGGACAAAATCCCGATTATCCCCCGTCGGGGATCGAACCCTGATCTCTCACATGGTAATAAAACGCCTTAACGACTGTGCTACTGCGGCACAAGAATTGTTTTAGCGTTTCGTTCAACGTTTCTAGGGGAATCATTTTCGGAGATGTAACGTGTAGCTCTTGTCGGTTCTGCGACCTGGCTTGAGAAAAGGCGATTTTCTGACGAACAACATTCCACCTGACAAGTCACGTGACTTTCCTACATTTCCTGTGCCTGTTGGCTTTTGCATGAAACACGAGTTGCTCTTGAGACAGACAGAATCACCCGATCACCTAATGATGCAATGTGTGTTGCCTACCCTTCCGGCATTATTTACTGCCATTAAAGTCTTATGGGGAAGAACTTTTTTCCACCACTGTACCAGGTACGGCGTTGAACCAACCCAATTACACTACTACAAATGTTTTTAGTTTCATGTAACGAAATGAGTATACTGTATTACACGGATTTCTTTGTCTGGAGGCTCGCTCTAAAAACTGCAATATTGCAATTATAATAATATACGTATCTTGTTGGAAACACTATGCTCTTTTCGTTGCATTAATCAATATCTTATTCTTTTACATTAGCATTTCAATACACTAGACGTTATCTATCGATGTTTTCAGGTAGCAGACTCTTGCGATTGTCAGAAAGTGAGTCTTTGTATTTTGAAAATCTTCTTTCCATTTCACAGGATACCACTGGACATTATTTGTTCGTTTCATTTCCTGTGTTGATATCCTGATGTAAAATAGATTTTTCTGTATTCAGAATTTTCAAATAAAGAAATAAATTTCAGTTGTGGAATACCCAGGCAAATCCTGGACAGATTCCCCCTGCAACACATATTTTACCCGTCGCAGAAACTGCAAACCTGGGTTTCTGGAAGCTATTGCTGACTGCTTCCCCAAATGCTGTATATCAGAAATTGAAATTGAGTAAAAACAGTTTCCATCACACATAGGGCTCTCAGATCACTCTTCAGCGGAAAGTAGGACAAATTGTCTCAAAATGTTGGACGCGAACGTATTTGCAGTAAATATAATAGGTTACTAGGACATCTTAGCATATAACGAGAATATGACACATCTTCAGCTCAAAAATTAATGTTGAAGTGAACGGTTGAGTTCAAAATTCCTCAACTGTTAATTAATAGCACGGCTGTATGTGATTTCAACTTGTGTATGTAAGACAGAACGTTGTTCGTCGATGTGGGGCCAGGAAGAGAAAACAATCCATGAATTCGGGAAGGAAAAAAATCACAATTTCGTAAACAAAGGCTGGAAGTTCTTGTTTATTAATATGTAAAAAAAACACTATACACTGGGAAAAAACAGAATTGTGTGCCTTATTTCTCCAATAAGGAGAATAATTACTTGTTACTTCGAACAAATTACCGACACTTATATCGATAAAACTTCACAAAGTAAGCATTTTTATACATATATCCGGACTTTTCCGGATCTAGAAAATCGTGAAGTAATTTCTGAGCTGGGATTGTAATTGCTTTTCCGAACATCCAGTAGCAACCATGCACACTCTTTGATTTAAGCATACTTCTCCAAGGAACCACGTTATCTTAGACTCCCCTCAGTTTTTCTGTTTCTCCATCTAATTTGAAGTTACGTGATGCCCAAAATACGTATAAGACATTTGAGATTTCTTTCAAATTCCTTCCGGAGGCCAGACACAATCATAAAATGTAGGACACGTCCGGAAATAAGATTGATTCTTATAAGTCTTTTGATTTTCTTATTTAGCGTCGTTTTTCTTTCACCTCTTGCTAATCGCGACGACGAGGATGAGTGTTATGATTAAATTGATGAAGGGGCACTCGCAAAGAACACCCATACGCACGACGGGATTCGAACCCAGGACATCAGACATCGTAGCGCACTGTGCTAACTCAAGCATTTTTCCTATCTTTAACTACACACGAAACATAAAGATCAATCTAAATAAACAGGTGCCAGTTCACACTCTAACTGTAAAAAAACATATGCATGTGAAAATGCAAAATAATCTTTTTTTTTAGGTAGTTGTGATTTATTATTGTATATTAAAGAAATATATTAGTGATAAAATGACGGAAGTAGAGGAACATCTCCAATGAAACACTCATGCCTTATGGATAATTTTATTTCTTGCCTAACAAGGTTCCGAGTTCGAGTTCCGACCAAAATGGGTTCATTGTGTATGTTCATTCATGTCTTTAATGTAATCATAAATCGTCGTCATGAATAATTTAACTTCAGAGGAACAAAACTGAGGTAATTACTAATAAAAACAATAACAAAACAAATTTGATCTTAAAGCCCTGGCTTTGTGCTACATATTCCATCACGGGGATCATAGGCGTGCGCCCAGGGAGCCAGGGGAGGGCAAATGCCCCCATAATCATGGACGTCTGCAGATTTTTTCCACGGAGAGACAAGCAAGGCATTTTTCCATGGGGCATATTACCCCGATAATAGTGTTGCATTATTGCATTCCTGCATCCTCATTATAATAATTAATGTAAATGATTATGACTGAAATCAAATTATACATGTGAAAACGTACTTTTTGGTTGACATTCATTTTCTAAGGGGAAGGTGTGGCAATCCCTTCCCCCCTTCCAGACATCTATGCCCCTATGTTATTATATTTTCACCTAGAAATTTAGGATAGATGAATATTATCGCTGTTATTAAACTATATTATACTCTTAAAGAAAATTAAGTATTTTCAAGCCGATGAAAGTTCAAAGCAACTACGGGGGAAGGGGTGCAGTGGCGAAACCACATCCCCCCACAACCTTGAACGGAAATCAATTTTAGGGGGCAAACATGGAAGTAAAGGAAAGCAAGAGTAGCAGAATCAAAGAGTAGCAGGACAAAAGGATACTCACGTCTTTCTTGCATTATTTCTTCCAGACTGCCAAGAGCACCTGCGGGGGGGGTTTGCAAATGTCCTCCTGTTTGGAGGGAAAGCCTGTAATTCATAACTCTCGATATTTTCCATCTTGGTATTTATTTATATATTTTAAATATTAATTTCTATTATCGCAGTGCTATTAGCACCGGCAAAATCGAGTATTTCATTTTTCTCATTCATATTTGTTATTTCTATGTAATTAACTTTATCAATAGAAACAGGGAAATAGACTGGTGGGATTGGAGAATAGAAGATAGGTTCCATAAATTCCGAATTCGGTTTAAATGTAGCAATAATACCTGTCTCTTTGTGGCTGCCAATCGAATTTTCTTCTGCTTTGATGATCATACCTTTGGCAATATTACAGTGAATATTCAATGTCTCAATAGCTAAGAATTTTGGTATAAATTTACCTACGTGCCTAACACCTGGTTCTAATTTGCTATTGTTCTCGAATCCTAAAAGTTATCCCATTGTAGATAAGTCCACAGTTTCATTGGTAGTTACAATCTCTACTCTGTGTGTTACAGAATTTTGAGAAAAAGTAGATAAGTTATACTGTCCAAGAGGAATAATTATTTTTTCATTACCTACTAATATAGTATTGTTGTAGGTAGTTACATTCGGTATCAGATACATACTGTAGAATGCTCTCAGAGCTATGGATTTTATATAGATAATATCATTGTGAAGATGTAGTTTCAAAACCGAAGTCTCGCTGGAGAGATGAAAAATTCCCATATTTAATATATACTGCTGGACAAAGAAAACCGGACACTTTAATATTTGACATCTGAATTGCAATTACTTATGAATTACGCTCTCAGTTTGGTAGTTTTCTGTAACTTTCGTTTTTGTTCTAATTTAACTTATTAATGTATGTAGAACATCCTCAAAGTTTGTTTTCTGTTGAATATATTTCCAATAATTTAGTTAGCCTTCGAATCAGAATGTATGCGTTATCACAAAAAATGCAAGTGTCCGTTTTTTTTTGTCCAGCAGTATATAATACAGCTTTTTGAAAATCTTGTAATTTGATGTTTGGTATTTTATTTAAAATTCTGAGCATCGTAATGCAAACATGACCACATATAATTTGATCGAAATCTTGAATACGATCGTCGTTGTAATAAATTTTAACATGTTTCAAGTAACGAATTAATTCTGTAGGGGGTAGCCCTCCGAAAGAATCGAAAATAAAAGCATTGTGATTTTGTTTATAATAGCATATCCAGTGAGTACCAACGTTTTCGGAATTGTCCAAATTCACCACGCCACTTTCTCGAGAGTGAGGACTACCTTTAGGAAGAGAATCAGACATGAAAACCACCCTGAAGTGTTTAATTTTAAATATTTTATTTAAAGATTCAATGTCTTAGTTAGTAAGAGCTTCTTCTTTTTTAAAATTTTCTGAGTGCTCTAGACTCCATGGCAAGATTATGAAGCTTTTGCTCTTGTAGTTCTGCCTTATTTTTTTTCGAATCAATCACAGTTTTGGCAATAGCAGCACTGCCCCCGGCTAGGCTCCCAACTGCCCCAATGCAGCCAAGTTAGCTGAAATGCTGAATAGGAATCTTCCACTGTGTGTTTTCTTTCTTGTATTTTGCAATCCTTTTAATTGTGGCGTACTGAGTAATAATTTCATTCCGTTTCCTTTGGCTATACATTGCCTCTTTTTTTCTTGTTGTTTTTTAGTTAAAATCGAATTAAGTTTTAAATTTTTAAGATCGTGATATGGTATTTGGTATACAACTACTTTTGGTTTCATGTTGTTTTATTATTATTATAATTGTTTTTCAGGGTATTTATATTACAAACCCCACCCTAATTTTTGTTTTGTATTCATAGCAATGGTTGTACCCAACGCTGTTATTTTTTCACCCAATGATGCATCTCTGCTTGTTAATCTTCCAAAAGCTGCCTCTTCCAGTTTTTGATGAGCTACATGACGATCATTCAGATCTTTGTGTGTGTTGTATGCAATATCATGTTCTTTGCAAGCTGCATCCAGAGGATTAATACCCCTGTCCCCTCTTTCTATTCGTTTCTCAAGTTTTGAACCAGGACCACAATATTGGTAACCAGGTACGTGTAACTCGAAAAGAAGTTTATTAATAATATCATTCACTAAACCTCGACCCTCTGATATATTCCAGAATTTAGGAGGTAAAGTATTGATAATTTTAATTAAGTATCCTATACCCTTAGGATCGTTTACAATAAAATTAGCTAATTTGTCACTAATAATGTTTACAATACCCATTTTCTCATTATGGATATTATTGTTCCCAGCATTTTCCTCCCCTGCTATAACCAGCAACCTATCTATAAGTTTTCTCACATCGTTTACCCATACAAATTCCTTAGGTAAAGTATTGTATTGTTTTATACCACTACCGGTTTTTAGTTGATTCCAAATAGGTTTAATCAGATTTTTGTATTTATCCCCGCTGCTCGATTTCCCACGCTTTTGACTGGCATCGTTATTTTGGTACAAAGCATCAGAGAGTGTCAAAATTTCAGAGTAACTTTGATAATCATCTTCTGTAAAAATTTTTGGTTGTTTTTTGGTAATGAGCTCCCATAGCCCTATGGTACCAGGATATCTGTACCAGCTGTTTCTCCCACCCAAATTAATTTTTATGTTATCCCCTTCAAATGTTACTTTAGACTTGACAGTTTTCCATACTACGCCTTCATTTCCCTCCATAGTTGGATACAATCCAAATACCTCATCTTTTTCGAATTTTCCAGTACTCAGGTAATCCCTTGCCAGAGGACCCAACTCGATTTTCTCTGATTCTTCTATAGCTGCTTTAGCAGGTGGTTCCTTAAGTACCAGGGGTGAGTGGATGATCGATAAAGGGGTAGGTGGAAAATCTGCATAATTTTTAGCAGTAAGAGGTACCAATTCATTGATGGGGTTTTTATTTTGTTCTGTAACACTCTTAATCTCTTTACCGAGACCACTGATTGAATCTATAATAGGTTGGTCTTGACGCTTGTGTTGTTCGTAAAAACCTCGATTCTCTGATTTCCAACCTCTGAAACGTTTGGACAAGTACTCTCGTAATTTCGAATTATCTTCTATTTTATGTTTCGTCATATTTATTTTTTGATTAATGGTTATTTTATATCGTTTCAACGTTTAAAAAGTCGTAGATTTTATTTCTAAACTTACCATTGTTAGGTTTCCGAGTCATGTCGATAGTAACAAATCCAAAATCGTCGCTGTTCCAACAAGATGAACAAAATTTTGAAAATTGGTTGTAATTTAAGTCTCCTCCCACATAATCATCGTATACATGTTTCAAATTAGTATGATCTTGACGAAACAAACAGATTAAGTTTGTATTATCTCGTAGTAACTGTTTGAAAATTTTGGAATAAGTTTGAGCTAAATAAAAGCAGTCTATTTTTTTGTGACAACCCTGTGTAAAAAAATTCTAATTTCATTCTGATTTTCCAGAATAACATCATCGAATACCACAACATAATTTTTCAAACATTGGTCGAGATGTTTTATTGTTGATGCAAATGTAGCTATGCCCAGTCCCTCGTACAACTTCATGAGTTGTTGGTATTTCGGTTGTTCTAAACTTTTTGAGAATACATACAAGTGTCTATTTTTCCAATCTAGCCAATTGGGGGCAAGCAAGAAATTATCAACGAGTAAAGTGGTTTTTCCACAACCTGATGGTCCTGCAATGAGGCATCTTTTGTTATCAGGTAACAACTCTCCATTTTTTTTATTAGTTTCCACTACATCTGGTAAACGCTGTACCACATTCCATGTTGGTGTCAAAGAATCACCTGGTTTGCTTCTATCCAACTTTTGTCTGGCAGACCTAACCATTTCACATACAATTTATTATTTTTCTTCTCCCTTATTTTCTCGATTAGATATGTATCTCGATATTTTGTTTTACTAAGTTCCTCTTCATAGAATCTCCCTTTCAATATTTTGTTATGATTATCTTTTATGATATATGTATTTCTATTCCCTAGTAAAACTTGAACCACAGAGAATAACTCCGTACTCCAATTTTTAGTAAAACCCTTCTCGAATAACTGTTTATATTTACTGACCCTTACATGATACCCTATTTTAAACTTTGGCTTCTTGCTAGTATATTTATTTTTTTGACAATAAACAGTAGATATCAATCGTTGCTCATCAGATTTGGTTACCTCAGCAGGTTTCATGTGAAAGTACTGTGTACTGTATAGTTGTAATCATGAACTAGCTCGGGTAAAATTTGCACCCACTTATAATTGCCCTGTAGAGTGAATTGTCTCCACTTGCGATTTTTTAATGTTCTGTTGAATCGTTCCACTATACGTGCTTTCAGATCACTGTATGTAGAATAATGTTTAATATTATGTTGTTGCATTAACTTAGCAAATGTAGAATTGTAAAATTCTTTCCCTCTATCTGTCTGTAAATATTATGGTATCCTTCCCTCACTAAATATCGACTTAAATGCCTCGGTAACACAAGTACCAGTCTTGGATTTTAGGGGAACAGCCCATGCACATTTGCTAAAGGTATCAATAACTGTAAGCATATATTTGTAACCATGATTTATCTTATCCAAATTTTTTAAAGTCCCTGTAGCCATCTCAATCAGATCAGCCTGGAAGAATTCATTCACACCTTTCGTTACCACACTTAGTCGCTTGTGGTTGCGACGAGCTGGTCTGTGTAATTCATTAACTATATCTTGTCTTAACATTTAGTTTGAAAATAAAATATAACATAAAATGGATTATCCTCGGGGTATAATTGTTTCACTTCAAATAATAATTAGTCATTAGCTTGCACAGGGAAAACAGATAATTCTTGATCCTCATGTATTTTATATTTCTTTCCAGATTCGTCATAATATGCAACATGTATCTGTAGTGCTCCCCCTTGGAGGAGCCATCTCAATCAGATCAGCCAGGAAGAATTCATTTATACCTTTTGTTACTACACTTAATCTCTTGTAATTGCGACGGGCTGGTTTGTGTAATTCATGAACTATATCTTGTCTTGACATCGAGTTCGAAGTGAGAATATCGCATAAAATGGATTGTCCTCAGGGTATAACCGCTTTATGTTAAATACTAGCTTGTCACCAATTTCAATATCAAAAACTGATAATTGTTCGTCGTCATGTACTTTATATTTATTGGTAGACTCATCCCAGTATGCAATAGGTATTTGAACTGCCTTGTGTATACCATCTTTTTGCACTATAGTAAACTGAGGATCTTCAATATGTTTTCCATGTTTTAGAAAACTAAACTTCAGAAATCGTAAACTACCATCAACAAAAAATTCATGTACCTGAGTGTACGGATATAATTTGGCATTGGCGTACGTCCAGTGCCCTCGAGCATTTGGAATATTTTGTAACCTAACAATTTCCATAGAATAAAATTGACCACTATCTACGTCATCTATTCTGCTTAATATCGGTTCCAAGTGTTCGTTGATAGTACGAACCAACTCATCGTAGCTAGGTTTGATTTTTACATCAACATACAGTTGTTGCAAGTTGAGTAGCAGAACCTGATAAAACAGATTCTTGACTTGCTTCAAGAGTAGTAATTTGTAAAGTAATATTAGAAATAATCTCCTGTAAATTTTCTGCAAGTTTCAATTTAGAACTCTGGGTAGGAAGATCGTGTACTTGATTCATGATTTCTGTAAATAATGCATGTAGTTCTTTAATTATTTGATTGTTGGGGAGACTAGCAACAGTTTCTCTGATTTGCACAATTTCTGCTTGAATGTTTTTGATATCTTCAGATTTTAAAATTCGATGTACTGCTCTCCTCATAGCTCTGATTTCCTGAGAAGTAGGCAAAGCAGCTACAGTATTCTGATGTGTGGTGAGAGTTAATTTTATAGCATGGAGTTCTGTTGCATCAGCTGCATTTTTCAAAATTTCTTGCAGTTGCGTTATGTCATCCTGCGTAGGTGAAGACTGTTGCAGTGTCTCTAATTTACTCTGAATGGTGAAATGTTTATTTGAATTTTCCCACTAACAGGTAACTTATATGATGATACGTTATTATTAAATACAAATAAGTGCTTTCCAGTATCCTCGTCAACATGAGACCAAATACTATTCAAGTGAACAAGAAGTAACCCTTTCAATTGATGATAAATTTCTCTAAATACATCCATGTTTACTGTAATTCTCTCTACAGGCTGATTATGTTGTTGCTTTTTAAACCCAAAAATATTCATGACGTTTTATTTTATATTAGCTATTTTTTATTATATATAAAATATATATTTGTACTAAGTATAAAAAATTAATAAATGTACCAAAAGTCAAGCTGATCGAAATTACTAGGAAAAAAAATCACTTGATACACTTTTTTAAACTTAAAAATAATAAATAGTATGTAGCTTTAAAATAAATTAAATGCTTAACTTTTAACACTGCAACAACACATCCGTACTCTGCAAAACACTCTCACGATACTGACTGATCTGTAATGCGAAAACCCTTTAAGTAACCTAAGCGCGGATGAAAACATCCGAAACAGTAAGTCAATCAGAAGACACCCATTACGTCATAACCAACAACACGCTAGATACGGGTCTGCGTAATAACTTGTTGCGTAAACATTGCGTAATAACTTGTTGCATACCGCGGGTGGGCGTGGGTGTGCGTGGGTTTGCGTGGGTGGGTATAGGTGTACGTGGGTGTAGGTGTAGGTGTAGGTGTGTGTGGGTATGCGTAGGTATGCGTAGGTATGCGTGGGTGTTACGTACTTTAACTCGAAAGAAATTATGACACTCGTACCAAGTGTGAGGTGAAAAAAAAAAACAGATTTGAAATAGTATAAAATCAACAAAAACATCATCAAAATAGGTTTTCCATTGTAGTTAAATTAATAAAAATAATAGGAATCGTAACAAATGTTGGTTTGAACTCCCAAAATATATGTACTTGTATACTTAAGAAATACTGGAAAAACTCACAGGTGTCTGTCAAGTAGACCGGAAGTGGACCGGAAGTAAATAGGTGTAGGTGGGTGTAAGTGTGGGTGAGTGTAGGTGGGTGTAGGTGTGCGTGGGTGGGTGTAGGTGTAGGTGTTACGTACTTTAACTCGAAAGAAATTATGACACTCGTACGAAGTGTGAGATGAAAAAACACAGATTTGCAATAGTATAAATTCGACAAAAACATCGTCAAAATAGGTTTTCCATTGTGCTTAAATTAATAAAAATAATAGGCCTCGTACCAAGTGTTGCTTTGAACCAACCCAATTACACTACTATTTGTAAATTAGTATTTTTTGGTGATCATAAATAGCGCAATTTATTACACTTTCATTTCTATAATTGCGTTCAGTCAGTTACTGATACATTTATTTCCCGTGTAAGGCGTACAGAACCTTAAAATAGGTTGTTTTGAAGGTTGTTAGTGCATATTTTAAGTGCATATTTTGGCCTTTTTAGTGCATATATGCATGCATATTTTGGCTGTTTTTAGTGCATATAAATCCGCCCCCTACAACACAGTAGACGAGACGAGGCTGTGACAAGTCTCGACTCGTTCCATCTCGATGCCATTCCTCTTTGAGCAGCGATGTTTCCTAAAGCAAGGTGCGACTTGTGATTTTATATAGAGGGAGGGATGAACTTCGTGGATTTACTATCCCAATAAGATTGTTGATGTTTTCCAAAAGTTCCCCAGAAACAGGTTTCCATTAAATTAAATTTCGCATGCAATATGTTTTTGTTTTTTTTACCTTAAATATCGTTAGAATTGAGCATTAATTGTTTAAAATATAATTTGGATATCGAATGTAACACAACGAATCGTTCGAAGTTAAATTCTAAAATCAAACAATAACAAAATTATATAAATCAGATTAGACATCTACGTAAATGGAATTGTTCCTGTGGTTTCGCTGTTTTGCCAGTTGCCTTGCCAAGGGCACTGTCATGCTTAAATCCATTTTGTTGCGATTTTTTTCTGCATCATCGAAGCAATACACTGGAGCCCTATTTATTGAAAGGACAATCTGAACGTATTGTAACTTCTAAACGACTTCTATGATGAGTTAAGACTGATTCTTTTGAGTGAACTTGCTTTCACATTCATCTGCAGTGGCGAAGCGTCATAAGAGGCCCGGAGGCCGGGCCTACCCTAATATATTTGGCTATTACGGATTATTTTATTACTTACAATTTCATTAAAGGACGCCTTAATACAAGAAAACTAAAATTCTAGGCCTTACGATAATTTCCACAAATTTTCATCCATGCCAGGGGCTCTACCGTTGCATGTCGGGCCACTTCTCTGAGGGCCTCAGCTCCCATAACATTCTATGTGATTCATGCGGGAAAGCATAATTTTAGGGGCGGGTTCGCGTTTCGCAGTTGTTCCTTTCGCGGTTGTTCCTTTCGCTGTTATTCCATTTTGCGCTGAAACGTTTCGCGCTGATTCCTTCGCGTTTATTCCTTTCACGCTTGTTCCGTTTCGCTCTTATTCCTTTCGCGTTTAATCCTGTTTTACGTTTCGCGGTTCTGCTCTTTCGCGCTTAGTCCGTTTCACGCTTAATCCCTTTCCCGGTTATTCCACGGCCCCTTTATTAACTTTTCTAGAATCTTGCTTAGCACAGGTAATAATAAAGTTGTGGTCTTTAATTTTGAACCAGGTTTTTACTTCCATTTTTAAATATTGGGTTGACTTCTGCTATTTTTAACTTAGTGGGAAAGATACCATTCGCGATACAGTCATTAAAGAGATATTCTAAAATAGGTGCTAACAACGCCTAGATTTATTTTATTACTCTGACTAAAAAATCGTCTCCTACAGACTTTCAGTCTTTTAAATTCCCCATTTCTTTCGATATTTCATTTGTTGTGGTTGGCGTTAGAAAAATGCTTTCTAGAGTAGACTTCAGGCCATCTATGACTTTACAAATGTTTATTCTCGGTAATAATTTATATGGCAATACATTGATTGATTGATTTGCTTAATTTTACTTTGCTTCTTGTGCCACTTTTGGCTAATTTCGAAGATGGGGATGAGTGATGACATGATGAAATTGATGAATGGACACTCACAAACATCCATGCCCAGGCCGGGATTCGAACCCGGGATCCCTGGCGTCGTAGCGCGATGTGCTAACCACTCTGCCACGGTGGCCGGCTTATATGCGTAGGGAAGGTGTGCTACATTGCATATCGGTATTCTTGTTTCGCGAGCCCATACTCATATTTTCTCTTGGGCCTCCCCGATGGCGCAGTGGTAGCGTCGTCGCCTTGTAGTCAAGGGGTCCCGGGTTCGATACCCGGTGGAGGCACATGGCACAGTGGTTCGGATCCCACTTTAAACCGTAGGTCCAGTCCCGATTAGCCTTACTGTGCATAAAGTGGACTTAAAACACCAACTCAAACCAAACTCATATTTTCTTTTTTTACAAGATTGTCATATATTTAGTTATGTAATAATGAAAATGGATGTTTATTCTGTGGTGTAGCTCCAGACCTTGGATGACATTTCGGACAACATCCTGCCGGAAAGTAAATGTCGCCATGTCATGCGAATCCACTGTTTAACACGGAGGGAGGATTCACTAGTCATAGTAGGATAAGGTGTAACTGTAGACGTGTGTTTTGTTGGAGAAACGCAATCACAAAATCGAATCTCTCGTTTCGCATTGAATCGTGGCTTACAATAAACGTTGATACTATGATTCCTCGCACGAGTCCAACAAATTCAATAAAATACCAAAGAACACAAATGAATGTGTAAGGACACGGAACCCAACAATCACTGGAACATAGAAACTAGCCTGGAGTGGTGATTTCGTCTTCTTCTCGTTTGTAGAAAGCTACAGGAAGAGTGTGGAAATATATAAATAAACCATGTAATAGCATTCAGATGATAATATTGTTAATTATATAAATACGGGAAACTAATCTATTCTTAACGCCCTTTTTACCCCCGCCCTCATGTCATATCACTAAATAAACTAAATTGCAGGACTGTACACTGAACACCATCCTCGTCTTCATTTCACTCGAAAAGTAAATTCATTTTAACTTAATTGAAGTATTACTACATTAAAATTTTCAACTTGCAACGAATTTGCAATACCACGCACCGCTTGAATCAATATGCAGATCGGCTGCACAACCGACTGTCCCTACCTAATAGTCCTATTTCTTGAATGCACGGATTTCTTTCTGTCGGATTTGACGGAAAAGGGTATTTCTTCAATATGTGAATATAAACAACAATATTTCACCTTTATTTGCGTGAAAACTGTCATCACTAGCTTTCTCGGTGATTTTGATAGAAAACAAGTAGCAAGCCTGCATCTAGCAGGTACTACTGAATTCATCAAATTTGTAAACATCCGGTGAAGAGCTTTATAGGGGAGTATCGCAATGTTGTTAGCCCACGTCTTCACATAGACAAATCCGGACCTCTTCTGCATCAGGCAAATAGTGTATTTTGAACTTCATATTCTGCGAGAAAACGAAGGAATGCTAAGGAAGGAGATTTTGAAATATGCAAACGAATCCAACTACATGAAGGGGTAGGTTCAGGTCAATAGGGACTCAACCCCCCCCCTAGTCCTCGCCTAGCTACGGCTGTGGTGCCTTATGTTAAATTTGCAATAGGAAGCACATTCCTCACTTTGTTGCAAAGCTGCGGTAAAGTACAAAATCTAAGGTTCTCGTATCTTCTGGTATGTACAACGACCTTGGTACTTGACCTTACAATCTTCACCTCAAATAGAACTTCCGTCGCGGCTATTATCCAGCAGTGTAATTTTGGCAGTAAGTATCCGGATAAAATATTGATTACGTTTTGCTTGTTCGGTACGTTGCGCTTTTCCTTCGCGAAACTGCCTTGGGCCTGATGAGCCTTAGGTGACGTCATCTAATGATGCAGACCTTGGGAATTCAAGACCAGCTGCAGTACCTCTGGAAAGAAAGACAAACTGTTCGATGACCTTGGTGGTTGAAGACCGACAAAATCAAAAGCACTCACGTTCGTAGGTGAAGGACTATGAGTGCAGCCGATCGAGTGGCGATGGAGCAAATTCTGGTATTTGTTTTCCATCTTTCTTAATCTTTGGTTTATTGACTATCCTCATTACTTTCTGTGCAGAGTAAATAAATACTCCGTTTGAACATATCGGTTTTCGGAGGAAATTGCGAAGTAATACTACACGTGGTTCAGAGAATTATCAAATGCAGGGATAGAAAATGCCGGACTTAGCTGGGGCACGTGTCCCATCCAAAGCGATTCCGTATTATGAAAAGATGATATCGTTACAACCAGTGACGGCGCCAGGGGAAAGTGACGGTGGGGATGGAGAAAATATTGTAGGGGCAGTTAAATTTCTTGCACACAATGTATACGCCTGCATGTATGATCTCTCGTCGAGCTAGTGCAGCCTGTAATGTAGGCTTACAATGATATAACTACTGAAAACACAACAATATACGAGTACGTACATAATTTATTCATGTATGGTGTTTGTCCTTCTTTGTACTGGGTGGATGTTTACTGCCTAATTTAATTTACGAACTTATCTCCATAAGATACGTTTTAATAAAGGAATTCGTTATTTTATTCGTGGGAACTGCCCTAAGTTGCGATGCTTCTAGTGGCTTATTAAATAATGGGAGATAGCTGGAAAATGGTCTAAAATAGTTTTCCCGTTTATAATTAAATAATTCATTGTCTATCTTGAGATGAAACTACTGATATAAATATATAAGTTATAAGATAATAATATAAATTACGAAAATCAAATGATTCGAAGAGTTTAATCTCCTTGTAAAATAAATAGTATGTTGTTGGAAGAAAATAATTTTCTTGAGTATAGAAACAATGAAAGTCAGATTAGCGAAGTGCAATTCTCTTATTCGCGTGTGCTTTGGAGAATGCACCAACCACCTGGTACGTCCAAGAGTTGACATTCCTCCTTCTCAAAAGCAAGGACAGCCAAATGAGACCGTTTAATACCTTGCAGCCTGTAGTGAGCAAGTCTTTTAAAACGTTTCAAACACGTACAAATCATTTTTCATCCACACGCTGTGGTCGTCACATCCCTACGCCACAAGCCTACACTATGTGCAGAGGCTAATCATAACTGGACCTACAGCTTTACGTAGGATATATTTATTTTATTTTACTTCACTTTTCTGTCATTTTTGGCTAACCGCGAAGGACGTCAATGAGATTGCGGCAACATAAAATCTTTTATTTTGTAGGCGCTATATTTTTCATATTTTAACATATAAAACATTTCTGCTTCTAAAATGGTGTACAAAAACGCAAAGAGGATTCTTTCACCTTTTACTTATATTTTCAAATCTCAGACTGCTATTCAGAGATTGAGATTAAGAAATGAAACTATCAGCAATTTGAGAGCATATGCTAAGCTAAAGTTTTGCAATGAAAACTTTCAAATAGTGCATGGTTGAAGAGGGCCGAGGTGTCAAATATGGGGCAAGTCTCCACGCTACGCCAACTGCTTTAAAATGAGATATTTTGATCTGTAATTATCATAGCAGCTAGGTACCTGGTATTGCATTTGATTGAAATCAGTCTGAACTTTACGTGTCTTTTCAGATCGCCCGTGAACATAAGGACAAATGGTGTTACCTCTCTCTGAGGTCTAAAACTAAGCCATCAGCCTGAACATGACGTTTAAAACAAACAGTAAACTTTTTATAAATCTAAATGGCCAAGAAATAAAAGTTCCTCCCTTTTCACGAGATAAGTTTGCAGTGTTAAAATCTGAATGGGCAGAGAACTGATGGTATATCTCTAGTCTCGTCTTTTTCTGTCCTTTCACACAAAAAATATAAATTAGTCAAGAAAACGTAAGGAGAGAAGTAGAACTTATCAGTCTTTTGATTCTATATAAGACGATTAAGTGCAGTGCAGTGATCTTCCGACGCGACCTTGCAGTCGGTCTACTTTCTGCAAATGATTTATTTACACGTATATATGCACAGTTTTATCGCTTGGTGCGGAAGGAAATCCAAATTAATCACTACAATTTCCAGAGTAACTGTCGAAACACACCTTCTGCTGTTATTCTACTCTGAAGAATGACTGTGTGTCATCTGACCAAGTCTAAATTTTGAAAGGGAAGGGGAGATTAGCGTAGACTTGAATTCCCAAGAACCTACAAGGCGCACCTTTTCTAGTGGCCGATGACCTTTTTGACAGCAAGGGGTCCTTAAAGAAAGCTCGTGTTCGGAAAGTGCACCGGAATATTTAAGCTGTCCTCTATCTCCCTACCCCGGTGTATTGTTATATGCAAGGGCACTTGTAAGTTCAAAACCTGGCAGGCAGGCTTCTAAGCAAAACTGGAAACAGAAGCAGCGAATTCCTACGGGAATTTTCCAAATATTCTTCAAAACCAAGATAACTTGAAATTGATGTAGTCTAATTCTTTAGGGCGTGACTGGGGGGAAGGGGGGGAGCAAAAATACAATCTTGCCCTTCCTCTGTGGGAGTCTCTTCACATCAGGCATTACTGATAGCACTTGTGGGTAGAGACGGAAGAGCCCAGGGAGGAACTTTTTTTCTTGGCCATTTAGATTTATTAAAAGTTTACTCTTTGTTTTAAACGCCAAGTTCAGGCCTGATGGCTTAGTTCTAGACCTCAGAAAGAGGTAACACCATTTATTCTTATGTTCACGTGTGATTATTTTTTTTACCCGTACATATAGCACCGTCCCATGAAGGCACATTTAGGGGATGTGATGGTAGGGTCCACACATTCTCGATGGAGGTGATGTGATCAGCACTACGCTCGAGACGCCTTCCCGGGTTGCCCCGGTACCGACCCATTGATTCGAGGCTCGATGAGCCCCGGAGCTGCTTTATGCGGGGACAAGGCTTGAAAAATTCCGACCTTAGATAATCCACCCCGGAAATCGAACCCTGGTCCCAGTGTGGCAGTCAGATGCCCTACCAACTAGACGACCGCGTCGTCTCGCATTCGTCTCGAATTTTTTCCACCTTCAACTTTTTACCTAGAAGCCCAAGCTTCATCTACCCCTGCTTCGGAGTCCTTGTATCCGTTTAATGTAGTTGTAGGTGGAAAGGAAGAGATTTAAAATTAAGCAGTTCTCTGCCCCCTCCTCCCTTTGCATCCGGGTACGCTGGGTTTACTGTTTCACACCGACCGCACCTGTACGTACAAAACCTGGTAGATACAACGGAAAACTGGAAACCGAAGCGGCGACTTCCTAAGGGGATAATTCCACCTTACACTTGATTTGCGGAGACGTGGATGCCATTCTTATCGCACGTACTCCTTGCTGGTAGCAACTGAGTCGACCTTCATGTAACTAGTGCAAATATATATATATATATATATATATATTTTTTTTTGTCAAAACGAAACGTAAGTTGGAAAAAATATGGTCTCAATTTTAGCAAGCGACCGTATTTTGAAATTAACTTCAAGAGTTCCAAGAAATTTCCTCTGTTAGGCTTCCCTCAGTTTCACCGTCACCTCGAAAAGCAAGCCCCTGAATAGCAATATACAGCAATATGTCTACAATAACCAACATGTAGTGTCGGTTTTCTGAACCACCTTTGAATGTCCTCCACTGACCATCCACTATTAGAATAAATTGCTCGTTCTACAATTAATGTTTTGTGGTTCTTAGAATTTTGATGATGTTTTAAGTCCATCCGCATTTAACGTATTTTTTTCTTTCCAGTTCTTAACATCTGGTTAAAACTTTTGTTAATCGCGACGATTACAGGAGATAAATGAAAGAAAAAAAACGCTAATCTCCAGGTCGGCACTGGAATTTTGAACTAGAGTCACACACACACACATATACTAAAAGAAAATTAATTTTTGAGAGTCAAGTTTGATATTATGAGCAGGAAAAGTATTTACATGCAGAATACACCACTCCGGATAGATGCTGTTGAATTGCTTTATTTTACTTCGTTTTTGTGCCACTTTTGGATAATTTGCGAAGATGAGGATGAGTGATGATATGATGAAATTGATGAATGGACACTCACAAACATCCATGCCCAGGCCAGTATTCGAACCGGGGACCCCTGGCGACGATAGATGTTAATCGCAATACTGTTAGAATTGAAGAACCTTATTATACCATATTTCATTAACGCCAGTTGAGGGGGAACAGTATGCCTGACTGGGGGGACGCCTGTTTTCCCTCTGGGGACGTTGCTGTTCCCAACTAAGAGAAAATGTTCAAGTAACATAAATGGAAAATCCTTCAATAGTATCCTTTTCCACACAGCGATAGAATGAAAAGGAAACGTTTAGCATGAACAGGCTAATCGATATTAGATCTATTTGAAATTGAAATGTACCGCAACTGAAAATCAGAGACATCTTGATTAAAGGTAGATTATGTTAATAACGTTGATACACAACAGGAAAAGCAGTGGCGGCGATACCAGCCAACCCCTGTAGAACTGATAAGGGGGGGGGGGTTACATAATTAAACAACAACACGACCACACATGTACAAGAAAAATCGAATAAATGAAGAAATAATAATAACATGGTTACATTTTACTTACTCTGTGAATACTACAAAAAAATAATACTTAATACTAAAGAAATACTACAAAAATGTGACGAATACTACAAAAATCGTAAAGTACTTCGCTAAAAATAAAAAAAATCATAGGTCTCTGGGTCTACGTCGAACTCTATTTGCTATAAAGGAATGCTCCTGCACTACTGTAGTCATTGTTCTGATTACACATATAATTTATTTTTTAAAATATTGTGTGTTAGAATTGTATTATTTTTATTGGTCAAAAACATGATGCGACAAGGGTTAGTCGAAATGGTATGGAATTACCCTATTTTAAGTAGTTTCTCACCACTACACACTACGCGCGCGAGCGTGCATGCACGCACAAAATGATGTCAATAATATCTTTGATGCTCTACAGGTTTCCTGATGAGCATCAGTTAGTTAGTTGCCAGTGTAACATATTTTACAGTAAAAATAAAATAAATATGGAATATGGAGGAAATTGTTTGAACAAAATCCTCCCCGGTTACACACAAAATTATTGCCCTGTCTGATTTCAACTTCTGCAAGTACAGTAACCAAAGACTATAATGTACAATTTTGAGAAATTTTGAGAAAATGATTTCCAAAAAAAGGTTTTTTTTTTTCATATTTCACAAAGAATTTTCTACATAACGTTAGACGTTAGTGCAGAAATGGCATTGCTAATCGTTATCCCAGCTTCCATTTTATATTATCCCAGCAATACTCATGTCCTGTAGCTCTTCACTTAAAGAAAGAAAAAAAAACAGAACTTTGGGGAAAAATCAAATTTTTGTATTTTGATTTTCAATCTTAGAGTTGAAGAGAGTTTTATGAATATGTTCCTTAATAAGGTTTTGGAAATGCTTTGAACAAGCTTTCAAATAAAGAAAACCTTAAGTCTTTACAATTTTTGGGTTTTGATTTATAGTGGTTTGAAAATTGAATAATTTTCCTTGTGTATTTTTCTTATCGAATAGTGTCTTTCTTTGTGATCTTGCAACACTGTAAGAAATCAACAGAAAATATAAATGTTTTATTATTGGACGTCCGTCATGCAGGGCTTTAACATATATTTTTTTCAGCTGATTTCGTAATTCTCAGGTGACACATGATTTAAGATGAAATCACACTGTAGTATTTTTTAAAATAAATATTGAAATCAGGGGAAACACCCTGTACAACAAATAATTGATGGAACAAGGAGTCAGCTTTGATTGAATCATTTTAATTCAAAAATGTCTTCATGTTCCAGCCACGGTACTTTGCACATGATGACATCAATCCCGCTTGCACCTGTTTCTTTCTCTTCCATTCCAAGCTCAACAAGATACATTCCCTCGGCGATAACTTCTTTCTAGCTCGACTATGATTTTCCAAATATTCAGCAATCCACCCGAAATGCTGAAGTTTTCGTGCAAAATTACAAATGATAAATTACAATAAAGCTCTATGTTTTATATTTGGTATGCAATGATGCCCACCTTCCTTGTCTTAGGCAATTACACGAAAATGATCTCTCCTTAGCATCCAGAGAAGACATATAGTTGGAAAGAGAGTTAAGAAATTGAGCTCTTCCCCACGTTACAAATTTTCAAGTTAACAATTTAAGTGGCATAAAGCAACTGTAAAAAAAACTGTTGAAAACGTCACTTCGTATGCAAAAATTAACTATCTTACAGTTTTTACTTACTTTTAAAAGTAACAAAATCAAAACTTCAGACGTTTTCGCGATATGCTCAATGAATCACTGATCAACGATCAGAAGCAGGGTAAATCAACTTATGAATAATGATAAATACTGAGAGTTGCCAGAATTTTTTTCTTTCTTACTACCAACTTTCTCGACTTCAGTTACTTTATTATCTAATTCACTGCCAATATTGTTCCAATGTATATGATTTTATTCCTATTGTATTTTATTGTACTTTCTTGATCAATTTCTTTGTAATCTGAATTTCATTTTAATTTTTAGTTTTTATATGTTCTATTGTATGATATTTTATCCATTTGTATTTTATTGTACTTTCTTGTTCATTTTCTTTGTAATCTTGAATTTTATTTTATTTTAATTTTTAATATGTACTTTGTAATGATGCGATCATTACTGGATCCTTTTTTATGTTATAAATTGTGTATGGCTATGTATTCCTGTACTTTTGGGTTCTTGGCCGTTGGGGAGCGGTAAGTTTCCAGTAACGGTTTAGGTCATTAGCGGGGCCTATAAATAGGAAGGGCAGTGGAACAGTCGGCCTCACACTGTAAAAAAAAATACACTTCTTGTACACTTTTGGTACACTTTCTTGCATATAATATGCACAAGATGTGTACTGAAGGTGTTGCAAAAGTGTACTTAAAGTGTTCTAGATGTGTGCGACCCGAAATGACGAAATTTTGTACACTTGTTGCACACTTTGGGGACACATTCAAAGTTGTGTGCACTTCTTCAACGCTTTCTGTACACTTTTGTTTAAAGTAAGTGTACACTTCTTGTACACTTTTGTAGCACATGATTTCATTTTGTGTTGTTGGTCATATCGATTGTTATTTTATACTTTTTTGACAAATGAATATGTTATGAACATAAATCAATTTCATTATATAAAGCAGTAACACACTTGAAAGCAAGCAACATTAAACAATAACAAAATATAACTATTTTTTTCCTGGAACACATGGAAATCGCATTGCATCATGAAACTATCAATACTTTTTTGTTTAATGTACCAATTTGATAATTGGATAAATCTCATTAAAATTGAAGAAGGATAAAGTTGAATGTTCCGAGGAAATTAATAGATTTTCTTAAATCGAACTATTCATCTTTAAAGCACACCAAAACAGATCGTTAACTTCGGGGGGCTGGTTGTTCCTACACCGGCCGCTAGATGGTTCTGTCAAAATGTGTACAAGAAACATAAGTTTTTGTACAACAAATAATGATATGTTCGATTGTAATCATAGTGAAAAATTGTGCTTTAACACTCTTCGAAAAATATGTGAACATCTAAGATACAAATTAAAGAAGAAAATGTACTGCAGTGAATAAAAGTGAATCTCCCATGAGCAACCTTTTTAATCCTGGACTATATAAGTAGAAGGTACGTGTGTCGCAGAAAAACAAACCTGCATCTCACAAAATTTAAGGTTCACAGTTGAAAGTTATTGCTTTTTCCTCTTTCAATTGTCAAGTTAAATGTGAGTGAACTGTATTTTTATTCTAGAAACTAAGTATGAGTACTGAATTGCGATATATCTCATGTGTGCAAGAAGTGTCGCTCAAGTATTTTCACAAGTGTTCCAAATGTGTAAAGTGTACCAGAAGTGATCAAAAGTAGTTTCTGCAGCACACTTCTTACACACTTTTGGGATACCTTTATATTGGAAGTACTTCTTGCACACTTCCTGTACACTTCTTTTGCTGCACTTTTTCTACACTTCCTGTACACTTTTTAGCACTTCGTGTACACTATTGAAGCACTTCCTGTACACTTCTTGTGCACATTTAATGTGTACAAGAAGTGATCAAAAGTAGTTTCTAGGAAGTGTTGCAAAAGTGTTCAGAAAGCGTATTTTTTTTTACAGTGCAGATATTTGGCGGAGTACAGCAATGTAAGAGGTATCTTTTTCTCTAAGGGGAGCGGCTGGGCGAGCTTTCTTTCCTTACTATGTGAACCGACGGCGGGGATGTTAACTTTCTTTCTTTTAATACACACACTTGCTCTTTTCATATTATTCCAATAGTTTATTTCATGTGGGAAACCAGGTACACAACACACATACCTTCAGCCACCTTTTTTGGTACTGAGGGTTATATTTTTTTTTACTCGTGGAGCCAGTGGCTACGCGAGTCTACACACTCTCTTCGGGAAGGGGGGACAGGGTACAACGGAATGTAATTTTGTGAATAACGGCCAAGAATTAATTTCTGTAAATATATTATGAATAAACCTATATATATATCTAAAAGGAAATGGGCGTTTAGCTATAATTTGAAGAAGTACGTGTCTATTGCCTAAACTAGCATCCACAGAACTTCAGGTACTGCAAGTTTTGAACCTCGGGACAAGGATTCAAAAATGTATGGTTGTGTATATTGTGTATGTTGCTGAGAATCAGCTTAAAAGCACAAACTATACCGTTACAACTTTTTGGGGTTAGGTGGTAGACCAGCAACAGCTGAACCTCGCCCAGCAATAAAGTCAATTCAATTCAATTCAATTCAACTATGTAGTTACAATTAGAATTCCTTAATTTCAGTAACTTGTAACTGCGTACTTGTAACTAATTACTTCCAAACACTGTCACACAAACGCGCAAGGTTCGTGTGCCATGTAAACTGTAAGCCTAAATCTGATTAGTTTTTACGGATAAAGTGGACTTATGACTTTCACTTTCTACATTGTTATCTGTCATTGTTCCCTTGTTGCATTTCACTTTAAACTCGAGTACAAATAACTTGTTTTTAAGATATCTACCAGCACCCAAGCGTTGTTGAAGTTGTTTTGCGACACACCCTATATATATATATATATATATATATATATATATATATATATATATATATATATATATATATACGTATACAGGATGTTTCTGCGACCGTGTTACAGATTTGCAACGATGAGGGAATGGAACAAACTCAACAGAATGGGATAGGGAACCCTGATCCGGAAATGCCCCAGTCAAAAGTTACAAGCCAAAACCTTCGAAAGGCAGGCAACCACGTACAACGCGCAGGGGAACCATAAAGGAAAGGGTAAAGAATCCACCGCGCATGCCCTAGAGAAGACGTAACGTCAAAATCGACGTGTGTAGCCTAGAAGCACGAGTGTTACGGCTGCAATCAGTGCAATGGAGTATACTTGGTTGGTTGATTTGGTGTTTTAAGTTCACTTTATGCACAGCAAGGCTAATCGGGACTGGACCTACAGTTTAAAGTGGGATCCGAACCACTACGTGCCTCCACCGGGTATCAAACTCGGGCCCCCTTGATTACAAGGCGACGACGCAACCACTGCGCCATATGGGAGGCCCTACAATGGAATATACGGTAGATGAACTGGCTGATATGGTGTTTGCGTATGGACGAGCAAATGGGAACTGTATGGAAGCAGAAAGTTTGTATCGAGGCAAGTGTGAGTAATGTAAGGAACTCTTGGCAAGAATCCTTGCAGCCTGTGATCTAGGCCCAACAACTCCTGGGATATTAGAGCGGATGCGACGCTGTCATGCTTGTATCGAGGCGGGGGGGGGGGCGTCACTTTGAACAACTGCTGTAATGATGGTTGCAGTTACTATTCATTAAAGCCACTACAGTGATTCTTTGTTTTCCACTTCCCCAGACATATTTTATGGTTCCCCTCCGCGTTGTGTGTGGTTGCCTGCCCTTCGAAGGTTTTGGCTTGTAACTTTTGACTGGGGCATCTCCGGACCAAGGTTCCTTATCTCATTTTGTTGCGTTTGTTCCCTTCCATCATCCCTGCAAGTTTGTAACACGGCCACAGAAACACCATGTATGTAAGAGAGGGACATGACATTACAAATAACATGATCCTTTACTTCGTCAGTATGTGCTTGAATCTTTATAATAATGTGCGAACTTATGGATGAGTGGAATTCATAGTAATAATACATTTCTCGCACTGTAAATTAAATTTGACATGTGATCGATGATTTCTTCCCAAATTTTAAGACCTTTTCTACCTCTTTTACCTTTTCAATATCGGCAATACTCCAGAATCCTTTAATGTCTGCCCACCGTTTCAAATAACTATTTATCTTGTTTAGACACTTCGGATTCAAAATTCAATAGCCACATAGTGGAAGGCTTATATTTGTTACTAGCAATTAAGAATTGGATCATTAATTAAATGAATTGTTTACATTTTTATATGTATGTCAGATGCAATTTTATAATAATGCTTACACTTGTCAACGTATAGTTTATTTTTTTTTTAAAAAAAAAGAACTTGATAAATGTATCGTGTTGAGACGTTATTTCGAGAAGGTGACGTCAATGTATCGCTGCGATGTAAAATATATGATGGACGTGCTGATGTTTTTACAAGTGTGAAAAGTTATATTTTTTGATGATAACTTTCACAGTAGGATGACACGGCATTGGGGTCGGCCTCCATGGGGGAGTGGAGTGAAACGCACTAGAGAACCAAAGGCTACAAGTTCGATCCATGATTAAAGCATGGATGTGTTATTTTGTTTGTTCCATGATCCATTCCATCCATCCACCATTCATCCCCATCGTCGCCATTAACCAACGAAGTAGAAAAGTGACATAAATTAACCGAAATAGATAGATTGATTGAATAGATGTTTTAATTAAGTCTACTTCATGCACAGTAAAGCTAATCTGGACTGGACATACAGTTTAAAGTTGTATCCGAACTAATATGTGCCTTCACCGGGAATCGAATTCGGTACCCCTTGATTATAAGGCGACGACGCTACCACTACGTCATCCAGGGAGGCCCGAAATAGAAACAAAAATATATAACATATGACAATATGTCAATACAAGGGCGATGAAAATAGTTGCAAGAGCATAGAAAGGGAGAAGAATTTAATAATTAATTATGTGAATAGTTTACCATTTCATGTGTATATCAGATGCAATTATTACATTGTTACGGTATAATTATCATTACTTAAAACTAGTAAAGGCTGTAAAATGAAACTCTTTACCTTTATTTCGCTCTATGCTATATATACGACACCAGCCAATTTTGGAAATATTTTTTTTTAAACCAACAGACAAATTGTTTAGTTTTTTTTACATAACTTTTGTCAAAATACTTTTTAGCATATATCTGATAGCAACCTTATCGTGTAGTATCTGGTGTGTGAATAATTTTTACAAAAAATATGATTTTCGAAGCTGTCTATTAATAATCCAAAAATAAACTTTTAGTGTTTCTTTTTAGTATTCTTTCGTTCTGTTTGCCGCTAGAAATTACAAATTTGTTGTTATTTGTATGATCAGTATGACGAGGACGCTTGGTGCTAGAGATCAGGACGAACAAGAGCAGAAATACATCATGTAGGGCCGCAAACAAGGACGGACACATAAGTTGTTAGAGCAGCAGTTTGGCGTCTCCAAATGAAGGTAACCAAATTTCTCAAGCGTTAGAGGAGCGGTCGAACATATTGCACTACTATTCTCGTTGATTAACGTTCTCAGAACATTCCGCTGCAACTCACAGCTCACGGAGTCGGACAATGTAAAGAAATTATCTACTTCTGGACAACGTAAACGATCCATATGCCGTCGCTTGCAAGTCGTATAGAACTAAATAGACAGTGACACGCGAAGAAGAAACTGCAGTTACCAATAAACTGGACACCTCAGTAATGGTCTAACGTGTTCTGGAGAAACGAAAGTAAGTTTATTTTGTTTCGTAGCGTCTCCCTAAAGACAAATGTCTGAACCTCAATACCAGTTTCCAACTATGAAGCATAGAATGGATAGGTCCTCCTGTGGGGTGCTTTGTCCGCAAAGGACTCGACACCATGGACATCCTCGAAAATGTGAAGCTTCCACATTCCCAGTCAATGATAAGGAAAAAACGTCGAATGTCGGGAATAATTTCGTAAAAGCTGAATTTTGGTGAGTTGTTGGAACACTACTAGAGGTGAGAAATCCCTAAAATCCCAAACATCCCCGCCCTTCCCTCCAACCCAGCACCCTCCAAACATCAATTTCCCAGACTCTCAGTACCTGATCTCCGTAACTAATGGTCATAGGCAGATAATATATTTTTAGTCTTAATCCTCATTAGATGAGCTAACAAAAATTGAAGACTAAAATTGGTAAACGCTGTAAGTGACACAATAATTGAAACACCGTTTTCCACGTTAAACTGTAAAATATGCCATGCTTTATAATGTGTAAACTTGGAATGTGGCTGGTAGCCCTCTAAGTAGTTCAAAGGGCGTGTAAAGAGGTCACTAGTGTGCACGTTCTTACGGGTTGATGCGCGGAACGATGCGATTTCCCAACACTTTCGCTTTTGGAACTTACAACGTTTACCACTTTTAGTCCTCAATTATCTATTTAATTTTTCGATAATGTCAGTGGTTTTGCTAAAATTTAAAAATAATAATCTATAAAAAGTCTAATTTTTCTAGAACTTTTTAAAGTTGTTGCCTTGTAGCTATTGAACAAAACTCGCCAGTGCCGGTCCCAAGCCCGGATGAGAAAGGAGGAGGGTTGGAGTGAGTAAAGAGACTCACTCCGTAAAGTAGAACATCAACGCTTTCAACATCTAACTCTAGTTTTCCTAGCATTCTTTAAATTTTCTTCTTTTTTCTTAAGGAAATTCAGCTTGAATAGATAAACCCTGAAGTTCTGACACTTTCCCCCTTATTCATGTTTTTCGACATGATAGCAACAAACTTGTTGGGAGCCTGGTAGATTTTCGAGAATGTATTCCTTGAAGCCTTCAAATCTATTTTTGCAATAGAAATATATCGACCAGTTTGAACGAAATAAAAGTTCCTTCTTTGTAGATTATCTGAGAGTGGAGTTGTAATTCTAAAAACCTGTAGACACATCGTCGCGACATTGATTGTCTCGAAAGCGGTGAAACTTGTTCGGAAGTGCTGTGGCACAATTTCTCACTTTTGTGTTGAATTCATTAGAATGGGCAATGAGAAAAAGTGTAATGTTAAGCTAAAAGAACACAGGTTTTTGTATTCTTTCTGGATTTTCGTGATTTTCAGTCCAGTAATGCAGACGACAAAATATTTTATGGTGGCATCACTTCTACTTCTCGATCTTGTGATTCCTATTGCTGCAAATCTAACGCTGGGATTCTGCGTGATTTTGAAATACACTTAATATGTTATGCACCAGTAACTTCAATTAATCCAACTCTTTTAGTCACGCACCAGATGGAGGCACGTAGTGGTTTGGATTCCACTTTAAACTATAGGCCCAGTCCTGATTAGCTTTATGTGAATAAAGTAGACTTAAAAAAATATCTCAGACAGACAAACAAATAAATAGCCACTCTTATGTAATCAGAAATAAGGCTAAGGGGCTAATCAAAGCGGGACGTCCCAGTTTGTCGCCCCTCCCCAGAGGACGGCGCCCCGGTCAGTCGGCCCTTAAGTCTCCCCTTTGTACGTACACGAGGGATTAGGAAAGAAAAGGTTTATTCACCACTGCCAAACCTGTGACAGATTGTGAGCAATGGGGTGGGGGATACCAGATTTGTGTTATCGGAAGGTCTCCCTTATCGCACAACACTTTAGCAACCTTGCGTTCTGACGTCAGACGAGGAATACCTAGGTTGTTAGGTTTGGTTCTACGTATTAGCATAAATACACAGAAAATTTATTATTTATGCTAAGGGAACTGAACCTAGGTAGCCTAAACAAACAACTTATGCATTTAGCCTAACAATAAAAGCATTTGCCGGTGACGTCGGAACGCAAGGTTGCTAAAGTGTTGTGCGATAAGGAAGACCCTTGCCACGTATGCTGTAGTTTTAGGTGAAATGTTTCTTTTGGAAATGCAGGAGCAGTATTAGATTTTGGAGTGAGAAATGCGTGCTGCATATATATTGCTATTACGTGATACTCTTGTGAATTTTCCTTTGCCAAAGTGGTTAACCCGCAATGAACTTTAGCCCACTCTCAACCTTTGCCAATTCTAATTCATGTGCACATTCCGTTTCAGCAATTTCCTCCGGAGATATGTAGATTGCACGTTGTTATCTGATTATATGTAGATGATTATCATGTTTACCTATCCCTTCCTGTTTTGTTATTATTAAACTATCCTTTATTTGCTGTTGAAAATTTCTCACTCTTCATGCATGGTTCTGCAAGCCATGGGAAATTGTAGATTGAAATTTCAACTTTATGAACCTGTACGTAATACTTAAAAATACTGATCTTGTTCACTGCTCTTCATCTTTTTCCTTTCGCATCATTTTCATGCCAGCCATAAGTTTAATATTCTGGGCATTAAAATCTACCTGATCCCAAACTGATTAAAATATATTTTCTTACTCTCTGAGCTATTTGTTGTACCCTTTCCCCTCGACAAGAGCAGGAAGGTTCTAAGGTGGCAGCATCCGCCGTCTTCTTTGTTTTATCTGATACATAATGGCGTCCGGCATTACGTAGCCATTTTGTTTTCTCTTGGCTCTATTGTGGGCAATTTAGCTACCTTTTCCTTAAAGGTTTGGGATATTGTGGCGATATTTATTCTGGTCGGCCCGATTTAGGGTGCAAGAGTGAGAAAACTCAGCATGGACAGCTGCCATGAGACTGAGATATAGTATCAAGCCACAAGAAATAAATATTACAATACTACCGCCTGCTTGACGGCACTTCTTACTTAATGAATCAAGTTTGACATAGATATTTACTTGCTTTTCACGATAGATACCTCATATTTAGTTAATGTGATCAGGGGATTGTAAGAATCAAAGTTTTATGCAGCACATTAACTGTCGACGGAGATAGTCACAAGCCACAGTGAGCATAACAGTGATTTATCCACACCCCCATAACACCCCCCCAACACCCTCCCAAATTTTGACGAACACCCCCCCAAGCAGAAAAGTGGAACACCCCCCCTGTGGGGGGGGGTGTAAGTATGGATTTTATATCAACAATAGAATAACAATACTCCAACATAAAGGAACCATTTGTAGTTCTACCAGAAGTGTAGTCCAATGGACCTGGAGGGTGGAATGTTCAGCATGGTCATTTCCTGGAAACACCAGCTTCCTTGACAAGGCTTTGGAAGGAACACTGACATCTGGAAAATATCAAACTGACCTCTCGCCCTCCTTCCAGGGAGACATACCGCACACAGTGTTGACAGTTCAGCATTTGAATACCTAAATAAATATTTCTTAAATACGTTACAGACTTGTAAATTGAACCCCTGAGTCAATGAAATTTACATTTTGTTGCATTTTCCTTTCGATTCGTTCATGTGAAAAGTGTACGATAAAAGTAAGGGAAGATATTCAAAGATACAGGTTTGACTTCTTGTAGTGAATTGTGTTACTATGGTTAGCAACACTATTTTCTGTAACCTGGCCGAGATGGATGATTTTGGAGTGGTAAAGAAGAGAACTGTCAAATGCCTTAGGCCTTAGGTCAGAATCTTAGTGTAGCATCTCAGTTCGTGAGTTGTCGTTCTGCTTAGTGTAACTGTCTGAAACTTTATTGCAAAAGTGGTTGAAGAAGATACGGGATTTTGACAAAGAGAATGAAATCAGACAGAAAGAAACCGAAAGGGGTGAGTAGAGAAGCAGTGACACTATATGTAGGTAATTTCTCCCAACTGATATTCATAAAGTCCCGGGTTCGATCCCCGGCCGGTTGAAATACGGGAACTTTTCTAACGATGGAAGCGGCCCCGGCGCCCACCCAGCGTCGAATAACATGGGTACCTGGGGGAAACCCTGGGGGGGTAAAGGCGGTCAGGGGCTTGATGCTGATCACATCACCCCCACTCACGACCGGATCAAGGAAGTGTGGGGCGTTACCCCCACACCCCCTATACGCCTTCATGGCGTGGTGCTAAGCACGGGGGAGCACTTTACCTATTTTTACCAATATAAAATTTACTGACAGAGTATTCGATATAAAACGACAAATATTTTATGAAGAACCGAAGTGATTCATTCACGTCTATAGTTGATGTATGTGACCATTGTTGTAGCTCTAAGAGTTCTTACCTCTGTAAAAAAACTATATATTAGAAAGAGAGTTGTAAAAAAGGGGGGGTTCGCACGAGGTGGTTGCCTGGGAGCTAAGGACAAATGGGGTGTCGAGCAAGCAAAACAGATAAAAATAGAAAAGCGTTAAGGTCGTGGTGACCTGTGAAATTACTGGCATCCTATTAAATTAAAGTTATTGTCAGTTTGCAAAGATATATATTTAGTAAAAATTGTCTTCCTCTTTATATGTAGGCTAGTCGGTTCCCTGACATAATGACATATTTAATTTTTTGCAACTTTTAAGAGGAAGCAAATGAAGTATAAGGAATTAAACATAAAAATAAATTTAATTTACATTAAGTCCCAAATTTATATCTGACCATAAGCGCACCAGTGGGGACACGACGGCGCTTGCCACTCACTACCTGCTGGAAAACGTAGAGATAAAAAATTTGTTTGGTTCATTGTGCTCTTTGTGCTGGAAAGTGAAATAAATGCTATTCAATTTTAAAATAATTGAAAATAAAACATTACTTCAATTTAGAAGTGAAAATTCCTTGCCTTCCCTTTGCAGCTAACATGCCATACGTTTATTTGCACATGTTTTTTAGTTTTCTTTTAAGGCAGAGATACACATGACTCCTAATTCCCCAGAGTCTCTCGTCCAGTATTTGAAAGATAAACTCTGAACAGCGTCAAGAGTATTTTCCAAAGTTTTGTAAGGGTATAGGACTTCAACATGAAATTCCTTGACCGATTTTGTTCAAAAGCAATACCAAGCATATATGAACTTGCATCCCAACTTCCGCGACGCCAAGGGTCCCGGGTTCGAATCCCGGTCGGGCTTGGTTGTTTGTGAATGTCCATTCATCAATTTCATCACTCATCCCCATCTTCGCAAATTAGCCAAGAGGCACAAAACGCGAAGTAAAATAAACTAAATCAATCAATCAAACAATAAAGCATCCCAACTTCCCACTATATTTTAAAGTCTTCATAACCATGCTCTAAATATATACGTAGTTTCATTACTTTATTTCAGTTTGTGAATCATTGTTTAAATAGAGATTTGAAAACAACAGCAGAATTTGTAACTCACTCGCAACATAGAACTATGAAAATTATATATATGCATATTTTCTAACTGACTGAAGCTAGAGCAGGAGGGGCCAGGGGGCATGTGCTGTGGTAAAGAGGGCGCCGAACGAGCAAAGCAAGATTGTAAAGAGTAAACATCGTGGGATACTGTGAAATGAAAGTATTGTCGCTATGTTTAATTAATAATATGCATTATCAGTTTGCAAAGAAATAGTTCTAAAAATTTTCTTGCTCGCTTCGCTCGCAGTTTGTTGATTTATTAAAGAGTCATATTATATTTGTATTCAGGCATGCAACCGCGCACACAACCATGCAATGCATTTTCACTGATATTTCATCGATGAATTGGGCACCCCCTAAGATGAACTCCGTCTTACACCTACGACAAGAAACATACAAATAAAGTTAGAGAATATTGCGCAAGTGTTCCTAATTTCTTTAAAACTAGCTTAAGAATTGCATGAAATGGTTTCTGGTAATAATATGTTTAAATTTTGTGTTTTTCAATGTCATCTCTTGTCTTTTGCAATGTCATCCTTTGTCTTTTGTCTAACGATTGATTAAATCAAGTGGTGAACTTTATTGGAGAGCAATACTCGAAACGTTAGACTGAAATGTTAACATTATCACAAAAATCTATTTTCCATCTTTTCCTGCATTTGACACCATTGAAGGTACGTAAAAAAGGGATCCGCTCAGGGTTGTGGGTGCAGGTAGGCGAGTGGAATAAAAATTACATTATTCTACCTCATATACGTACTTGTTTATCTGATACAACAGGAAAATACAAAATATAAAAAAGAAACCATCTATAAACAATAATAACGAAAATATCACATATTTTGAACACAAAAAGTCTTTGGACACTTGCCATTCTTGTCCATATTTTCTGCAAAAACAAAAGCATTTAATATTTTGTTGGATTTCCTTTGACACGAATCACTGCCTGGAGCCTGTCTGGTACAGATTTAACCAGATCTGAATTAATCTGAGGTGAAATGGCATTCCATTCTTCCTGCAATACTAATTTTAGGTCGGATTTGTCCGATATGTTTCTTTTTCTTATCTCTTTCTCTAATACACTCCATACATTTTCTATGGGGTTCAGATCTGGGGATTGAGGGGGGAGGGGTGAAGTTGTTTTGGAGTGTTATATTATATAACAGCCAAAATTTTGTATTAAGGGCGGTATGCTTAGGATCGTTGTCCTGTTGAAACAAGTAATCATTACCCAAGTTCATTTTAGCCGCACTAGCGCTCAAATTATTCTTCAATATATCAATGTGCATGTACTGATCCATCGTCCCCTCTATGAAATGCAACTTTCCGACCCCAGCAGCACTCATACAACCCCATAATAAGGGTGAACCGCCACCGTGTTTGACAGTTGGGATTAAGTTTCGCGACTCCAACTATATATTTTTTGCCGCCATACCATATGCCTACCATCCGACCCAAATAAGTTGAATTTGCTTTCGCCTTAAAAAATGACTTTGTTCCAGAAGTCTGCATCGTAATTGCGGTGGTATAGGGCAAATTCGAGGCGTTTCTTTCTGTTTTTTGCACTAACCCAAAATTTCTTCCTTGCCACTCGTCTATGGTAGGCATTTCGTCGGCATATATTACGAACTGTACTGGAAGAAACTTGCTCAGCTCGGTCTTGAAGGCTCGCAGCCAACGTCGGAGCACTAGCTTTGGGGGTCTTTTTTTATAGTTCGCAAAATAAACCATTCGTCTTGCACAGAAAACACTCTTGGTCGTCCAGTCCTCGGCTTATTTTCTACTGTTTTTCTTTCGCCAAAGCGATCTATGATCACGTGCACTGTTGATTTAGGAATTCCAGACAAGCGTGACATTTCCCTTACTGATTTGCACTGATTGTGAAGCCGGATAACTTGCCGACGTTAAAAAAATGAACACTCTCCTTCCGGAAACCATGTTGCACTATCGTGTTCAATGACGCAGAGCTACTGCCCGTACTGAGACTTGCGAACTGACAGCTGCGAGCCCAGAGGTTGAAGGGGTCAGTGGTACGTATATGGTAGTCCAGGTTTATTGATCGTGTTTCACAGAGGTCCTTTTTAATGTTTTTTTTTACTAAGTGTCCAAAGACTTTCTGTGCCCATAATTTGTGGCATTTCTGTTATAATTGTTCATGGATTGTTTATGTTTTGATATTTTTATTTCGTTGTTTTGCCAAGAAAAAAAGAATTTGAGGTAGAACCATTGCACTTTTATCCCGCTTACCTAGCATCATCCAGAACGGCAAGAGAATTCATTATTAACGTAACTACTGCAGTGTCCAAACACTTTTTGCACTCACTATATCTTTTCTACTGAAATGATACGTGAAGGGAAAGGGGGGGGTTGATCTCTGGAAACATCTATGAACAAATTGAAGTAGAAACGGTCCAAAATATTCACTTAACATCCCCAAACTTACACCCCCCCAAAAGTTTCCAACACCCCCCCAAGAGAAAAATCCTGGATAAACCCCTGGAGCATAACCACAACTGTTATTCATTATTACAATTACCGAAGGTTCCTTCGACCCTGAACTGCTAGTTGACGGGTGCCAGGAATCTTCACTTTCACTATACAAAAAATCTGACTCATACGTTTCGTCACTATTGTCACAAAAATCCACTTTTTCCAACGGCCGATGTTGCGAGTGCGTCCATCTTATGAATATGTCACTACACAGATTTCCCACCTGGTGGGAGGCCAAGAACTTCAGTCATGTATTGTACTCCCATCAAATGGATTGCAACGTTTCGCACTGCCTGGACAGAGGGTTGCTTAACCTTGCATGATGGTATACTCAACTAAAAAAACTCAAACTTGTGGCTTATGACTATCTACCACTGACCCCTTCATATTTAAGAAGAGTGGTTGGAAAAACAAGAAAAGATGAAATTAGGAATCAAACAATCAGGATAACACTAAACTCCAAACCAGTGGAACAAAATGCTATCGAGGCACAACTAAGATGGTTTGGCCACTAAATAGAATGAAGGATGAAAGAATACCTAAGGAAATATGGCAGGCAAGAGCAAGAGGAGTCGGAAAGAAGAGGACTCAGGGAAGACCACGGTAAACATGGAACAAGAACATTGAGCAGATCCTGACCAGAAGAGGCATTCAATGGGATGAAGCAAGGAATCTAGCAGTGTAGACCTCGCTGCAAAACCTCGACACCTTTGGGTTGAAGAGAATCAGAGTACGTAAGTAAGTAACTTTTGAACAAATTAAATGACAAGAAACTGTTTCAAATAAAAGTTGTAGCCTAATTCATAAGCTTAAAAACTGTGTTAAGTTTTAATATATTTTAATAGATGATACAGCATGAAATGTCTCCAAAAGAGTGTGTCTTTATCACAGTCTAGCTGTTAAGTTCCAAATCATTGACTTTTTGATAAAAGCAGGAGACTTGGTAAGATAAAGATATTTTCAGTCGAGTAGCCAATCGCCATCTGCGTGCTGATGGCCATCATTTTGAAAAAAAAATACCCCCATATTGGATATTATTATATATTGATGTGTGCTTCTATCAGTCTCCCTCACCTCGGGAAGTTGACATGAATCAACGTCCGGTTTTCTCAGAAATACGCCAAGTAGTGTAAACTTCCATAAAAAAAATCAATAAATCTATTTTCGAAATATAAAAAATAGTAGTTTTGTAGAGATTCACTATTTATAATATTTTATGTGAATAACTGCGAGTTGAAACTCTTAATAATTCTCGATCCAAATAATAGTATTTTATATTTTGTAAGGTTACAAAATGTTTGTTAGAATACATTATTTGTTTGTTAGAAGGGGTTATTCTCGAGTTCTTTACTACTAGATATATATAAATATACACATACATGTTCTTGCAAAAAACTTAAAGTTGATATATTTTGGCCAATATTGTGTATGCATATGAACACGCGCGCGCGCACACACACGCACACAAACACACCTTACATACATATACACACATACATACATATATGAGGATGGATCAAATGAAAACGGAACAGTGGATGTATTGGTTTATATTTATCTATGTGATTTTATGGCGACAACCCTGTGTAGAGGTAGAGCGGAAGGTAAGGATGGAAATCCCTACTGCATAATGGACTCGACCCAGATAGTGGCGCGGGAGCACGTGATATACGTAGGCGGTCGGGTAGCAGTTTCGTCCGAGCAGCAATCAAGGCCAAACACCTGGCCTGTTATCTTCTGGAGTGGTTTTGCTGCACGACAACGCGCAGCCACATTCGTCAGCTGTTACAAAGAACACGTTGGCAACGTTTGGGTGGACAGTATTGGAACACCCACCGTAAAGCCCTGATCTATCGCCATGCGACTTCCATATCTTTGGTCCGTTGAAAAGGGCATTGAAAGGTTGGCGCTTCCACTCGGACAATGAAGTCATGGACAATGTTCGCAACTGGTTCCAATCTCAGCCAAAGGAGTTCTACGAGCAGGGTATTCACTGCTTGGTGAAACAGTGGGACAAGTTCTTGTGTAACTTTGGAGATTACGTTTGAAATGAACCTTGTTGATTCCATTCTGTGGCCCCTGTTCCGTTTTCATTTGATCCACCCTAATATGTGTGTATGTATGTGTGTGCCTCTCCCCTCTTTGGGAGTAGACACACACTCACAAAGGAACTTGGAACTGTTGGTGGCGAGGGCGTGACTTGACCTGTCAACCGACTCGGACACTGAGGCGGCCTAATCTTGTGTGTTTTCAGATTTTAATTGTACTGCATCAGGAAAAGCTAAAATTAATATTTTTCGAGTTAGCAATATTTTGAGATACTATTCGTTCTGACGAAAAGTAATGACAATGTTTGCCTTTCACCTTATTTGCCGCCCCTTTGTTTGTTATCTACTGCTCAGCAAACGTAAGACATGAAACAAGAAAATACAAGTAAGCAATAAATTACTTTTATGATAAGAATTGTACCTTTACAAGTTTCCTTATTATTGTTCGATCGGTGCCAGTAATGACACTACGCTCTGATCGATACTTCGGACAAACAAGGTTATGAACAATTATTTTCCAGGCAATCAATATGGGACACCTGTCTCCATTGGCTTATTTGTACTAGTTGGTTTATTTATAATCATTCTATGAGGTGACGTCAATCGATATGCTAGCTAACCTCGTGGAAGGCCAAGGATTAGAAAGGGGAAAGTGAATTTGATAGAGAAAGAGTAGAGCGATTTTTCACAGGAAAGCAAAATATTAAATCATACTCATAACACCTTGGAATCAATATAGTTAAAATAAAGAAAGAATGTTTCAGAAGAATCATGTGCAACACAACATAATAGTTATTTTTTTGTAATACTTGGAACAAAACTTAATTATATTTATGCCACATACAAAGATTATGTAGAATAATCTAAAGGTAGGATATATCTTACTTCAAATGCACGTGGTATAGTTTTCTCTGATATTCGACTCATGAAGGAACAAACAATATTCTGAAAGAAACATTCTTCTTTTGAAATGTGGACTTCTTAAAGGGAAAAAGATAATGACATTTTTTGTGTGCCCAGTACAGGAAATGGGAGGTACAGATCGCGAGTTCACTCTGTGGACATTCTGTGCTAATGAGACGGTTAAAATCATTATCGTGTCCAACAGTCAAAATTGAATCAATACATACAGCAATTTTAGGAAAATTAAGGTTATTATTTAGGCAAATTACGTTAAATTGTTTGAGGAAGAAGCCACTGATGCGGTTGCATCGAACAATCGTTATGCTTTGCCTATTCTCGGCACTTAACAACAAGAAACGATATCAAATAAGTTTTTTTCTTTGCAGATTTCGACAGAATTAACGCATCACAAACATCAAAACAGCGAAAAAACATTGTATTTTATGCATTCTCACTTCCATAAAATATAGGCATAACTATTAGGCAGCTACCATTCACGTTTTCGGTCATTCTACATTTACCCCAAATACCCTGCCTTCTCATTTTTTGTTGCATCTTTTGGAAAATAAATCAGGATGGACTGAACATCTGATAAATAACTGGAAGAAGAAATCAGAAATATTTTCTTTTACTTCAATGCAGTGCCGCAGACAAGATTCTTTCTTAGAGGAGGGTCACATATGTGATGCATGATTTGTAGTATTTTTTCTAGATACAATTAAAAATAATAAAGAATTAGACTACATATGCACATACGCAAATATTCCAACAAATACTATTTTGGGGAATTGTTTAAAGGAGAGTAAACACTCCTCTTTTGAAATTTGACGTGGGTGGGGCATCAGATCAAAAAGCCATCCCCTAGGCTGCGCCAGCCCGGGATTCAACAGAAATGTTACTCACATTCACACACTGATTAGCACAGCGCGCTGCGATGCACGGGGTCACGGGTTCGAATACCGACCTGGGCATGGATGTCCTTTGCGAGAGTCCCCACATTAATTTCATCATATGATCACTCATCTTCATCTTCGTGATTAGCTAAAAGTGGCAGAAAAGCGAAGAAAAATAAACCAAACCAATTCAAACATCACTTCTTCAAAGGACGAAGTCAAATAGTTAGAAATATGGGAAGTTTCTTCTTACTACAACTGTTTTTAACTAAAGAGTTAATAATAATACTACACTAATAGAGACTAATATATTCAAGCAAACTTACTACTTAAGTTTTGGGATTTGAACAGGACATCCAGATGATAATTATTGGTGTCGGTCAACATCACAAGGTCAATTGGAATTTACTACTAAGAAATAGTCGAGAACTCTAGTCTTGAGAGATAGCTAATAAAGCTGCAATGGGGCTCAATTCGAAAATGAAAAGTCAATAGGAAAGACTTGAGACCCAAAAGTGTGTTTAATTTTAATTGTAATTTTAATCTTACCATATGTTACTGGGAATCACTCGACCACCTTCCACATATTAAAATAATAAATAAATGAATAAAGTAACAATGTGGCGTGTAGTTATTTGTGATGCCCGTTGACCCCTACAATACTTCTCTGTTGATACGTATTCTAAGTTCGCCGAGAAGAAAATAAAAGAAGTGTTCACCTCAAAGAAGTTCGAGTTGGAATTTTGTGTCATTGTTGACCCATATCTGTTTTGTAAAACGATTTTTTTTGTAAGCTAGACTATCTGTTTCTGGCTATAAAATTTCAAGAGCACAGAGAGAACATTGCTGGGGCGGCCGCTACGCCACTGAATACACATCATAATTTGGTTTCATAACTGCTTTCACATTTTTAAAAGTTACCCCTTGCAATGGAAAACCCAATGTTAATTATCGCATAAGGCAAACCACGTGAGAAGGTTGTTTGGACTCAATCTTGCAGCGTGACTTCACACTAAAACGCACTTGGGCAGGACACAATACAACACAAGCCCCACAGACCACACAAACCCAGCAATTAAATTTTAGATTAAAAGTAGTTTCATGCCACCCATTTGTGTATAAAGCCTGAAGACAAGGAGGTCGTAATTACATAAAAAACGCATGGGGGAGGAGTGGACGCTACATACTATTAGATACTGCATATTGTTCCACAAATTTTAGATACCTAGAAAACAAGAGACTAAGAAATGTTAAAGTTTCGATATAATTAATATTGGCCCAAAAGGGCAAATATAGGGGGCAGGGCACCATAAAATTTTGTATGAATAGTGAAAATTATATTTCAATTTCTTGTAAAAGAACAAAATAAGCATTTGATCCGAACTTAACTTCACCAATTTTATTTCTGGGACAACAGCCCGCTATGTTGAGTGCTGATCTCGTCCTGAGCTAGAAATCTGCAATAAAAATGCTTGGCGCCGGCGGGGGACATTCCGTCTGTCTCGCATGCAGATCATCAACAGACAGCACAATAAACACACCAACCACTTAAGGCACTTTTTACTCGAGTAACCTTTTTAGTGTGCTGCAAGGAACAAAATCTGTCAATCCTTTTATTACAGAGTGGTACCAAGAAAACACTTTTGAAGAGTTGATTAAAATAAAAAATAAATAAAAAATCGACGGTTCCCAGCGCAGCACTTTCGAAACTCGATTTTAATGATTCCTTTCTGTCTTATCTCCGATATTGATTGACTGGTGTGTCAACTCTTAAGTTATTCGCACTCTTCATCTCATACTTTGCCCTTTAAAATCAACAAAATTAATTTTAAAAATGACGTAGTTTGATTAAGGTCCAAGCCATGTTCCGAATCACTGGAATCAGAATCACTGGGCCGGCCCAAGTGGCGGATTGCTTAGCACATCGCGCTACGACGCCAGGAGTTCCGGGTTCGAATCCCGGTCTGGGCATGGATGTTTGTGATTGTCAATTTATCACTCAGTCAACTACAAACATCTCCGGAACCATCAAATCTAGGCCTATATTATCCATACTTTGTAACCAGCAGTGAAAAACGCGAAAACCACTATACACCTTACATAATCCATGAAACTTGCATAGATCTTACTCTTTCCACAACGCCGATAGACACGAGAAGAAAACTTCACGTACCTTTGGAATTGCTTGAAGACATAGAAACATACCCCGATTCCGACAATGAAACCATAGGAGACATAGACACGGACTCAGAACTACGCTGCGAAACTGACGACAAGACATATATGACATATCCTGCAACCATTTACAACGGCTTCGAAACAAATTTACAACTTTCTGGATTAGAGGAAAAGGAAATCTTACAAACAGCACTGAGGCTTACAGTTAGGAATGATCATCCAAATGGAAAATCGATTCTGTTTCCTACACCGGAAGCTGTAGATCGTATATTTCTGAGATCGCACAACATCTCGACATATCACGAAGAACTATCAATTCTACTTGTCGAAATATTTTCCCGAAGAGATGAAACTTTCAAACTGGAAGATGTATATGCAGACTTTGTGAGGGCCCATGGGAGATTGGAGTTCTTGGCACCGAAAAAATAACCAGAATGCTACCAATAGACGGTGTTAAAGGCGGAGCTACTGCGGAGCATGCGCACTCGTCTGGTCCCCCTCGAACATCCGGTTACGCTTACGGGCAAAGTGGAGATTCTTTTACAAGGAAATAGGGTGTCAGCTGTGTAGCATATGGTTGCACAGTTCAATCGGGAACAAATTTATTGAGTCAAGTATCACTTCGTAGGTTTCCGAAGGACGTAGAGAGACGAAACCTGTTGATACAAGCAAAACGAAGAAAGGATTTGTACGACTTGCATTTTGTTACAAACATGTTGATCGTTTATCTGTGTATTGTGTTGTGGTGAAAAGCACGCCTCTTAGTGAGGTTTCAAACCGAAGCGACACGTGACAGCAGTAGTTCGTACCGAAATGACAAGCGACACAGGCCCATTTAGTCTATAAATAAGTATTGACCGCTCATGGGAAATCAAGTCTCAGGCCGCACAATACAATCAATTGGAAATCTGAGCGACACGTGCAGCTTGTCGTGTTGCTTCTGTTCGAAAAATTTCATTGATCGCTGAGGATTCACTTTTAAGTGGCACGGAGATTACACACCGAAGCAACAAGCAGCAGCCCCTTTACTTTAAAGGAAACAATTCACCTTCCATACGAGTACAACAGACCGAGGCGACACGATGCATGGTACTGAGAAAACAACAGTCCAGTCCAAGCGACACGTGCATTTTCTCGTGGTGAATTGGTTCGAAAGAAAGCTTTCAGACTGCAGCGATACGCCTCTCTTGGAAACCAAAATTCAAAAACACCTTCCGAATTAAAGAGACAAGACAAATTGCAGGTGTCGCTCGGAATGGGCCATTTTATCAATACCGTGCATTGTGTTGCCCCGGCCTGTTATTTGCGCAAGCGTGAATGGCTTGCTTTAGATCGAATGCTTCTGTGCGAAATCCCGATATCGCTTGTCGCTTCAGTCTGAAAACTCCCTTGTTGTTTGAAATAAATTCGTGCAAGTGAAAGTGGCATGCCATATCATAGGTTTTCCCTAAACCCCTCAGGCGGAAAGGCGACGTTGAAAGCACATATATTTACTAGCATTTGTTATGTGTCATTTCATTTCTTCTGCAGATTTGTTGGCAAAGATTTACTTAAGCATACTTTATAATATAATAATATCACTAGTTTTATAAAATTATATTTCCATCTCTTTTCCATTTACAAAATAATTGAATATATATATCTAAATTTTAATTTTCGTACGTTTTGAGTTCGTCGTGTGTGTACATGAGAGTTGTATGTAGTATGCTACACAACTGGCGGCCACAAAGACACGTCATATTTGTACTTATAATCTGCTCTGTAGTTGATCATCCGACGGATTCTAGACGTCCGCCCCTTCATAGTAGAACTTTAACAAATACCTTTCTTGACAATCGTCGTACAACTGATGAAAACAAGTGCCCATTTCTTACTCCGTATGCCGGTGAATCTGCACTGGCAACAACGGGGACTGGCCTAAACCGGAAGTTCCCGGGGGACCGGGCAAGACCTCACCAATGTTTATGTTTACATTTTTAACACGGTCTATACGTGCAAATCAATCCATACAGCTAAACACTGGAAGGAGTACAACCGTAATGGACGAAATAAGGAAAATTATCGAAGAAGACAACATAGATATTCAAGAACTGTACAATTCTAAAAATAAGATTTCATTTATGACACTAAATTCAACAATTATGCAGGACGACACACAAACATCAGCGGCCATAATTAATGTAAACCGAAATATTCACATCACGAAAATATCACAATTCTGTGACTCACAACAAGTTGTGTGGAAATAAATAGGGCAAACGGATCATGGATACTGATAAACTCATACTTCCAATTTAGCCATAATATTGAAATTTACCTAGATAATCTCAGCAGACTGTGCAACGCCTTCTCTACCCGCAAAATGATAATTACGGCAGACTCAAACTCACACTCTCCTTGGTGGCACGGAACAGAAACTAACGGTAATGGAGAAAAACTTGAAGATCTAATCTCAGAGCATAACCTTTGTATTGAGAACACCCCAGGTAACACCCAACATATAGAGGAAGGGTCGGAGCGTCAAGTAACATTGACGTTACTTTCACAAACATAAGGGCCACAGGTGATATTAAAAACTGTCGGGTACGTGATATGAGAACAGCAAGCGAGCACAATTTGATTGCATTTGAAATATACACTAACACAGAAACAAACCCACAAATTGTACAACAACACGATATAAAATACGACTGGAAAAGAATGAACGTCGCCAAATCACCATTCCAATAAGACTAGACAATAACAAAAACATTGAAGAGGCAACCGAAGAGCTAACAACAAACCTAACGAGAGCAAATCAAGAATCAACACGAATTGAAAAAAAAAGAAGACACGACCCTGGACGCGAAAATTAACATCACTTAGAACACAAATGCGTAAGGTCCGGAAAATATACCAAAAAACTTAGAGTAGACTAATATAGAACAGCAAATTTAAGAAGCACTTACAGATCAATCAAGAGAGAATAAAAAAAATTATTAATGGAATCAAAGCATCAAGAGTAGACAAACTTCGTACAGATAAACATAGAAACAGACAAATGGGCACTCCCCTACAAGGTTGTAACAGGCAAAATGAAGCGGACACAAAAATACTAACAACACTACAAACAGAAGATGGCTCCATGACAAACACATTAGAGGAAACAAAAAAAAAAAAACTCTTAAATACTCTTCTCTCAGACGACACCGTGAAAAGCGACACACCACAAAACTCAATAACAAGAAGAGCATTCAGTCTACCTTACCTGAACACTCCGATCCTCCCTTTCACAATAGAGGAAACAGAGGTGGAACTGGACAAAATTAAAAATTAAAAAAAGTTCCCGGACGAGATAATAGAATCTTGGGCTTCGCCAGTTTTAAGATCTCTACAGGTATATTATAATAATATACCTGTAGAAGATTCAACACTACATTACAGACTTATTCAACCATTGAAAAGCCACGCAAAAGTTCGCGACAAGATGGAAGGAAACAAACGTGGTCATCATAAAGAAAGATCCAAACAGGAATGACACTCAGCCAAAGTCATATCGACGCATCTGTCTATTTGACGCACTTGGAAAGCTACTGGAAAAGCTCCTTCTTAAAAGGATCAAGGAGTTTTTGAAACTACATGAAAACACAGGAGACCAATACGGTTTCACAGTGCGCTTTGGTAGAAACAGTAGAGAAATCAAGCGAAATACGAAATCGGCATAATGATCGACATCGCAGTCGCTTTTGACAACTTATGGTGGACACACCTGTTTGAAAGCTTGAGGAACTTAAATTGCCCAGGGACAATCTACAAGATACTTATCGATTACTGCACAAATAGGAAAGTAAATGTAAGGAGCCAGAATTGCAACACAACCAAGACGTTAACTAAAGGGTGCCCACAGGGTTCAATTTTAGGGCCAGAACTTTGGAACATAAACCTAAAACCAGCCTTGTGGAAAATGACAACAATCCCAGAAGTGGAGATAACCATTGCATACGCAGACGACGTAATTATATTAGTTGAAGCAAATTCTAGAAGGCAAATAGAACGAAAATCAAGGACCGCTTTAAACTCTTTTGCTGAATGGTGTGAGTCTGTTAAACTACAAGTCGCAACAAATAAGACACACTTCGTGATCCTAAAGGGCAAATTGAATGCAAACAGACAACCTCAAATCAAGTTAAAAGGAAAAAAAACATACAAAAACGAAGAACAGCAAAATATCTGGGAATACACCTGCAGGAAATTATGTCCAAAACAATACATATAGAAATGGTTACATCTAGAGCTGAGACAGTAATACATAAATTGGCAAGACTAGGAACCTCTAAATATAAATTACCAATGAGGATCATAAAGGACTACTTACAAACGATCTATAATACAATCATAACCTACGGGGCACCTTTCTGGTTTAGGAGAATGGAAATAACGAACATAAACAAACTGAGAACATCTCAAAGGAAATCCATTCTAGGAATTAGGGGTGAATTTAGAACCACCTCGACCTTAGCCTTGTTGGCAGTTACAGGTCATTGGCCCATAGATAAGGTGATAAAACAGAAATCGGCGAGGTACTGGTTAAAAAAGGGAAACGAAGAACAGCTAATCAACACTCTAGGCAGGTTCACCTCCACGGCATTAGGTATAAAACATTTATCATATCAGAGTGGCAGGAAGAATGGGAAAATGCCACACAAGGCAGAAGACTTTACAACTTCTTCCCAGATATCCAAGAAAGACTTAAAATGCACAACTTAAATCACATATTCTTTTCTTTTTCATTCATTCCTTCCCTCACACTACATCAAACATTCCATCTCGAACCTCTGATTCCACAACATAACGGTAACAATAAAGGCAAGGTATCCTAATTACACGTCATATCATGAAATCTGTAGAGAAATAGTCGTATCATAATCAAATCTAATTAATCAGATTCAGCTTTAAATCTATAAACTCCAAATTCAAATTCATACCCCCCCCTTCGTAATTAATACTTCCTCACCAACCTATTTTTCTTTTCCATATTACTCTTGCACCTCCCAACTAATAATAATAATAATAATAAAAATATACAAATTACTATGTAAACCAAACCTGTTCTGGAAACCAGAACAATAAAAAAATCACATTCTACTGTTATTGTATTACTATTGTAATTAAATTATTTTGAAATAATAAAGTTTACATAAACAAAATGAACAGGGGAACCGTCATTCAATGGAACTGACGTCCTGGTTTATTTTAAAGGCACCAGGACATAAGCGCCTATCCCTGAAAGTAGACGGGTGGAGGCGGGCTTTCTTCGGTGGTTCCCCCCTTTTTATATGTCCATTCATCACTCATCCCCATCTTCGCAAATTAACCAAAAGTGGCACAAAAAGCAAAGTAAAATAAAGCAAACCAATCAATCAGAACCACTGGATGCTCTGGATTACAAGGTGATAGCATTAACCACAATGTTACCACTACCCGAGTGGCTGGACTTCTAGTCCAGTCCGTGAATTAAGGTAACAATTGTCTTGGCTAAAGCGAATGGTACGCCTGTTATATTATAAAAGATTATATTGTAGAAGGACACTGCACAGATGGTGAATGAGAACAAAACCTAGGACAACACCTACGTATACTTCCAGACAGCTTTCATTTTCACTTTCTCGCCTCTTACACCACTTTCATTGACAGTGACAACGGGATATAAGGGCACGCAAATGTCAACCTCCCTTTCACGAAGTACACTCCTCATCTTCGCAGTTAGCCAAAATTGGCAGGAAAGCGAAGTAAAGAAAAAGCACTCAACTTACAGACAGCTTGGCCTCGTTAGCCGGCAGCTGTAGATGAGATGTTGATACTTGAGACACTTTCGCAAGGTCATCCCTTGCACCCTTTTTTGATATTGTTCACTTATTTCTTGAGAAGCGAAAGGAATAAAAATTATTAGAGATTTACGTCTTCGAATATTTTCTATTCACTACAAAAATGATACCCATCTCCCAAATACACATCCACCAAAGAGAAATATATTAATTCGTACACTAGCCAAAGAACAGAATACAAATGATGCAGCTCAGGTCCATTCGAAGGTTTACAAATTTCAAATATTACCATAATTTACATGGATTTATTTCCAAGCAATTTGGAAATATATTTGCATATACGTAGTTTGCATGCAGTTTGCAAGCATTGTTTAATTCTCAGACTACGATTGACGTAAAAATGCCGATGACAGAGACGGCTGGCACAAGTATTGCTCAGCAAATTGCCCACGACTCTTTAAATTGATATTTATCTTTCGTCCTGTACGTGTTTTTTAAGGAATGGATTTTTACGTACACTGGTGCAGAGAATGTCAGCAGCTTGTTTCGCATTTCAGTTCTCGAAGCTTTCATTGCACAAAACAAAGAGAATAAAGTCGGTGATGGATAATTTGCTTGGTAATATTTATGCATTCCACTCTACACCTTGTCTATTCCCATTTCCATGTATTTCGGTGGAAGGAAAGGTTCGCGTCTAAACTGTAATTTGGGACACACTTGAAGAAGACACGCCGGTGCATTAGCCTTCTGATGTTCCAAGAGGAGGAGGCTTCAAAAGGCTTGGAAAACATCACTTGAAGAAGAGACACAAGAAATGGGAATGATATGGGAGGAGACGTTAACAAGATCTCGTGGAGACGTTTCACAGATACACTGTACGTATTCCAAGAGGAATAATGGGAAGTGACGTAAGTCTGTCTCATTGGTATCAAAAGATCATTTTCCTGCAGTTTCTTTCTATGC